>NC_083403.1:126314928-127011178 GCF_020745735.1 Hemiscyllium ocellatum | reverse complement strand
CAAATGGTGTTGAGGACTCATACTAATACATGCTTCTCAAGAGCAGGTCAGTACATGGCCTCTATCTGATGGCATATTTGGCCTTGAGTAAGTCTTCCGGGTAGATTTCTTCTTCAATTTTCACACCTGTTTTTCATGAATTCTGAATTTCTTTCTTCAGTGCAATCTTTTGATGAATTAGCAAATGCTACCACTTTGAAATCATTTTGTTGGAAGATCATTTGTTCATCATTCTCTACACTATACATTGTATGCTTTGTGTGAGTGTATTGTAAACTCTACATTATCCTTGCAACACAGTCTGTATTTTTTCCATGATCACATACACTGACTTGTAGCTTAAGGCAAGTAAATCAAGATTTCTGGAGTGAGAAAATGAAGTCCACTACAAATGCAAGGATAGCATCATATGACTGTCGTGTGAGTGTGTGGTGGATAGTTTGTGGAGGGTGCTTATATGCTACATATATGAAAATGCACAATTTTTGGTACAGAGAAAATGATGGCTTCTTTGTCAGATTGACATATGTTGAAATCTGTGTTATTTGACAAACTGATATTTTGATGGAAGAGTACAAAATTAAATTTGGCTCACCAAGAGCATATATTATATATACAGAATTAAATTTAGATCTGAACTACTTGCTCATGTCAATTAGGAAGTGGTTTTATGATGCTTCAACATAGCCAAAGTTATGTTATTAAAATCAGGCACATCAACTTACCCACCATTCTGGATCTTCCTCACCATCGACAATAATAATCTCACCCTCTGAGAAAGTAAGTTCATCGGGGTTGTCTGCACTACAATTATAAATTGCTTTCACACGCCTTGGTTTTGTTTTCAACTAAAATAACAGAAAACAAGTTAAGTTTCACAGAACAAAGCAGACCACAAATAGAAGTAGAAGTTTAAATGTTCCAAACTGACTGAATAAATGATGATGTTTAAAAAATCCCATATGTAAGGTCTGACTATCTTAAAGCAAACGTTCATATGACTGTGCATAAGTAAAATAATCATTTAAATTGTATGACTCAAAAATGCACTGTACAAAACTTGATATTTGGAATATCCACCATTATTAAAGAATGCCTGCTATTAGCATATAACACCTACAAATAAACAATAAATTCCCAAGTATTAACTCCCTGCTGGATGTAAGTTTGCTCACTGAGCTGGAAGGTTCATTTTCAGACTTTTCGTCACCATACTAGATAACATCTTCAGTGAGCTTCCGGACAAAGCATCGCTGGTGTTTCCTGCTTTCTATTTATCTGTTTGGGTTTCCTTGGGTTGGTGATGTCATTTCCGGTGGTGACGCCATTTCCTAAGGTGATGTCGTCATGTCCTGTTCTTTTTCTCAGGCGGTGGTAAATGGGATCCAAATTGATGTGTTTGTCAATAGAGTTCCAGTTGGAATGCCATGTTTCTAGGAATTCCTAGAAGCATGGCATTCCAACCAGAACTCTATCTACAAACACATCAACTTGAATCCCATTTAACACCCCTAAGAACCGGATATGACAACACCTTAGGAAATGGCGTCACCACAGGAAATGACATCACCAACCCAAGGAAACCCAAACAGATAAATGGAAAGCAGGAAACACCAACAGCTCACTGAAGATGTTACCTGGTATGGTGATGAAACGTCTGAAAATGAACCTTCCAGCTCAGTGAGCAAACCTACACCCAGAACCTCAACTTGGGCTACAAATCTTCCCAAAACCCATTAACTCCCCATTGATGATACAGGTGAATGAAGTCACTCACTCACCTGCTATCTGGTCTGATTGAGTCTAATTGTTTCAGTCATCTAGGACAAAGGCTGTCTGAAATCTATATTTTTTTACAGTACAATTTGTATTGATTTAATGCACATTCACACTGACGGGTGGTACTTCTAAGACTTAATTAAAATTCCATTTTCCAGCTGAAATTTTCTTTGACTAATAAATAGGTCTTTCAATTGTCAGTGGTAGTTTTTAAATCAATATTTCAAATAGCTTATACTGAAACACTAAAGATCTTGATTATGGATTCTATGGCAGAATGAGGCAATTGGAGGTGTAGTGGACAGCAAAGAGGGTTACCTCAGATTACAACAGGATCTGGACCAGATGGGCCAATGGGCTGAGAAGTGACAGATGGAGTTTAATTCACATAAATGCGAGGTGCTGCATTTTGGTCAAGCAAATCTTAGCAGGACTTATAGACTTAAAGGTAAGGTCCTAGGGAGTGTTGCTGAACAGAGACCTTGGAGTGCAGGTTCATAGCTCCTTGAAAGTGGAGTGGCAGGTAGATAGGATAGTGAAGGCGGCGTTTGGTATGCTTTCCTTTATTGGTCAGAGTATTGAGTACAGGAGTTGCGGCTCACAGGACATTGGTTAGGCCACTGTTGGAATATTGCGTGCAATTCTCGTCTCCTTCCTATCAGAAAGATGTTGTGAAACTTGAAAGGGTTCAGAAAAGATTTATAAGGATGTTGCCAGGGTTGGAGGATTTGAACTATAGGGAGAGGTTGAACAGGCTGGGGCTGTTTTCCCTGGAGCGTCGGAGGCTGAGGGGTGACCTTATGGAGGTTTACAAAATTATGAGGGGCATGGCTAGGATAAATAGACAAAGTCTTTTCCCTGGGGTCATGGAGTCCAGAACTAGAGGGCATACGTTTAGGGAGAGAGGGGAAAGATATAAAAGAGACCTCAGGGACAACATTTTCATGCAGAGGGTGGTACGTGTATGGAATGAGCTGCCAGAGGATGTGGTGGAGGCTGGTACAATTGCAACATTTAAGAGGCATTTGGATGAGTATATGAATCAGCAGGGTTTGGAGGGATATGGGCTGGGTGCTGCCGGTGGGACTAGATTGGGTTGGGATATCCGGTCGGCATGGACAGGTTGGACCGAAGGGTCTGTTTCCATGCTGTACATCTCTATGACTCTATGACTTGTATGTGCAAATTTCAAGAACATAAGCAAAATAATGAGAACTGTTTTATAAATCATTCCATCTTTCACAGAGAAATTTCGTAATAAAAATGTGGCTACTAAAGTAGCTGAAATTTTGATTGTGCTTCTTTTTCAAAAACTAAGTTTGACTAGAATGAAACCAAAGATGTTTGAAATCTTTAAGAATCCAAGAAAATTTTTGCTTTTTTGTTGTTGTCCAATATGTCATACCATTTGAGACTTTCGTGGCATTGGTGCAGGAGCTTTGCTGAGAGCCGTTGAATTAGGTGCATGCCCTGGTTTTTTTGGTGCCGCATCCGTCCCCAGGAAAGCATCTCCTATTGGGATGTGAACAAATAGCAACTCTCAGTGAAATGTTGAATAATAATTTTGAATATGTTTGAAACAATATTAATTTTTCTTATCATGCTTTTTATCAAAAGTCTACAATAAACTTGTAATTAGATAGCACCTTGCGCCATTTCAGGATCCCAAAATGTTTCACATTACTTTTGCAGTGTAGTTGATTTCAGATACTGTAGGATAATGTGGTAGCTTGTATAGAATAATCCAATAAACAATAATTAATATAAGGTGATTGGTCTTCCTGGTATTGGTTGAGGACAAAATGTTGGACAACATACTGGAAGAACTTCCCTGATGTTCTCTAACTAATGCCAAGATGATTGTTTACAGGATCTTAACAGGATGGTTCAATGTCTCACCGCACAGTGCAGTGATAACACTGCATGGAGTGCAATATGTACCACAACATCTGACTCAGAAATGGGAGTGCCACTACTAAGTCAAACTAGACAGGCAGGAGGCTGGGAGACACAGCAAGCCAGGCAGCATCAGGAGGTGGGGAAGTGGATGTTTCGGGTGTAACCATACTTCAGAAATCCAGAAGTATAGTTATACCCGAAACGTTGACTTCTCCACTGCTTGATGCTCCCTGGCTTGCTGTGTTCTTCCAGCCTCCTGCCTGTCTAATTTGGATTCAGCATTTGCAGTTTTGTTTTTCACTACTAAGTCAAATACATCAAATTTTTTATTAATTGACACATATGGGACCAGGTTTGTATCGGTTGATCAATTATTCTGGTTGATCAAGAGGTCCATATAATCAATGTAAAGCTACACACCAAGTAATGGAAACGTAATGCAGGTGGCATGCACATCATTGTTCTACTTTATTTACAGCATAAATCACTTAAATAATTTTGCCTTAAATAAAACTTACTGGCAGAGAGCCTTCTCACTTGCACCCTCAACTGACTACTCAGACATCACATAGAACATGATAATACAGTAAACTTCCAGTATTTCAGGAATATAATTTTTGCCAGTTTGTCAAGAGTGCCAGTTCATAAGGTGCCAGTTGAAACAAAACATTTGCTGTATAAGGATTTACAGGGTATGAATTATAGTAGGTTAACACTACAATTCAAGTGCCTGCCAAGCCTCAGATATAAATACAGATATTCTACATGGTTACATATGTGCCACTAACCAAAGATAATGCATTGCCTTCAGGTGAAATGTTGAGTAACAAAATACTCAGACACAAAATGTCATTATTGCTGACTAGGCAATTGTTTATTTAGCTGGCATTTATTGCTAACCCCCAACTGTCCTAGAGAAGTTAGCTTTCTGTCTGAACTGCTGCAGTACTTGGAGTATGACACCCACAGTGGTATCTGGGACTTCTGGAATTTTGATCTTTTAGGAAAGGAAAGTCATATAGTTATGCAAAGTGTGCAATTTGGAGGGAAAACCTGCAGGCAACGGTCTTTCCAAACATCTACTACCCTTGTCCTTCTAGGTGATAGAGATCACATGTTTGGAAGGTGCTGACAAAGGAGCCTTGGGGAAATTGCTACAGTACATCATAGAGATGGTACACAATGATGGCACTGCATCACAGTGGTAGATGCGGTCTGTTTTGTCCTGGACTGTACCAAGCTTCCAGTGTGTGTGTACCCAGGCAAACAAAGAATATTCCATTCCACTCCTGATTTGAGCTATGTAGATGGTGTGCAGCCATTGTAGAAGGGAAGGTGAGTTGCTCACCACAGAATTCCACCTGACTGTTTAGGTACCCAAGTGTTTAGATGGCGGGTCTACTTTGGTCAATAGTAACCCATAGAATGTTGATGGTGTGGGATTCAGCAATGTTAATGCCACTGAACAAGTATTGATGGCTAGATTTCTCTTCCTTGGGATGGTTCCTGTCTGACACATCTACAGCATTAAATGTTATTTGTCATTTATTAACCCAAACATGGGTGCTGTTAATGTCTTAGTGTCATAAAGTCATAGAGATGTATACCATGGAAACAGACCCTTCAGTCCAATCTGTCCACGCCGACCAGATATCCCAACCCAATCTAGTCCCATCTGCCAGCACCCAGCCCATATCCCTCCAAACCCTTCCTATTCATATACCCATCCAAATGTCTCTTAAATGTTGCAATTATACCAGCCTCCACCACTTCCTCTGGCAGCTCATTCCATACACGTACCACCCTCTGCGTGAATAAGTTGTCCCTGAGGTCTCTTTTATATCTTTCCCCTCTCACCGTAAACATATGCCCTCTTGTTCTGGACTCCCCACCCCAGAGAAAAGACTTTGTCTATTTATCCATGCCCTTCATGATTTTGTAACCCTCTATAAGGTCACCCCTCAGCCTCAGACACTCCAGAGAAAACAGCCCTATCATATTCAATCTTTCCCTATTGCTCAATTCCTCCAACCCTGGCAACATCCTTGTAAATCTTTTCTGAACACTTTAAAGTTCACATCTTTCTGATAGAAAAGAGACCAGAATTGCAAGCAATCATTCCAACAGTGACCTAACCAATGTCCTGTACAGCCGCAACTCCTGTACTCAATACTCTGACCAATAAAGGAAAGCATACCAAACGCCTTCTTCACTATCCTATCTACCTGCGACTCCACTTTCAAGGAACTATGAACCTGCACTCCAAGGTCTCTTTGTTCAGCAACACTCCCGAGGACCTTACCATTAAGTGTATAAGCCCTGCTAAGATTTGCTTTCCCAAAATGCTGCACCTCGCATTTATCTGAATTAAACTCCGTCGGCCACTTCTCAGCCCATTGACCCATCTGGTCCAGATCCTGTTGTAATCTGAGGTAACCCTCTTCGCTGTCCACTACACCTCCAATTTTGGTGCATCTGCAAACTTACTAACTGTACCTCTTATGCTCGCATCCAAATCATTTATGTAAATGACAAAATGTAGAGGGCCTAGCACCGATCCTTGTGGCACTCCACTGGTCACAGGCCTCCAGTCTGAAAAACAACCCTCCACCACCCTCTGTCTTCTACCTTTGAGCCAGTTCTGTATCCAAGTGGCTAGTTCTCCCTGTATTCCATGAGATCTAACCTTGCTAATCAGTCTCCCATGGGGAACCTTGTCAAACGCCTGGCTTGTCTTTACCACCCTTCTTAAACAGTGGCACCACGTTTGCCAACCTCCAGTCTTCTGGCACCTCACCTGTGACTATCGATGATACAAATAACTCAGCAAGAAGCCCAGCAATCACTTCTCTAGCTTCCCACAGAGTTCTCGGGTACACCTGATCAGGTCCTGGGGATTTATCCAACTTTAACCTTTTCAAGACATCCAGCACTTCCTCCTATTTAATCTGGACATTTTGCAAGATGTCACCATCTATATCCCTACGGTCTATATCTTCCATATCCTTTTCCACAGGACTGATGCAAAATATTCATTATCTCCCTCATTTTCTGTGGCTCCACGTAAAGGCTGCCTTGCTGATCTTTAAGGGGCTCTATTCTCTCCCTAGTTACCCTTTTGTCCTTAATGTATTTGTAAAAACCCTTTGGATTCTCCTTAATTCTATTTGCCAACGCTATCTCATGTCCCCTTTTTGCCCTCCTGATTTCCCTCTTAAGTGTATTCCTACTTCCTTTATACCCTAAGGATTTACTCGATCTATCCTGTCTATACCTGACATATGCTTCCTTCTTTTTCTTAATCAAACCCTCAATTTCTTTAGTCATCCAACATTCCGTTTATCTACCAGCCTTCCCTTTCACCCTGACAGGTATATACTTTCTCTGGATTCTTGTTCCCTCATTTCTGATGGCTTCCCATTTTCCAGTTGTCTCTTTACCTGAGAACATCTGCCTCCAATGAGCTTTCGAAAGTTCTTGCCTAATACCGTCAAAATTGGCCTTTCTCCAATTTAGAACTTCAACTATCCTTTTCCATCACGATTTTAAAACGAATAGAATTATGGCCCCAAAGTGCTCCCCTACTGAGACCTCAGTCACCTGCCCTGCCTTATTTCCCAAGAGTGGGTCAAGTTTTGCACCTTCTCTAGTAGGTACATCCACATACTGAATCAGAAAATTGCCTTGTACACACTTAAGAAATTCCTCTCCATCTACACCTTTCACACTATGGCAGTCCCAGTAGACGTTTGGAAAGTTAAGATCCCCGACCATAACTACCTTATTATTCTTACAGAAAGCTGAGATCTCCTTACACATTTGTTTCTCAATTTCCCTCTGACTATTAAGGTGTCGATAATACAATCCCAATAAGATGATCATCCCTTTCTTATTTTTCAGTTCCACCCAAATCAATTCCCTGGATGTATTTCTGGGAATATCCTCCCTCAGCACAGCTGTAATGCTATCCCTTATCAAAAATGCCACTCCCCCTTCTCTCTTGCTTCCCTTTCTATCCTTCCTGTAGCATTAGTATCCTGGAACATTAAGCTGCCTGTCCTGCCCATCCCTGAGCCTTGTTTTTGTAATTGCTATGATATCCCAGTCCCATTTTCCTAACCATGCCCTGAGTTCATCTGCCTTCCCTGTTAGGCCCCTTGCATTGAAATAAATGCAGTTTACTTTATTAGTCCTACCTTCTCCCTGCCTGCCCTGACTGATTCACTTCTGTTCTCAATTGTACCAGTCTCTGATCGATCTCTTTCCTCACTATCTCCCTGGGTCTCACCCTCCCACCTTACTAGTTTAAATCCTCCCAAGCAGTTCTAGCAAATTTCCCTGCCAGTATATTAGTGCCCTTCCAATTTAGGTGCAATCTGTCCTTCTTGTACAGGTCACTTCTACCCCAAAAGAGATTCCAATGATCCAAAAATGCGAATCCTTCTCCCATACACCAGCTCCTCAGCCATGCATTCATCTGCTCTATCCTCCTATTCCTATCCTCACTAGCTCGTAGCACGGGGAGTAATCCAGATATAACTACTCTTGCGGACCTCTTTTTAAATTTCTGCCTAACTCTCTGTAATCTCAGAATCTCAACCTTTTCCCTTCCCACATCATTGATTTCAATGTGGACAATGACCTCTTGCTGGCCCCTCTCCTCCGTGAGAACATTCTGCACCCTTGTTACAAATGGACATGAACTGTTTCAATATCTGAAGTGTCACAAATGGAGCTGAACATCGCATAATCATCAGCGTACATCCCCACCTCTGACCTTATGTAGGAAGGTAAATGATGAAGCAGCTGAAGATACTTGTGCTTAGGATAGTATGCTAATGACCTCCTGCAGTGATGTCCTGGGCTGAGAAAACTGAAGGAGTTAGAAACTTCAAACTCTTTTTATATTACAGTACATTAGTGATGCTTTATTACTTAAGTCTCTCTCATAAACACAAGTATTTATGTTTATGAATCAGATCATCATATACAGGATTCCTTCACTATCCAAAAGCAGAACCTTCCAATGAAACCATTCATAAGCTGAAATGGTGTAAAGCAAAGAAGCAGTTACCATCACTTTATATGGGAAAGATTTTTAAGTGTTCCAAGACCCAAATAATAACCTACCAAATAACACACAAAACCTAAACTCACACTGATGTATCGAAAAGGAGATTGGGGTTGTGGGAGGTATAGGAGACTGGGGTATAGGAGAGAGAGGAACAGGGTAATCTATTAACATCTCATCTCCGTCTGAATCCATGAGGGCAGGCAGGTCACAAACATCTACACTTTCTTCAATGTCTGCCTGCCTCAGTGTCGAAGATAGAGGTTTGTCGTCTGCTGTGGCTGATGTGAAAGTCTTAATATTCGACAGTATGCCTGACTGCTTAGCCTCACACATTTTTCTACCATACAGTTCTTTGTAGGCACTCAAAACATCCTGCAAACCTGCCCTAGACCTATGTGCCTGTTCAAAATTGAAGTCATACTTTCCTGCAATCATTGCAGCACTGTCAATCATAGCAAAAATCCCACACAAGTGTTTCACATTCAGTTCTTGGGTGACCTCACTTATGGGCTGTTCGTTATTGTGTTCAGTTTTGATTCTTTCCTTTCCTCTTGCAATTGCACCAGCTCTATGTCTGTCATTTCTTGGTCCTAAGGTGCCAAAACTTCTTCAACATCATCTCTGTCTACTTCCATAAATCCAGCCTCTTTAGCCAAAGTCACTATTGCCTTATTTATTGTTGTTGGTTCGAAGCCTTTAAAATTCACCGCTTCGGGACACACTTTTTCCCAAATACCATTTCTCAAAGAGACTTAGCCTATCAAGAGCATCTCCAAGGTTGGCAATTGTCAATTTTATATTGTATTGCTTCCAGATCTCTCACGAAGATGCTTTCGACTTGCTCTGTCTGTCAATGGCACTTACAATAAAACGCATCACATTTTGCAACTAGTAAGCCTTAATTGTGGCTATTAGGCCTTGGTGACATGGTTGCAGCAACAACATCATATTCAGTGGTAAGAATACAACATGAATGTTACTGCTATATTTGGCAATGCCAGGTGGAGAGCAGCACAATTATCGACAATCACAAGACACCTATTATCGAGGTTATTTTTCTCGAAAGTATTTTTCAACAAAAGGACTAAAGTATTCACTCATGTACTCAGGAAAAAAAAATCATTTAGGTATTCCAACCGCTTGGATTTGAATGAAACACAACAGGAAGTGTATTCTTACCAACGCTTTTAAGTGCCATCGGATTTTCTGAATAGTACACTGGTAGACGCCTAATGACAATATCACCAGTTATGGTAATAATAGGCATTAGGGTAAACCTATACTTTGATGCCTTGTGGCCCTTAGCCTGCTTTTCTTCTACTGAAATAAATGTCTTGATCGGGAATTTTTTTTCCAATAAATACCAGTTTCGTCACAGTCTAACGCTTATTTATACGAGTAACCACCTTCTGTAATTATTTTCTTCAGTTCTTCTGGGAACTTTTCGATAGCTTCTGTATCAGCCAAAGCACTCTCTCCAGTAACCTTTAAGTTATGAAGCTGCCCTCGCCTCAAATACTGATCAAACCACCCATGACTACCTTAAAATTCCACTTTCATAACACTTTCATCAGTATCATTCAGTGCTTTCTGTTTCAGTTTATTAAAAAGACTGACTGATTTCTCCATAAGTATAAGATAACTTAATGGAACACCACGTTTTGTACACCCATCAATCCAGTCAAGCAAATAAACTTCCAATTTTATCCTTTACTGGATGCCGACTAAAACACCACTTCACTACTAGCGGAACCAATAGTAACTTCAGCAGCTTTCAAGATTCTTTCTCGGTGTGTAAATAGTAAAAATGTTGGACGCAGGCAAGTTCAATGCATGCACAAATCTTTATTTCGGTGACCATGATCGAAACGCTTAATTGCGTCCAGTTTTATGCTAAGCATAACAGCCTGACAAGCTCTCTCAGGCTTTTCTGGTACCTTAGGACACATCTTGCTAAGGGACGCACAAAATAAATCGAGACAAAACACAGATGCTCACAGACACAGTTCAAGGCTATAGCGGCTTGATGCTGAGGTGTTGAGTGTAATTCCTGAGGAAGGTGCTTGACCGTGCCACCCGCACTGTGCGTGCTTTCTCATAAAAGTGAAAATCCTCTTTCGGTTAGCGAAAACAGATACAAAAGTAGGTCTTTTGTAAAAAATTTGTGTAAAGCGAAAATTCAAAAAAAAGGCGATACCTGTATCACAACCTTTTACACATCTATTTGTAAGTTTTATCAAGCTGAGCAAGAATGTCTAATATTTTGTGTCGAAGTAAATTGCACTGATGAGATAAACAAAAAAGGTAAACTTAGTTTACTTGTCATGAGCTAATCAACTGGGCACAAAAGGTGAACAAATCCTTTGATAAATTCCCACATAGGAGGTTAGTGAGCAAAATTAGGGCGCATGGTACTAGGGACAAAATACTGACTTGGATTGAAAATTGGTTGGCTGACAGGAAACAAAGAGTAGTGATAAAAGGCTCCCTTTCGGAATGGCAGGCGGTGACCAGTGGGGTACCACAGGGATCAGTCCTGTGACCGCAGCTTTTTACAATATACATTAATGATATAGATGATGTTATTAAAAGTAATATTAGCAAATTTGTTGATGATACAAAGCTGTATGGCAGGGTGAAATGTGAGGAGGATGTTAAGAGATTACAGGGTGACCTGGACAGGCTAGGTGAGTGGACAGATGCATGGCAGATGCAGTTTAATGGGGATAAATGTGTGGTTACCCACTTTGGTGGCAAGAACAGGAAGGCAGATTACTACCTAAATGGAGTCAAGTTAGGTAAAGAGGCAGTACAACGAGATCGAAGTGTTCTTGTACACCAGTCAAGGAAAGCAAGCATGCAGGTACAGCAGGCAGTGAAGAAAGCTAATAGCATGCTGGCCTTCATAACAAGAGGAATTGAGTATAGAAGCAAAGAGGTTCTTCTGCAGTTGTACAGGGCCCTGGTGAGACCGCACCTGGAATATTGTGTGCAGTTTTGGCCTCCAAATTTGAGGAAAGACATTCTGGCTATTGAGGGAATGCAGCGTAGGTTCACGAGGTCAATTCCCGGAATGGCGGGACTATCTTATGTTGAAAGATTGGAGCAACTGGGCTTGTATACCCTTGAGTTTAGAAGGCTGAGAGGGGATCTGATTGAGACGTATAAGATTATTAAAGGATTGGACACTCTGGAGGCAGAAAGCATGTTTCCGTTGATGGGTGAGTCCTGAACCAAAGGACACAGTTTAAAAATAAGGGGTAGGCCATTTATTTCAGAGTTGAGGAGAAACCTCTTCACCCAGAGATTGGTGGGTGTGTGGAATGCTCTGCTCCAGAAGGCTGTGGAGGCCAAGTCTCTGGATACTTTCGAGTTGGATAGAGCTCTTAAGTATTGTGGAATCAAGGATTATGGGGATACTGATTGAGGATGATCAGCCATGATCATAATGAATAGTGGTGCTGGCTCGAAGGGCAGAATGGCCTACTCCTACACCTATTGTCTATTGTCAAAACTGAGGCACACAGACATTCTCTAATGAAAGGGACTATGGATAACCAAAAAGACAGGGATATAGAATGCCAGCATTAGTTGTCCATTCATAATTGCTCTTGAACTGAATGGTATGCTAGGTCATTTCAGAAGCAGTTAGCACATTACTGTGGGCCTGGAGTAGGCAGGTTGGATAAGGATGGCATATTTCCCTTCCTAAAGGACATTTGTGAATCAGATGGGCTTTTTCTGATACTTAATGACAATTTAATGGTCACCATCATTGAAATTAGCTTTCAATTTCCATTTTTATTTGTTGAACCAGCTGTTGTGGTGGGATTTGAATCCATGTTCCCAGAACATTAATTGGCCTGGTCCTTGATTACAAGTCCTTTGACAGTTTTACTATGCCATATCTTCTTGAGTTACTGATTAAATAAATATTTACTCACCTGATGGCAGTGATTGTACAGATCCAGGTACTGTGGATGTTCTTTTAACTGTAGAAGTTCGATCAGAACTGTGAACAAGTGACAATGATGTTCTAAAATTAGTGTAATAACTTATTCAATTATTATAGTTAGCTTCTATAATTATTTTGAGTCAATTCTCCTCAATCATTTTACTTTAATCAGTTTTATTCAGGCAAAGGAAGTGGGGAGCTTAAAAACAAAGATAGCTGGAGTTTGTTGAAATTCATTGACCAAAAAAAAAATTTGTTATATAGAACAAATAGACTGATTGAGAACTAACTAAATTCACTATAAATTCTTCCATCTTTCACAATAGATTTCTATTTTTAGTTTTCATAAACTTTTGTGCCATAATTGCTGTGATGATTTTTGATCATTATGAGAGAAAAAGTGTGTTAGAAGATGGGAGAAGGCACAGAATTTGAAATTGATACAGAGATTCAAGATGAAGAGTTCAAACCAAGATTCAAACAATGAAGACATTAACATGGAAGTCACAAGATAATTTACAGATGAGGAAGACAAATTAACTGCTGCAGCCAACAAATCTGGACAAATCTATAATCCATCACGCAACTCTCAAATATTATCACAGTTTAGATTAGAATACTTACAGTGTGGAAACAGGCCCTTCGGCCCAACAAGTCCACACCGACCCGCCGAAGCGCAACCCACCCATACCCCTACATTTACCCCTTACCTAACACTACGGGCAATTTAGCATGGTCAATTCACCTGACCCGCACATCTTTGGATTGTGGGAGGAAACCGGAGCACCCAGAGGAAACCCACGCAGAATTGGGGAGAATGTGCAAACTCCACACAGTCAGTCGCCTGAGTCAGGAATCGAACCCGGGTCTCAGGCGCTGTGAGGCAGCAGTGCTAACCACTGTGCCGCAGTGCTAACCACTGTGCCGCAGTGCTAACCACTGTGCCACCGTGCTGCCCACAATTTGCCACCATAATGAGTATAAAACAAAAAGCTTCAGCAATATGCCTCTCTTTTCAGCCTCCTCAAGATCTGCATTACCAGGCAACTGTTTGTATATCTGAAAGATTATAGTCACAAGCTAAAAATAAAAAAAATCTATTACCTGGTTATTGATTTCTGCTGTGAAATGCGTAATGGTGGCTGTGGTGGCAGTGGTGGTGGCAGTGCTTTTTTATTCTGAACAACTTGCTGTGGAAGACCTTGTTGCTGCTGTTGGCCTTGTGGTTGTTTCACCTGCAGACTCATTGCTTCAATAACGCTGCTTGTCTTTGCTACTGGAGTTGGTGGCGAAGGGTCTGAAAGAGAAAAATAGTTTGAAGGCAAAATAAAGTCCAGGAGAATAATTGTCATCCCCAACTATTAGCACTGCTTCCTTTGGTTAAAAATATATTCCAAGCTTGTCTCAGTTTCTACAGTTTACCATTTTAAGTACTGAGTATCTGATGCAGTCCAGATCAGAGATAAGAGGGTATTAGCAAGGACGAAGACCCAATTTAAAGATTTCCATGGTGACCACATAGTCAATATTTTCACATTTTAAAAAGTTTCACAAACAGTGAAGTCTTGCAAGGTCAGGAACAATGAGCAAATGAAGCATAATCAAAAAATATCATCAGGATATGAAAATTGAAAAACAAAAATTGTACATTATAAATAATAAATTGGAAGCAATTTTCACATACCAGCTGATAAAAATAATTTGACAGAATACCTATACCATTACTTGATATTGACGGGCACGGACTTAAAAATGAGCAGACTTTGGCCTGTACTTTGACTTGTAATGAAGGTCCTTTTCTTATAATGTTAACTCTGTTCTTCTCCCTCCATGGAGAATGACAAATGTGCTACTTCTAGAATTTGCTGTTTTTATACATTTTTTGTGTTTTTTTTAAAAATGACTGCGAAAGCTGACAATAAGGTGCTCAGTCCAAAGCTAAATTGTCGTTAAGACATTTCTATATTTTATGACAAATAACTTGCATCCAAAACAGTATATTCACAAGTACGTAACATTTTACTTTCTACATACTTTGTAAATGTACCAGCTGTGATGGCCTTTGTGCTTTTGGAGAAAATAACCTACATTTCATCCTGGGATGATTGCCTCTTTAAGAATAAGTTTACTCTGAAAGAAGATTTCTTGTGAAAAGCAGATGGTGAGAAGCAGTAAATCATCATGTGACTAAACTGCTCACTAGATGGACAACAGGAAATAAAATGTCAACCAAATCTCAATAGGGTGAGTTAGCCCCTGGGTATTTCTGTAGTTTGCAGGTTAGAAACTGCATCAAGCTGGCTAAAGGAGACATCACTTTTGAGCAGGATTTTAAAATTCGCTGCACTGGCTAAATATGTATAAACCTCCTGTTATGAGTCCTTCAGTCAACAAATGAGTTAAACTTCTATGGATTACCAAGCAAAGAGAAATACAGAAGAGTTTTAGTTCCAGGATACTAGAGCTAAATAATAATAAAACAGGAGTGATCAGACCCAAGGTGACTACACTCAAGATACTAACACCACCTGCGTAGAAATGGGGAAATATAACCATGGCTTAGCCAGCAGAGAGTTGAAAGAAATTCCTTGCGAATGGCCCAAGAAACCTCAACCCTTATGCACATCTTTGAAAAGTACTCAGACCAAGTGGTTATTCTGCTAATTTCTGATGAGTATCTGGCTAATGTTTATTTGGGGTACAAATTAAATGGGTGAAAGAGGAGATTTAGATTAAGTAGAAGTATTTATATTCCCTTTACCTTTAAAATATTCAATAATTTAAGGTAGAGTGCAGTTATTGGCATTCAGGCCCTTTGATGTTTGGGTCATAGAATTATTTCAGTTTAAGCTGTAATCCTTGTGGCTTCATTTTGTTAGCAAACAGCTGGAATTTTAGACTTACAAGAAACAAACATGTTACCGGCTTCTACCAAAATTATGACAAAGTAGCTACCAGCACACTGTGCATATTGTCTGCAGCTGATCATTTCATGTACTGAATGCTTCTGTCAAAAAAAGAATCCAGTAGTAAAATCAATTTCCTTCTACTTAACTTTCATTTCTACAGATTAGGAGACTTTTCTTCCCAGGAACTGGACTATCAAATTCAGGATTAATCAAATATGTTCGTATAACATTGGATCACATTATCAATAGTAATAGCATAATAAGATAAATAAAAATCATTTTAATTAAATACAGTCAATATCCATATGAACTAAAACAGTGAGGAGATAAGTTGACCAAAATATAAGAGATGAATAACTAGACACATACTTGCTGTTGCTGATGTTACTCGAACTGGAGGTACAGGCGGATGAAGGTTTGGTGGGTCTGAAGCAGACCTTTGCCTGCTTGTTGTATCCATTCCGAATGATGCAGGCTTCCAAACACCAGACGCAGTTGTAGTTGGAATGCTAGAAACTGAACATTGGACTAAAGTCAAAAAGCATAAAAATTACTCACACACTGTATTACATACAAACCTTAGTGATAAAATTTTATGTATTGTTAATTTCACCATGAAAGGACTGTATACTTCTTTTATGAGGCTTTTAAAAACTGGGCACTTAAATGAGGAAGAAAGCAGACTATTTTTAAAAAGTTCAGAAGAGTGGCTGCTCTTTTGAAAGTAAGTAACCTGATCAACTGTTTGAAAAGCAATAACTGAAGTTCAAATTGCAGACAATCTGATTGTGTACTGATGCAGCTCTTATTAGCAACAAGACATTGATGGATCTGTGGTTGGGTGACAGTTATCCATAACAGAAACCTTGTGCTTGCCAACTGTGAGATTGGTTATTGGATGACAGAGCTTCTTCGATCTGAAAGTAAGTCACAGAGACAGAGAGAGAGAGCCATAAAAAAATAAGTGCGCGGATCCTCTCCCAGCCCAGAGGCTGCCTGCTCTCTGTAGTCATAAATTCAGAGTAAACCTGAAGAAAACCAATTACCTTCCTGCAGCAGTTGCTGTAAGCTGTGACATTTGAATTGAAAAATCAAAGATAAGTGAGTCTGTTATAGAGTCATAGAGATGTACAGCATGGAAACAGACCCTTCGGTCCAACCCGTCCATGCCGACCAGATATCCCAACCCAATCTAATCCCACCTGCCAGCACCCGGCCCATATCCCTCCAAACCCTTCCTCCTCATATACCCATCCAAATGCCTCTTAAATGTTGCAATTGTACCAGCCTCCACCACTTCCTCTGGCAGCTCATTCCATCCACATACCACCCTCTGAGTGAAAAAGTTGCCCCTGAGGTCTCTTTTATATCTTTCCCTTCTCACCCTAAACCTATGCCCTCTAGTTCTGGATTCCCAGACCCCAGGGAAAAGACTTTGTCTATTTATCCTATCTATGCCCCTCATAATTTTGTAAACCTCTATAAGGTCACCTCTCAACCTCCGATGCTACAGGGAAAACAGCCCCAGCCTGTTCAGCCTCTCTGTGTAGCTCAAATCCTCCAACGCTGGCAACATCCTTGTAAATCTTTTCTGAATCCTTTCAAGTTTCACAACATCTTTTCGACAGGAAGGAGACCAGAATTGCACGCAATATTCCAACAGTGGCCTAACCAATGTCCTGTACAGCCGCAACATGACCTCCCAACTCCTGTACTCAATACTCTCACCAATAAATGAAAGCATACCAAACGCCTTCTTCACTATCCTATCTACCTGCAACTCCACTTTCAAGAAGCTATGAACCTGAACTCCAAGGTCTCTTTGTTCAGCAACACTCCCGAGGACCTTACCATTAAGTGTATAAGCCCTGCTAAGATTTGCTTGTCCAAAATGCAGCACCTCGCATTTATCTGAATTAAACTCCATCTGCCACTTCTCAGCCCATTGGCCCATCTGGTCAAGATCCTGTTGTAATCTGAGGTAACCCTCTTCGCTGTCCACTATACCTCCAATTTTGGTGCATCTGCAAACTTACTAACTGTACCTCTAATGCTCGCATCCAAATCATTTATGTAAATGACAAAATGTAGAGGGCCTAGCACCGATCCTTGTGGCACTCCACTGGTCACAGGCCTCCAGTCTGAAAAACAACCCTCCACCACCACCCTTTGTCTTCTACCTTTGAGCCAGTTCTGTATCCAAGTGGCTAGTTCTCCCTGTATTGCATGAGATCTAACCTTGCTAATCAGTCTCCCATGGGGAACCTTGTCGAACGCCTTACTGAAGTCCATATAGATCACATCTACTGCTCTGCCCTCTTCGATCTTATTTGTTACTTCTTCAAAAAACTCAATCAAGTTTGTGAGACATGATTTCCCATGCACAAAGCCATGTTGACTATCCCGAATCAGTCCTTGCCTTTCCAAATATATGTACATCCTGTCCCTTAGGATTCCCTCCAACAATTTGCCCACCACCGAGGTCAGGCTCACTGGTCTATAGTTCTCTGGCTTGTCTTTACCACCCTTCTTAAACAGTGACACCACGTTTGCCAACCTCCAGTCTTCCGGCACCTCACCTGTGACTATCGATGATACAAATAACTCAGCAAGAGGCCCAGCAATCACTTCTCTAGCTTCCCACAGAGTTCTCGGGTACACTTGATCATGTCCTGGGGATTTATCCACCTTTAACCGTTTCAAGACATCCAGCACTTCCTCCTCTGTAATCTGGACATTTTGCAAGATGTCACCATCTATTTCCCTACAGTCTACATCTTCCATATCATTTTCCACAGTAAATACTGATGCAAAATATTCATTTAGTATCTCCCCCATTTTCTGTGGCTCCACACAAAGGCTGCCTTGTTGATCTTTGAGGGGCCCTATTCTCTCCCTAGTTACCCTTTTGTCCTTAATATATTTGTAAAAATCCTTTGGATTCTCCTTAATTCTATTTGCCAAAGCTATCTCATGTCCCCGTTTTGCCCTCCTGATTTCCCTCTTAAGTATACTCCTACTTTCTTTATACTCTAAGGATTCACTCGATCTATCCTGTCTATTCCTGACATATGCTTCCTTCTTCTTCTTAACCAAACCCTCAATTTCTTTAGTCATCCAGCATTCCCTATACCTACCAGCTTTCCCTTTCACCCTGATAGGAAAATATTACTCTGTGCTTCCTACAAACCAAATTAATGAAGCATCCAGAACACCAAAGGTCTGGCCAGTTGAAGAAGGATCATCTCAATGTCTGAATGAGAAAGCAAAAACCATTCAACTGACTTTTCAGTTCTTTACCTCCACCAATAATCTATTTTTCCTAATCAAAAAACACCAAAGAACTGCGGATGCTGGAAACCAGAAACAAAAACAGAAGATGCTGGAAAAACCCAGCAGGTTTAGCAGCATCTAGAGAGAAAGCAGAGTTAACACTTGAACTGAAAAGGGGCACTGAACCCAAAATATTAAGTCTGCTTTCACTCCACAGATGCTGCCAGACATTTCTGTTTTTGTATCATTTTCCTTACTTATTTGTCTATGTAAAGGGGAGTTTATAAGGGGATTGGCATTTTAGTTAATTATGTTGCATACCAATTGTTTTTATAGCACAGTCTAATTACTTGAAATGAATAATTCTTTCTTCAGTACAGAAACCTGGCCCATGATTTTGACCAACCTTGGTTTTAAAGTCAGGTATGTTGGGATGCTGCGTGCACCTTTTAAAAAAAAGTTATCATTTGGTATGACTCCAGAAATAGCAGGTAATGCAAACAGTAGTTATAACAGGCAAGATTAGATTACTACAGTGTGGAAACAGGCCCTTCGGCCCAACAAGTCCACACCGACCCGCCGAAGCGCAACCCACCCATACCCTACATTTACCCCTTACCTAACACTATGGGCAATTTAGCATGGCCAATTCACCTGACCCCGCACATCTTTGGACAGTGGGAGGAAACTGGAGCACCCGGAGGAAACCCACGCAGACATGGGGAGAACGTGCAAACTCCACACAGTCAGTCGCCTGAGTCGGGAACTGAACCCGGGTCTCAGGCGCTGTGAGGCAGCAGTGCTAACCACTGTGCCACCGTGCCGCCCGTGCCCACGCCCACGCCCACGCAACTTCAACAAAAAAAATGTAGGCTGGAACAGTGATAGTGTAAAGGATGGAGAGGGGCAAAAATTCCTAATTTGTATTCATAAAAAATTTCCACAGGAGTAAGTAACCAATTCAACAAGAAAGGATTCACTGTTGATCTCATTCTTGGAATGAAAGTGGGCCTAGTAGGTAGAGTGTCAGTGGGTGATCATTGTATATTAATGTTTAGGATGACAATAGAAAAGGACAACAATCAATGCTGAGTAAGAATAATTAACTAGGGGATAGTTAGGTCAGATAGATGAGAGTAAAAGGTTAATGGGAAGAATAGTATTTGAACATTAGGCAATCTTCAAAAAAATCATCCAGGCACAGTCAAGGTATAGTCTGCAAAAAGAAAAAGGTAGGTCAACAAATGCAGAGCTCCCTGGGTGAAAAGGGAGGTAAAATGTCTTTTAAAAAGTGCTTCTGTCAGGTGTCAGAAGCACAGCTGAAAACCAGCAAGAATACTGGAAGTTCAAAGGAAGGCGATAAAGTACCTTACAGAAGTGGAAAGGGCTGAGAAAAGGCTGGAGCTTAATAACATAGTCAAAAGTATATAAAATACTTGGGGCGGCACGGTGGCTCAATGCTTAGCACTGCTGCCTCACAGCGCCAGAGATCCAGGTTCAAATCCAACCTTGGTGACTGTCTGTGTGGAGTTTGCACATTCTCCCCGTGACTGCTTGGGATTTCTCTGGGTTCTCCAGTTTCCTCCCACAACCCAAAGATGTGCAGATTAGGTGAATCGGCCATGCTAAATTGCCTGTAGTGTTCAGGGATGTGCAGGTTAGGTGCATTAATCAGAGGTAAATAGAACATAGAACATAGAAAAATACAGCGCAGTACAGGCCCTTCGGCTCTCGATGTTGCGCCGACCAAAGTCTATCTAACCTACACTAGCCCAATAACCTCCATATGCTTATCCAATGCCCGCTTAAATGACCATAAAGAGGGAGAGTTCACCACTGCTACTGGCAGGGCATTCCATGAACTCACAACCCGCTGAGTAAAGAATCTACCCCTAACATCTGTCCTATACCTACCACCCCTTAATTTAAAGCTGTGTCCCCTAGTAACAGCTGACTCCATTAGCGGAAAAAGGTTCTCACTGTCAACCCTATCTAAACCCCTAATCATCTTGTACACCTCTATCAAATCTCCCCTAAACCTTCTTTTCTCCAATGAGAACAGCCCCAAGTGCCTCAGCCTTTCCTCATACAATCTTCCTACCATGCCAGGCAACATCCTGGTAAACCTCCTCTGCACTCGTTCCAATGCCTCCACATCCTTCCTATAGTATGGCGACCAAAACTGCACACAATACTCCAGATGAGGCCGCACCAGAGTCTTATACAACTGCAACATGACCTCAGGACTCTGGAACTCAATTCCTCTACCAATAAAGCCCAGTACACCATATGCCTTCTTCACAGCACTATTTACCATGGGTGGGAACTTTCAGAGATCTGTGTACATGGACACCAAGATCCCTCTGCTCATCCACACTACCAAGTAGCCTACCATTAGCCCAGTAATCCATCTTCTTGTTACTCCTACCAAAGTGAATGACTTCACACTTAGCAACATTGAACTCCATTTGCCACCTTTCTGCCCAGCTCTGCAACTTATCTATATCCCGCTGTAACCTGCCACATCCTTCTTCGCTATCCACAACTCCACCGACTTTCGTGTCATCCGCAAACTTGCTCACCCAGCTTTCAAGCCCCTCCTCTAGATCATTTATAAAGATGACAAACAGCAATGGTCCCAAAACAGATCCTTGTGGAACACCGCTAGTAACTGCACTCCAAGATGAACCTATTCCATCAACTACTACCCTCTGTCTCCTTCCAGCAATGTAGAGCAATTGGGAATGGGTTGGGTGGGATATTCTTTGGAAGGTCAGCGTGGACTTGTTGGGCTGAAGGGCTTGTTTCCACACTGTAGGGATTCTATATAAAAAAGTAAAAAGGATGGAAAAAGGAGTAGGGCTCAATAGGAATCAAAAAATAAATTTACATGTGGAGGCATGGGACATAGCTGACTTATTAAATAAATGTTTTGCTTCTGTCTTTACTGAGACAGATGCAACCCAGGCCATGGTGACAAAGGAAGATATTCTGCAGATAGAAGGGTCCAAGCTTGATAAAGAACGCGTGCATAAAACTGGCAAGGTGCTCGGATCAGTGAGAGTGGAGATTTCAAGATATATTTGGACATAATCTTTCCTTAGAGACTGGGAAAGTGCGAACAGACCGCAGAATTGCAAATACTCTGCCCTTATTCAAAATGGATTGCAAGGATAAGCCCAACAATTACAAACCGATCAGTTTAATTTCAGTAATGGGGAAGCTTCTAGAAATAATTATTCAGGATAGGATCAGTAGCAATTTGAAAAAAGGGTGGGTTGATTAGGAAGTACCAGGAGGAATTGGTGTATTATAAATGTGCTGGAATTTATCGAAGAGATAACAGAAAAGTCCATGAAGTAATGCTGTTGATCAAGTGTATGTGAATTTCAAAAGGCAATAGATATTTTACCAAACAACAGACTCAACACAAAGGCTCAAGGTCACAAAATAAAACAAACAGTGGCAATGTGGATCTAATATTGGCTGAGAGATAGAAAACAGTGATAGTCAAGATACTTTTCAGGCTGGGTGAAGGTTTGTAATTGCGTTCTCCAAGCGTTGGAATGGGACTCTTGCTTTTCTTGATATATATTAACGTCTAGATCTTGGTGTAGAGGTAGCAAAATTTCAAAGTTTGCAAATGATACAAAATTTGAAAGCATTATAAACGATCAGAGGGAGAGTGTAGAAATTAAAATAACATGATGCATTTTGGTAAGAAGAACATGGACAATATCAAATAAGGCGGTACAATTCTGAAGAGGATTCAAGAGAAGGACCTGCATGTATAGTATTTGAACATTAGGCAATCTTCAAAAAAATTGTCCAGGCACAGTCAAGGTATAGTCTGCAAAAAGAAAAAGGTAGGTCAACAAATGCAGAGCTCCCTGGGTGAAAAGGGAGGTAAAATTTCTCTTAAAAAGTGCTTATGACAGGTTCAGAAACACAGTGTGCATAAATCATTGAAGATAGCAGGACAGGTGGAGAGAGCAGTTAATAAAGCTGATAGAATCCTGAGGTTTACTAATAGGGGGAATAAAATTTGAGCAATGAGGTTACGTTGGACTTAAGATACTTATTAGTCCTCAGTTGGTGCGTTGTGCGTAGTTCTGTGTGGCACACTATGGGATGAATGCGAACATATTGGCGAGAGTGCGGAATAATTTCACAAAATACTTCCAGGAATGAGAAACATCAGCCATTAAGACTGATTGGAGATTTTGGGATCGTTTTTCTGGGGGGAAAGAAAGCTAGGCAAGGTCTGATGGCAGTGCCTCAGTATTTAAGGAGACCCAAATTGTAGGTAACTGTGACTACAAAAGATCTTAGGAGGATGTGAAGATAGACTGCCCACTTGAAATTTCTGACTAAAAATGTCTGCAAATGTCAGAGCCTTG
The DNA here is from genome assembly GCF_020745735.1 of Hemiscyllium ocellatum. Classification (NCBI taxonomy): domain Eukaryota; kingdom Metazoa; phylum Chordata; class Chondrichthyes; order Orectolobiformes; family Hemiscylliidae; genus Hemiscyllium; species Hemiscyllium ocellatum. The sequence goes on along the minus strand of NC_083403.1, from coordinate 126,987,889 downwards.
TCTCTTGCACCCCTGCCACCAACCACTGGGACTGTTTAATTCTTGACTCTAGTTTGCTGTAGTCTGGTGTTGTACTTTCACCAGGTTTGCACCTAATATTAGATCTGACTGATACAGTACCTGGCATATTCACCTATATTCTTCATTGAATGAAAGTTGGCCCCTGGCTTGGCAGCAACGACAGACTGGTGCATTTAGTGAGTCATGAGGTAACAGATTGAATATTATATTGTTGCTCTCAATCACAATGATGCTCAGTAATAGTGTTAATCCACACAATTAGGGCAGCCTCAGTTTGACGCCAGATTTAATAATGCTCATTTGAAATGCCAATGCAAACACAATGGGCCAAATGTTTTGCTACCCCAACCCCCAACACTTCTGTGATTAGACTAAACAAGAATGGTGTGGTGGTAGCTCCTCAATACATTCATAGACTGACATCTGCAACAGGCAAAATGGCGAGAATGAGGCCAAGTACATTTTTCATTTGGGTGAATTCCCTTTGAGCCAATGACAGATTTTGTCTGGTGGATACTTTCTTCAGTTCAGGCCAGCTCAACATGTACTGGTGCTACTGGGAAACTCTTGATGATGAATTTTGAAGTTTTCCAACCATAGTCAGTATCCTTAAGATCCTTATTCTTCCTTCCAACTGGTGTTCAAATCAGAGGAGCGTTACTTCATCAGTGGTTCTGTTCGCCAAGCTGGAAGTTTTTGTTGCAAACGTTTCGTCCCCTGGCTAGGAGACATCATCAGTGCTCTGGAGCCTCCTGCGAATGAGACGTGACGGCACTGTTCACTTCGATTGACAAAACCCTAGCCAGAGAAACAATAGCCAACCTACTGGACATAAAGAACAGAAAACAGGAGGTGGAACCTATCAACAAAGACGGCATACTTAAACTACTGGACTTGTGCTTCACTACACACTTTACATTCAACAATCAGAGATATGAACAAATCAACGGAACACCCATGGGATCACCAATCTCGGGACTCATAGCAGAGGCAGTTATGCAAAGGTTAGAACAAACAGCCCTACCACAAATTCAACCCAAACTCTGGGTCAGATATGTCGATGACACGTTCGTAATCATCAAAAACACGGAAATAGAAAAACACACCGGATCATCAACGCCACACTCACAGGAATCCGATTCACGAGAGAAGTAGAAAAGGATAGCCAACTCCCATTCCTAGACGTGATAGTACAGAGAACACCGAACGGAGAATTCACCACAAGGGTACAAGGAAAACAACACACACAGACCAAGTCCTAAACTATGAAAGTAACCACCCCAACACACACAAACGAAGCTGCATCAGGACACTATTCAAAAGAGCTACAACACACTGCAGTACACCAGAACTGCAAAAAGAGGAAGAGGAACACTTATACAAGGTATTCGCCAAAAACGGATACCCGCGCAACTTTATCAACAGATGTCTAAGAGATAGACCACGGAACGAGGACATGCCACAACCAAAAGGACTAGTCACACTACCATACATCAGGAGCGTCTCAGAACTGACAGGCAGACTACTGCGACCCTTAGGACTCATAACGGCACACAAACCAACAGCCACGCTCAGACAACAACTTACTAGAACAAAGGAGCCAATACCCAACATGAGCAAAACTAATGTAGTTTATAAAAATACCATGCAAGGACTGCACAAAACACTATATAGGACAAACAGGAAGACAGCTAACAATCCGCATACATGAACACCAACTAGCCACGAAACGACACGACCAGCTATCCCTAGTAGCCACACACTCAGACAACAAGCAACATGAATTCGACTGGGAAAACACTACTATCAGAGGGCAAGCCAGACACAGAGAACAGCCAGGGAATTCCTAGAGGCATGGCATTCATCCACAAACTCCATCAACAAACACATCAACCTGAATCCAATATACCAACCATTACAGCGTACAGCTGAAACTGACACTCAGAAGCGGCAAGGACAGTCCACTATAAATACCGGAAGAAACATCAAAGAAGCGCTTCGCAGGAGGCTCCAGAGCACTGATGATGTCTCCTAGCCAGGGGGCGAAACGTTTGCAACAAAAACTTCCAGCTCGGCGAACAGAACCACTACAACAAGCACCCGAGCTACAAATCTTCACACAAACTTCGTTACTTCATCAATTGAGAGACAATGATGGGTAGTAATCAGCAGCAAGTTTTCTAGGCTATGTTTGACCTGATGCCAGGAGACTGCATGGGTGCAGGGTCACTGTTGGGGGCTACTGGGCTCATCCATTCATGTACAACATTTGTCACAGCAAAGCATATACTGCCTAGTTTGGGGGCTTTATTTGTTGAGTACTGAAGACTGCATTCAAATCTGTCAGAGCACCTGAAGGACATGTTCAGACTGCTGATGGCTACTTCAATAATACACTTGGTGGCCGTATGTTATTCATGGCTTCGTTCCTGGACCTCATTCCTTGGAACTAGGTTTTAAGTGGACATGCCAAAGCTCCTAGCTGCTACCCAGAAACTCTGCTTCCAGTTAGGAAAATATCAAGGAAGTTGGACCACAACTGAAAGCATATCATTGGGGTTGCACACTGAATTAAAATCTTTATGTAGCTGCACATTGCAGTGGATGGTCTTGTGGTTGATGAGTAATTTATGACGGCTTTTTTCTGTGCTACTGATGAGATACTGTATCTGTAGGATGCAAACCCAAGTGCCTTCTCATGCAAAATCAAAGGCAAAGATAACAGAATGGTTGGCCCAACAAACAAGCCATTAGTTACTTCTGCTGAGCATCTTTGACCTGCTGAACAGGAGAGTCTGCACGTCTTCAGCAGATCCCTTAAAGACTTCAGAGACAAAACAAATGTTGAGAACAGTGATCACTTTGCCACACACTGGCAAAACCTGGCAATCAGGTCAGCAGGTTTTCTTCCAGCTGGTCAGAAATAGTTTGCCACCACAAAAGCAAGACCCTGAACTTCTCGAGATTGCTGTACCGACATGCTGAGAAAGCTGATCCTCTGACTGGAATCCATGGGCATTGGATATTACCTTCTGGAAAATGCAGTTCTCTATGGCTCCACCCTCTTCTGTCCAGCTGCAGATCTGTGACCAGCAAACTTTCAAATGTCATTCGTTTTTATCAGAGATCCAGGCAGCATAAACAGCACCCATCCTGGTATAAAATATCAAACTTCCAGTGTGGAAGATATCTCCAACATATAGTGAGTTGATTCTCAGCATATGTTCTATGAAAACCTTTCCCGACTGCAGGAAATGCTGAGTATGCAGTGCTTTGGATCCTCCATTATCCACTTGAATGATCAAGCCTCTGAAATGTATTGTGGCTTTGTTTTCACTGGCAAGTTTCAAGAAGAACATGAAACCCATGCACCAGGCACTAAATTAAGAAAAATATTTAACATACATCAATTGAGCAATCAACGCATTGTATTTGGCAACTTGCATCTCCCAAGGGACTGCACATATGCAGTCTAATACATTCAATGAAACCTGAAAATCAATGGGATGGAACCAACTGCCAAAAGTAGTGTCATTTCAGCAGTTCTATCCCACCTTGTGCCTTCATATTCAAAGTCAGTCGTATGAGTTTGGCGAGCTCTTGATCAATAAAAGAAAAATACATGTTTAAAATTACAGAAAAGCAAACCATAAGAAAGCAGATGTCTACACCTAAAGTAGTCACTAAGCATCAAATACATTGAAAAGGTGGCTCACCTTTACTTGTGTTCCGAGGTGGAAGTGGAGGAGCATCAGTTACAGAAGGAGGGGGGCTGGAGCTCAGTACAGTTCCATATGTTTCATTATGCAACATACTTGGAATGAATGGTCGCTGTTTATCTTTGATGGAGTTGGCGGAATCTCTTGACAGGACTGCAAGTGGAGCTGGAGGCTGAAGTTGGTTTGCTCCTGATTGATATGATAATTGATAGAAGCTGATAGGTCTATTGGGACTGGATTGCTGAAAAGGATATATTTATAAAAGGTTGTTAAGAACTTTAATTGGACACATTAATTCACCTGCATCATCAACGTTAATGTGCATTACACTCTTTTTACACTGACGCATTGCCCTGGAATATCTGGCATTTTGCTTAAGACAAATCACTAAGGATAAATCATGAATGTCAGTCTCCAAAGTAGGAAGATATCAGTTTAAAGCAGAGTACTTAAAATACTTGCATGAGTTATGGTTTGGGTGGGTTATACATTTTAAATGACTAGCCCTGAGGGATCATAACCGAAGAGTACTCAGCAGGCCAATAAAAGGAATTATTTCATCACTACAATCCTGGATAATATCTAGACATCTAAAGTAAAGATGTCCTTAAGTGGATGAGAGGGTACCATGTTCTATAGTTAATAATTTCTTTCAACAGAAATGGATAAAATACAATAATGCAACAAAGATAATAATAGGACATGAATGAAAATGAAATGGAGAAACATGATGGATTGAGATAAAGGCTAAAGAGAAGAGACCAAAAATAATGAGTAAAGAGTGTTGGAAAATGGAAATGAAATGGAAAAAATCTAACATTAATATAACACCATAGGTGGTAAAGATGTACCTAGAGGCAAGACCTAATCGCTATAAATTAGATTTGTGATATGGATAGGTTTGGAGGAAGTTTAAAAAAAAGTCAGAGGGAGGACTAGAGCATCCCACCCATTAAAAGCTGATACTTTGCTCAGAGTCACGGAATACATACTAACACTCTTTACAACTGTGCTGCACCTTCTCTGATTCAACTGGTGTCATTTTGGAGCAACCTTTCCCTCTCTCAGACTTGAGATCATTCGCAGCCTTCCAAATTGTGGACCTGTCCACCTACCACACTGCTGTCAGAGATCTTTATCATGGAGACCACCAGGCTCCAGAGCACCCACCTCACAATTTCAGAGAGGGTATTACTGCCTCAGGACTCACCCAGATGCAAGAAGCTGCCCCTTCCAACTCACTAATCAGTGGCCATTGCAGAGATCAGCAGACCCCATTGACCCATGGAGTGCTGATCGAACATGAGTATGGCAGCACCCCCTCAGCTCACTGAGCCAGTCGAGTATGAGCTTGGCAATGCTCCCACCTCTGGCTTGTGGATTGCTGATCTAGTCTCAGCTCTGCAGAGCTGTATAACAATTCTGTATAACTGAAGCATAACATTCTTACTTTTCTGCTCAATTCCTTTTGTAAAAAATAGCATCCTATTAACTTTCTTGGTTATCTGCTACACCTGCACACAAACATCTCATGACTCTACATTGGAACTCCTAAATCACTCTTCACCTCAGAATTCTGCAATCCTTCTTTGGTTAAATACTCTGTCTTTTCCTTCTTCCTGCAAAGTGAACAACTTCACATTTTCCCATATTAAACTCCATCTGCCAGACTTTTGCTCATTCACAACCTATCTGGCTGCAACCTCCTGAGATCTTCTTCACAACATAATTTGCTACCTATCTTAGTGTAATCTGTGAAATTACTTACCATACCTCTACTCAGTGGTTCTAATGCAGCAAGACCTGGACAATGTCCAGGTTCAGACTGCAAATGACAAACAACATTCATGCCACAAATGCCAGACAATGACCATCTCCAACAAGAATGAATCTAACCATTCCCCTTGACAGTTAAGGCATCACCATCACTGAATACCTCACTATCAACATCCACAGGGTTACCACTGACCACATACTGAACTGGACTAGTCAGAAAAGTACTGTGCCACAAGAGGAAGTTACAAACTAGAGATCTTGAAGCAAGTAATTAACCTCCTGTCTCCCCAAAGCCTACCCCCCACCTAGAAGGCAGAAGCCTGGAGTGTGATGAAATGCTTCCCACATGCCCAGATGAATGCAGGTCCAACAATACTCAAGAAGATTGATACTATTCAGGACAAAACAGCCGACTTTACACCACGTCCACAAGCATCCATTCCCTCCATCACAATGCTCTGTAACAAGTACTATCTACAAAATGCACTGCAGGAAGTCACCAAAGATCCTTCGTACCTTTAAACCCATGACCACTCCCATTTGGAAGGATAAGGGCAGCAGATACATGATAACATCACGATCTTCAAGTTCCCTCCAAGCCTCTCACCATTCAGATTTGGAAATAATTCATCATTACACTGGGCCAAAATCCCAGAAATCCCTCCCTAATAGCACTGTGGGTCTACCTACATCAAGTGGACCTCAGTGGTTGAAGAAAGCAACTCACCACCATCTACTCAAGGGCTATGATGGCAATAAATGCTTGCCCATCCAGCAATATCTATATCCTGTGAATGAATTTTTAAAAAGTTAAATATTGCAATAATCTATGATGTGGTAGCTTACGAGATGCCTTCTGGAAAATCCAAGTACAGTACATCTACAAGTTCCTCTTTATCCAAAGCACATGTTACTCCTTCAAATAACTCTAGTAAATTGGTTAAACATGACTTCTATCTGACAAAAATATGCTGAGTCTTCTAGCTTATCTTGAATTGTTCTAAGTGCGTAACTATTAGTAGTTTAATGATTTCGTCTAACGCATTCCCCATTACAGATGTCAAGCTAAATAACTTTTAATTTTCTATTTTCTGCCTCCCTCCCTTCTTGAATAACATTTGCTACTTTCTAGGCAAGACATCTAGTCATGCAAAAATCATACTGATCATACATTAGCACAAATTAAACAAATTGCAAGGTAATGCAATAGCAAATTAAATAACTAAATTATGCCAAAATGAAAGTACAATAATGTCAAAGGATGGTCTTGAAGCAAGTGTCAAAGGATGAAATATTAAAGAAATACGAGTGAAGACAATTAAAGGTCAACTCAAAGCACATATCTAAACATTTCAAGCAGTTACTGCAGTCCTGGTTTACTGGATCACTACACTCAAGCTCCAGACCCTGACAAGTACCAGCTCACTTCTTAAAATCAATAGATATGAGAGTAAAATATAGTGAACAGATCTATTAATTGAATGGACTAGAAAATCAGGACTCAACATAACTGATTAATTATTTTCAAGGGTGACAAATGAGACTGAAAATGTCCAAAATTGCAAAGAAATGTTATTAGTAGAATTGTTGATTGTATGCTATCTTCCTACCTTGTCTTCGATATCATCATCACTTTCATCTAAATCTTCATGATGCAATCTCCATTCATATTCCACGTGGACATGAGCATTAAATTTGCCCGATAATGACTGTATAAGCTACAGAAGAGAATCACCACTTAAGAACACATAAATACAAGTGTAGCTCTTATTATTTAGTTTCTTTTTAAATCATTGTTTATAGCTACGTACCACCTCTTCACACTGAGTGTGCTTTAAGCGTTTGGCTATGTCAAGTGGAGTTTCCCCTCCTTCATTGGCTGAAAATAAAACCGTAATCTGTTCAATTCATTTTTGATTAAATATAAATACTTTCTTAGACTACAGACATAACTCAGTTCCAATTAAAATTAACTTTAGTTTTAGATTTGGAAAGTAAAGGAAAAGGTAAAGTTGCTATAGTCCTAAAGGACCGGGGGCTGCTCTCTCAGAGACAGACAGCTGATGGATTAAGCTGAGGAACACCACACCTCAGGTCAGGGGAGAGGTTGAAAACAAGAGTACTTCATGGGAACCTTGGCCAGTGTGTGTGTTGAGCCCATATTGTTGGCATTACTCAATCACAAACCAGGTATCCCGTCAACTGAGCTAACCAATCCTCTAGATTACTTTTACATTTGGAAACCCAAGATTGTAAAGTTAGAAGCAAAACATAATCAACTGAAATTCAGACTAAGGTAATCAATTTCATTTATTAAAGAGAACTGCACAAACGTCTTTATTATCTTTCATATTCAGTATTCTCTAATCCATAATTACATTGAAACACTGTACTTAGATCAGGTCAGGTTTCTAAAGTGGATATGTTTTTGTAGCATTTCACTGCGGGTCCAACCCAAATATATCTTATGTTCTGATATTCTTTTTAAAAAAGTGTCATACTGGACTCAATATGTTAACACTTTCACTCTCCACAGATACTGTCAGACCTACTGAGTTTCTCCAGCATCCTCAGCATATTTATATTTTGTGTATCGGTTAGGATGAGCTTTTAACAAAATATCATTTCAGAAACCACCAAAGAGTTGCATTTGGATTTTACATTAACTTGGCCTCTTTAGTTCAAAAACCAATGTGGAATTGAGAAAAGTGCCCACTTTACATTTTTAGCTCCTACATTTGGACAATCTCTTAGTGTAGTACTCTTGTAAGCAAATCAAATAGAACATAAAAGAAGAAATGAGATAGACACGTATTATTGAAGTGTGTTTTGGGGAGGAATGCAACTACAAAAACGTAAATGTTAGACTTCGGTTTTAACATTGGTTTCAGAATGGTGAGGCATTTCATGTGTGCTTCTGACTACATTATAGCAATCACTGTAAAAAGCAAGATTGTCTGGCCGTTGTGTCAGTTCAAGTGAAGCTGTCTCTATCAGATTGAGTTCTCTGCCCTTCCTTCACATTTCAAAATCTTTCCTTCCTTATGATGATGAATTCTGTGCACTAATAATAGGCTGAGGGAAAAAAAAAGCCCCTGCTCTTCATTCACCTAGTGATAAATCCTCAACTACATAATTTGTTATCAACTAATGAGAGTATCCTTGCATTTCACAATCTTCCATAATTTTAAAGGACACCATTAAATTCCTCTATTCCAGTTAAAAAGCTTAAATGGTACCAACCCTTTCTTCATAATATTAGTTATTCATTTAAAGTCTATTGAATTTGTAATATGTATTCAAACAATTAAATCAAATTATATTATTAATACAAATTCACAAATAAAATTTAATACAAATGACAATTATCATGTGGAAGCTGTTTGTTGCAAGTAGTCATTGAGCTACATGTAAGACTGCATATGGTTAGATTGAGTCCAATTTGTCACATTTAATATTAAGTAGTATTTGAGAGATTTTGTTCTACTCTCTTGATTTTCACTGGCCTAATTTTCTTTTCTAATTCTGAGTAGAGTGTATATCTAAACCAATTACCTTGCTCCTTCCAAACCTTGAAATAATCTGCTGGGTTTTAACATATGGACTTCAAAGCAAATCCTAGTCATCATAGATGAGATTTTTCAACAATAAAGCAAATATGATTTTAAATTAACATACCTATTTCAATGGAAGCTTTGCCCCTCAAAAGCAACTTAAGACATTCCACATTATCATTTAGACAACAGTAATGCAATGCTGTACTGCCTTTGGTTGTCTGTTTGTCGAGATTTCCACTGTTGGACCAAACATACATATACAGGATTACATTTCAAAAGATGAAATTCAAGCATTTGAACTACACGCAACACTTGGTCTACATTGCTAAAAGAAAATTGCAATCAATGTAAAACAAATAATTAAAAGAACGTTTGCAATATTTTCAAAAATAATTTTAAAGGATTAGGTTAAAATAATTTGAGAACTTGAGACAAACGTTACATTAATATTTTTCTCAGTTCACAACAACTGTCCTCATCTAGTTAGAACGTTGTCATCAATTTCTTAGAAATTCCCAGATAAGGTATACTAGTTAAAGATACAAATCACTGAATAAGATTGTGATTGCCAACTGCCTGTACACCCACGAGTCAGGATTACAGTAACCAATAAGTTACAGCAGGAATTTTCTGCAGACCATAGCCCTATGAGTATACTATTAAAATAGCCTCATCATAACTACTTTCTTGTAAAAGAGAAGTTTTTTTTAAAAAACAAACTCATTATGAAGTGCTGACCTGTTTTGTACTAAAAAGTCAACTACATGAAGTGATGTTCTGTCCACCAATCTTACTGCAAGATGCAGCGCAGTTTCTCCTTGCTCCTAGAAATATACACAGAAAGGAAAATCAATTTCAAAAGTATTTAAATGTGCAGGAAGAAATTTTTAAAAATTGTGGGAATTAGCAATCTGAACTTCCCATATGTACTCCTATCATTTAGGATTATCTTAAAATCAGATATGGATTTGCAAGCATCAACCAATTTATGGACAAGTCCTGTAGTATCAGAAATTAGCTTATAATTGACTCTGAAGTGCGGTACTTAAAATAGCACTTCTCCATACCGAGTAGGAAATCTGTTAGCTTAGTATTTATCTATGCATGGTTCCATATATTTCCTCTAAACTGAACTATTTCAAATTTCTCTTTCAAGCAAGCATGTTTTCTACTTTTTAAATAAAGTTGAAAATAATGATATTTTAAATAAAGTTGAAAATAATGATATTTTAAATAAAGTTGAAAATAATGATACTTTAAAATATTAATCTTACATGTCCATTTGCCAAAGGAATTGGGTCAGTGAGATCTACACCATCAGCATACACCTGAATTAATGCGAAGATGTCTCTTGACTTGATTGCATCACATAGACAGCTAAGTTTGGCTGCATTGTCAGTACACTTTTTCCTTGAAAATTTCCGTTCTATATATTTAGCAGTAATGTAGTCCTTTCGTGCAACCCTGTAAAAAAAATTTCCCCACATCTAAGCCTTGTTTAATATCAGTGACAAATGTGTGAGATAGATTTATTCAGTATTTAATAAACTGTTGAATAAAATTCCCATATAATCAAAGTATTCATGATTGGACTTATCTTCAGTTGTAAAATAAATAAAGTAGGCTCCTTAAATAAATGAACTGAGTGTAATTATTTGGCCGATGAAAAATACTAATATCATGCATTAATTTAGTGACTTGAATAATATGCTTCATAGGAACGTTAAATACTTTTAAAACTAAGAAACCAGGAGAAGTTAGAACAGATGACCAAAATCTTGGTCGAAAAAATACATTTTAATAATATTTGTGGAGATAGAAAGACTAAAAAGGTTAGGAATGGAATTATAGGGCTTAAGATGTAGTAAAACAGCTAGCCATTGATGGTGAAGCCACAAATAATGCAGACACAGAAGAGACCACAGTAGTGCATTAGACACTCCATTCAAACAAAGCACAGAGAGTTAAACTATTTTTAGTCCAAGAGGCTTTCAGAAACAAAATTTAAGTTTAGGAGTTAAAGATGTGGTGATACTAAAAAAATGTAAATAAACAGAAAATGTAAAAGAAAAGGAAATTATCATTTGCCAACTAATCAAAATGCAAAGCACAGAGCATGAATGTAAAGCTCGCTAATAACAATTGCCAAAAAAAATCCAGATTCAGAAGAAATGGTGTATTTAACATTGAGATCTTAATAATTAGTTAAAAATTTTACAAAATCAGAATACTAAATTATACAAGTACAATGATTTCATGTGTTTAAATCGCTAAACTCAAAAGTTAAAACTTTATTGAAATCCTACTTGAAAATTTCAATCTAAGTGATCCATCAAATTTAATTTTGAATTCATATCATAGAATCTCTCGAGTGTGGAAGCAGGCCATTCGGACAATCGAATCCACACCGACTCTCCAAAGAGAATCTCACCCAGACCTACCCACCTACTCTATAATCCTGCATTTCCAATAGCTAGTTCATCTAGATGGCACACTATAGGCAATTTAGCATGGCCAATCCCCCTAACTTGCACATCTTTGGACTGAGGGAGGAAACTGGAGCAAACCCATGCCAACATGGGAAAATGTATGAACTCGATACAGTTGCCCAACGGTGTAATTGAGCCTGGGTCCCTGGCACTGTGAGGCAGCAGTACTAACCACTGAGCTACCATGCCACCTGATACTACCTGTAGTCACATATAGAAAATTAAAAGACTAATATCAACTACAATTCTATTTTTAACTTATTCGGACAACTATGAATAAAGCTTGATTTGCAACGCTCCCTTCACCATCCAAGCTGTAATCTCCTGCATGCAAAGTTCATTTTAAGTGAGAAACATATCCATAACATGATCCCAATTTTTTGGAAAACATTAACAGATGCAAATATAGCAAATAAATGATAAAAGAATATCATTCTCAAATAAAATAGACTAGTGAGTTTTCCATATCTATTTTATAGAGTTAGCCACCTTGGGGGGAAATAAAGAAAGGAAAACACAAATGATATTAATAACATACTCTTGAAAAAGTATGAACAGAAACCTTGCTGACTTTGTAGAATCAAATGTACTTTGCTTTTTCCCCACGAACCGCAAAATGAATTGTGTGTACTTACATGTCACTGTTAGGATTAGGTTTGGCAATTTCATCCAAAGGCAAACTAGCTTCCATGATCTCATTCAATGCTGCATTGCCAATGTTCTTGGCTAGCTGTCAAAAAAAAACAATTCTCCCAATAGACCTTAATGCATTTAGTCAATCTATTATATAATAAAATTGCTGAATGGTTTGTAAGATTTAATCTCAAAATGCATTACTGAATGGACCATAAGATTTAATTCCAAAATGCACTGATAACTTCCAATAGGCTAAACCTATAATAAAAGGCATTTGTGAACCTGTCACATAGACTTACAGCGTCAGTAATACCTTATAGGTGGAACTGCAGGTGGATGATTTCCTTTATAAGTTTATTGCCATGATGTTAGATCAAAAAGCATTAGTGCTTCCTTGATATAGGGTCATCACTGATGATGCTGGCTTTTATTGGCCAAATATAGCTGATGTGGATGAGCCACCACCTTACATTTTGTGATAAAGATTTTAATTGCATGAAAACCTGTACAAAGAATGAGTGCCCAACTAGACCACTTCAGAGTCAAGTTTAAGGTTATGTGAATCAAGTGTACATCCTAAAGAGAAAATTCTTATCAAGCTTGAAGTAGTTAATACTCACTTTGCTTCCAGAGACTAGCCCAGCAAAGATTTAAAAGAACTGAGCATCCTTTAGCATTGATGGATAACAGCCTACAACAATCAAGCATGACAAATTGACTGTGAAATACTTAGCCTACTGATGAATTCAACCATAAACCATATGATGTAAGAACAGAATTAGGCCATTCAGCCCACTGGTGGAGCAGACTCATTCAACTGTGTTCACTTTTAATCTAGGTCTCTCAGTATCAAATAATATAAATTTCTAACAAATCATCTCATCCTTCTAAACTCCATTGAGTACAGACCCAGAATGCTCAAGTGCTCCTATGACAAGCCCTTTCTCCCAGAATCATTCTTGCAAACGTTCTCAGGAACCCCTCCAATGCCAGCTCATCTTTCCTTAGATAAGGGGTCCAAATTGTTCACAACATACCAAACAGCCTTACACGGCTTCAGCAGTGCAACAACGCTCTTGTTTTCCAGCCATCTCAAAATTAATGCCAACATTGCATTTGTCTTCCAAACCGCCATCTGAACCTGTACGCTAACTTTAAGAGAATCCTTAGCTACGACTCAAGTCCCTATCCCCATTAAACAATTATCTACTGACATTATTCCATATCCCCTAACATAAAAGTCACCCAGGGACATGTCTTTCATATGTGCATTCAAAGTGCCTAATAGGACTGACTTTGGCGTAGCTCTTTGCCTTTCAATGAAATTGTGTACTTGTATTTTGCTTGCTATACAAGTTAGATGGATATAACCTGAAGGAACAGCAAAGAGCAATGTGTTATACTTGTACAGCGTATCAGATGGATTCAGAAATGAATGTGGAATCTTGATTATCTATACCAAGATACGAATCCATAGTAAAACCAAAAGAATCACAGAAGCTGTAAATCATAAATAAAAAGCTAAGCAGGTCTGGTAGCAACTGTGGAGAGAAATCAGAGTTAACGTTTCAGGTTGAGTGATCTTTCCTCAGAACTGACTTCGACCTGAAACATTAATTCTGATTTCTCTCCACAGATGCTGCCAGCCTGATTGAGCTTTTCCAACAATTTCTACAAATCTATAATGTTAACCTGTGCTCCACTATCACAATTGTTTCTTAAAGCTAGGATTCCTCTCACTAAATTAATGTAGTGATTACTTATTCACATATTGTGGAAACAAGTAAGTTGGTAGAAGACCAATTTTATGATCTACTTAAATTGCTTTGTAATTAGCCAAAGAATGGTTTTGAAAAGTCCTCTTGGTGACTTTAATGTCATCACAGGCTGTCACCAGATCAAATTCAGTAGGCTTGTACAAGTGAATTACCAAAAGAGTGTTGATGTGGATGGAGTGATTAACTATCTACAGCACTTCACTGCTGAATGGAAAAATTCAAAGTTATCCAAAGATTGGCTTCATGCATTTACCTTGTTAATCTACAACAGCAATAAAGAGTTTGGTAACAATTGCAGTATTATTCTTCTTTGTTGCAGGTAAAGCATTTGTTCAAATTATTCTCAGAAGATTAATGCCCCTTCCTTAAAAACAAAGTGGCTTAATGTCTGGCAGATTGATCATGCTTCAAGTCTGATGTTTAACATGATGCCACAGACAAGGTAAGAATATTATCACATTCAATATATAGTTCACACTGATATCACAGTTACCACTAATTTTATGTACAGCCCTTTGGCAAATTGGATGCCATTTGGATAGCAGGGCCTGGGGTTAAGAATGTAATTTTGACATCATCTCAAAGGACGGGAGAATTGAATGATCTGAGAGTGGGATCATTCGGCAGTTTGGTTTGAGTTTAAGAGGATTGGCAGCATCCATTGAAAGACACATTTACATGAGGAAGTAAACATTTTTGCTCTTTAAAGCATATAAGCAGTGGAATAAAGGCATACACCTTATGAATCCAGATCTTCAACCCCTTTTTAACTGCTAGAATTACTGATGCCCAGGCATTCTGGCCTTAATGTACTGGAAAATCAAGATGGAGTAAAAATGGAGACACAGACTGCTTAAAATATTTTCATAATAACCCACTCTCTTGGGAATTGGTTGTTGGCCACCCACGCCCCATCTTGCCTGCATGAAAAAGCAGAAGTAGGAGTTTAATCATTCTCTGCCTCTTTACTCAACATTAGTCCGTGTCCCTCACAGATTAAAAAAGCACCTCCAATTATGTTCAAAGAATTGAATCAGCACAGTTCTTCCACAAAACATTTTTTAATATAAAATGTGCCCACTTTGATGCTTAAATTATTTACCAGTTTAAATTCCCTTTTGTTTTTACACTGTGTGTATAACCTTCAATATCCCTACTGATATAGCTTCACCTCTTTTTCCATCATATCTTTCCATACCAGACAATTGTTACAAAAATTGGAGATCTGTCTTCAGTTTTTAGTCATTGCCACTTATACTATAACTAACCTACAAAAGGTGTGGAACAGTAACAAAACAGAACATGGAGAAACTCAGCAGGTAAACCTGTCAACTTTCTCCAGCCCATTCAGTTTTTGTTTCAGATTTCCAGGATTCACAATTCTTCATTTTTATTTACGTGGAATGGCAAATTATGTTGACTATTACTCCAATTTGCTCCAAAAATTGAATTAAAGGAAAAATCTTAATTGAAGAGAGACTTACCAAGAGTTCTGATGTCCCTAATACATCTAATGTAAGAGACTGTATTCTAGAGTAGTGAACTCCTAGCTCTCTATGAATTCCAGAGCATTCAATGCAGGTTAGAATTCCCAGATTAGTAGATAGCCACGTAGGGTCTGTTAAAATAAAATGTATTAGTCAATTTCAAAACAGCACAAATGCTATTTGAGTAAAAAATGAGGTCTGCAGATGCTGGAGATCACAGCTGCAAATGTGTTGCTGGTCAAAGCACAGCAGGCCAGGCAGCATCTCAGGAATAGAGAATTCGACGTTTCGAGCATAAGCCCTTCATCAGGAACCGTCAAATTCTCTATTCCTGAGATGCTGCCTGGCCTGCTGTGCTTTGACCAGCAACACATTTGCAGCAAATGCTATTTGTACAATCTTACACATCCTTTATAATAAGGCAGAAAACTTAAGCAGACTTTAAATCCCAATCAATTTGAAACTGCTGGTTGGACTTTGGCAACTTTACTTTTACTGCATCAAAACTGGTCATACTGCAATTATTTTTCAAAATAGTAGATTTAGTCTAACATTCTATGACTTTCCTACAGATAGTTTAAGATTTTTCCCTTTTGACAATTTTATTACAATATTTTGTAATGCTGTATTTCCAATCGATCACAGAACAAAGAACATTACAGCATGTACAGGCCCTTCAATCCTCGATGTTGCACCGACCTGTGAAACCAATCTGAAACTCATCTAACCTACACAATTCCATTTTCGTTCATATGACTATCCAATGACCATTTAAATGCCCTTAAAGTTGGTGAGTCTACTACTGTTGCAGGCAGTGCATTCTACACCCCTACTACTCTGAATAAAGAAACTACCTCTGACATCTGTCCTATATCTATCACTCCTCAATTTAAAGTTATGTTCCCTCATGCTAGCCATCACCATCCAAGGAAAAAGTCTCTCAATGTCCACCCTACCTAACTGTCTGATTATTGTGTATGTCTCAATTAAGTCACCTCTCAACCTCCTTCTCTCCAACAAAAACAGCCTCAGGTCCCTCAGCCTTTTCTTGTCTGACCTTCCCTCTATACCAGGCAACATCCTAATAAATCTCCTCTGAATCCTTTCCAAAGCTTCCACATCCTTCCTATAATGTTGGTGACCAGAATTAGATGCAATACGCCAAGTGTGGCCACACCAGAGTTTTGTACAGCTTCAGCATGACCTCATGGTTCTGAAACTCAACCCCTCCATCAGTAAAAGCTAACACACCATATGCCTTCTTAACAATCCTATCAATCTGGGTGGCAACTTTCAGGGATCTATGTACATGGACACCGAGATCTCTCTGCTCATCTACATTACCAAGAATCTTACCATTAGCCCAGTACTCTTTATTCCTTTTGCTCCTTCCAAAGTGAATTATCTCTCACTTTTCCGCATTAAACTGCATTGGCCACCTCTCAGCCCAGCTCTGCTGCTTATCCATGTCTCTGTGAAACCTATAACATCCTTTTGCACTATCCCCAACTCCACCGACCTTCATATTATCTGCAAATTTACTAACACACCCTCCTCCAGCTCGTTTATAAAAATGACAAACAGCAGTGGACCCAAAACAGATCCTTGCAGTATGCCACTAGTAAGTGAACTCCAGGATGAACATTTCCCATCAACCACCACCCTCTGTCTTCTTTCAGCAGGCCAATTCCAGTCCAAACTGCTAAATCACCCACAATCCCATGCCTCTGTATTTTGTGCAATAGCCTACCATGGGGAACCTTATCAAACACCTTACTGAAATCCATATACACCACATCAATCGCTTACCCTCATACACCTGTTCTCAAAGAACTCAATAAGGTTTGTGAGGCATGACTTGCCCTTCACAAAGCCATGTTGACTATCTCTAGTCAAATTATTCCTTTCTAGATAATTATAAATCCTTTCTCTTATAACTCTTTCCAATGTTTAAATTCACTTCTGAAGGCTGGTTTCTGTTGAAGTGTTTAACATTTTAAATTTACAATTAAGACATCATTGTGTAAATATCTGTAATGAAAGAATCAAGCTTGCTTTTTTTTCCTCTGGTTGGTACGTAACAATAATATAACGTTTATGCAATAAAACATTCTGAAGATTATGGAATTAATGGAAGAGGCTATTTGGGCCATTTTGCCCAAGCCAGTTCTACAGATGAATACTTACCTTCAAATCTACAAACAAATTTACTTTACGCCACTGACACTTCCTCTCCAGCTAATTTTTACCATCTTTCTTTTCTAGGAGCTCATTTCACTCTAATTTCTCTTTGCCATGCATGGCCCAATTCTTGCATTGCCTGTGGTCATGTGTGCATGCATTAAAAGAGATCAGTTTCTTGTGCATGTCCTCTCCATCTTATGCAGTGCATTAGGGGAATGTCGACAATAGCATTTTCCCAGATAAAATTCTAGTGTAAAGTAGAACCACCGTATCTGCGGATTCGGCTATCCACGGCCTGAAAATATTACATAGAACATTCCAGAAATAAATCCAGGGGGCTGCCTGGGACATACATTTCCCATTTAAATGATCGGGTTCACAATTATCCGTGATAGGTCTTGGAATGGCTCACCCGCAGATATGGGGGGGACAGCTGTACTGTATTTTTCTAACTTTTCTTTCCATAGCAATCATAAATATTTGACCACCATCCAATTAACTTAACTATTAACTTTCTTGTTTTTAAATTCAATGCCAATTTTCATTTTTTTAAATATTTGTTCACAAAATGTGGTTATCACTGGCTAGGCCAAGCACTTACAACCCATCTCTAAACCTGCTTTGTGGGCGGCACGGTGGCACTGTGGTTAGCACTGCTGCCTCACAGCGCCAGAGACCCTGGTTCAATTCCCGCCTCAGGCGACTGATTGCGTGGAGTTTGCATGTTCTCCCCGTGTCTGCATGGGTTTCCTCCGGGTGCTCTGGTTTCCTCCCACAGTCCAAAGATGTGCGGGTCAGGTGAATTGGCCATGCTAAATTGCCCGTAGTGTTAGATAAGGGGTTAATGTTGGGTATGGGTGGGTTGCACTTCGGCGGGTCAGTGTGGACTTGTTGGGTCGAAGGGCCTGTTTCCACACAGTAAGTAATCTAATCTAAAATAAAAAGGTGATAGCGAGTTGTCTCCTTGAATCCCTACAGACTGTATGGTGCAAGCATACCCACAGTGCTATGAGAAAGGGAGTTTCAAGTTTTGGACCTGTCATGCGTAGGGGAGTGCAAATAACTTGAAAGGCTATGGGGCTGCAAGAGATTACAGATTTGGAAGTAGTAAGGCAATGGAAAGATTTGAAAACAAGAATGAAAATTTTAAAATTGACTGATTTATGGGAGTCCATGTAAAGTAGCAAGCACAGGGGTAATAGGGGAATGGGACATGGCACGGGTGAAGACAAAGAGCTTTGGAGGTTCTCAAATGGGTCGAATATGGAATTCTAGCCAGAGTGTGTTGGAATGAAGTCTCGAGGTAATGAAGCATGAATAAGATTCAGTAGTGATGATCTAAGGCAGTTGGATGATATCACAAAGGCAAAAATGGGAGTCTTAAGAGATGGTATAAATTCAATTTTACATCAAATGCAAAGCTTTGTGAACAGACTGGCTTAATCTCAGTCTTTGCTAGAGAGAAGGATGGAGTCTGTATCCAGAAATTAGAATTTGGTATAGGAACTGAAAATAATGGCTTTAGTCATCCCAAAATTTAAATCAGAAAAAAACTTCTGTTTATCCTGTGCTGAACGTCAGATTAACAAGCTGACAATTTAGCAATAATGGAGGAGAGCAAGGAGATAGTGATGAGGTAGAGAGAGCAAGGCATCATCAGCATACACATGAAAACAATGCCAAGAGTTCAGAGGAAGGAACAAAGGAACAGCATATGTACAGGAAATCTGGACCACATAATTTTGCAACCATCGAAACTTTTCTTCATTGTTTTCCATACCTTGAGTTTCACATTATCCAACTTCTGAATTACTCATTTGGTGTCCATTAAATAACTTGTATAGAGAATAATTTTTTTTTAGGCTCAGTTCCCACTAATTTACCTTTCCTCTCGCTTTCTGTCCCTTAGCCAAGCATCTGATAGGACAGTATTTAAACTTCTTTCAACTATAAATGTTTTTCATGATTAGATTAGATTAATTCCCTACAGTGTGGAAACAGGCCCTTCGGCCCAACAAGTCCACACCGACCCTCTGAATAGCAATCTATCCAGACCCATTCCCTTACATTTACCCCTGACTAATGCACCTAACACTACGGGCAATTTAGCATGGCCGATTCACCTAACTTGCACATCTTCGGACTGTGAGAGGAAACCGGAGCACGCAGAGGAAACATATGGAGGTGTGTGAAATAATCTTGGGTTTTATTACATGCTCACTTCACCCTTATCCACTGTTCTCTCAATTCCAGTTAATTCCTTTCAAACCTTCCGACAGAAAATTTACATCTAGGCAAAAGAGGTTTGTATTCTCTAGAGTTTCAGCGAATGGGAGGTGATCGCATTCAAACTTACAAAATACGTAAAAGGATAGACATGGTTGATGCAGATAAGGTATGTCCCCTGGTTAGGAGACTAGCATCAATTTAAAAATAAAACTGGATGCTGTCTAAGTCCAAGTTAAGGAGGATTTTTTGTTTTACTCAGATGGTTGTGAATATTTGGAATTCTTTACCACAGAGGACTGTAGAAACTCCGTTTTTGAGCATGTTTAAGATTGAGGTTGCAAGATTTCTGATTATCAGTGCTGTACAGGATTAATGGGATGGTTGAACAGAAGTGTTTGGTCAGTCATGATTGTACTGAATAGTCTACTCCCAGATACACAAACACTTGCAATAAATACTTGAAATCCTGTTCACATACAGTGAAATCCTTCACATTCTTTGAGAGTTTGCAAAAAGAAAATTACACTGTAGGTTATAGCAATTCTGGATAATTGCGCTTGAAAATATGAACGACCTGGGCTCTCAAGAACCCAGCAATACAATAACCAGAACACACTCTTCCCCCATTAAAATAGAAAATTCACTCTTCTTTTTCTATTGGCTACCCTCCAGTACCTTGCATATATTAGTACTATTTATGTTTAAACTTGATCAGCTGCAGTCATTAAGTCAATTGACCTTGGATTATGAGTGAATCCTAACCAAGAATTTAGTTTATCCATTCATACTGAAATACATTTTCGCAAAGAACATGCTTTCTGGTTTTGGTGACCGTCAATAATTTCCTTCAGTCATCTAGATACAATCACCTGAGATGAAATGAGCAAAGAGGAGTATTTATGGCTAGTACATAGTTATTTTGAAAATGAAAACCCCTGAAGGTACTTTAATTGTTTTGTCTCAGAAATTAATGCTCCATGGGAAGATCTTTGAGGATATTATGTGCCATTTAACAAATAGCGGTCTGACTATTTGAAAGTTTCACAATTATTACCAAGAATCTCACTGAAAACTACTCAGGAACAGATAATAAAAGTAACTATTAAACTGTCTCTAAATTTCAATTTGGCAAGGTAAACTTACTGTACAATGTGGCTAAAAATCTATTCAGCACTGGCTGCCCAAGGTCTATTTGTGAGAGAGAAAAATAAATGCTGACACTTCAGATATTACAACAGATACTACAACACAAGATTTCAAGAGTACCATAAAGACACTAATTCATCATCTTGGGAGTAATAAATATGACAACAGGGCAGCATTTGTTTCAATTAATTTAAACAAGGAAGTATTTTTCTGGTACGAACTTCAGGAAAGTGCCAAACACAGTTGATTAGAATATAAGGAATTATTGACTTATACAGCATGGAAATAGACCCTTCAATCTAACTAGTCCACGCTGACCATATTCCCAAACTAAACTAGTCCACATGCTTGCATTTTGCTGACATCCTTCCAAACCTTATGTATTTATCCAAAATCTCTTTTAAATGTTGTAACTGTATTTGCATCCACCATTTCCTCTGGCAGTTCATTCCACAACTGAACCACTATCAAAAATATTGCTCTTTATGTCCTTTTTAAAACTTTCTCCTCTCACCTTAAAAATATGCCTCTTAGTTTTGAATTTCCCCACTCTACGGAAAAGATTCTTGCTATTAACATTATCTATACCCTTCATGATTTCATAAACTTTAGCTATGTTCCAAGAAATATGTGGAAATCGCATGCTCTCAAAAGTTCAAAATAAAACTGTCATAAAGAAAACTTAAGAAATTTCAAATTTTTGCATTGAATATTGTGCATTTATCCTGTCTCCATGAATCCTCTTAAATGTAGATATCTGGAGGCATTTGTTTTGATGCAAAATGCTAATTAGATTTTTATTTTAAAATTCATCTCCCGTGTAATATTACTAAAGTCAGTAGCTTAAATTGTGCAGTTAACCAAATATGGAATTTAATCAGAAAGATTTTTTTTTGCTCGTGGGATCTGGGTGTCACTGGTTATTTATTGTCCATCCTGAATTGGCCAGAGGGCAGTTAAAATCAACCACATTGCTATAGATCTGGTGTCACGTGTAGACTAGGCCAGGCAAGGACAATAGATTTCATTCCATGAAAGACATTCATCAACCAGGTGGGTTGTTACAACAATCAACAGTAGTTATATGGTTGCCATTGGCCTAGCTTGTATTTTTAATTCCAGATTTTTATCAAATTCAAATTTTACCATCTGTCTTGATAGAAGTTGAATCCACATTTCCTAGATTATTAGCTAGGGAGTTATTAATAATTGAGAACTGACTCCCTGGATACAACAATCCTGTTAATCACCATTAAATTATTAATACAAATTACCTGGTGCTCCGCAATCACAGCAAACATCATTTCCAGTCATCCTCTGCACCTCTAAAATAATCGCTTTTGTTAATTCTTGGACAATATTGTTTTCTCCCGCGTTATTGTCTCCCTTGAAAGCATTGTTTAAAGCTTCTTCTTTACTGTTCTGCAAAACGGACATCCAACTAAAGAATGGAAGGTAAGTTATATTTCAAATGTATGGAAGTGGAAGTATTTCTATACAAGATTATGTTGTCAACAAAAAAAGCTGTACTTGCGTCCTCTAAAGAGATTTTGACATGCAACTCAAATCTCAAGCACTTTGAAGTGCTACATGTTTCAATTCCTACGTTGTGCTTAACATTTCTTTTCACCATTTTTCACCTTTCTCACCTTAGAAGCTGTTGAAGATGATTCAAGCATTCTCTCATATTTGCTTATGAAGATTTGAACAATGTTCTTTGCAAGCCTTAGCCTGAAGTAGAATTCTCAATATCGGGGAAGGATGGGTAATAGGAAGTGAATAAGCCCACATACAGGACAGAGCTAGAGACCAGTTAAAAAGAAATTGTGGGGTTATGAGGCACACACCACCTGTTACGTATTGATAACTTTATTCATATGCCAATAACACTCTGAAAGATTAATACAATATCTTGAAACAGATAACGTGAATTCTACTACACTGCTAACAGTTAATTATCTATCCAAAACAAATTTTGGAGAAACTAAAGTTAATGGAATTGTTAGCATTAAGTCTGACTATTTGCAACATTTGCCCTAAAGAACTGACATCAGCTTCCACAGTTTAATAAACTTACCTAAGCTTTTTTATTCATTCATGGGATGCAAGTGTCAGTGGCTAGACCTGCATTTACTGTCCATTCCTAATTGCCCAGAAGGCAGTTAAGAGACTATCGTCACACGTGGGCCAGACTGGGTAAGGATGGCAGATGGCCTTCCCCAAAGGACATGTGAACTAGATGGGTTTTGTGACCATTCGCAGTGGTTACATAGTTGCCATTAGGCTAGCCATTCTTTTAATTCCAGATTTTTCTTACCAAATGCAAATTTCATCATCAGCCATAATAATATTCAAACATTAGCCTGTTTCTTGAAAGTGATCTTCTATTATATTATGGATGTCGGTCAGTATTTTCATTGCATATTGTTATGGTTGACTCAAACCCCTTATGTCCATATGGTCCATCTGGATTTATTTTTAGCATTAGTTACTTAACTCAGTGCAATGACCAACGAGATTTTGGGTTTTTATTTTCACTTATTTCATCCCTTATGCAGGTCCATTTACAAGATGGATATATCTTTTACCCTTTGATGGAATATGAATTGGGACTTTGAAGTATTCTGATATTCTGGGTCAGCGTATTTTATGAATCAATTGCAGAATCACAGTTCCCTGTCTGCAGAAATATTCACAAGTTTTATCAGTTCTGGATCACTGCATTAATTTTTCCTGTTGTTTGGTAATCATAGAGATGGACAGCATGAAAAAAGACCCTTTGTTCCAACCCATCCATGCTGACCAGCTATCCCAACCCAATCTAGTCCCACCTGCCAGCACCCGGCCCATATCCCTCCAAACACTTCCTATTCATATACCCATCCAAATACCTCTTAAATGTTGCAATTGTTCCAGTCTCCACCATTTCCTCTGGCAGCTCATTCCATACCCGTACCATCCTCTGTGTAAAAACGTTGCCCCTTAGGTCTCTTTTATATCTTTCCCTTCTCACCCTAAACCTATGGCCTCTAGTTCAGGACTCCCCGACCCCAGGGAAAAGACTTTGCCTATTTACCCTATCCATGCCCCTCATAATTTTGTAAACCTCTATAAGGTCATCCCTCAGCCTCCCATGCTCCAGGGAAAACAGCCCCAGCCTGTTCAGCCTTTCCCTATAGCTCAAATCCTCCAACCCTGGCAACATCCTTAAATCTTTTCTGAACCCTTTCAAGTTTCACAACATCTTTCTGATAGGAAGGAGATGAGAATTGCACGCAGTATTCCAACAGTGGCCTAACCAATGTCCTGTACAGCTGCAACTCCTGTACTCAGTACTCTGACCAATAAAGGAAAGCATACAAACGCCTTCTTCACTATCGTATCCACCTGTGATTCCACTTTCAAGGAGCTATCAACCTGCACTCCAAGGTCTCTTTGTTCAGCAACATTCCCTAGGACCTTACCATTAAGTGTATAAGTCCTACTAAGATTTGCTTTCCCAAAAAGGAGCACCTCACATTTATCTGAATTAAATTCCATCTGTCACTTCTCAGCCCATTGGCCCATCTGGTCAAGATCATGTTGTAATCGGAGGTAATCCTCTCACTGTCAACTATACCTTCAATTTTGGTGTCATCTGCAAACTTACTAACTGTACCTCTTATGCACACATCCAAATCATTTATTTAAATGACAAAAAGGTGAGGGCCTAGCACCGATCCTTGTGGCACTCCACTGGTCACAGGCCTCCAGTCTGAAAAACAACCCTCCACCACCACCCTCTGTCTGTATTCAAATGGCTAGTTCTCCCTTTATTCTGTGAGATCTAACCATGCTAACCAGTCTCCCATGGGGAACCTTGTCAAATGCTTTGCTGAAGTCCATGTAGATCACATCTACTGCTCTGCCCTCATCAATCTTCTTTGTTACTTCTTCAAAACACTCAATCAAGTTTGTGAGACATGATTTCCCACGCACAAAGCCATGTTGACTATCCCGAATCAGTTCTTGCCTTTCCAAATACATGTACATCCTGTCCCTCAGTATTCCCTCCAACAACTTGCCCACCACTGAGTTCAAGCTCACTGGTCTATAGTTCCCTGGCTTGTCCTTACCACCCCCTTTCTTAAACAGTGGCACCACGTTTGCCAACCTCCAGTCTTCCAGCACCTCACCTGTGACTATCAATGATACAAATATCTCAACAAGAGGCCCAGCAATCACTTCTCTAGCTTCCCACTGAGTTTTTGGGTACACCTAATCAATCATGTTTATATATTTATAGCTCATTTTTCTCACTATCTTTTTTTTTGGCTTCTGAACATAGCAGCTCAAGTCCCACTGGATTTTTACTGTAGGTTGTATTTGATATTGCTGTTAAATTTGGTATGGAGGGAAATATATCTTTTTATTCCATCTAGTACATATTATGATGCTGTTGATCCATGTTTCTCCTTCATATTGTTGTTAAATAATGTCAATAGATTAATCTGCTTTTTTGTGCAGCTGGTTCCAGACCAAGTAACTCCTTGTGGGATTTATGATTTCATTGTATTTTTTTGTTCCTGTCACCTTGCATTTTATTTCTAAACTAACAAATTGGAACATAATGTTGTATGTAAGCACACAAAGCTGTTACTGTCAACCCTGTGGATTTCCATTTCTTTAAATTACTTACATTATAACTTGTGAAACTTTTAATATACATGCCATCTTAGGTCTTCCTTTCAACAAAATGCTAATCTCCGCCATCTAGTGACAATACTAAACAACACTGACAGCATTTTGTCAAAAAGCAGTGTAAATGCAAGTCAACTGGATGAGTAAAAATTATGGTTCAAGTAAAAAATAACTCCTCTTTTGTTTTTGTGAAGGCTATGTTGAGAGAAAAAGTCTGATTCTTTATTCATCCAATATCCATCTGCATTGGCAACCAAGTTGGCAATTGATTTGGCAACTAAGATTCAGGAAACTTGTCAGTTTGTTATGACACGGGGTAAACCCCTCTGCTAATTTAAAATCAGCAACACAGAAAATATCCCGTTCAGTAATCTGTGAAAATTCGAGGCCTATTTAAAGTAAAAATTAACAACTTTATTTCTTGAACTATAACAGAGAATAATTAACTAACAACTATTTCCAACACCTTCCTCTAACCTAATCATTTACCTTCCCCTCTATAATATTAGTCCAATAAAACTCATGATTAGGATTTACAAAACAAAGCTTCTCATCTCAAAAAGCGGCAATTTTCTGTTTTTTTTTTGTATTCCCATGTTCTTTTCTTCTGCGTGGGGATTCTGTTTCACAGGTTACTGATCGATAAAGGTACCTTTAAGAAAGCTATTTTTTCTGGAGGTCTCTACATGTTGGCTTGGCAGTCTCCTAACAACTGTTCAATTTTCCCTAGTCTTATACACCCAAAGCATCAGATTGTGTCATTGGCTTTTAAGATTGTCAATATACTCAACTCAAACTTGATTGGAATTTGGTATTTTCAGGGTATAATTTAAACTGATTAACCCAATTCAAATTTTTTTTGTCTCATAGTTCTGAACCAAACGTCACATTGTTTCTGATTGAGAACTCTTGATGCTGTCATTGCTAGTTTTTAACTCTCAAAGTTATAGTACACCTCCATCTTCATAACAGTTTGCATCTTCCTACCACAAATGGCTTGAAGCTAATCATAGAGTACCACTACTAACTCACCTGAACTTAGCTGACTCAATACAAACGTGGCATAAAACCTTGGTGCTTTTGGATTAGCTAAACACTGGATTGTATAAGAGTCAGGAAACCTTTCATTCTAGTGATTAGCTAAAATGCCAAAACATAAATGAAGATTAAATTAAAAATAAAATGCTATATATTTTGAGATGATATTGCACCTTTAACAAGGTTCTGTTGTCCTTAACTTTTTTTTTCCCAGGGCAGTCCTAAAAGACATACTCCGGGAAGTCTAAGTTGAATGAGTTTTAGGGTCAATTTGATTATAGCTAACAGATACTGCCTCAGGCAAAAGGCTTTTAAGTTTTAAAAAAAACACTTGTACAATGAAAGGGCAGTGGCTAGTTCACCCAGCTTAGCTTTTCTCTGGTTTGATTTGGTTTTTGGCAGTCTGGCTATTCACTGAAAGCAGTCATTGCAGTTTTGAGGCTGCTGATCCAAGAAACAGTTACATGGAAGAGGGTGTTCCATGCTGTCACCTCTCTCTGTGACTTCTCTCTCCTGTCAGACCCTGTGTTTGATTTTAACTTTTGTGTCAAGGGGTGTTTATGGGGATTGTTCCAAGTGTTTGGTTTTCAGTTATCTGTTAAGTTTTCAAATAGGTTAAGTTATTCTGTATTCTGTTCTCTGTTGTTTGTATTTCATTTGGTAATCTTGTAAATAAATTCTGCATTGTTTAAAAGTAAGCGGTTTGACCAACTGCATCACACCTGGAATGCCTGCGCTATACCTGCTTACAACAACTATAAAAGTTAGGATGTGGGCTACTTTATTGAAATGTTTTGAGGGGATCTGGCCTGGTCCATAACAATTTCAAAATATTTGATCAGTAGCCCCAATTTCATTTTCTACTGTTCCAATATATAATTTTAGATCATGCAAGTAAATGCAGCTATGTCATTCTTAGTAATTCATTGCATAGCATTAATTATCAATAGATTATATAAAATTAAGAGTGCTCAAAGTTAAGAGCAAAGTAATGGAGTAATACCAAATTTTTCTGTTCAAAAACTGCTTGCAAGTGAATTTCTCAATTGGAGTCATTTTCTTTAATTCAATGAGAAATTAAATTAACACAAAAAATATGTACAAAATCGCACAGCTGAACTTTGCTCAATAATACTTCTGAACTATGAACACCACTATTACACCAGCAGACTGTGGTAGCTAGAAACAACAGCTGAGTACATACTTGCCATTCAACCAGCACTGTGTAATTGCTTTTTTTTTAAACTTCTTCTGTGATCATTTTAAACCATAAATATACTCCCAAGTTGCCAGTAAAGTTCTACTTAAAATGTTGTGCAAAGCCGATCTTTGGCAATAATTTAATCTAGTTTTGTAATGTGCCAGGGAGACTTAAAGCAGTTTCACTGTAGAACAACAAATTTAATTAAACAATGCTCCCTTACTAGAATCACAGAAATCTTAACAGTCAGAAGGAGGCCATTCAGTCCATCGTGGCTACACTGGGTTGACAAATGAGCATCATTACCTCGTGATGATCTCCTTTGTTCTCACGTACTTGCCCACTATTTTATTTGTATAACTATCCAATGCCCTCAATTGAATTTCCTTCACCACATTTTCATCTAATGCATACCATAACCTAACTATTTGCTAAATGAAAATGTTTTCCTTGTATCACCTTCCTTCTTTTGCAAATCACTTTAAATCTGTGTCCTCTTGTTCCTTTAACAAGAGGGAATAGCTTTCCCTCTCTACCCACTGCACTCATGATTGTGAAACCTGCATTTATTCTCCTCTGAGCTTTCTTATCTCCAAGGAGAACACTTCCAACTTCAAACAATCCTAATAGCTGAGGCTCATCAATCCTAGAACCACTCTTGTATATTGCTTTTGCACTCTCCCCAACGCACTCTCGTCGCCCCCAAAATTTGATGCCCAGAACTGTACTCAATTTTCCAGCCGAGATCTAACTAGAGTCTTACACAAGTTCAATATCACCTCTTTACTCTTGTAGTTTTGTAGTAAAAAGTGAGGTCTGCAAATGCTGGAGATCAGAGCTGAAAATGTGTTGCTGGTTAAAGCACAGCAGGTCAGGCAGCATCCAAGGAACAGGAAATTCGACGTTTTGGGCCAAAGCCCTTCATCAGGAATCCTGATGAAAGGCACTGGCTCGAAACGTCGAATTTCCTGTTCCTTGGATGCTGCCTGACCTGCTGTGCTTTAACCAGCAACACATTTTCAGCTCTTGTAGTTTTGTCCCTATTTATGAAACAGGATACCGTACGTTTGCTGCTCTCTCCACCTATCCACTTCCCACATCTGTACCAACGCATATCAGGATTCTTTTGCACCTTCGAACTGTACCATGTTTTACACTGATTTTCTTCCTATCAAACGGAATCATCTCTTACTTCTCTGCATTGAAACTCATCTGCCACCTATCTGCCCATTCCACCAACTTGTCTACATCCTTTTGGAATTCCATACTGAGCTCGTCATTTCATCTGCAAATGGATTAGCAAAATTATGAGGGGCATGGATAGGATAAATAGACAAAGTCTTTTCCCTGGGGTTGGGGAGTCCAGAATTAGAGGCCATAGGTTTAGGGTGAGAGGGGAAAGATATAAAAGAGACCTAAGGGTCAACTTTTTCATGCAAAGGGTGGTATGTGTATGGAATGAGCTGTCAGAGGATGTGGTTTGGCTGTTGCAATTGCAACATTTAAGAGGCATTTGGATGGGTATATGAATAGGAAGGGTTTGGAGGGATATGGGCCAAGTACTGGCAGGTGGGACTAGATTGGGTTGGGATATGTGGTCGGCATAGACAGGTTGGACCGAAGGGTCTGTTTCCATGCTGTACATCTCTATGACTCTATAAATGTTGACATTATCACCTTTACACCTAGATCAAGATCATTCACATCAATCTGTAAAAGCAAGGGACCCAGTAGACTCATTGGGAACTCCACGACAAACTATCCTCCACCTTGAACAGTACCCATTGACCATTATTGTTAGTAAATTTTGAATCGACATTGCTACTAAGCCATTTATTCTATGACCTATAACATAGCTCACAGGTCCGTTGTGTGGTATTGTACCAAACACCTTCTGAAAGTTCATACACAGTATATCAACAGTATCATCATCATCATTCAGTATCTGTTACGTCAGCAAAGTAAACATGATTTTCCCTTCAGAAACCCATGCTGACATTTCCTAAAGAACCAACCTTTTTTTGTATTACTATTAATTCTATCCCGGATAACTGTTTTTAGAAGCTTCCCTAAAGATGTTGAACTGACTGGCCTGCAACTACTAGGTTTATCTTTACAACCTAGTCAATTATTAGGTTTGGGCCTAGCCACCTTGATTTTTTTTCAGATCAAACTAATTTGTACATATTACAGTATAATTCATACCTTAACTGATAATGCAACATCTCAATACAAGTTAGTACAACACCACAAGTTGGTAAGCAGTGTATGTGAAAATTAAGCATGTTACATCTCCGGTTTTAAAGACTTACACTTGGCATTCCTGTTCATCATCCACTTGAAAATGGTACGTTCTGTCATCTGTACGTTAACAAAAAACATAAGGCAAATTTAAAATTAAAACTACTAGAAGTGAAGTATTGCAGATCAGAAATTCACTCGTATGTAGTTTTGAGTTCTAAAAGATGAACTTTAAATTAAAAGTAAATTCTGAATAATACTGGATGCAGAAAATATTGGATCAATTCAGTTTTATGGAAATTCTTCATTATAAAATTATTTGAACTTCTCTGAAGCACTAGCACTTATTAATAACATTAATGTAGAAAACCTCTCAAATGTTACCCCATTTTCTGACATCTCCCATCCAGGTCAACTTCCATTAGTGTCTTCCCATCTCCAAATTCACCCACACCTTCAGCCCATTTATCCCATCCACTTTCTGGTTCCACCGCCTGGTCCTTCCTCATCTTTGTGCTCACCTACTCACTCAATTGTTTTGGTGAATTATGTCTTGATTTTCAAGCCTGTTTTGTCTGAATATTTTACTAGACTTCAACACTGAATGGCTATTACTTTGGGAGATCAGCTGGGGTTTCTAGATCAAGGTTTTCATGCTTTTTAGGTTGGTAAAATATGTAGTTAATATTCAAGCATAAAAGTCTTCAATTAACTTATACATAAATGTCTTAACTCTTAATTTGTAGCCAAAATATGTACATTTATGACTCCCATTATTTTCTTAACAGTTTTATTTGTGAACATCCTTTAAATCAAGTTCCACCTATATAAATATTTTCCTTGCACCTGATGTACAAACACTCAGTTAAGTTTAAAAACTTACGCGATATGAGATCAAAACATTTCTTCTCCTCCGGATTTGCTTTCACCTGACACGTGAGTAGATTAAGCTTTGCTGGTGGTCTGTTAACCTACAAGGAAAGCAAAAATGAATGATATCAATTATATTAGGATGAGTACTAATACTGTGCATGTTCATGTAAAAGTCGAGTTTTTCAAACTAAATATTTAGTCAACAAGTGGGGGTTGAGTTACACACAAGTAACACTTTGGAGGTTGAAATCTATTGCAGAGTTGCCAGGCCAGCCAGCTCTGCCCCTAGCACTAGAACAAAAAAAAACAAAGGTATTTGCACAGACACATGCATGTGAATAGCCTTCAATGCTCTGCTATCTTAGTATTTCACTCAGTTGGCTTGCATCAGGGCAAATTTGATTTCTGCAGCACGATAATTATTTATTTTTGACTACTTTCAGTGTTGAATATGTGCAAGGGCAACATTTTCTATTTTCTTAATGGTCGAGTTATCGGTTTCTGGCAGTTATCTGTGAATAATTTATCTTTCTGTCTTTGAAGTAAAATTAATGCAAGTGTGCAGTTGTACAGTGTTAACCTTTTGAAACAACTGCATTCTTAACATCTGAAAGAATGTGGCGTTAAGTAATAATTTAAGACAAAAACTCTTAACATTCATTTTGTAATTTTAGAGACTTTGAGTTAAAGGTTACATGGGCAGAAAATAGAAGCTGCTGTGACATTACCAGTACAACTGCATGTATGCAGATGGATCACAGTGCCATATTTGCATTGTGAATACACACTCCATTTCCAATATTAATGTTTACTGTACAAAAACAAAGAACTGTAGATTCTGGAAATCAGAAACAAAAGTTTTTCAGGTTGAGTGACCCTTTTTCAGAATGGACCTGAAATACTCACTCTACTTTCTTTCCACAGATACTGCCAAACCTGATGAGTTTTTCCAGTGATGTCCTGTTTTTGTTTAAGTTTTACTATGTCTAATATTTATTGACTTTCGTAATTATATAAATTAAAAATATTCCTGTGTTACATTACAGTCTGGAAATTGGAAATCTGGAAAGACCAGTTGTCTGAAAATATTCTCAACAAAGCAAGTAGCTAATAGACCTGTCATCCATGGCACTGCAACCAGTAGTTCAACTGCCACTTTGCATTTTGTTGTTCTGGTCAGGTTGATAATCAACAAGGAGGGACATATTTACTGGTCTATACTCCCAGATTCCACTAAGAAAATAAGGTTTAAAAATTTCCACTCAGTGTTGCAATTTTTAAAAATTTAAATGATTCAATTGAGGAAGTTATGAAGTGCAAGAGCAGCAGGGCATGATGAACAACTCTCGTCTGACATCTTCTGTGCTTGGAGGAAAATAGCTGCTAACATATTAAGTGGTAACTGAAATAATTCCACAAAGGCTGGTATCCTGTCACCAAGTCAGTCTTTATTTTCACAGAGAGCCCTTCACACTGATCCAGCTTCTTCACAGCCAGCTCTCAGAGTGAACAGAACCTCTGACACTCTTGTCCTTAGCTGTCAGCCATGGATCCCTGAATGGACCAGATTAATCAGGGAATTAATATTCTGAGGTCCACTTGGTTGACCTCATTACACTCACCACATTTCTGCCCCTCTGAATCCAAGGACATAAGCTGATGCTTTTTTTGTAGCTCCTCCTGGGGCATTTTAAAACCGGTTCAGGTTCCTCCAACTCTGCTTCCTCTATAGGTTACATGTAATACACAGTAGCACCTTGACAAAAATTCATTCTCCAGGAAGCAAAGGCATCAAAGTGGTGATGTTCACTGTGTCCATTTCAGATTGGAGATATTTTCACTGCCTGGTTCCAGAACTGTTGGAAAAGCTAGCAAGGAGCCAGGCATGTTGTGCTCCTGCATTTTGAGAGTTTGCAGCTTTCATACAATCCTTGTACTTATTCAGGACCATTGCAGCTATCTGATATTCTATGTCTCTGGACCTGACCTCACATTGACCATGCCTCTAATCAATACAGGGCCATTTCTACACCAATGTGGCCATGCCTATATCCAATCCTGCCACCAGACATAACATCTTGCCAACATCTTCATTTTGAAAACACCTCGATGTCCCTGGTAGAGCGCACCCAGTATCTGGCAGTCACCTTTGCTTGGGACAATCATTCTTGCTGCCCATAATAACGTGTCGTCCTCTACAGTGATCTGATCTTTCTGGATACAAACAAAAAGTTTAAATTCTGATTATGATGGTCCTTCAGTTTCCCCCATCACCACCAGCAGTTTCAGTTTTGTCAGGACCGAATTTTTTTGCATCCAAAGTCTGAGAGATTACATTAGATTAGATTCCCTACAGTGTGGAAACAGGCCCTTCAGCCCAACAAGTCCACACTGACCCTTCGAAGAGTAACCCACCCAGACCCATTTTCCTCTGACTAATGCACCTAACACTATGGGCACTTTAGCATGGCCAATTCACCTGACCTGCACATCTTTGGACTATGGGAGGAAACCGGAATACCCCCACGCAGACACGGGAAGAATGTGCAAACTCCACACAGTCACCCAAGGCTGGAATCGAATATGGGACCGTGGTGCTGTGAGGCAGCAGTGCTAACCACTTACCCACCTGTGTGTGGAAGTCACAGAGTAATAGAGATATACTGCCTAACTGGATATCCTAAATAAAGCTAGTCCCATTTGCCAACATTTGACCCATATCCCTTTAAACCCTTCCTATTCATATACCCATCCAGATGCCTTTTAAATATTGTAATTGTACTAGCCTCCACCACTTCCTCTGGCAGCTCATTTCATTCATACACCACCCTCTGTAAAAACATTTCCCCTTAGGTCCTTTTTATATCTTTTCCTGCTAACCTTAAAACTATGCCCTCTAGTTTTGGACTCCCCACCCCAAAGAAACGACATTGGCTATTCAATCTATCCATGCCCCTCATGATTTTATAAACCTCTCTAAAGTCACCCCCTCAGTCTTTGACAAGCCAAGGAAAATAGCCCCAGTCTATTCAGCCTCTTCTTATTGCTCAAACTGTCCTACCCTGGCAAC
Source organism: Hemiscyllium ocellatum (assembly GCF_020745735.1). NCBI lineage: Eukaryota > Metazoa > Chordata > Chondrichthyes > Orectolobiformes > Hemiscylliidae > Hemiscyllium > Hemiscyllium ocellatum. Next base: position 126,953,764 of record NC_083403.1, on the reverse strand, counting down.
ATTTTTGTAAGGCTTTTTTTTAACCCTTTCACGTTTGCAACATCCTTTCCCTAGGAGAGAGGCCAGAATTGCATGCAGTATTCTAAAAGTAGCCTAACCAATGTCCTGTGCAGCACAACATGTCCTCCCAACCCCTATTCTCAATGCACTTACCAATAAAGACAAATGTACCAAATATTTTCTTCACTATCTTGTCTACCTGAGACTCCACTTTCAAGGAACTGTGAACCTGGACTCCAAGGAAGGTCTCTTTGCTCAGCAGCATTCCCAGGACCTTACTATCAAGGTGTGCAAGCCCTGCCCTGATTTGCTTTTCCGAAATGCAGCAACTCACATTTATCTAAATTAAACACCATCTGCCACTCCTCAGCCCACTGGCCCAACTAATCAAGGTCCCGTTGTACTCTGAGGTAACCTTCTTCATTGTCCACTACACTGTTGTCATCTGCAAACATGCTAACCATAGCTCCTATGTTCACATCCAAATTATTTATATAAATGATGAAAAGCAGTGGACGCAGCACTAATCTTTGTGGCACACTGCTGGCCAGAAGCCTCCAGTCTGTAAAGCACCACCAACCTGTCTTCTACCTTCGAACCAGTTCTGTATCCCAAGTAGCTAGTTCTTCCTCTATTTGGTGTGATCTAACATTGCTAACCAGTCTACCATGAGGAGCCTTGTCAAGTGCCTTACTGAAATCCATGTAGATCATGTCCGCCACTCTGACCTTATCAATTCTCTTCATTACGTCTTCAAAAAAAACTCAATCAAGTTAGTGAGACATTATTTCCCACAAACAAATAATGTATTCAGAAAATTTAAAATCATTACGGACTCTTCCACTGATTGATCCACCACTGTGGTTCCATGTATCTGCAATTGCTACTCGGCCTCCCAGTCAGTGTTCCAACTTGTAATTGTAGCACTTAGTCTTACGACTCATTGCTGAATTCGGCCTGAAGCTATGAATGGCACGACCCTGTCCTCGAAGTAGACCTAGCAAGGGCTTGTCGTCCATCATTATCCCAGGGTCTACATCCCAGGGTACTGAAGGAGGTGGCTCGAGAAATTGTGGATGCGTTGGTGATTATTTTCCAGAGTTCGATAGATTCGGGATCAGTTCCTGCGATTGGAGGGTGACTAATGTTGTACCACTTTTTAAGAAAAGTGGGAGAGAGAAAGCAGGAAATTGTAGACCAGTTAGTCTGACCTCAGTGGTGGGAAAGATGCTGGAGTCTATTATAAAGGATGAAATTACCACACATCTGGATAGTAGTAACAGGATAGGTCAGAGTCAGCATGGATTTATGAAGGAGAAATCATGCTTGACTAATCTTCTGGAGTTTTTTGGGGATGTAACTCTGAAGATGGACGAGGGAGATCCAGTAGATGTAGTGTACCTGGACTTCCAGAAAGTTTTTGATAAAATCCCACATAGGAGGTTAGTGAGCAAAATTAGGGCGCATGGTATTGGGGGCAAAGTACTAACTTGGAGTGAAAGTTGATTGGCTGATAGGAAACAAAGAGTAGTGATAAACGGTTCCATTTCGGAATGGCAGGCAGTGACCAGTGGGGTACCGCAGAGATCAGTACTGGGACCGCAGCTTTTTACAATATATGTTAATGATATAGAAGATGGTATTAGTAATAACATTAGCAAATTTGCTGAGGATAGTAAGCTGGGTGGCAGGGTGAAATGTGATGAGGATGTTAGGGAGATTACAGGGTGACCTGGACAAGTTAGGTGAGTGATCCGATGCATGGCAGATGCAGTTTAATGTGGATACATGTATGGTTATCCACTTTGGTGGCAAGAACAGGAAGGCAGATTACGACCTAAATGGAATCAATTTAGGTAAAGGGGCAGTACAGAGAGATCTGGGTGTTCTTGTACACCAGTCAATGAAGGTAAGCATGCAGGTACAGCAGGTAGTCAAGAAGGCTAATAGCATGCTGGCCTTCATAACAAGAGGGATTGAGTATAGAAGCAAAGAGGTTCTTCTGCAGCTGTACAGGGCCCTGGTGAGACCACACCTGGAGTACTGTGTGCAGTTCTGGTCTCCAAATTTGAGGAAAGACATTCTGGCTATTGAGGGAGTGCAGCGTATGTTCACGAGGTCAATTCCTGGAATGGCGGGATTACCTTACACTGAAAAACCTGAGCGACTGGGCTTGTATACCATTGAGATTAGAAGACTGAGAGGGGATCTGATTGAGACGTATAAGATTATGAAAGGATTGGACACTGGCAGCAGGAAACATGTTTCCGCTGATGGGTGAGTGCTGAACCAGAGGACACAGCTTAAAAATACGGGGTAGACCATTTAGGACAGAGATGAGGAGAAACTTTTTCACCCAGAAAGTGGTGGCTGTGTGGAATGCTCTGCCCCAGAGGGCAGTGGAGGCCCAGTCTCTGGATTCATTTAAGAAAGGGTTGGATAGAGCTCTCAAGGATTGTGGAATCAGGGTTATGGAGATAAGGCAGGAACAGGATACTGATTAAGAATGATCAGCCATGATCATGTTGAATGGTGGTGCAGGCTCGAAGGGCAGAATGGCCTACTCCCGCACCTATTGTCTATTGTCATTATTACAAATTTGCATCGATAAAGATACTAGTGGAACTTTCTAACTCCAAATCTTCCTTTTATGTTTGGGCTTATTTATGCTCGGTATTAACCAAAGTTCTGAATGCATACACTATTGGGTGTTTCGCTCCAGTGGGCCACATATGAGTTAATACTACCCAAATGCCATGAGGGAGGCTTCACTAGATTTCACTTAGGATCAGTATGCCAACACCTCAGAGGATCATAGCTATTTCTTCACTTTCCTGAAAGCTATGGTTCAGCTACACAACCATGTCTAAGGCTGACCTTTATTTAAGGATTGGCACAAGGTTGGAGGCCAGGTTATATGTGACTTTTCCATTATAAATTCACCAGGCCAAGGAAAGCTCCGGTACATGTGCCAGCAGGGGCACCTTTGATCACTGTCACTTTATCTTCCAACGGGTGTATCCTTTTCTTGATGATTCTGTAATGCGAGAAGATCACTTGGGATGCCTGGAACATATATTTTTCCCTTCTAATGTGTACGCCCATCTGGAAGAAACATCTAAGGACCATGGTCAAGTTCTCAGAGTGCTCCTTATTGGTTTTCCCTGTTACTAGCGTGCCATCTAGATAAATAGCGATCTAGGTTAGACCTTGTAAAATGTTCTCCAGTGAAAAATTGCACAGGCTGCTGATACCCCAAATAGCAACCCTATATATTAGTACAAACCCTATGGATTTTAACTGTAGCATACTTCTGTCAAACCTCATTTGACCACAATTGCAAGTACACATGACTCATGTCCAGATTCGTGAAGGACAACCCCCCTCCCAGCTTTGCATATAAATCCTCTGTGCAAAGGATTGGGTCTTTAACAGATTGTTTAAAATCCCTACAAAGGCAAACCAACCTGTCAGGATTCACAATCGGTATGACCAGAGCTGCCCATTCAGCAAACCGGACTGGTTTGATGATTCTTTTGCATTCCAGCTTTTTGATTTCTTTCTCTACATTTGCCTGCACTGCAAGGGCCTTGCAGAATCATTGAATTGCCTCCTGGTCAACACGCAAGGTGGCCTTAGCTCCTTTGATACTTCCTAGATCTTCCTGAAAACCTTACAGCATTTAATTAGGACTTCACTCAGGCAGCCATTTTCTAATTGAAAAATGCTGATCCAATCTACGTGAATCTTTCTCAACCAATTTTGCCTCATCAGGCTTGGGCCTGTGCCTTTTATTACCATCAGTGGATGGTAGTAAGGACTTTCCAGGGTGTGTATTCTCCTGGATACCAGCCTATCAGTTCTCCTCCTCCATTTAGGTCCAATGGGATTTTTTTGCAGTTTTGAATCCACATAGTGGCAGCAATGACAATGGCTTGCCAGCCCAAATCCTGAAGAAAATTATAACCATTTGGTCAAGGCTTGGCTTTGTTCTGGGGTTTTGCTATAGGCTGATTTAGAGTCTCTCTGTTCATCATATGGCCTGCATGAGGCTATGTCTTCACTCAAGTAGTGTTCCCCAAGTTCAGCTGGATTGGTGAGGATGTTCACTTCCATTGCAATACCCTGCACCTCTCATGCTCCACGCCGCATTTTCCAATGGTAAAGCCAGTTGCAGGCCTGTTTGAAATCTACTTGGGCTTCAGCTAGTAGGCACTTTTGCATGGTTACATCATTCATCCCACATACCAAATGATCTCTCAGCATCTCATTAAGGGTTAAACCAAAGTCACATGCTTCTGCCAGTGATCTTAGTCAAAAGTCCCAATTGAGAGTTCCCTACTTCTCAAATTGCCAAATAAAACTAAATAACGTCTTAGAATTGCAGGCAGCTTGGGGTCCTAACAGTCCTTAACCAGATCAGTCAACAATTGAAAGGTTTTAGTATCTGTTGCCTCGGGGAAAGTTAGGCTCCTGATAACCAACAAAGCTGAGGGTGTACAAGATGATAGGGGAACTTCTCATTGCTTTTCATCTGTCCCAATGTCACTTGCCTGGAAAAAATAACATATTCTTTCCATGTACTGGGTCTAGTTTTCAATAGCAGGATTGATTGAGTCAAGCTTCCCAAATAATGGCATGATGCCAAAAATGCTTACCCCAACTCAAAGATGACTGATGCAGGTGAATTTTGTTAGCAGCGTGCTTTTCTCCTGTTCCCACTGAAATAATTACAGAGAGGCCAGTATCTCATCGTCAAGTCACCCTTTATTTACAAGTGGAGAGTCCTTGACACTGGTCCAATTTCGTCATAGCCAACTCATAGTGAACAGGTTTTGTGTTCCTGTTCGTATCTGTCAGCCAGTGATCCCTGATTGGAGGACATTAACAGCTCTAATCAGGGAACTCATTGTATGAGGTCCACCTGGCTGACCTTGTTACAATCACTTCAGTGACCTTAAGTGGTAAACACTAAAATATTTCCTGTGATAAACAGGCAGCTGTCTTCAAACAGTAGTTGGGTTATTTCTGAACAACATCTAGCAAAAATACATTTTTATGATGTAGTGACATAACCTCTTAATGACATGTTCGTAGACACTACTAACTCAGTATTTGTAAACAAGATACCTTCTATGGTAGAAACTTCAAGCCATCCATTTTCATCTCCTTATAATTAAAGCATAAAGATGGAGGATATGCCAATTGGCCTTTTAGTACAGTGTATTGTGAAAAACATCTGAGATACAATAGTTGAAAAAATGCAACTTTGTTAGCACTTTACAGTGTTTTGTCACTAATTATGCTCCAAATACATATTTATATTCAGTTCACACATTTGTGGTTAAGCATTTGAATGCTACAATTTTGGTTCCATCACTGGCAAGGCATTCTTAAAATTGGAGGGTACAGTTTAATTTAGTGCCTCTTTCAATGGACACATATTGGACACATCAAACAAATATTTAGTTCATAGCAAGAGTGAATCTATTCACTTCTTTATGCACAAATAAACAGAAGTATTGGAAAGGAACCAGATTGTGAGTAGATAGAAGAAATGTTTAGGTTTTAATTACATGCATTTTGCTGAGGTCAAATTTCAGTCAGGCTTGCATGAGCATTTGAATCAAAGTAACCTTGATGACAAGTGGCAATTTATTATCATGTCGGGTTTGATCAATTTTTAACCAGTTGATTACAAGTTTCACTAATTTTAGAACTCTTCACTTAGTAAAAAACACAAAATGTTCTTCTCAGAAAATCATTGCTACTGTTAAGAGGCAGGCAATTAAATTAATTTACATTATAGTTGTACAATTGAGTAGTACAAGAAAAGCTGTGCATTTTACAGCATCAGACCTAGCTATTGGTGCAGCATTTTGAAAATCCTTTGTCTCTTCAGATACTTGGCCAACATTCTTAAGAAAATTTTAAATCTTAGCCAAGTGACAACAAAAGGCAAAATCCAAAGCAGACACTCATTCACTGAAAAAAGTAAAAGCTGAATCAATATATAATTTGTTCACCTCAGTTTAGGACCATCAGGTGCCTCCTCAGTCAGTGAAGGATTATGCAAAAGCATAATGAAGGAAATAAACGAGAAGGCATCCAATTCAAGATTTGGACTAAGAATCAATTTTCCAAAATCTTTGTTTTAACCCATTTTATCATGGTTCATGAGGTTTGTCTTGACATGGAAGATAGAAGGGTAGAAGGTGACATAAGCTGGCATTAAGTTTGCATGGAGATAAAAAGGATATTTGGGGGAAAAAGGGGCTTGAGTTGCCATGGAACTGGCACTGGGAGTGGGTGGGGAATAACGGAATGGCCTAACTGGGACAAATCTCAGACACCTCAGGTGGCCCTTTTAATTAGGCAGCCTCAGTGGTCAATAGCCCTTATGCCAATTTCCAGTCTGTATCCAGAGCAGTGGTCCCCACTCTATCCTGCACCTAAGTCACCAGAGTAAATGTCTAGTCTGGAGGTGTGCTAGTAACTGAGGTGGCTGTGGCTACTGGGAAATTTTCAATTTAATGCTATCTTGGGGAGAAAATCTAGCCCATCAAGGCTAAGTCTCTAGTCATTATATCTAAGAGCAGTTTCAGTAGCGGACCCAACTGAAAAAAAGCATCATACCAAGCACAAAATAAAGCAGCACATACTTTCATTAACTTGGAACTGCTGTAGAAATTGTGGTCCTTTTATTTCTTAGAAATAATCAATGCTGGGACTTTCCAGGTATAATTCCAATGATTTTACATATAGCAATCAGTTAAAATGGTACACTGTTTAGAGAATTTAGGCAGACTTTGGACTGCTTTATTCTAAATTTTGATAAGAGTTTTAATGCAGTTTCTTACACAGATCTGTAAACAAAAGTCATTAATACACTCTAATCTACACTTGAAGTAACCACAATTAATGACCTTTGTACCACATTTGTGTGGCTAGTTCTTCAAAAAAGATGCTGGTACCCTTCAAAATTTTGAAAAGACATATTTATCCATTAAGTTGCTTCAAATAAAACCGAAATAATGAGACTTGGATACAATACTAGATATCTGGCCAAATTTTCAGTAGCTCACAGATTTAAACATTAAAGAAAGCAACTAGATGATATGAAAAGTTCTCCAATTCCTATGATATGAAACAAAATCATTAACATACCGTTCCATGTGATATTGTAAGATAACCATTTTTTACTGTACATTTCCTTTTCTGCCACACTTTCCTGATTCTGTAAATAAAATACATTAACATTAAATTTGCACATTTTGCATTTAATCCAAGTCTCAGCAATCTTTGATAATATAACATATTTTGAATGGAGGATCGTTTTCAGCCTCTACATTTGAGACTATTACATTGTAGCTCCAGTTCTACCCAGTTCTGTCAATTTTCAAGAAATATTTGGTTTTTGTGGCAGTTTTAATGGACTATCGCTCTTATGAATTGGGAGGTGTTTCCAACATGGTTATAGAACCCTTCACAAGTTTCTTAAAGTGGTTCAATGTTTTAGAAAAAACATCTTTCAACTTACCCATCACTTTTTTTATACAGATATCCACACTTTTCAGTTCCATGTTCCTTGTTTCCCTGAGGTTGATGCAAGCTGTATGTTGTACTTGGACGAACCTGCGAGTCCTAAAGAAGAGTATTAATTGAAATTACATACTGAGGAGTAATCAAATAGCTATCTTAATGTGAGTCAAAGGAAGGAGGGTGAGGGGTTACACCTCAATTGCTAACCCTATTCTCTTCACTGATGATTGCTCGGTTATCTCCTATTTTGTTTGATAATGGGCTCCATTATCTACTAATACATAATGTCATTTTTTTTTCACAATTCAAACTTAGTTACAGGATTTATTATTCTCTGCTGAACTGTCTGTAGAAGATCTGCTAATGTGAAATATAGGTAGCTTGAAGTTATTCATGTCAATACGGACTTGTGCAATTTGACACGTATCATAGGAGTGTAATTTCAGTCTAATTATTGTCTTTCACATAAGTATTGGGCAGACTACAAAAATGTCATAACACATAATCTCTATCTTCAGCTGAAATTATAAATTAAACTCTTCTTGAGCTGTTTACAGCATGAGCAAATACCACCACATGTTAATCTCACGCATTGCGGCATTTTTATTTCCGTTCCCCTGAAAAGGCAAGATAGTCAAGATAGTCACATTAAAAGTTGTGCTAACCCATTCCAAGTTTCGATACATCTCAAAATTTATGGGGCTTCAACAATAATGATGTTTCCTGACAAGTAGGGCATCCAGCCCCTCAAGCTTGTTCTGCCATTCAATGAGATCATAGCTGAGGTGCAAGCTAACTCCATACACCTGCTTTTGAATCATCGTCTTTGATATTTTTGGCTACAAAAATTTTATCAATCTGACTTTTAAAATTGATAATTTTAGCATTTTTTGCAATTTCTGAAAGATAGTTCCAAACTTCCACCACACTTCACATTAAAAAAAACTTCCTAATTTCACTCCTGAAAAGCATGGTTTCAATTTTTAACACTACAACCCTTAGCTCTAGACTTTCCAACTAACAATATTACTTTCCCTTAACAATTAAAAAACTTTAATTAGATCACCTCAAATGATTTAAAATCTAGGAGACATAACCCTAGTTTGAGTATCTTTACTTCCATTATTTAACCTTTGGAGTCTAGGTATAATTTTAGTAAATTTATGGTTGCCTGCTCAGCCAATATCCTAATCAGAAAATAATTTGCCTTCAGCTCCATGAGCGATAATTAAAAATCACTGAAGGACTTTATCAAATGCCTTCTTGAAATTCACATACATCATACCATAGATGTTCCCTTCAAGAAATTCAATCAACAATAACATATCCTCTATAAATCCATGCTAGCCCTTTGATCAGCTGGAGATTTTCCAAGGTGTTCAGTCAACTTATCCTTATAAACTCTAGCAATTTTCTACAACAGATGTTGGGCTAGCTAATTCAGGTTTCCCACTGTTAACTTTCTTAAATAGCTCCGTAATGGAAATTTTCTTTGGCAACCTATCCAACTTCTACTTCTTGCAATAAAGACTGCAAGTATGTCATTATGACTTAATGCAAATCAGAAAAGTAGCTTTAATTTGCATCAAGTTTCAGGGAAGTGTTTGCACAACAGGATCTAGAGTCAATCATACAAAAATGCATGAGCCACTTTTGTAAGTTAAAAAATCTAACAGATTTAAAAAAACTTTGTAACAATTGTCAGCAGGTCGATCAGAAATTAACTTGCAAATTATGCCAACTAATTTAAAAAAAACACAACACCACCAACAAAATCCAAAGTTGACAATATCAATGTTTTGCTTTCTTTTTGTTTCAAAATATGGACAGTACATATTTATATTAAGGCAACATAATCAAATAAAACTTAAAAATAAATATCATCAGACCAAAATTAAACAATAAACTATCACCAAATAACACTTAAACACTAGATAAAACAGGAACAACTTACTCTCCTAGACTTTGATCATAAAGTGAATTGCATTTTGGAAGGAAACAAAGGATCAGTTACAAAAAATTTAGCAAATCACATTAATAACATAACAAATATAAGACATTGCATATCATGTCTATTGAAAACCAAATGAAATCTGTTATACTGCATTCATATAACCTAATTGATAACTTATACATAGACAAATGTAACATTTACAGAATATCTCAAGCATCAATAGCCTCAGTAATTCTCTACACATTACAAACAGAGAATGATCTAGTTCCATGCAAATTAAAACCCACTGTGAACATACTGACGGGATTTTTAAGATGTTTGGGCTTGGGATGAGAGTTGGCAGGAATGTATCTCAGATTAAATGGCTGCAGGGTAGCCACTATTATATCCCAAGGACACTTAATTTACCACCTTAACAAGCTGTCAGCCAATCTTATTTGCCAGTAGTACTGCAGTTCCAGCAGCACCAGGTTTGAGCAGTGGTCACTGATGATATCCTTAGACAGGTTGTGTTGAGGAATAAAGTGTGTTTTGCTTTAGATCTGGTAGATTGACCGATTGAATTGCATCTGGATATCAACACCTTACATTTACCTTTAAAACAGGAAAAAGGTACGGTCTAGACTATCTTCTGAATATTTTAAGGGGGCTTGGTCTGATCCATAACAACATTCAAGTCATTAATACACATTGTAAGTAATTGTGGCTCCAGCACTGATCCCTGTGGCACACTACGAGTGACATTTTTCCATCCTGAAAAATGTCCCCTTTCTTCCAGCATTTTCTATACTTGGCAGGTCCTTTATCCATGTGGATATACTCCCTCCAACATTCACTTTCCTCTTTCAAAGTGGGGGTGCAAACCTTTGCACTATTAACAAATAGCAGAGAAAAAAAATCCAGGCAGTGGGTCCAAGCATAATATAGTTTTAGTGCTGTAACATGAACTGTCTAATATACTATATGTGCTGTTAAATAGAAGGCAACATTCCCAATGAGGTTTTCACATGATGTCTTTTTCTCTAACTTCATCCAACTGTGAAAATCAATAAAGATTGAAATACTTAAGGTGTTTGAGGAATATTTTAATGAATCACTCTGATGTAAGACTTTTGAAATACAAATATATCAATCAAAGCCAATTCAAAATTGTTATTTTTCTATTTTATGTTCTTAATCAATTCCAACTGGTAGAAATCAAAACAATGTTGTAATTTCCAAAATTTTTTAACCCATTGGAGATACAAAACGTATATTTGGAACTTTCTGGTAGCATAGAAACGTCCCATCAAAATGTCTGTTGCATCACTAGTTTTGTAGCTTTAATATTTTCATAATACTCAAAAAGTGAACATCATTCAATTCATTCTTATGGACATAAATATCTCAGACATCTGAATATTTTGGAAACAATTGTTACTGTAATTTAAGGACACCTGAATTTTAACATTTGTTGTAAAATTAGGACAGACTTGTCTTCGGTTAATATGTAGATACGTTTCTCTATACAAACTACACCAAAGTGACAAATAACTTGAACAATAGGGATGCATAGACAGCATAAAATAAATTGCTTACCTCTTTTTGTTCTACCTGTAGCCCTGCTTTTAATACATCTCGAAGTTGAACCAGTTGTTTTCTTTCCTCATCCTGTACTTGTTTTATCTAGAAATATTTCACATACCAAAAGTAGTTCTCATGTGCTTTTTTCCCCCATAAGTACAGATTAAATAATAATTAAGAAAATCACATGCTTACAAAGTACTACCACAGTTTAATGATAATGATAAGAATGATAAATGCAAAATTGTCCTACTTATTTAAAAAAATAATTTCATTGGTTGTTAGCTCCCAACCTGAACCAACTCGGGGAGCTAAAAATACTCGGAGCCCAACTCATCCTCAAAAGGATCAGTACAGCACCATCAAACTAAATAGCACACCTTGCATTTTCTTTTGTTTGCTTCTCTTTATTTAGTTATTAATTTGGAACATCTCCCACTAAATTTCAGCCATCTCTTAACTGTTTTAAGTCTTTAAATGCTGGTTGTGTTTATATTCTCAGGTGTTTTGGGCTAAAATCTCTAACATTATTACTGATTTTACTAGGTTTCAGGGACAAGACATAAAATGTATTTTATTTTAAAAACAGTGACTTCAGAGAAGGCTAAGTGCTGTTTGCAAGGACTAGCCCAATACTCTGGAGTGGAGGTGATTCTCTAAAAGTCCTAAATGCATGCCCCCTAGCATTAGGCATTTCAACTCTGGGGAAAAAGATTCTGGCTGTCAATCTTATCTTGGCATCTCAATTTTATAGACTTCTGTCAAGTCTCCCCTCAACCTCTGCTGCTCCAGAGAAAACAATCCGAGTTTTGCTAGACTCTCCTTATAGCTCATACCCTCTAATCCATCTCTGTGGAAACCACGAGTCACGGACCTCCAGCAAGAAAAACACCCTTCTACCACTACCTTACGCTTTCTATGGGCAAGCCAATTCTGAATCCATGCAGCCAAGTCACTGTGGATCCCATGCATCTTAATTTTTTTAGATTAGACTTACAGTGTGGAAACAGGCCCTTCGGCCCAACAAGTCCACACCGACCCGCCGAAGCGAAACCCACCCATACCCCTACATTACCCCTTACCTAACACTATGGGCAATTTAGCATGGCCAATTCACCTGACCCGCACATCTTTGGACTGTGGGAGGAAACCGGAGCACCCGGAGGAAACCCACACAGACACGGGGAGAACATGCAAACTCCACACAGTCAGTCGCCTGAGTCGGGAATTGAACCCGGGTCTTCAGGCGCTGTGAGGCAGCAGTGCTAACCTTCCAGTGTTAATCTTCCAGATAAGCCTACTATGATGGACTTTGTCATAAGCCTTACTAAAATCCATGTAGACAACATTGCTCTACCCTCATCGATCACCTTTGTCACCTCCTTGAAAAATTCAAATCAAATTAGTAAGACATAACCTGCCTCCCCCCCATAAAACCATGCCGACTGTCCCTAATTAGGCCAACCTTTTCCAAATGCTTGTAAGTCCTATCCCTAAGAATTCTCTGTAATAGCTCTCCAATCATTGATGAAAGACTCATCGGTTTACAGCTTTTATTCTTGAACAGAGAAACAACATTAGCTACTCACCCGTTGTCTGGGAACTCTCCAGTGGCTCACAAGGATACAAAGATCTTAGTCAAGGCTCCAGTAATCTCCTCTATTGCCTTTCTTAATAACCTGGGGTAGATACCATCGAGCCCTGGGGATTTACCCACCTCAAAACTCTTCAAGAGGCCCTACACCACTTCTTTCTGATCTCAAAATGCCTTAGGATATAAGCATGCTCCAAACAAATCTCACTATCCTCAATATCTTTTTCCGGAGTGAATACCGTTGCAAATTACTCATTTAGGATCTCAACCACATCCTCTGCCTTCAAGCACAAGTTTCTTCCTTTATCCTTGAGTAGTCCTACCTTCTCCACAGTTATCTTCTTGTTTCTAATGTATGTATAGAATACCTTGGGCTATCTCTTTAACCCAACTTGCCATGGTCATTTCATGGCCCTTCTTGCTCTCTGAATTCCCTGCTGGAGTACTTTCCTGTTTTCTTCATGTTCCAGGCGGACCATTTCCAATTTCAGCTTCCTAAACATTACCTATAATTCTTTTTACCTTTTGACTAAATTCACAACCTCCATTGGTTTCCAAGGGTTCCTTATCGTGCCATTCGTGCCCTTATTTCCTTACTGGAACAGGTCAGTTTTGAATTTTCATCAGATCTTTAAACAACTCCCACATTTCAAATGTGGACTTGCCAGATAACAGCTCCTTCTAGTTAACACTCCCCAGCTCCTGCCTCAATTTCCTCTCCCCAAATTTAGTACCCTCCTGCAAGGTCCTGACTTATCCTTGTTCATAGCTATCTTAAAACTTAAGGAATTCTGATAACTGTTCCCAAAATGCTCTCCCACTGAAAGGTCAGTCACCTGGCCAGGCTCATTACCTAATACAAGGTCCAGTATGGCCCCTCCTTTAGTGTTTCAATAAACACCCTCTTGGATGCAATCAACAAATTCTGCCCCATCTAAACCTCTTGCTCTGAGGGAGTTAACATCACCCACTATGATAACCCTGCTACCAGTGCATCATCAATTATCTTACGACATATATGTTCTTCAATGTTTCACTGGCTGTTGGGGGGCTTATAGTATAAGTTGGGGGCGGGGTAAGCTACAGTATAACCGTCTCCAATAAGAGATGAGCAAATCACTACCCCTTGTTATTCAATGATGCCATTACTGAACCAATACACTGGGTTACCATGAACCAGAAACTGATTTGGACTCACCATATAAGTGTAGCAGCTACAAGAGCAGGGCAGATGCTGGGAGTTATGCAATGAGTAACTTACCTCCCAACTTCATCTGTCCACTAACAAGGCACAAGTCAAGAATCTGTTAGAAACCTCCCATATGTCCAAATGTGCGCACCACCATCAATACTCAAGAAGCTGGACATCACCCCAAGACAAAGTAGCAGCCTTGATTAGCACAACATCCACAAACATCCAATCCCTCCACCACCAACACTGAACAACAGCAAATGTGTATCACCTACAAGAAGCTCTGCAGGAATTCACCATGGCTCATTACACAGCACTTTTCAAACTCACAATACCTTCCAACTAGAAGAACAAGGACAGCAGATATATGGGAACACCACCACCTGCAAATTCCCCTCCAAGCCACTCACCATCCTGACTTGGAAACACACCTTTGTTCCTTCACTGTTGCTAGGTCAAGCTCCTGGAATTCCCTCCCTAATAGCATTGTGGATCTACCTACAGCACATCGACTGCCGTGAATCAAGAAGGCAGCTCATCACCACCTTCTCAAGAGCAACTAGGAACAGGCAATAAATACTGTTGGGCCAGTGATGCCCATTTTCTATGAGCAAATAAAAAAATTTTATACAATCCCCAGAGGTTCTTCTCATGATAGACCAGAGGTGCTGGGCCTTTCAGTTCTCCCCTGCATATGATATCAAAATCTGCAAGCCAAGGACGGTGAAACAGGTCTGGACCGTTTAGCTCTAAAGGTACCGGGATATGACTGCCTAAGTCTTGCAAGCCCACAGAGCAAGCTTCCTTCACCCTGACTATAGATGTGGGGATTGCACCTAGACAGTAGTGGGACAACTAGCAGGAAGCAGGGGATTGTGGGTGGCACGGTGGCACAGTGGTTAGCACTGCTGCCTCACATCGCCTGAGACCCGGGTTCAATTCCTGACTCAGGCGACAGACTGTGTGGAGTTTGCACGTTCTCCCCGTGTCTGCGTGGGTTTCCTCCGGGTGCTCCGGTTTCCTCCCACAGTCACAAAGATGTGCGGGTCAGGTGAATTGGCCATGCTAAATTGCCCGTAGTGTTAGGTAAGGGGTAAATGTAGGGGTATGGGTGGGTTGCGCTTCGGCGGGTCGGTGTGGACTTGTTGGGCCGAAGGGCCTGTTTCCACACTGTAAGTAATCTAATCTAATCCTAGTCCACAATCTCTCCAATCCTAATATCTTCCCACACCCCTATGGGACCTTACTATGCAATCGTAGAAGGTGTAACTCAATACCTTCTACCTGCCCATTTACTTCCTCCCTCCTCACTATCCAAGGCTCCAGACACACCTTTCAGGGGTTATGCAGCAATTGACCTACAGTTCAATCAATCTGGTCTACTGTATTCCCTGCTCTCCTGTACACTGGGGAGATGAATCGCAGACTGGGCAACCACTTTGTGGAACAGATACGATGTCCACTAAAATGACCCCAAACTTCCAGTAACCTGCCATTTTAACACTTTAACATGTACCCTGGCCAACTTTTCTGTCTTGTGCTCCAGCAAGGCTCAGTGCAAGCATCTCATTTTTTGCTTGTGGATCATGCAGCATTCAGGACTCAATATTGAATTCAATGGTTTTAGTTCAATGATGAACACCTTCTTCCCTGTCCTTTTCCCACCCCTACACCCAGGCCCTGTCATCAAATGAGCTGCTTTCAGCTGAGCCACCCATTTTCACCTACTTATCGTCCACATTATCACCTCTTCTTTTTCCCTCGTATAGGATAATCCATCCCCTTGATTCAGTGTCTTCCTCTCCCTTTGGACATTTAGATTACGTTAGATTACTTACGGTGTGGAAACAGGCCCTTTGGCCCAACAAGTCCACATCGACCCACCCAAGTGCACCCACCCAGATCCATTCCCCTACATTTACCCCTGCAACGAACACTATGGGCAATTTAGCATGGCCAATTCATCTAACCTGCACATTTTTGGACTGTGGGAGAAAACCGAAGCACCCTGAGGAAACCCATGCAGACACGGGGAGAATGTACAAACTCCACACAGTCACCTGAAGCGGGAAATGAACCCGGGACGCAGTAATGCTAACCACTGTGCCACCCACTTCCTCCACTTATCATTCATTCCTTTACTCTCTGGCCCATCCATGCCCTATCTTCAGCACATGTAAAGGACCTTTTCTTAGCTGGCATTAGTTCTGAACAAGGGTCACTTGTGGTCGGCCAAAGGGTGGTGGGGTTGTTTGGTGTGTCTGTACCAGAGTTGTCGTTCCCTGACACACCCCACAAGTTGGTGCCCTGTCTCCCTGATATAGAGGAGACCACATCGAGAGCAAAGGATACAGTAGATGGGGTGGGTGGATATGCAGAAAAATCTCTGCCGGATGTGAGAATATTCTTTGGGGCCTTGGATGGAGGAGAGGAGGGGGAGGTCTGGGCACAGGTTTTACACATTTTGTGGTGGCAAGGGAAGGTGCCTGGTGTGGAGGGCGAGTTGGTTGGATGGGGGTGGGGGGGGGGGGGGGGGGGGGGGGGGGGGGGGGGGGGGGGGAATGTGTGAAATAGATGTCTGTATTGCGTTGGTCACCAGAGATAAAGATGGAAGTGGAGGGGGATGCTGAGATGGTCCAGGTGAACTTAAGGTCAGGGTGGAAGGTATTAGTGAAGTTGATAAACTGTTCAACCTCCTCATGGGAGCACAAGGTGGCACAGTCATCACTGTAGTGGAGGAAAATGTGGGGGATGGTGCTGAGGTAACTGTGGATGATGGATTGTTCCACGTATCCTTTGAAGAGGTGCCAATCATTTGACTGGCAGAACTGGTCCACATCCTTAAAATATCTCCCTGGAATCTTCCCACTTCCTTCTGACCAAAAGGGTAGCATTGGGTACCCACATGTACCTCAGGTATGTCTGGCTCTTCGTAGAGTACATGGAATAGTCCAGTTACCCTGGCACCATCTCCCACCTTTTCCTACGTTACATTGATGACTGTATTGGTGCCATCTCATGCTCCCATGAAGAAGTTGAACAGTTCATCAACTTCAGTAATACCTTCCACCCTGACCTTGAGTTCACTTGGACCATCTCAGAAACCCCCCTCCCCTTCATGAACCTGTCAATCTCGATCTCTGGCTACTGACTCAACATGGACATCTATTTCAAGCCCATCAAGTCCCACAACTACCTAGACTTCACCACCTCCCATCCCGCCTCCTGTAAAAATGTGATCCTTTACTCCCAATTCCTCTGCCTCAGTCTTATCTGCCCCCAGCAGGAACAATTCCATTCCAGGATATCCCAGATGGTCTTGTACTTCAAGGACAACAATTTCCCCTCCCACATGATCAGCAGTGCCCTCCAGCACATCTCCTCCACTTCCCACACCTCTACCCTTGAACCCCACCCCTTCAACTTCCACCCCAGTGATCTCTGGATACAGCACATTATCCTTCGCCATTTCCATCACCTACAATCAGACCCCACCATCAGAGATATATCTCCCTCCCCACCTCAATTTCAAATCTCCCCTGCCACCACCTCATCCCAGGTCCAACCCTTCAATTCAGCACTGGTCTCTTGACTTGTCCTAGCTATTCATCTTCCTTCCCACCTATCTGCTCCACCTTCCCCACTGACCTTCATCACCTACCACCTTCCCAGCTACCTTTCCCCCAGCCCCACCCTTCTATTTATCTCTCAGCCCCTTCCCCCATCACATTCCTGATTAAGGGCTTAGGTCTCTCCTGCTCTTCCAATGCTGCCTAACCTGCTGTACTTTTCCAGCATCACATTTCTGATCTTTTAGCCTCTCAGATTCAGTGAGCCCCTTCAAAAAATTATTAACATGCCCACAACTTTGGAAATTCCCATGGCTTCCCATCGCCTTGTACCATCCCCACATAGAGGCCAGAGTTACTGTGAAATGCTTCAATGCTCCCTTTCAGAGCTCCCAGTCCTCTTCTAATCACTATGAGGTCCTTTCTTACGAACTACAATTTCCCCTGTCACTTTCACCATTCTCTCAGATATCTGAGAAAATGATGTCCATCCCCAGAACTGAGTTGCTTCCTTTCTCCAAAACTCCCTGGACTGCCCAAATAAGCTCTAACCAGTATTGACCAAACTTCCAGAACAATCATGACCCAAACCTGGATTGGCATCTCCACAGCTCTGACAAACCAAAGTATAATCCCCATGCTACTTGACCAGTTGGATTGACTGGAGTCCAATCTTTTTACTGCAAGGATAGAGATCCTAGACTCCATTATGACTAAGCACCTAACTATAGGCAACTCCAATAGAATTATCAAACAAGCCCTTTGACTGACTGTGTCATTGCCCCTGACTGACCATGGACCCTTTCAGAGCTGAAAATGTGTTGCTGGAAAAGCGCAGCAAGTCAGGCAGCATCCAAGGAGCAGGAGATTCGTGTTTCGGGCATATGCCCTTCTTCATGAATGAGGAAAGTGTGTCCAGAGGCTAAGATAGACCCCTTCACCCTACTTAGTCCTGCTTCCCTTTGACAATGCCATTTTGTTTAAACTATATGCAGTGTGTTTACCAAGTAAAATGCTATCAAATGCACAAGTGCAACATAATGTTACATGGTGCTCCTCAACAATGTGTTCACATCCCTGACAGCTCCCCACTGTCACAAACTGCATTCTTCTTCCCCATGCTAAAAACACAAAGCAAGTCATGCAGAGGCTGGCCACTGCATCCCAGTTCTCAGGTAAGTGGTTTTAGAAAGCAATCCTAAATACAGAGAGACTGGCAATACCCAAATAAGTGCAAAGCAAATGAGCACTAAGAAAACAAGCTAAAAGCCACAAGATACATCTTGCGCAGATGTATAGAGTATGTGTCTCCTGCATGCAAATCAATCTAGCAAACACGTGCAAGATATTGGTGTCCCTGAGCTCCAAACAAAATGTTAAAGGACTGAATTGGTGTGAGAGTTGGCCCAAAAGGAGGCATGCCAATGTCGTGAGGCTGATACTTTGCCGACACTGACTTGTGTGAATGGCAGCTCGAGGAGGATAATGGACCATGCAAAGACTTGGGTGTGAAGAAGCAATTTCCTGGATTTGTGAGCTGCAGCCACCAGGTACTCACTTTGATTTACATATCTTTTCAGAACAATACTAAAGAAGAGTCATTGCATCTGAAATGTTAACTCTGATTTCTCTTCATGGATACTGCAAGACCTGCCGAGTTTTCCAGCAATTCTTGGTTTCAAAAATCAAAGGAGTTTGGACTTTAATGAGATGCAAATACATGGAAATTAGGTAGTTCCTGCATAATAGCAAGATTATGAAGTCTCTGTTTATGACTAGCGGAGAAAAATTGGGGAAAAATTCTCCATATCGGATTCTTTCTCTATATTTCCATCTTTGTCATGATTACTTGCATCATACTAGGGAGGGGAAAATTCTGTGCATTGATTTGAACCCCTTAACACAGAAAGGCCTCAGTAAGTACCACAGCAATCCCCAATACCATTATTTTTCAAAGGTGATTGAAATTCTGTCAACAAACATAGAAACAGACAAGCAAATGCAAGTTGCCTGAATAGTTTTAATAAATTTCCCCAACCTGACAGATCATATTCTTACTGACATACTTAGGAATAATAAAAATAATGTTGAATTCAACAATGCATTTTACCTACCAAATCAAAGGGGACAATATATGAGTAAAAAGCATACCCAACTTATGCAAACATATACATAGGAATCTGGGAACACAGCATATTTAAATAGTACCAAAGGGTTTCCTATGTATTACTATAGATATTTAGACAGTGAATGGATTACTTGGATTCAGTAGTAGAATTAGAAAAAAATTATCTCCAATTATTTCTCCATTAAACTTAGGACTTCAACACAAAGAAGACAGCAGTAATTAAGTTGGCACAAGAAAACAACAGGCACAACCTTGCAACATTTAAAATAAAATTGACACACACTACACACAAAAAGGTCATCACACTAAATACACCAGCGGTGGACCAATAAGGTATCAGCTAATGAATTTTCATCACATATACATAAAGCCAGAATATTCCAACCAGATAGAACTACGCATTTTAACCACATTAAAACAGCAAGGATAAGAAGAAAAAAGATTCCTCAGAGGTTACAAGTCTAATTTTTTGAGAGGTAGTTAACACACGACTGCAAAACAGGTTAACAGCAAGACCATTGTTAATTATAACATATTGCACAATAGTGCATTAAATAAAGCAGTTCAGAATATTTTTGAAATGATAAAAGGAAATACTCATTCACTGAGCCAATATAACATCAGCTTTCAAAAGATGCAAATTCATTAAAAAATTATCAGCCAGAAGCAGAGTGATGATGCCATCTACCCCACTTATTATCAACTCTCCTCTTCCCACACACCAGCCCCAAATTCCAACTCTTGGTAGTCTTTTTTTCTTTTCAATTGCCTGACCTCAGTCTCTCTTTATTCCCCTACAGAGTCACTCTGTCCACTATGATTCCAGGGTGCAGACTTAGGTGTTGCCACTCACTTTCTAATCTCCAATCCCAGGCTGCTTCTCTCCCTTGTGCAATGATTTATGAGACACAGTTGAGTCTATCGGCAAATGCAAGAGAGAAACACCTCCTGATTGGAGAAGAAGCTCCTTATATATTCTTATATTTTCATGAACAAGGGTGATTTTTCTCTTATTGTTCACCTTTCTGATTGACTTTGCCCAGTTTTATTGGTGAGTAAAGGGTGATTCCAGCCACCATCTCCACATATTTGGACGCGTCAGCTACAGCCTTTGATATAGTTGATCACATCATCCTACTCCAATATCTTTCAACTATCTAGCTGGCGCTTCCATTCTTAGCTATGTTACTGTACCTAGAGAATCACCTACAACGACTTCTCAGCCTACACTTGCATCATCACTTCTGTTGCTCCCTTCAGGCCTATCCTCAAGTTCTGTCCTCTTCCTTCTCTACATACTTGTCCTCTGTGCCACTATCCAAAATGCACAATTCCAGTTTCTCCAGACACTAACAACACCAATTTCCACCTCAATACTATCTCTTGGCTTCTCCATTGTGTCTACAGACACACCCATTTCCATTAGTTGACTTCAAGTCAGTCTCCATTACAAACTGGTTTCCCCACCTACTGAGTCCATTCCTCTCCCTGACTGCAGTGTGATCACAATATTGGAGTTAGTTCTGACACATTATGAGCTTCAGACTACCTAACTGGACTAAGGCTGCCTATTACATGACCAGTAATATCACCTGACTCCATCTCACCTTTCTTATCCAGAGTATTGATCATTCCAATCAATCTCTAGCCAGCCTTCCATATTCTTTCTGGAACTTGAAGTTATCCAGATGTTATTGCTAAGTCCCTAATTTGCAGCAAGTCAAGTTTGCTTATCAACTCCATCTCTTCATTCACCTACATTAGCCCCTGGATAAGCAACACTTATTTTAAAATTGTCATCCCTGATTTTTAAGTCCATATCCATACCTTTCCTCAACTCTAAATTTCTCCAGTCACACCACACTCCAAGATATCTCCTCTAATTCCAGCCTCTTGAATATCCTCAATCTTAGTCACCAAACCATGGGCTGATGTACTAAGATCTTGGTCCCAATATCTCATGTGGCTCAGTGCCTAATATCACTTTATAACATTCTTGAAGAACGAAGTACCAAAAAGTTATCAATTCAAAGGGTAGTAAACATCATGACAGGTAGCCTCAAGCTCAAACTAGCTGGCCAAAGAAAACAAAAGCAGTAAATCCAATATAGTCTGAATAGTCATTTCTACCAAAGATATCCACCACTTCAATAGTCTTAACTCATCAATCCAGCACTGGCAGAGAGTGCCTTTTCAGGGCCTGGGCGAACAGGCAGATGCAGAATCTTGTCATTTACTATGAGGACATGAGCAACTATCATGCAGCATAGGCTACCACATTCAATCACAGTGATTGCAAGCCACAGCTGACCTAATGAGAGACCTGCTACAATGCTATGGGAATTTCACACTGTGGAGTGGCATAATACAGCACTGTCATTATAATCACCTATTGCAACATCATCTCTACCCAAGCAGACAATGAGTTTAGTGTCAAACTGCTCTGTAATACTAAGCTCATGGCAGCATAATATAGCTTCCTTTGCTTTTATTTCAGATGTCACTTTTCAGTCCTTTTCAACCTTGGAAAAGGCTACTGACATGTTGAGATGTTTTTTGAGGGTATCCAAAGGCTTTACATATATGCAACTTTCCACCTCTACAATTATGACGATCACTATTCCAGTACTTCTAATCCATACTGAAAGACATGTGCATGAGCGAAATTGAGAGAACTGAGTGCAATCAAGATGGCTTTATTTGAATGCTGCTAAAGCTTTAAGCAGAAACTGCAGATTTGAATGTCACTAGGCTGTTTAACCATGGAGGATCAGATTGTCTGGTGAAATTCACTTGCATATACTTTATTATAATAGTTATTGTAAAGTATTTTCTCCAACCTTGGTCTTGCAATAAAGTCAATTACAGGACCAAAATATTCCCTTGCTGTGGTCACCAGACAACAGAAATGAGAAATTAAATGAGACCTACAAGCCATCATAACAACTAAGATCTTGGATTTATACAGCACCTTTATTGTAATAAAATATCCCAGTAGCATAAACAATGATATTAAGTTTCATCAGGAGAAAATGTTAGATGATCATAAACTTTTTTCAAATCCCAAATGGCCTCACCCTTCAATACTTTTGTACTCTCCAGCCCCACAAACCTCAAATATCTGCATCCTTCCAATTCTAGTTTCTTATTCTTTGCCAATTTTAATCACTCCAATATTGTTGATTGTGCCTACAATTATATAGGCCCCAAGCTCTGGAATATTTATTCACATCTCCACCTTGCATCCCTCCCATAAGACACTGCTGAAACATGTGTTGCTGGAAAAGCGCAGGAGGTCAGGCAGCATTCAAGGAGCAGGAGAATCGACGTTTCGGGCATAAGCCCTTCTTCAGGAATGAGGAGGGTGTGTCAAGCAGACTAAGATAAAAGATGGGGGGAGGGACTTGGGGGAGGGACGTTGGGAATGCGATAGGTGGAAGGAGGTTAAGGTGAGAGTGCTAGGCCGGAGAGGGGTTGGGGGCGGAGAGTTGGGAAGAAGATTGCAGGTCAAGAAGGCGGTGCTGAGTCCGAGGGTTGGCACAGAGATAAGGTGAGGGGAGGGGAAATGTGGAAGCTGGAGAAATCTGCGTTCATCCCTTGTGGTTGGAGAGTTGCTAGGCAGAAGATGAGACGCTCTTCCTCTAGGCGTCGTGTTGCCATGGTCTGGCGACGGAGGAGGCCAAGGACCTGCATGTCCCTTGGCGGAGTGGGAGGGGGTGTTAAAGTGTTCAGCCACGGGGGGGTTGGGTTGGTTGGTGCGGGTGTCCTAGAGGTGTTCTCTGAAGCGTTCTGCAAGTAGGCAGCCTGTCTCCCCAATGGAGAGGAGGCCACATCGGGTGCAGCAAATGATATGTGCGGAGGTGCAGGTGAACTTGTGACGGATATGGAAGGATCCCTTGGGGCCTTGGAGGGAAGTGAGGGGGAAGGTGTGGGCGCAAGTTTTGCATTTCTTGCAGGGGAAGGTGCCTGGAGTGGAGGTTGGGTTGGTGGGGGGTGTGACCTGATGAGGGAATCGCGGAGGGAGTGGTCTTTCCGGAATGCTGATAGAGTTGGGGTGGTCAGCGGGCGAGAGAAATATATATGGGGTCTGTTTGGAGGTGGCAGAAATGATGAAGGATGATACGATGTATCTGGAGGTTGGTGGGATGGTAGGTGAGGACCAGTGGGGTTCTGTCCTAGTGACTATTGGAGGGGCAGGGTTCAAGGGCGGAGGAGCGGGAAGTGGAGGAGATGCAGTGGACAGCATCGTCAACCACGTCTGAGGGGAAATTGCGGTCTTTGAAGGAGGAGGCCATCTGGGTTGTTCGGTATTGGAATTGGTCCTCCTGGGAGCAGATGTAGTATAGGCGAGGGAATTGGGAATATGGGATGGCGTTTTTACAGGGGCAGGGTAGGAGGAGGTGTAATCTAGGTAGGTGTGGGAGTTGATCGGTTTATAGTAAATGAGCTGTTGGAGTCGGTCAGTTTATAGTAAATGTGCTGTGGGAGTCGATCTGCAGTCCTCACTTTCTCCCTTAAGACATTACCTACAATCTACTTTTATGAGGTTAGTTAACAGGTAGGTACAGAAATATTAAAGATTGAGGCTACATTGGGAAGTGAAAACAAGGATGAGAATTTTAAAAACATGGCATTGCTTGACCAGGAGCCAATGTTGGTCAGTGAGCTACAGGACAGATAAGGAAATAGGACTATTGGCGAGTTAAGATACGGGCAGTACAGGTTTGGATGATCAAGCTTACAGTAGGTAGAAATGAGAGAGAACAGCTAGGAATGTATTGGAGCAGTTACGTCTGGAGCCAAAGGCATGAATGAACAAGTATAATTTGCAACCAATTTTAATACTTCCTCAATAAACAAATAAAATTTCAAACAGTCATAATTCCACTTACAGCATGCAAATCTGTAGCCAGTTTCTCCATGGAAGGTTTTAAATTTTCTACAGCCTTCAAGCCATCCTGAAAGAAACTGTTACGAAATGGTTAAATTGAAACGCATCTTATATATCAACAATAAACTATTAGCATAATAACCAAATAACTGAGCAAACAATGAGGCAAATTTTAGAAGTAAATACTGCATAAATTCTTTTTAACAGAATTCAACATATAATCAAAACAGTTATGATTTTTTGATAACATGAAATAAAGCACAAAACAAAACTTACTTGCATTGTGCATGGAAATATTTAATCAGATTCTGGAGTAAGTCAACACCTTTCTTAATCTTGATCTCATTGACTTTAAGCAAATACTGTAGAAAAAAATATTTTTAAACTGAACATACTGAAGAATTCAATATTAAATGAAAGAAAACTAGTATAACAAAAAAAAGTTCTCAAGGAAGATGTACAACTGCTGGTTCCAGTGGAACTTGTTAATAAACTACACAATTAAATTGTCATGAACATTTGTGAATTATGTATCACAGATAAGTGTATGTTGGTTACTAAATTTGCTAAGAAAGTTGCATACAACATGCTGCACACAACATTAATAGTGTGGCTTTACTGACATACGTAAAAATGAGTTGTGATAACAATGTGGGTGAAAATCCTTAGCCCTGTTCCACCAGAAATGTAAAAGTGTATGTGCCCGTAACTTTCACTTCTGATCCTTATGGGCCAAATTCCTGGGACTTCCTTGACAACAATGCTGTGGAGTACCTGATGGACGGCAGAAGTACAAGATAATGGCTCAACACCAACCTCTCTAGGCAATTAAGGAAATGCAGTAAATGCTGGCTATGCAGCAACACACTGATCCCATGAAAGGAGTGTCTGGGACATGGACAAGATCTTAATTTAACAGCCATTTTAATCAACCTTTTTAGACATGTTGTGTCACACATCTCTGAGCAAGTGGGATTTAAAGCCAGACATTCAAGCTACCACGGCAATTCTATATAGTTTCAATTTACACTATCATGATATATTTCCAGCAACCAATACGAATGGAGGCATGCGTGCTCAGTCACGAGTACTTCCAGGAAAATTATTATTTTTCCTGTAAGGTCGTCAATTGGAAGTGAACCGAGTTACTAGAATTTACATGGGATCCACATCAGCAGCTATTGGTGGATTCCACTGTGTAGTTGCACCAACTTGTATATCTGTGATAAGAGGGTAAGAGTTCAAGAAAATCACAGAAATCCCAAAATCCCAAGCTGAGCTTCCTGTGGGAATCAGCAACTGTCAGGAATCTAAATGAAGATTTATATTCCAAAATCCCAAGAGAATAGAGCAAACAGAAATGAATGAAAACAAGGAAATAAAAACTTGTAAGAGCCTTTTCTGGCCATCACTGTGATTGTGTGTTTCCAGCAGATGGAAATACTGGCAGCTTTCCTAACTGGTACAATGGAACAGTCTGCTTTTTGAGAATGAGCAACAGTATAGACGGCAAGAAAAAGTAGGTGGTTGCTGAAAGTATTCCTCTGTGCTTGCCTCTGACCCCAGCAACCTCTTTCCCTGCTTTCCACACCCTAAGACTCTCACCAATGCCCACACAGACACGTAGAGATACATGTCTGAGAATGCACCTCCTGTGGCCACTGCTCCTAGACTTCCAAGTTGTGCTATGAGAAGCCACAACCTCTAATGAAGTGTGCAATTTACACAAGCTGCCAGGCTGATGGTTAGCAGGTTCAGGCAGACAGGACTTTCTTTTCGTTGGAGGTGATCACAGTGGAAAGCTCACCAAGTGATGATTTAAGTGTCAGACTGGTAGAATATCTGGTGGGCATTTCCATTCATAGTGAAGCCATGCCCCAGCTGTCACCATTCTTGGATCAAGAAGTGGAAGCTTTAACCTAAAGCCACTGTTGCAATTTAGATTAGATTAGATTGGATTAGATTCCCTACAGTATGAAAACAGGTCCTTTTGGCCTAACAAGTCCACACAGACTCTCTGAAGAGTGACCCACCCAGACCCATTCCCCTACCCTATATTTACTCCTGACAAATTCACCTAACACTATGGGAAATTTAGCATGGTCAATTCACCTGGCCTGGACATCTTTGGACTGTGGGAGGAAACCCACGCAGACACAGGGAGAATGTGCATACTCCACACAGACAGTCATCTGAGGCGGGAATTGAACCTAGGTCCCTGGTGCTGTGAGACAGTAGTGCTAACCATTGAGCCACTGTGTCGCCCCATGATTAGATTAGATTCCCTACAGTATGGAAACAGGCCCTTCTGCCCAGCAAGTCCACACCGACCCTCTGAAGAGTAACCCAACCAGACCCATTCCCCCACTCTATATTCATCCCTGACAACACACCTAACACCATGGGCAATTTAACATGGCCAATTCACCTGACCTGCACATCTTTGGATTGTGGGAGGAAACCGGAGCACCCGGAGGAAACCCACGCAGACATGGGGAGAACATGCAAACTCCACACAGACAGTTGGCTCAGGCTCTAATTGAACCCGGGTCCCTGGTGCTGGGAGGCAGCAGTCGTAACCACTGAGCCACCATGCTGCCCGTAAAGGAAAAATGGCAGTTAATTTCTACAAAACATTCCTCAATGCAACCATAAAATCTGACTTATAACATAGAACAATACAGCGCAGAACAGGCCGTTTGGCCCTCAATGTTGCGGTGATCTTAGATTAGATTACTTACAGTGTGGAAACAGGCCCTTCAGCCCAACAAGTCCACACCGACCCGCCGAAGTGCACCTACCCAGATCCATTCCCCTACATTTTATCCCTTCACCTAACACTACGGGCAATTTAGCATGGCCAATTCACCTAACCTGCACATTTTTGGACTGTGGGAGGAAACCGGAGCACCTGGAGGAAACCCATGCAGACACAGGGAGAATGTGCAAACTCCACACAGTCGCCTGAGGCGGGAATTGAACCCGGATCTCTGGCGTGTGAGGCAACAGTGCTAACCACTGCACCACCGTGCTGCCCAAAACTAATCCAAGCCCATTCCCCCTACACAATCCTATCATTATTCATGTGCTTGTCCAATGATTGTTTAAACGTTCCTAATGTGTTTGAGTTATCTACACTGGCAGGCAGGGCATTCCAGGCCCTTAACACTCTGAGTAAATAATTTGCCTCTGACATCTGTCTTAAGTCTATCACCCCTCAATTTGTGGTTATGCCCCCTCGGACAAGCTGATGTCATCATCCTACGACTTTCATTGTCTATCCTTTCTAATCCTCTGATCTTCTTGTATGTCTCTTGAACAGACCCAAGTCTCTCAACCTTTCCTCATAAGACCTTCCCTCCAGATCAGGCAACATCCTTGTAAATCTCCTCTGCACCTTTCCCAATGCTTCCACATGCTTCCTGTAATAGAGGCGACCAGAACTGTACACAATATTACAAATGTGGCTGCACTAACTGCAGCATGACATTACGGTTCCAGAACTCAATTCCTCTACCAATAAAACCTAACATACCGTATGCCTTCTGAACAGCACTATCAACCTGGGTGGCAATTTTCAGGGATCTATGTACATGGACTCCAAGATCCCTCTGCACATCCACACTACCAAGAATCTTTCCAGTCGCCCAGTATGCTGCCTTCCTGTTATTCTTCCCAAAGTGAATCACCTCACATTTATCTGCATTCAACTCCACTTGCCACCCCTCAGCCTAATTCTCCAGTTTATCCAAGTCCCTCTACAACCTGCAACATTCTTCCATACTGTTCACTACTCCACAGAGTTTAGTGTCATCTGCAAACTTACTAACCCATCCACCTGTGCCTGCTTCCAAGTCATTTACAAAAACAATAAACAGCAGTGGTCCCAAAACAGATCAGTTTACACTAGTAACCGGACTCCAGGCTGAATATTTTCCATCAACCACCACTCGCTGCTTTCTTACAGAAAGCCAGTTTTTAATCCAAACTGCTAATTTACCCTCAACCTCATGCCTCTGCATTTTCTCCAATCGCCTATCATGTGGAACCTTATCAAAGGCTTTACTGAAGTCCAAGTACACCACGTCAACTACCCTACCCTCATCCATTTGCTTGGTCACTTTCTCAAAAAACTCAATGAGGTTTGTGAAACACGACCTGCTCTTGACGAAACCATGTTGACTATCTGCAATCAAATTGTTGCTTGCTAGATGATTATAAATGCTCTCTCTTCAATGATGTTAATGCAGGATAGATATTGGTCAGAACACCAGCTCTCCTGCAAAGTAGGGATCTTCTAAGTTCACTTAACAAGGTTGAGGAGGCTGTGATTTAATGTCCCATCAAAACAATGGCACCTCCAACTGTGTAGTACTCCCCAGATTTGTCTCCAGGGTGGTTCCAGAACCCAGAGCTTTCTAAGAGGCAAGAGTTTAACCACTGAATCATAGCTGACAGCTCAGTTAACCCAAATTGCTATACTCTTACATATACATGACGCTGCATGAATTCATCTAATCTGCCCAAGGAAGAAAACAATGGAATTGTGATGTATACATTTCTGATTGAGGTGGAGCTTTTATAGATTATTGTGGACAAATTGTAAATGACTGCAACTTATGTTTAGGCAGCATAAAATCAATTTTAAAATCAACTGACGCATGCAAATAGATGTTACATACAAATAAATGTAAATTAATCGACAAGACTATAATAATAGATTTTAAAATTAGCAGCTAACCATCCCAAATAAAATCGGACAGGTAATGACTGAAAACAACACAAATAGCCCCACACGGTGCAGCAATAGTTAACCAAATACAGGTACACAATCGTTTATCTGAAAATCCAAAATCCGAAAAGCTTCGAAATCCAAAGTCTTTTTCGTGCATTCTTTTTGTATCACAAGGTTGTTTGGAGTGCGAACAGGTGACCTAACTCCACACTCACTTGACCCACGTCACTCAGATGTGACATGGTGGCATGGCCCAGCACTGACAGGCGTCAATTGTGTCTCAGCGCTCATATTTGTCACACGTAGGTCAGCTGTTGGTAAGTTTTTTTTAGTTCACAGTGAAAATGTCATTTATTCTGAAATCTGAAAATTTCAGAAATCCGATAAAAAAAACTGGCCCCAAGGATTTCAGATAAAGGACTGCACACCTGTAATATCCTAATTACAATAGCCTGCACTAAAAAAAAACACAATTTGCCAAAATTGATTTACCTCACACATTTGTAATTGAAAGAATCGCCGCTCTTTCTCCATTTCTTCAGCAATTTCTGCTCCACTTATTTCTGTGCGGATCATACCATGTTGCTTGGCATGTTCTTTTTTCTCCTTTTCAATTTTTGTACTGCAAACAAAATTATAGTATTGCAGTCATGTTAAAATTACATTAATTTTTTTCCAATTTAACATTCAAACCTCACAAAGATCACATATTGTTTTATGCAATAAATCTCGAGACTGGTTCAAAGGCAGATTTATTAAATGATTTTATCTTGAGATTCTGCTTCAAATATTTTTCGATCGTCAACCTCCAAATCCATTTGCTTTTCCAGAGTTTTCACACAAAATACATTTGAAAGAACAGTTGAACACATCCACTTCAATTCTTTCGACCTTTACTTTCTCAAAGAAATCTAATGATGGCAGATTTGTCAGGAACATCTTCCTTTATGAAGTGCTGGCTACTGCTAATGATTTTCTGTGGAACTAGTTCTGTGTAACTGTGTCAGACATACATCAAACCGGAACAGACATCTAACTTATTATTTCCAGAAACTTAGCTATTATTTCTTAATTTTTTTCAGGATAGTCAGTTATATCCATTGAGATCACAACACTTTGACGTCCTCCAACTTGCTTCTTTAAATATCTCCCTTTTAGTCCGCATCTCAAAATTAACAAATTAAAAAATTCAGTTCCTGTTCAGTACCTTCCCTTTTCCTTAAATATGTTGAATCAAAAAAAAATTTGAAGTGGGATCAAAGAGTTGAATTTGTGCTAGGGTGGGGTTCTCTCTCCCCCAGTGACAGCTTTCCCTGCGGCCATATCATGGCTGTCAGCCATTAATTGGCTTAAGGCAAGCTTTGGGCCGTTATCGGAGAGGAAGTCCTACTTCCAGTCAAATGGAGCACCCCCAGCAGAGCCACTGGAAGCAATGGCACTAACATTAACTACAGGTACTCCACTGGACAAGAGGAACCATGGAGATCAGAGGAAAGTAAGTCTGTTTTTTTGCGGAGGGAAGCCTGGGTCGACAAGGAAGGGTGGGAAGAATGGGGTGGGGTTGGGGTGTGTGTGTGTGTGTGTGTGTGTGTGTGTATGTATGTGTGTGTGGGGGGGGGGGGTCTGACCTCCAGCAGGCAAAGGCAACCTGGAAACAAGCCACACCCTGCCCCACCACCTTGTTGCCTGCTCTCCAGGTTATAACATTAGTTCCAAGGATACCTAGGACTGCCTAATTCTAACAGCCACTGAAAGAAGTATTGAAGTAACTTAATTGGCTATTCAAGGTCCCCAACTGATCCAGCAGCAACAATATAGGAAATTAATCTCATGTCAATTTAAAGCCTCCCGCTAATGAAAAATGCAATTTTGATGACGACCAGTATTACTTTACCTAATAACCTGTCCAACATTTATCTCTCAACTAAAACCATGAGAACACATTATGTGGTGAGTTATTTACATCATCAAGGTTATTATCCAAGGGCATTTTGAGGTTATGAAAGATGCATACAAATGTAAGTTCTTCTTGCTCGAAGGCTACCTAATAAAATGACTGGAATACAAAAAAATTGAAAGTTACAATCATCCGAGGTTTTACTAGTTATTAAAAAGAAATTAGATGTATCAACTGTTTTGGAGAATAAATGAGTAAAAAGTATCAGTTCTAAACTATATATATTAAATAATGCTATGTAAACTATTTAATGCTGCATATTAACGAAAAACTTCAATTTTGTCTTTAAACATCAAGTAAATAAACTGCATTATAGCTTCAATTACAAAGCCACAAAAGCAAACTTCAATGAATGTATTAAAAACAAAAAAGAAATCACCTTTTTTTTCTGTGATAGTAATTTTTCAAATAATCTCCTTGCAAAGTGAGTCCAGTAACTACAAAACTCATGTAAATTCTTAAGATAAAGCACATTAAACTAGATGTAGAAATGCTCATGCATTGGAACAAAATGCATCACTGGCCTCTCAGCTTGTTTTTTCAGTGCTCAATCATATTGTGTAAACTTGGATGCTCATAGTATCTGTGTGTTGCCTGTTAGCAGAGAGAAAGCTGGGAAAACTGTCATTTTTTTTGCAATGAACAGTCAAGGAGCTATATGGCATCATGTTACCATCACTGCCAAACCAACAATTGTATGTGAGCAGCTTATGCTTCAAACAAATAGTCATGTCTCAAAATCTACAGGGAGCATTCATTAATTGAGTCAATGGGTCTACAGACAGTCAAGGGTGCCTACACAATCAAGAATACAGTCACATCTTATTCTAAGAGCTTGGGCAAAGTCAGTTGGCTACTTAGGGCAATCAGGGTGCGTGGATCCATCCCATTATAGTACAGAGAGTGGACCACGGCCAGTGTGGTGGTCCACGGCAAGTCCAACCAGTCCAGAGATTAGGTCAGAAGTCACATGGCACCAGGTTTAAGTGAAATCACAAGCTTTCCAAGTTCTGTTCCTTCGTCAGGTGAAGTATAACTAAGGTTCAGGGATTGGCAATAAGTCCATTGAAAAGTTTCACAGAGATCAGACAGGGGTCTAGTTGGGCTGTTGTTCGAGGTGAATTGTGATCAGTCCTGAGGTCAGTATATTTAAAGTCAAGGAAGTTATCAGGGACTACTGCTATGGTGGGAAAGTTGAAGTAGTCAATTGCGGGGACTGAAAGCAGCAAGCTGGGACTCAGATAGAGCTGTACAGCACAGAAACAGACCCTTTGGCCCAACTCGTCTTATGACCAGATATCTTGTTAATCCTTTCCCATTTGCCAGCACTTGGCCCATATCTCTCCAAATCCTTCTTATTCATATAAGCATCCAGATGCCTCTTAAATGTTGTAATTGTACCAGCCTCCACCACTTCCTCTGGTAGTTCATTCCATACACACCACCCTCTGCATGAAAACGTTGCCCCTTATGTCCCTTTTATAGTTTTCCCCTCTCGCCTTAAACCTATGCCCTCTAGTTTTGGACTTCCCTACCCTGGGGAAAAGATCTTGGTTACTTAACCTAGCAACGTCCCTCATGATTTTATAAACCTCTATAAAAGGTCAAATTATATTCCAAAAGTGGCCTAACTAATGCCCTGTACAGCTTCAATTTGATCTCCCAACTCCAACACCCCATGTGCTGACCAATAAAGGCAAGCATACTAATTACCTTATTCACTATCCTGTCTACCTGGGATTCCACGTTCAAGGAACTATGAACCTGCACTCCAAGGTCTCTTTGTTCAACAACATTCCCTAGAACCTTACCATTAAGTGTATAAGCCCTACCTTGTTTTGCCTTTCCAAAATGCAGCATCTCACATTTTGGGACAATAAGTGCTGTTGAGAACATTGCTTTGCTTTTTTTCTCATTTTTGGTTTGGAATTATGAGTTGCAGTTGAGAATTGAACTTTGAACTTTAAACAGCAGCTTGCTTGTAAGAGAAAATGAGAGAACAAAAGACTGATGTTTGCTGTTGGGAACTGGCTTGGAAAGATACTGCAATTTGATTATTACTCTAAGAACTCTACAGATGAACCAGCATTGAGTTGGCGTTATCCTAAGGGACTGGCAGCTGGTTGGATGTTGAATCGATCAATCAAGGGTGCTGGTGCAGGCTAAACAACCAGCGAAGGTTGAAAATGAGAACTTGAAGCGTGAACTGGTTTTGAATGGGTTTTTGAGCTGGAGGCAGGTGTTGCTTTGGAAGCTGCACTACTGTTCTTTTGGTTTTGCTCTCTCTAGTCTCCAGTTATCAATTGTCAAAAGTCCTGAGACAGAATCCCAATCTAAGAAATAAGACAAAGGCTCTGGAAGTCAACAGAAGCTGTTTACATTGACCGATGACTTTGGAATTCAAGCAAGGTGCAATCCCTCAACCCTGTAATATAACCCATCAGATTTCTGAAAGACTTGGTATTCATTGAAATGGTTATCAGACTGGCAAGTTATAAACTTTAAAAAGTTCTCTCTCAATTTTGTCTGTTGGTATGAATGTGAAAATGGGTGATCAAATAAGTTTGAGCTTAAACCATAGGTACTCATGAGATTGCTTTGTAGTTCATCCATGTTTTGCCAAAGTTACATTATTAATAATAATGTGTTTATTTTTGTTTAAGCGATAAACTTGGTGTCCAACATGAATAATTGTTGAAGTCTATATAGGAACAATTTCACAGTTTTGAGAGTCAAACATTTTAATTTCTGAGGTTGACTTTTAGTTTTTATAGAACATAGAACATAGAACATAGAAAGATACAGCGCAGTACAGGCCCTTCGGCCCTCGATGTTGCGCCGACCGAATCCTACCTAACCTACACTAGCCCAATAACTTCCAAATGCCTATCCAATGCCCGCTTAAATGACCATAAAGAAGGAGAGTTCACCACTGCTACTGGCAGGGCATTCCATGAACTCACAACCCGCTGTGTAAAGAATCTACCCCTAACATCTGTCCTATACCTACCACCCCTTAATTTAAAGCTGTGTCCCCTAGTAACAGCTGACTCCATTAGCGGTAAAAGGTTCTCAGTGTCGACCCTATCTAAACCCCTAATCATCTTATACACCTCTATCAAATCTCCCCTAAACCTTCTCTTCTCCAATGAGAACAGCCCCAAGTGCCTCAGCCTTTCCTCATAAGATTTTCCTACCATTCCAGGCAACATCCTGGTAAACCTCCTCTGCACTCGTTCCAATGCCTCCACATCCTTCCTATAGTATGGCGACCAAAACTGCACACAATACTCCAGATGAGGCCGCACCAGAGTCTTATACAACTGCAACATGACCTCAGGACTCCGGAACTCAATTCCTCTACCAATAAAGCCCAGTACACCATATGCCTTCCTCACAGCACTATTTACCTGGGTGGCAACTTTCAGAGATCTGTGTACATGGACACCAAGATCCCTCTGCTCATCCACACTACCAAGTAGCCTACCATTAGCCCAGTAATCCATCTTCTTGTTACTCCTACCAAAGTGAATGAATTCACACTTAGCTACATTGAATTCCATTTGCCACATTTCTGCCCAGCTCTGCAACTTATCTATATCCCGCTGTAACCTACCACTTCCTTCCTCACTATCCACAACTCCACCGACTTTTGTGTCATCCGCAAACTTGCTTACCCAGCTTTCAAGCCCTTCCTCTAGATCATTTATAAAGATAACAAAAAGCAATGGTCCCAAAACAGATCCTTGTGGTACACCGCTAGTAACTGCACTCCAAGATGAACATAGTCCATCAACTACTACCCTCTGTCTCCTTCCAGCCAGCCAATTCCTAATCCAAACCTCTAATGTATCCTCAATGCCATACCTCCGTAGTTTTAGCATTAGCCTGCCATGGGGAACCTTATCGAACGCCTTACTAAAATCCATATACACAACATCTACTGCTTTACCCTCGTCCACTTCCTTAGTCACCTTCTCAAAGAACTCAATAAGGTTTGTGAGGCACGACCTGCCCTTCACAAAACCATGCTGGCTATCCTTGATCACGTTATTCCTATCCAGATGTTCATAAATCTTATCCCTTACCATTCTCTCTAAGACTTTGCCCACCACTGAAGTCAGACTCACTGGCCTATAGTTACTAGGGCTATCCCTACTCCCTTTCTTGAACAAGGGGACCACATTCGCTATCCTCCAGTCCTCTGGTACTATTCCCGTTGACAATGACGACATAAAAATCCAGGCCAATGGCTCTGCTATCTCCTCCCTAGCTTCCCATAGGATCCTAGGGTAAATGCCATCAGGCCCAGGAGACTTATCTATTTTCATCCTTTCCAATATTCCCAGAACCTCTTCCCTGCATATTTCCAGGCCATCCATTCTAATCATTTGTGACTCCATATTCACATCAGCAACAGTGTCCTGTTCCTGAGTGAATACTGATGAAAAGTATTGATTTAGTGTCTCTCCAATCTCCTGCGCCTCCACACACAACTTCCCACTATTATCCTTGACTGGACCGATACCTACCCTAGTCATCCTTTTATTCCTGACATACCTATAGAAAGCCTTTGGGTTTTCCCTAATCCTACCAGCTAAAGACTTTTCATGTCCCCTTCTCGCTTCTCTTAGCTCTCTCTTTAGATCCTTCCTGGCTACCTTATAACTCTCTATCGCCCCAACTGAACCTTCACGCCTCATCTTTACATATGCCGCCTTCTTCCCTTTCACAAGGGATTCCAATTCCTTACTAAACCACGGCTGCCTCACAAGGCCCTTTACACCATGCCTGACTGGTACATACTTATCGAGGACACGTAGTAGCTGCTCCTTGAACAATCCCCACATCTCATTAGTGTTCTTCTCTTGAAGCCTGTTTTTCCAATCCACACATCCTAAGTCATGCCTCACTGCATCATAATTTCCCTGCCCCCAGCTATAACTCTTGCCCTGCGGCGCACACTTATCCCTCTCCATCACTAAAGTAAAAGTCACCGAGTTGTGGTCACTGTCCCCGAAGTGCTCACCTACCTCCAAGTCTAACACCTGGCCTGGTTCATTACCTAGAACCAAATCCAGTATAGCCTCACCTCTTGTTGGCCTGTCTACATATTGTGTCAGGAAACCCTCCTGCACACATTGGACAAGCAGCGACCCATCTAATGAACTCGAGCTATAGCTCTCCCAGTCAATATCTGGGAAGTTAAAGTCCCCCATAACAACCACCCTGCTACCTTCACTCTTTTCCTGAATCATCCTCGCAATATTATCCTCTACTTCTCTAGGACTATTAGGAGGCCTGTAGAAAACACCTAACAGGGTGACCTCACCTTTCCTATTTCTAACCTCAGCCCAAACTACCTCAGATGGCAAGTCCTCTTCCATCGTCCATTCCACTGCTGTAATACTATCTTTGACAAGTAATGCCACACCTCCCCCTTTTTTACCCCCATGTCTGATCCTACTAAAACATTTAAACCCTGGAACCTGCAACAGCCATTCTTGTCCCTGTTCTACCCACGTCTCTGTAATGGCCACAACATCGAAGTCCCAGGTACCAACCCACGCTGCAAGTTCACCTACCTTATTTCTTACATGATAGAATTGATGGACAACTAAGTTACAAAATTCTGTTTATGAATATATATTTCACTACATCAGCACTAAAAATAAATGTTTAATTATTTATTTATTAGTTTCCTTCTTTTCTGTATCTGAGCAACTGCTTTTCACTCTTTGAAGTGCCAAGGATTATCACCCAATCTGGACAGGCCATTCCACTCTGAAGTCTTAGAAATGTCATTCTGAATATACTATTAATCATAATTCATACAAAAAACGTACAATATGACTGTTATACACAGATTATAACCTCAATTACAAAAATTCAAATTTTCAAAAAAGCAATACATTGAATACTGAAATTTCTACTGAATGCCATATGGAGTTTTTATTACAAAAAGCCATGCAAATATACAACTTGCTACTCCAAAAGAAATTACAAAACTTACACTTTTGTTTCATAGTCTTTCCAGGCTTTATCAAAAGGCTTCTTAAGATCCTACAGATGAATGCAAGTACAAAGGTTAGCAACCAGAACTCCACGAAAAAGCAGAGAACTGTCCTACATCAGTAACAGGAAAATGCTGAATATATTATTAAGCAAGTTTTATCAATACACATAGAAAATCATAACATAATCACTAAATCAACTTTATTTCACAAAAGGGAGATGGCATTTGACAAATATACTAGTGTTTTTTAAGATTAAGCTAGCAGGTTAGATAAAGCCAAAGAAATAGATGTACTGTATGTGAATTTCCAAAAGGCATAAGGTGTCACACAAAGGGTTAATACTCAAAATAGGTGTGCTTGGAATTGAGTAATATGGTGTGTTGGCTAATGGATGGAAAGCAGGGAGTAAAAATAAATGGGGCACTTTCAAGTTGACATGCTCTGACTAATAAAGTGCAGAAGGATTAGGGTTAAGCAATTTGTAATTTATATTGATGACTTTGGACAAAGAAATGGAAAGTAATTTATTGAAGTTTGCTGCTGTTATAAAGATAGCTTGGAATGTAAGTTGTGAGGATAATACAAAGAGACTGCAAATAGATTATAGGCAAATTAAGAGAGGACAACAAAATGGTAGATGCAGTATGTGTGAAGCAAGAGATATGGACTTTGGTAGTAAGAAGAGAAAAGCAGAATATTTTTACAAGGCATGTAACTTGCCAATCTTCATGTTCAGATGGATGTGGCATATTTATACAAGGATCACAAAGTTTATTTGCAGATAATGGAAGGCATTTTGAAGGTAAATGGCACATTTGCCTTTAATGCAACTGGGCCACAGTACAAGTATAATGGACAACAAAGCCAGCAATGCCCACACCCCATAAATGAATAAATTTTTAAAATCTAGCAATAATTGTAAACGGCTTGGATAAAACCACACTTGAATTACTCTATTCAGTTATGGTCTCCATATTTAAAGAAGGTCATACTTGCATTACAGATGATTCAAAGGACATTCACTGTATCGGCTGCTGCTTTGAGGGAGCTGTTCCACAATCAGACACTGAGTAAATTGGACCTATGTTCTCTGGAGTTCAGAAGAATGAGAGGCTCTCCAATTGAAAAATACAACACTCTGAAGAGGCTGATAGTGCTCTGGATGGGGAAAACTGTGTTCACCCTATCTCAGAACAATGCCCAAACATTTTAGACAGAGAAGAGGAGTTATTTCTTTACTCAGAGGGTTGCAAGAATTCAAGGAAAAAAGGGTGCCAGCTTGGAGCTATATTTCTGTTCCTTTATTATCGCTGGGTCAAAATGTTGAAACACTATTCATAATAGCATTGTGGGTGTACCTATACCATATGGATAACTCACCACTACATTGTGAAGACAGTTAAGGATGTGCTACAAATTCTGATCCTGTCAATGATGCAGAACGCCCAGTCAACAATAAATTTTCCAAAAAAAATTAATGCTGCTCAATTTCAAATAGAATTGGTAAGGAAACTTAGGGCTAAGCACTTTGGTTCTTTTGCCTATGCACTTCATTTCCCAAGTTATAATTCACTTCTATGGGTAACTGGAAATGAAGCCTAAGATATAGACTATTCAAGTCTAAAGTTCAATTCTAATTGAAATCAATGTTGAAACTGTAACTTAGTTTAAGTAAATCCACACATGGAGAAAATGTCATTATTGCATTAAAAAATTTGCTAGCATCTGTCATATTGCCACTTTAAATAATCTACACTTAACCGTCTCCTCATGCAAATTTATAAACATTGTTATGTATCACTGTGCAAATTCATACTTGCAGATAAAATAATCATGAATCATTGACAAGTGACAACAGTATATATGAGTAGCTTCACTCAGCTAAAGGGATTGGAGTATTGAGATTTTTTTTCAAACAATGGTGACTTGTCTAATTGGTCAAATAAATATGCTTACATTTTTATTTAATTAAAATATATTCAGAATACAAAATGATTATAATGACCAGATAAATTAAAATTTTCAGTTTATATAGAGAAGAAAACCCAAGTAATTTTGCTCATTCGTTGCACTCCAATTACTTTTAAAATAATGGCCTGTAATGTTGTTAGTTTCATTTTGTTACAGATTTTAAGGTCAATTATCAATTTAAATTTGCAATTCAGCAATTAGTTGTTTGTTTCTGTGATTTTTTTTACTATGAAAAGAAATTAGGTAACATCACAGGTCAAAGTGAAAACTTAGGTTTCCTCTCAAGCATACAGCTTTCATCATGGCTCCGTTTCCCCACCATACATACCATTACTTTCTTATGATGGTGCATTGAAAAGGAATGGATTTTCCACCCCAATCAAAATACTACTGCACCGTGTTATAATCTCAGCTGATGTTAATAATGGACAAGTCAAAGGCAAAATGAAACATGGCTTGACAGATCATGATATGTTTTCACTGAAACACAAACACAAAAGGCTGCAGATTTAGTTTTAACAATAAAGAGAAGTTTCTTACTCAAAGAAATAAACCAAATGAAGCTGCCTAATTACCGTATATACTCGAGTAATAGTCAATCTCATGTAAAAGTCAACCCCTACTTTTGGTCAAATAACCTGAAATTTCCCAAATACCCTGTATAAACGTCCATGAGGCAAAAGTGAGGACTGCAGATGCTGGAAACCAGAGTCTACATTAGAGTGGTGCTGGAAAAGTAGAGCAGGTCAGGCAGCATCCGTGGGGCAGGAAAATCGATGCTTCGGGCAAAAGCCCTTCATCAGGAATGGAGGCAGAGAGCCTCCAGTGTGGAGAGATAAGTGGCGTGGTTGGGAGAGAAATCACCCTAGTTTTTCACAGATAACAGATCAATGTTCATGAGTCCATGTGCCAGCCATCACATTCAGCTCCAGGTTTCTGTTGGTTGTTTCGCTCAGCACCCAGTCTTCCAGTCCACTGTCTATTGTCTTCCGCTCCAGGTTTTCAGAATTACCAGAATGTGTTTTTTTTCTCTCTCGTTATTTGCTTACACATCAGTTAGGCTTCTATTAATGACATGGTATGAATTTTGAAAGGCGTGATTTTCAGCCCCTCAAAAGTAGTATCCATGTAATAGTTGACCCCATAAATTTAACCTTAAAAAGTAGTCAAAACATTCGATTATTACTCAAGTGTATATGGTATAGCACAGTTTGAAAGATTTCAAAGCACATGAAAAACAAAATCCTACCTACTCCACTGCACCATCTCTTTGCAGTTACAAAAATAAGATAGATTTTTCTTCTCTATCCAATCTGTGGATTTGAATTAACTGCTTTTTCCTGTGCTATGAGCTATGAAGCCACTTCTTTGAGTCCTCACACAACTGAGATCTTAAATGTTCTGAGCTTTGAATAAGCAAAGCTAAAGTTTTTCACTGTAGTGGCCTTATTCACTTTTAACTTTCTGCATTCTCCCCTGTCTAGGAGAACTTATGCTTGCATCTAACACCAACCAAGTCTTTTCAAACATGCCCAAAAGCTTTCCTAACTTTGGATCTTTTGAAGGTAAAATTAAATCCTCCATTATTCTGAACAAAAGTGCAATTTGATGTCATTTAACATATTTCTCTCCTGTCATAAAGCCCTATTAAATAAACAAACTTCCATTAACACTCAGGGAGGAACACTAATTTAAAATCATGATTCTGGAAATATTGAATTAGTTAATTTTTAAAATCACTGAACAAAAATAGACCAATACCCATATGCCACCCCTTTAAAATCTAAACTCTTCAAAAACAAATTGTTTATCTCACAGCTTTCATCACACCCCCAAATGAGAATGAAAATCTTTCCTTAAGAGGCATTTTCATTTTTCGATAAAAATCCTGTTAAACTTTGATGTCATATTAAGACGAGAATTATATTGATTTTGAACATACAATAAGATTCGTGGCAACCATATTTCACGTTTGTTGCATCACAGCATTTGGGTTCTGTCATATAGCTGATGCTATATCAAGAGAACATGGTATCTTTTTACAGGCAAATGTATGTTACTTTAAATTGTATGGCTAGATAATTAAGCTCCTCTCAAATAACTGTAATTCTTGTCCTAAAACTTTTCCACAAAACCAAAGTATTATGATGCATATAAATAATAGTTTCTTGAGCACTGTTTATAATATCTACCACAAAACGATGCACAAACAACACCAGACTCAACACCCCTTCTGAACTGTCAAATATTTCAGTTGTCATGCAGTCAGTTTCTTCAAAAACTGACAGGCCGTTCAATCCCCATCTTCTCAAAATACAGGAAAATGGCTCCCACAATTATGTCAGTGGCATCAATGGTCAGTTTGACTGACTTCCCATAATATGAAGACACTAAAATCAGTGTGACTGTCAGCACAGCTTTCAACTTGCCAAACTCATTGACATTATTCCATGCATTTAAATTTTCTGCCTCTTTTGGAAAAAAAAAGTTAAAGGGGGTCACAACAGTGCAAAAGTTCAGAATAAAATTCTGATAAAATCCACACATGCCAACATATCGCAAGATTTTGCCTTGGGCATGAGAAAATCCACAATATTCTTTACTTTCAGTTATTGATGTGCTAAATTACCTTGTGCCAGTGTGTACATTTACAGGATTGATAAAACATTTTAGCATTTAGTAGCTAATCAAACAGCTCAATTAAGTGGCATAAATGTTCTTCCCACATTTGGGTGAAAAAATATAATAAGTTGATGATGTAAACCATGCAGTTAAGAAGTTCTTCAATGACTTCACGGGTCAAATCATTGGAAAATGGCTGGTACATTTCTCATTTCAAATAGCAGGACTGCACTGATAGCGTCTATCTGGCCGCACAAAAGCTGATATTCCTTTGGCTCTATCAATGCATTTTGTCAATATCCCTTTAAGCAAGTCGATTTTGGTGATCAATTACGCATGTTCAATTCTTTCAAACAAATCTTCCAATCTTTGGATACTATTTCATTTTTGTTATCATGTTGACTTTGTAATAGTCAGTACTTTGGGAACTATATAGTTTCATCATCATCACAACAGTGGAGTTCCAGCTACTGTGACTTATGGTTCATTATGAAGTAATCTGTTCCCTAGTTTTAGCAAATCTCTTTGGATTGAGTTTAAGAATGCTGCTTTGTGGCTAATGCACAATTTCCTTGTGGATTCCCATATGACAATCCTCCAAACTATAAATGTGAGAGAGATATCAAATCTGCTCTTTCTCTGATCTTTGACACTTGATATCCATGTAATTAACAAACTATTTCTGAATATTTTATAATCTCAAAATTTTTCTCTAACTTTAGGTGATTGAAACCACTTAGCCCGCAGTATTTTTCTCACTTGCAAATCATACAAAGGTCTGATTAAAATGCTTTCTTATAGACCTAAGTTTCAATTGGTAAACTTCTGGGACAAGCTGAAAAGCACTGAGCAATAACTTTTTGACAGTTTGTACTTTGTAGACTGTTGTTCTGTCAAACCTGCATATAGTCATAGCTGTACCTGTCAAAATATTTTGTAACATTAAGGTCCAACGTCTTTTCACCACTTCATCTGCTCTGCTATCTTCTTAAATGAGATGAAAAATCGTTAAGTCACTAAATATGAATTCTTAGTTAAATCAATTAGCCTCATTGGAATCAAAATCATCTTCTGATGTACTACTACTGCTACTACTTTTACTGCTTTTTCTTCTTTACTCTACACTTTTTTTTGGCCAAACGATATTGACAAACTATCCCACCACTTCAGAATTCAAGCTTTTTGAATTTGATTCCCTTTTCCATTCATCGTTGTTTTTCTTATCCTCTTTTTCCATTTTAAGTTTTCTCAATTCTATCCCTTTACGTGACTCTGTTCTTGTTTTTCACCAAATCAAGTTTTATTTTCGTTTTCCTTTCCTGTTTTTTCTTCTAACTGGAGTCTGTTCTTTTCTGTTTCTTAGCTAATTCTAGTTGTGACATCCCAATTTCAGATTTCAGTTTTTATAAATCTCAATTCTGGATAATCATAGTAAGTATCTGCTGTCTGTGAGATTTTGCTCTTATGCCAACCTTCAATTTATCCACTAATTCTGTCTCGCCTTGATACCTTCAAAGCCATTTTGAATATGTATGTTAAACGCCCCTGCAACAGCTGTTTTATGTCCAGCACCTCCATTTACCTGTTTCTTTACAAAAGACACAGATCCGTCTGAATTCAATTAGCTCAGACTGTGGATGAGCTTCCCTTTCACATGATCCAAGCTGATGTTACTTCTAGATAAGTCAGATCCCCAAGTGAGATGACTCAATAGATCATAGTTTTCCTTTTTTTTAACATGATGGCTTTTCACTAAAACATAGGCTGCAGTTTGGTTTTAACAACAAAACAGACTTTTATTACTCAGAATATAACCACAGAGGAACCTCAATTATCCAGCATTCAATTAACTGAATGAAATACTCCCAGCCTGTGTCCTTTGGATAATTGAGGTTCCTCTGTAAATTAACCAAGCCAAATGTAAAAAGTTTGAAAATTTCAAAGCACGGAGTAAAACAAGTCCCACCTACACACCAACACCATCACTTTATAGTTAGTCAAAAAATACAAACTTCTCTTTCCGAAAGAGTCTGTCAGTTTGAACCAACAGTTTTTCCCTCAGTTACTGTACTGTGTGAGAAGAAGCCTGTTCTGTGAATCCTTCCATAACTGAGATCTTAGAAAATCTGAATTTTAAGTAACCAATGCAGAGTCCTGGAAATTTCAGACACAGATGGTCTGGAAGTTACACAACCTAAACTCTTCCATTGAGTTAACTAATTCCCTTAACTGTTCTGAACATCTCCTTTCTAAGAGAACCTAAATTTGCATTTGAAACCAATCAAGCCTTTTTCAAGCTGCCCAAAGGTGGTATGGTGGCTCAGTAGTTAGCACTGCTGTCTCAGTGCTAGTGACCCAATATCGATTCCAGCCTTGAGAGACTGCCTGTGTGGAGTTTGCATGTTCTCCTCATGTCAGCATGGGTTTCCGCAGGATGTTCCAGTTTCCTCCCACAGTCCAAAGATGAGCAAGTTAGGTGAATGAGCCAAGGGAGATGCAGGTTTCTGGGGAAAGAGTGCAGGGCTGGGGCTGGGTGGATGCTTTTCCAAGGGTTGGTAAATTCTTGATGGGCTGAATAGCCTCTTTCCTCAATGTAGGAATTCTATGATTCCAAAAGCTTTATTATTTCTATCACTTTCAGCTAAAATCAATCCTTTACTTTTGCAAACTCAAACGCAAACGCAAGCTAAAATTTTTCAATGCTTTTTCTCTCGTCTCATAAAATAAACTATCCATTAACATTTTAGGCATCATATATGGATTTAAAAATCACGGTTCCAGAAAGATCAGTTAATTTTAAAACCCCATCACAAAAATAGACTTACATCAAATGCTAATATTTTAAGAGCCAAATTTTAAAACAAATTAAGATTAATATATAAATCCTGCACTATTCATCACAATACCACAAGATAAGAAAGATATGTAAGGCATGCAAAGACAAAAGGCTGATGTCTAGTAAGTGGAACAAATGTGTTCCAAGAATATAATATGTGGGTACTGGGTTCATTCTTAGATCTGTAGGTCAATCAAAATACCTAAGCTAAGTGTGCTACTGCCATGTGGCAAAGCTATTTGCCCGTTCACATAGTTTTACAAAGGATAACTGCTAAATAAATAATACTAAATATGATATAACTTTGAGTAGAAAGATCTCAAAATTCAATTTGTACTAAAAGGCAAAAGACTTGATGAAAAATAATTGCGCATTTCATCAACTGCAATGTGTCATTCAATTTGTTTCACTTT
The DNA here is from genome assembly GCF_020745735.1 of Hemiscyllium ocellatum. Taxonomy (NCBI): domain Eukaryota; kingdom Metazoa; phylum Chordata; class Chondrichthyes; order Orectolobiformes; family Hemiscylliidae; genus Hemiscyllium; species Hemiscyllium ocellatum. Next base: position 126,908,780 of record NC_083403.1, on the reverse strand, counting down.
ATATCCCACCTTAAAAGCTGAAAGAATAACTCTGATTGGGCAATACCCTTTCAGGAGAAAGTGGAGACTGCAGAAGCTGGAGATCAGAATCAAAAGTGTGGTGCTGGAAATGCACAGCAGGTCAGGCAGCATCTGAGGAGCAAGAGAATTGACGTTTCGGGCATAAGCCCTTCATCAGGAATGAGACTTCATTCCTAAGGAAGGGCTTATGCCCGAAACGTCAATTCTCCTGCTCCTTAGATGCTGTTCTTACCTCCATGCTTTTCCAGCACCACACTCTTGACAACAACTATATAAAAAATGCAATAGATAATACCATTTAAACATTACCTCATTACTATTAATCGTGCTTAAAAATGTATGCCTATTTCAGAAATTCAGGGCATGTGGTGAGAATTTAGAAATCACTGCAAAATGGGCATACTGCAGTGATTAGTACAGATTAATCTGTGAGAAAATTAGACAAGTTAAAAAGGAAAGAAAGAATAGAAAAAATATAATGTCAAGGGATAATTTGACTGAGATTTTGTCATACTGGGAAAGAAATTGAAAGGGTAGATAGAAAGAAATTCTGAGATTGAAGACAGAACCATAAAATCAAAGCATTGCCAATCAAGAGAAAAATAATCTTTCAAAGGGTGGTAAAGTACGCATGTCTCTCCTACAAAAAAATCTTAAAATGTTAGCTTAATTTAAAGGAATAGGAAACCAAGGTGGGTGGATGAAATTAGTATACAGTCTTAATCTCAATGAGTAGCAGAATAGACTCAAATGAACTCAACAGCCTACTCTGTTCCAATGGGCATAATCACACTGAATACTGGTGTGGAATGGCTGAGAGCCGGAGCAGGAGGCATGGAACAGTGCAACTGAGAGCCAGAGAGGAGCGGCTGGAGTTATGGAACAGACCAGGGAGGGTTGTTGGATTGAACTGACTGCAGTCTGGTGCAGGCGGTCAGTGGCTTGCATGACCAGTCAGACCATGTGTGGAAGCCCATATGCTGATTTACTGCAATGTAATATCTATCTGCAATCTGTCTGACTAATATTTATCCTTGTAACTATGTCTTATTTCTAACTTACACCATGAATCAGTAAGGTAATGCAACTTTTCTCCACTTCTTTGCCATTTTAGTATCTGGTTCTTTGTAACTAAGATAGCACCATGACAGGAGACATTATGAACTTTTCACTGTTCTCCTGTACTTGAGTACAAGTGACAATAAAACCTAATCCAAATTCTAATGAGTAGGGATTGGTGGGATGGGGGGCTTGGTCTTATTAAGTAGCTGAAGAGTTAACAAGATTAGAATTGAAAACAAAATTAGTATTCAAGCTGGTCTTTTGATTTATAGTCCCGTGGATCTTTGCTATCGGGATTGGTTTTAAAAAGAAACATTTTATCTAACACTTTTCACAAATCATCAAAATGGAAATATTTAGGAGTTTTCTTTTCCTTTGTAAAGACAATTGCAAAATAAAGACAGTATATTCTTACCCCTTTAACTCCTTTCAGATCTCCTTTCAGTAAACTGTCCAGAGGAAAAGTGATGATATTGTTCATATTTTGAATCTATACAATAACAAAAGGCTGATATTAAATTTTGCAATTGAACCAATTGTCAGCTTCTTGCAGTTGTCAGCAATTATGGAAAATTCCTGTAAAACCTACAAAAGATAACCATATCAATAACCATTTTGAATGAATTAATTTAAGAGGAAATACAGTTTCCCCAAAGATTTGCACAGCAATAACGTGAAGTTTGTCTCTGTTTAATTGGAATTTTTTCAACTGTTAAGTTCATTTAGAAGTGGTAACTTAAGAAATCATGAATGGAAAAAGTGTACGCCAACATAAAGGAATGAAACCCATATATATTTTGATGAAAAAAGTTCCTATTATCAAAAGACAGCAATTTGAGATATTTCCTTTCAGAAAAGTGAACTTCTGTCACAATTCAACGATCTGACTAATGGAAATTACACTTGTAATTTGAATACATGTGTGTGTTCATTTGTTTGTGGGTAGAGGGTGGCAAGAAAGCTGTATATACCAAATTATTAACCAAACAATCTTTCCATCTGGTTTTTCAGGGCATGATTCAGACCTCTTAGATTGGGCAATTAGGCCATGCTGCCTTGGAGTTTGCAATCCAAGATTTCAGCTGGCAACTCCCACTGATGATCACAGCCCACAGTTTGGGAAGCCATGGTGTCTACTAAGATACTTAGCAGCAAGCTAAAAAGATTCAGATAACTAAATGCCTGATACCCCCTCACTGTTCTAATACATAGCACCACATTGTACAACATTTAGAAATAATTCAGAATTCTACATCAACAACATCTAACTTGTTGCCAAATTTGTACTTTACACTGGAAAAAATATCAAAGTGGAGTTAGTAAATGTTGATGAAATATCTAGAGTTTAATGATGCATGTTTGGAATGCTGCTAATAATTTCTGGTCCGAGTGCTGCCTTTAAACACAAATGGTGCCATTTGCCTTCAATTTTTTTGTTATGAAATCTAGTTGGGCACTGTCTTCCAGCACTTAGAAAACCTGATGTTCTCCATCACTTGCCATTCGTCATGATTTACCCATTGATGAATGCAGTTTTCAATACCAGAAAATTGGTTCCAGATCTTTCTGCAACTGCTACTGGAAGATTTAGTTCCACAATCTAGTTAACAAAGATTGTGATATAAAATTGTTTCTTCATGGAATAGTTAGTTTACCTGGTGCCAGTAAGGATATGAAAAGATATAAAGTAGGAATTTTTAAACCCAAATCACTATTTGACCTCACTCAAGACTGATTTGGTGTTGAAGTTGACTTGTATGACAATGCCGTTCCTTTAATAAGGTTATGTTATCCTTGGTTTTTTTTTAAAGGAGATACTAAAAACAGAAGTTCTGAAAAGTCTGGGCTTGGATGGATTTTAGGGCCAGTTTGATATTCGGGCCGATGGATATGCCTCAGGGAAAAGGCTTTCAAGTTGTTTTTAAAAAAACATTTGTCCAATGAAAGAGGAGTGGCTAGTTCTCTCAGCTCAGCTTCTCTCTGGTTTGATTTGGTTTTGGCAGTCTGGCTATTCACTGAGGCCTGGCTAGCTCAATCGGTAGAGCACGAGATGCTTAATCTGAGAGTCATGGGTTCGAACCTCACGATGGGTGCTTTCACGGGGTGGCACGGTGGCTCAGTGGTTAGCACTGCTACCTCACAGGGACCCGGCTTCAATTCCTGCCTTTGGCAACTGTCTGTGTGGAGTTTGCACATTCTCCCAGTGTTTGCGTGGGTTTCCTCCGAGTGCTCCGGTTTCCTCCCATAGTCCAAAGTTGTGCAGGTCAGGTGAAATGGTCATGCTAAATTGTCCATAGTGCTAGGTGCATTAGTCAGGGGTAATGTAGCGGAATGGGTCTGGGTGGGTTGCTCTTCAGAGGGTTGGTGTGGACTTGTTGGGCTGAAGGGCCTGTTTCCACACTGTAGGGAACCTAATCCAATCACTGAAAGCAGTCAGGCAGTTTTTTTGGGTGCTGATCCAAGAAACAGTTACATGGAAGAGGGTGTTCCATGCTTCCACGTCTCTCTGTGACTTCTCTCTCCTGTAAGACCCTGGGTTTGATTTTAACTTTTGTGTCAAGGAGTGTTTATGGGGATTGTTGCAAGTGTTTAGAACAGCATCGTAAAGCTGGTATGTCTGTTGGGTTTTCGGATAAGTTATTCTGTATTCTGTTCTCTTTTGTTTGTGTTTCATTTGGTAATCTTGTAAATAAATTCTGTTTTGATTAAAAGTGGTTCAATCAGCTGCATCCCTCCTGGAATATCTGCATTACACCTGCTTAAACCAATTAGCAAAGTTAGAATCTGGGCTACTTTCTTGAAATTTTTTGAGGGGGTCTGGTCTGGCCCATAACACTTGTCACTTTGTAACGAAGGCAGACATCAATCGGTTTCACTTTGTCAAAAGCAAAGTAGTTGCCTCATATACCCTACATTATTTTTATTTTCAGAGGGAAGCATATATAGCAAGCTGCTCCCTGTAGCTTTAAAACTTTAAATGAAGAGGATGTCTACTGGGGATGCCATCAGGGAGATAAATGCATAATAGATGGGAAACACGGTGGCACAGTGGTTAGCACTGCTGCCTCACAGCACTAGAGACCCGGGTTCAATTCCCGCCTCAGGCAACTCTCTGTGTGGAGTTTGCACATTCTCCCTGTGTCTGCGTGGGTTTCCTTTGGGTGCTCTGGTTTCCTTCCACAATTCAAAAATGTGTAGGTTAGGTGAATTGGCCATACTAAATTGCCCATAGTGTTAGGTGAAGGGGTAAATGTAGAGGAATGGGTCTGGGTGGGTTACGATTCGGCGGGTTGGTATGGACTTGTTGGACCGAAGGGTCTGTTTCCATACTGTAAATAATCTAATCTAATTAATTAACAAGATCCATTATGAAATGTTAATTGCGCTTTCTAGATCAGTCGTCTAAGACATATCACAAAAATCGATTGCCTTGGGAACTTGATTCAAATTGACTTCCAAATGTATTCAAACATTTATAAGCCTGCTATATGCACAATTATAATTACAAGTCTATCAAAAACTTAGAGACATGAGGATTTAAAGTTTACAGCCTCACCTGATTTTTGAAAAGTGCGGTTAATTCTTTAGTGAAGACAGCAAACTTAAGAAAAGCTGTGCCTAAATCCGGATCATCACGGCAGACACAGTTACCTCCAAACTTCTCTAGTGCTTGTGTATACTGTTCTTCATTTTCTACATGACCTGCACAGAAAAAGCTCTATTAGCAGTCATTTCCACTAAGTGCAACAGTAATACAATCTATTTTAATTGAAACTAAGCAGCTCAATAATAAAAAAATCTAATTGTCCTTACAGAACTAATAAATTACATTAGTGCAAGAGACATGAAGCAAAAAAAACATTTTTTGCATTATTTTAAATGATCCATCTGACAAAATACAACAACAGCTCAGATCTCATGTGCAGTAATACTAAATTCAAAATGTGTGTCATATAGCAGTGAAATGCAACTCCAGCCTTAAACCATCATGAATAATGTCGAAAATGAATGTGTTCAAATAAAATCTATTTTTTGCAAAATGTGCTTTAACTTTTGGCATTGAAAGTGTAGCTAAATTATGAATCTAAAAAAATCTTAGATCTATGTTCATATGTTTTTGTTATCTTTTTCATTATAAATTCTGACTTCTATATTCTATGAAAATTTACCACCTTTTAACTATACTTTATCCTGTGCAGGGTCTGCAGCAGAAGGTTATACAGTAATTACCATTTAAGCCACAAATGCACACAACGAAATTTACAATAGATTTCAAATGTAACTGTTTCAAAATGATAAATGCATTATATCTCCATGTCCTAATGCAGTTATCATCCATTCTCCAAAACTATTTTTCCTGAGGATTTCTCTCGATGCAGATTCTTCTTACGCAACCTCAGGGCAGCAACTAATGCGAAAGTAATATTTCCAACAGACAATGAATTGAAGCACTACACTGCTACTTATATTTAATCAAACATATTTATACACAAGTAGATACCTACCCTTTTGAAATTGTGGTGTTAGCATACAAACAAAATAATTCTGAATTAAGGGTTACAAAATCACACTGAATTTGAAATAACACACAGCACAAAAGGACATAAATGCTTAATATTCATCTGAAATTCCACATATATGTAACTTGAATAACTTCCTATGTTCTTCATGGATTTAGTACTTTTGTGTCAGACTTGTATTATTTGAAAGGAGTAAACAACTAAATTTGTGGAGAAAAAATTCAAACACATTAACAGTAATGTCCCAATGTGAGATTTCAAGGCCACAACATTTTAAATGGGACATCTTGACCCTTCGGTTTGTAATCTGTCAGGTTAAAAGATGCTCCAGAGTGCACTAAGAATATAATGATATGTCACAATATTATAAAATAATAGACGCTCCAAATTGGAAGATTGGATCTGGGATATTGGGGGCGGGGACTGTTAAGAGGAAACTGGTGAAATCCACATTGGTCCTGTGTGGTTGGAAGGTCCCATGGCGGACGTTGAGGTGTTTTTCCTCTAGGGTTCGGGTGGCTAGAGTCTGGCGGTGTGGGAGGGGGAGTTGAAGTGTTTGACCATGGGATGGTGGGATTGTTCAGTACGTGTGTCCCAGAGATGTTCTCTGAAATGTCCTGCAAGTAGGCGTCCTGTCTCCCCAATACAGAGGAGACCCATCGAGAGCAACGAACACAGTAAATGACGTGTCAAAGTACTGGTAAATCTGTTGGATGTGAAAGGATCCTTTGGGGCCTTGGATGGAGGTGAGGAGGGAGATGTGGATACAGGTTTTACATTTGTTGCAGTTTCAGGGGACAGTTCCAGGAGTGGAGGGTGGGTTGTTGCGGGGTGGGTGGAATCTGGAATATAACAAGGGAGTCACAGAGGGAATTCCACCTTAACCTCCTCCCACCCTGCAATCTGTAAAATCGCTATCCTTTATTCCCAAGTCTTCTGCCTCTGTCACATCTGCTCCCAGGAGGACCAATTTCATCAGAGAATATCCCAGATAGCCTCCTTCAAAGACTGCAATTTTCCTTCTCACATGGTCGACAATGTCCTCCAAAACATCACCTCCATTTCCTGCACCTTCAGACCTGAACCCCGCCCCTCCAATCACAACAAGGACAGAACTCCCCTCGTCCTCACCTTCAACCCCACCAACCTCCAGATATGTCACATCATCATCCACCATTTCCGCCACTACAAACAGAACTCACCACTAGAGATATATTTCCCTCCTCACCCCATTTGCATTCCATGGAGACTATTCCTTCCATGACTCCTTTCTTAGGTCAATGCCCTCCACCAACCCACCCTCCACTCTAGGCACCTTCCCCTGCCACTACAAGAAGTGCCAAACCTGCACCCACACCTCCCCCTCCCGCCATCTCTGTCTAAGGGCCTCAAAGGATCCTTCTATGCATGACAGCTACTGTGCCCGTTGCTCTCAATGTGCTCTCCTCTACATTGGAGTGACAGGATGCCAACTTGCAGGATATTTCAGAGAACATCTCTGGGTCACATGTACTAAACAACCCAACCGCCCCGTGGCCAAACACTTCAACACCCCACACCAAACCATAGCCACTCGGGATCAATGTGGATTTCACCAATTTCCTCATTTTCCCTCCACCCACTTTATCCCGGATTCAACCTTCCATCTTGGCACTGCCCTCTTCAAATGTCCTACCTATCCATCTTCCTTCCCACTTATCCGCTCCATCACTTTCTCCCCCCACCTTCATCTACCTATCGCATTCCCAGCAACCTTCCCCTCAGCCCCACCCCTCTCTCATTTATCTCTCAGCCCCTTTGGGCCACCCCCACATTCTTGATGAAGAGCTTATGCTTGAAATTTGACTCTCCTGCTCCTCGGATGCTGCCTAAGCGGCTGTGCATTTCCAGCACCACACTCTTCGATTCTGATTTCCAGCATTTGCAGTCCTCACGTTCTCGTTTTAGCCTACCCATCCAGTACCCCACTAACCTGGCACCCTAGCTCCTTAATCAACTGCCATCCTAAACCCACACTTGCCTTATATATCTATTCTTTCACAACTACTATGAAAGTAGCTGACTCTACTACTGTACACTTAAATCACAGTAGATGGCACACTTCTGCAAAAAATAAAAGGGGCATAGTTTCCACAATAATTCTCTCCATTGTTAAATTCACTGATTCTCAAATAGGGTAATAACAAGAGACTTTGTGCAGGAATCTCCAGTCCAGAAGATGCTCTAAGGTAAGTGTTCTTTTTAAACACAACCAGGGGCAAAAAGAGAATTTCTAACTCTAATTAGAATATCTGGACCATAAATGCTCAATTCTGTTCTTAAATCAATTAGTACTATTGACCAGTCAAGTCTCAATGGTTTGGCATTTGTTTTCTGCAGTGGAGTACTGCTTTGCTGCATCAGAGTGTAACTGGAGTTTAGTTAAACAGGGAGTCTCAAAGGATAAATTCTAAGAAATACTTTAATTGAAGGCTAACTTCAACCCAAAATCTAGTCTGTTCTTTAATTTAGCCATTAAAAGTTGCTCTTTTGATTGGGCGCAGTCTAATTGAAACTTTAAAACAGCTATTTACAGGTACTTAAACTGAAGCTAATTAAACAACCAGTTTAATCCAGTTTCAGAAACCCTTGAATTTGGGGCTATAAAAGAAATTTTCTTCCGTGTTGCTTTGTTGCATTAGAGTGTAAATGGAGTTTGATGAAATAGGGAGTCTGGCGAAAGGGAGAAGTGGTGATCAGTCCCTCCTTTTCTCTCATTGATAAGTACTTCTGCTCTTTAACATCATAGCAATCGCTTAGGAAATTTGGGGCATAAGGGGAAAGAAAGCCACATCAGAAACAGTTTGAAAAAGAGAAATCAGAAACAGTTTGAAAAAGAGAAATCACAGGAAATGCTGTAGGTTCATTGGTTGGTAAGTGACTGGTAATTTGAATACTGATTCCAAATTGAAAAATCGATTGGAGAAATATTTCACAAGTTAAAAACTAAAAGCCAGTAGGAAATTTAAAAATACCAATTAAAAAATAATAAGTAATTTAGAGATGCTGGGCCAGGTGATGTGTTGTACCTTCATGATGTTGGAGCCTGGTGGATCCTACTGTGGTTCATAGTGGCCACATGGAGTAAATGTTGGTTCTTCAATGAGCTGGAGTTTGTACTTCTGACACTGCAACACATTAGGGAGGGTGTAATCTCAATGTTGCGTTTCAGGAGGTAGTCACACCTTATAAGTCAAGTACTTCAAATTTAGCCAGCGGTCGGGGATAGGATGTTGTGGCTACATGTGAGGCAGGTGGAGGCATCCTGAATTTAACTCTTGAACTTATAAGATACTTGCTCATTGTCTGCATGAGTAAAAGGACAATCGGGAAGATGGACACACTGACCACTACACTGTGGTACAGAAGGCCACTTAAGCATGAGAAGCAAAATGAGATGTGTAAGGGTATAAATAACATCCTTTGTAAGCAGGGCTAACATCAACAAGGTGTGGTGCCTACCTCACAGCGTAAAGGAAAATTCTGAAACAGCTTGAAAGAATAATAGTGAGAGGCAAAGGATCCAGTTGTTGAAGTCCATGCTGGGACCAACAACATAGGCAAAATATCCTGTTGAGGAATATCAGGAATTAGGAACAAAATTCAGAACAGTACCTCAAGGGTTATAATCTGTGAATTATTACCCGAATCACACGAAAACTAGCAAAGATTGGAAAATTATCTGGGAAGTAAATATGTGGCTAAAAGTGTGAGGAAGAGGGGTTCTATTTTGTGCAATATGTTTGGTACCAATATCTGAGCAAAAAGGCTAAATAGGGTGGTCACAAGGACTTTAAAGTAGTAAATAGGGCAGCAGGCTCAGGGGAAGTCAAGACAGTTTCAAAATCAAGTTACATAACAGAGTATTGAAACAGTCAGGAGGCCTACTTTAGGTACAGCAGGTAATGGAAAAGCCATGACATGTGTATCAATTAAACTGGAAGAAAAATATAAACATGCAAATAAAACATCAATGCTGAGGGGCAGGTTGCAGCATATGGCCCAGATAAGCATTCTGTACTTGAATGCATAGAACACAAGGAGAATTTAGCTTCAGGCACATTCAAATTGGAGATTATGATATGGTAGCCATTAACGAGACATGGCTGCAGTATGGTCAGGTTTGGGAACTAAATATACCAAGGTTGAAAGTTTAAAGGATGGATAGGGAAAATGGCAGATGAGGTGCGGTAGCCTTACTGATGAGGAACACAAATGACAAAGAATATAACGAGTCCAAAATATTCAATAGAAACAGTATGGAGAGGACTGAGGAACTGTAAAAGATCTAAAACTAATAGGTGTTGTGTACAGACTCCCTGACAGTAGTTCTGAAATGCTAGATTTTATAAATGCAGAAATCAGGCAAGTGTGTAGCAAAATCAAATGTAGTATTAATGGGGGATAGTTTTAATTTTAGATTGGAAGAGGCAGACTATCAGTCAGAAAGGTAGTGAAACTCAGTGTGTCCAGGCTAGTTTCACCACAGCAATGTGTCCTGGGTGCAACAAGGGGACACTGGATTTTGTACTGAACAATGAACCAGATTTAGTTACTTCCATGGTGAGGAACCCAATTGTGCTTAAACTTTATCAAATAGTGATCATAATGTGACTGAGTTCAGTGTAGCATTTGAAAGTGAAAAGCGTGAATCAGCTAAAGTTTTACATTTACGCAAGGCTGACTTTAATGAGATGAGACAGATGGCCCACAGTGAGCTGGGAAAATGTGCTAATGAGCAAAGCAACTAAAAACAGTGGAGGATGTTTAAAGGAACATTCAACATCATACAAAACCAGTTTATATCTCAGAGGGAAAAGCTCCATTTCACAGGAAAAAAACAGCAGAGGTCCTGCTAAATGGGAAAGATACAAAGACCAGTAAAGGGCCATAAAGCAGCTTTGTAACAGATATAAAAGGAATTTTGAAATGAACCTTGCTAGGGACATCAAAAGCAGCAAGAAGAAATTTTATAGTTAAAGGGAAAACAGGTGGCCAGGAGCAATGTTGGAACGTCCTTCTCAGACTTTTGCTTTCTCAATGGAATACTTGCTGTTGAGAATTATAAAATATCTGTAAATGTCATCATTGCTCATCTTACCTTTCAACCTGTTTTCCTGGTCCAATGTAGCCAACTGACTTCATACATTAGTAATTACCTTTATTTAAGTTTAAGACATCAACTTCAGATCTACATTTCTCACCTTCAAACTGACCATAAAACACTGATATCACTCTTCCCTAGAAAATCCTTTGTCATTACATTTTAAAAAAAATACACACTGCCATGTCTAAAAATAATCCAGTTCCTGGCTACTTTCATAAGTTTCTAAGAAACTTCCCAAGTACACAAAATTTGTGCTGTAATTGTGCCTGGAAATGACAACTTTCAACAGGTGCCTAAATGCTATCCCTTGACTTCAATGACATTTTCATCACTTAATATCTGTTTGTGTGTCTCCATCTCAGCCATACTTTCAATATTTTGGATGGTCATCAAAAACTACTTTTTTAAACATTTTTATGGTATTAATATAAAATACTCTGCACCCAAAGGCATTCTGTGCTACAAACAATTGGCACATGATCTCCTACACATCCATACTACTAGTACGAGGACATATACAAGCATGAGGTAAAGAAGGCTGATAATTATGAAATAGTCACTAACAGCCATTGGCTCTGGAGGCTGTGTTTAAAAGAAATGATAAGAAACAAATGCTCAGCTGTTCGAGAAGAAGACCCAGTATATTGGGGCCTTCTCAATCCACTATTATTTTGCAGAACCGAAGCCACACTAAGATTATGCCTAATGTATTAGTGGCACAACCATCTAATGATATGGACGTCTGTCATCAGGTACAGGGAATATCCACTGGAAGGAGCATGATCAAACAAACAGTATTAATGAGAAGGACAATTTGAATGTTTGTGGTGTTTTCTGCTGATAAATGTATAACACTAGTTACCAAGAATGATATTAAGTCAACAAAAAACATTTCTATCATGTTCAGGTAGGGAATTGTTTTGAAAATTCTCCCCTGTAAGGAACAAATGGATACATATACTTCAGTCCTTGAAGAAAGCACAGGGGAAAATAAACATACAGTAAACACGTTAACATGAACGTTAACAGTAAACTCGTTAACATGCAATGGTAAAGAAAAAATAGTTGCTCATTTCTGAACTTTGATTTGTCTCTTCATATATTAGACCTGATTAGCAGATGGAATGTTTGAATGTTTTCAGAATCATCTCCAATTACAAAGCCATTAACTGTAAAAGTAGTCCCTAAAAGAATGGCACAAGCTATTATATCCACAATGCCAAGTATTCATCCCATTTTAACACACTACACATGAGCTAAGAATGTCACTTCATTTTTTTCTAAGGTGTGGCTGACTGGACCAGCTGTCACTGGTCAACAACAGGCTAGCAGCCAGCTGTCTGAGCACAGTAGTAGTACTGTTCCCAGAAGGTCAATTTTCATGAATATATCTTTTCTACGATTTAATAGTCAACAGCTGCCATTTGAGTGGAAATGTGAACCCAAACTTTCTGTTGAGATTTTACTGAAACAGATGGCTGTTGGATGACTTTTGTTTGTAAGAAAAATTTTCAGAGCAAGCTATGTACCTGAAATTTCGAGATGAAACCCAGACTATTTTGTCACAAGCACAAGTAGTACATAATGTCTCATCTTGAACTTTTTAAGGAAACACGGAGATTTTGGGAAAGGGCAAGAAAAATGTAAGAACCTCTGCTATTCATTTTCATTGCAGATGCAGAGCAGTTCAGAAAACTTAGATTACTTTGTTTGATCTGTATCAAATCTCAATATTTGAGATGGTTCCATAGGAATATCTTGGGGTACTAGGTAAGAAGCTATGCAAGCTACAATGGGCCCAAATAAGTAAAAATAAAATTAGGGCTCACTTTAACTTTTGAGTTCTATCAAGGCAGCATGTGTAGAAGAGTTAAATTAAGGTGCAGACATTTCAACCAAGCCAGCATATGGGAAACAAAGGTATTTTAACATCAACGATCATTCACACATCCTGCTGCAACGACTATTTAAATTCAGCAAGGATCATTTAGAAATTAGACAACGGGCATTTTGCTAAGATGTTGGCTAATCATTTTAATTAAACTGTGATGCCACAGTCAGGCTATAAACAAAGGTTCAGGCTGTAAACAAACGTACTCACACAGGGAATCATTGTTGAACTGAAGTCGGTGGAGTTGTGGATAGTGAGGAAGGAAGTGGTAGATTACAGTGGGATATAGATAAGTTGCAGAGCTGGGCGGAAATGTGGCTAATGGAATTCAATGTAGCTAAGTGCGAAGTCGTTCACTTTGGTAGGAATAACAAGATGATGGATTACTGGGCTAATGGTAGGCTACTTGGTAGTGTGGATGAGCAGAGGGATCTTGGTGTCTATGTACACAGATCTCTGAAAGTTGCCACCCAGGTAAATAGTGCTGTGAGGAAGGCATATGGTGTACTGGGCTTTATTGGCAGAGGAATTGAGTTCCAGAGTCCTGAGGTCATGTTGCAGTTGTATAGGACTCTGGTGAGGCCTCATCTGGAGTATTGTGTGCAGTTTTGGTCGCCATACTATAGGAAGGATGTGGAAGCTTTAGAACGAGTGCAGAGGAGGTTTACCAGGATGTTGCCTGGAATGGTAGGAAAATCTTATGAGGAAAGGCTGAGGCACTTGGGGCTGTTCTCATTGGAGAAGAGAAGGTTTAGGGGAGATCTGATAGAAGTGTATAAGATGATTAGGGGTTTAGATCGGGTAGATACTAAGAACCTTTTACCGCTAATGGAGTCAGGTGTTACTAGGGGACATAGCTTTAAATTAAGGGGTGGTAGGTATAGGACAGATGTTAGGGGTAGATTCTTCACACAGCGGGTTGTGAGTTCATGGAATGCCCTGCCCGTATCAGTGATGAACTCTCCTTCTTTATGGTCATTTAAGCGGGCATTGGATAGGCATTTGCAAGTTATTGGGCTAGTATAGGTTAGGTAGGATTCGGTCGGCGCAACATCGAGGGCCGAAGGGCCTGTACTGCGCTGTATCCTTCTATGAAGATGTTGATAGTTGGAAAATATCTGCTTAAATCAACTAAAATGACTCAGATATATGCGAAGACAAGCAGTTCTTTGAATCATTTGTGAAAATTAATTGTAGTGCTTGAACAAAAAGAGAATATTGATCTGTTGTTTCATAGCAAGTGAACAATGCTTGATCATCTATAGCACCAAAAAGGTATTTTTCCAAAAAGTCCATATCTGCAGTTTAGATCCAATCGACTCTTGTCCTTCATAATTTCATCTATCCTCACCTGAAATGCATTTACACCATTTATTTCAATTACTACATTTGACAGCAAATTCTACACACTTACCACTTTCTGGGTAAAGAATTTTCTTAATAGCCTATTTGATCTCTTTGTGACTTTCTTACATGGGTGTTAAGCTACATCAACATTAATATAACTCAACAATTTGTCAAGTGTTTACTTTGTCAGCCTGTGCAAACATTAAAGTACATGTCCAGTTACATGAAGTCAACTGTCAAAGTAAACTTCCAGATGTTTAGAAACAACTGACAAAAGAAATATCCAAAGATTTGTAAAAATCTAGTTATAATTATCAAGCTTTATAGTTTAGCTCCTATAATTTAAATTATGCAAATGATTACCAAAAAGGAATTTGGGCAAAAATATTTTGAATAAAGAAAATATGTTTAGTTTCCTAAAACTAAAGTCCGACTGACCCAAGATTTATTGACCATCAGGTCAGAAGCGAGGATGTTTGCAGACAATAGAGCAATATGCAGCACCATTTGCGAGTCCTGAGATACTGAATCAGTCCATGCTCAAATGCAACAAGATCTGGACAATACTTAGACTTGGGCTGACATGTAGCAAATAACATTCACACTACACAAATGCTAGGCAATGACTATCTCCAGTAAGAGTATCTAACTACCACCTATTGACATTCAATGGTGATACCATTATTGAATTTCCCACTACCAACATTCTGCGAGTTACTAGTGACCAGAAACACAATTAGACTTGCCACATAAACACAGTGGTTGCAAGAGCAGATCAGAGGCTAGGAATGCTTAATTGAATCACTCACAATCTGACTCCCCAAAGCTTATCCACCATGTACAGGCACAAATCAGGAGTGTGATGAACTGCACTTGCATGGATGAGTGCAGCTCCATCAACATTTAAAGATGCCTGACACCATCCAGGATGAAGCAGCCTGCTTGACTGACACCACATCCACTTCCTCACCACTGATACTCCGCAGCAGCAGTAGCTACTATCTACAAGATATACCGTAGAAATTCAGCAAAGGTTGTTAGATGGCACTTTCTAAATGCAAAGGAACTTCCAGTGAGAAGGACAAAGAGGAGCAGATACATGGGAAGATCACACCTGCAAGTTCTTGTCCAAGCCAATCACATCCTGACTTGGAAATATATTGCAATTCCTTCACTGTTGCTGGGTTGAAATCCTGGAATTTCATTCCTAAGGGCATTATGGGTCAACCTGCAGCATATGAACTACAGAGGTTCAACACCATCTTCTCAATGGTAACTAGGAATGGGCAATAAATGCTGGCCAGCCAGAGATATCAATGTCCCACAAGTTTTTTTTTAAAAATGAATGAGATTAATAGTGCTAACTGTTTCTTATTCACAGAATGCCCCATTTCCCTCACTTCAATGGTATAAGTTCACCTTTGTAGGAACCTGCCATGCTAAAAACTTAAAACATACAAATGGCAAGTCTGCCTAATAGTTTGGTTTAGTGAATTCACTCCTACAGCAAACTATGACCCATAAGGAGTAGTCTCTTTCATTTCTGAATCTAGCCTGAAAGGCAGCAACTTAAAACACTGATTTATATAAACTCTAACAAAGACAGGAAGCTTCTAAGATTCCAAGGTAATGCATGTGTAGCGTACCTTAATATACATTCACCATGATGAGATTTCCCTCCACCCTACGCCAAAAGACAGCTTAGGACTGCTAACCTCGGGTGACAAAATTGCAAGGCATGCTCTAAGATGTGATTTTGGCGTATTTGTTGTACAGGTACATCACATTTGTGCATAGACTACATTTTTGTTAACTTCAAATCTGTAAGTCTGGAAACAGCCATCTGTTTCAGTCAATTATTAGAAGCTCATTGTCTCATCAACTCACCTGTTAGAAAACTCATCAGCTGAACACAGAAGCACACTTAAAAGAATTGCGCAGAATTTTACATTAACTTCATTATATTTTGTCTCAAAATTGTGACAGCCTGAGAAATGCCCAAGACTAAATAACAATGTTGAAATCATAATATGCCAGAATACAATTTATCTTTAGACTTTTTTTGCATTGCAATATAGATTAATTCAGTCTTGTATGAAGAAAAAGGATTGAGGGCAGGACATTGTCAAAACTGCAAGATTATTTTCATGAAACATAACTTTCCGAAGCAGTTTAATAAAATCAAATGTTTCACTCTCTTTTGTTAAGTACTAAACCAAGAGTTTTAAATTCAGTTCAATGTTATATCATTGCCACTAATTGCAACTTCTATACTAAGTTGTTCTGAACTTGCCACATACACCAAAAACAGCAGTCTTATTATGGTCTGAGGCTAAGTCAATAGTTTGATGAAAGAAAAGCTTACCATAAAGTATTATATTTTTTAAACAGAACATTACAGTAAATAAGGTTGTTTTAGGGTTTAGAATAAATGCAATATACAATTCAGTCAATTACTGCTCAAAGTACAGTTTATTAAACTTGGAGTGCTTCAAGTGTAAATATTGTGGTCTTATGTACATACACAAAGAAAGACGAAAAATCAGGGAGCATAAAAGAGACAAATGCACACATCAAATCATACAGTTAACTTATACTATTCACCTAGTTTCTATTTTCAAGAAAAACCCATTAAACTTGCGATATACATTTTACATGTTAAATGACACAGATTATAAGTTGACGGTTTGCGTGAAAACAAATGAGAAACAATATTATTCGGTATCATTGTAGTAAGGCTCAATCCAAAAAAAACTCAAGTAAATGTTGTGTCCACTTGTAGCTATGCCTACTAATAACCAATTACTGGGTGGTCCAAGACAAACCTGCTAACTGCCTTCAAAGTTTTCTATGTTAACTAACTGAAAAAATGTACATGTGGAAAACAGCTACAGATAGGTAGCTAGATAACTATGTTAACAATGGGAGCAGTTCTTATTTTCAGATGAAAGTAACTTAATAACTTTTTTGCTGTTTATCATAATCTAAAGAAATTGAATTGGCCACACACCAATCTTCCTGAGATGTCAATATGGTTCTGACCTGCACCAGAACGTTTACTGTGTAACAGATATAAATACATGCTTATCTATTTCATATGTCACTGCATGTAGGAAAACTTCCAAGGAATGTGTTTCGGAGTACGAAATTACATTGTGGGGACCCACAAAAGCATCAAACAACTAGATCATCAACTTCTTCCAGACAGAATTCTGAAACACACAAAAGAATAGGTTGGGATTTAAACTCCAAAAAGGAGTGGGGATCGTTGCCAAGGAGCGCGGTGGAGGCCGGGACATTAAATGTCTTCAAGGCAGAGATTGATAAATTCTTGATCTCACAAGGAATTAAGAGTGCAGGTAAGTGGAGTTGAAATTCCCATCAGCCACAACTCCTATTCCTTTCAATCTCAATTGTTCATAAAATGCCAACTTCATGCTGTCTGCTCACTGGATTGTTGCGTGCTGCCAGTCCAACTGCTTTGCTCATTGGCTGTACACATTAACAGGAGACTCAAAATCAACTTTCTAGTACTATGCAAAACTAGAAGTCCACTTCTTAAACTTAGCATCCTAAGAAGGGGAAACTAATAATCATGTAAAGAGTGAACATGATGTAGAAACAATAAAAGTTTGGACATTCAATCATGTAGGTTCCAAGGTTTTTCATCAAAAGTTGGGAGTTCTTTGTGGAGGAGAAGAGGAAAAGAGAGATCGTGTATCTGCCAGGGAAGAGATTCCCTGGCATATACACAGCCATGAACAAATTCAAAGAATGCTATGAACAAATTCCAAGAACTATTTTGCAATTCTGCCGGAAGTTCAATGACATTATCAGAGTGTTCAGTCAGTAATGCATCTTCACATCCCATATCGTCTAAATGCAAATAATAATGCTGAAGTCATCATTTCCCCATCACTAACTTACCTACAATCGCTATCAAACAGGACTCATATGGTCAGTATTCATGTGATATGTTCTATTCATACACTTAATATTGTTGCAAGGCTCATAGACAAATCTCCACACTTTGATATGCTGAGAAGAGAGTCATCGAATTGAACTGAATTTATTGTCACGTGTACCGAGGCACAGTGAAAAGCTTTGCCTTGCGAGCAATACAGGCAGATCACAGAGTTAAGTAGCATAGATAAGTAAATAATAGGTAAACAGCGGCAAAAACAAAAACACAGGTACAGGCGAATGTTCAGAGTTTGAGAGTCCATTCAGTATTCTAACAATAGTAGGGTAAAAACTGTTATGAAACCGGCTGGTGCATGTGTTCAGGCTTCTCTCTCTTCTCCCCGATGGTAGAGGTTGTAGAAAAACATTGGCAGGGTGGGATGGAACTTTGAGAATGCTGGCGGCCTTTCCTTGACAGCTGGCCTGTTAGATGGATTCGAGAAATGGGAGGTTAGCCTTTGTAAATGTCTAGGCCGAGTTCACCACTCTCTGTAACAGTCTCCGATCCTGGATGGTACAGTTGCCATACCAGGTAGTGATACATCCAGACAGAATGCTCTCGATGGTGCACCTATAAATGTTGGCAAGATTATTCGCCATGATGCCAAATTTCCTCAGCTGCCAAATTAGAGACGTTATTGGGCCTTTGTAACCAGTGCATCTACAAGAAGAGTCCAAGAAAGTTTGTTGTGGATGACCACTTCCAGGAGCTTGACACACTCCACTCGTTCCACCTCTATGCTGTTAATGTGTAGGGGAGCATGAGTAACATCCCGCCGAAAGTCAATAATGAGTTCCTTGGTTTTGCCGGCATTGAGAGCTAGGTTGTTCTCAGTGCACCATTTTACCAGGTCTTCACCTCCCATCTATAGTCTGTTTCATCGCCATCTGAGATTCGATAGACTATGGTGGTGCCATCAGTGAACTTGTAAATAGCATTAGTTTGGTATTTGGCGACGCAGTCTTAGGTATACAGTGAGTACAGTAGGGGGCTGAATATGCATCCCCAGGGGCTCCAGTGTTGAGTGTTAGCAAGGATGAAATGTTGTCCCTAATCTTCAATGATTGTGGCCTGTGGGTCAGGAAACAGAGGATCCAGTTGTAGAGAGTCACTAAGTTTAGTCAGAGATCATTAAGTTTAGTAATCAGTCTCGAGGAGTTGATCTGCATGTGCTCTGAGTGCAGGACCTGATCCTTTGTCTGGTCCCATCACTTTCCTTTGATTCATACGAAGGAAAACTGATCTGACCTCCAATGCAATGACTGTTGAGATATGTTAGTCAGGACTTCTCGGAATAGCTGTTACCTTTCTGCCAAAATTCAGTTCAAAGCGAGCATAGAAGGCATTGAGATGATCTGGGAGGGAGGTGTCATCATCTGCTATCTTACACTGTCTCTTTTTAGAACCTGTGATGTCATTCAGTCCTTGCATGGTGTCTGTCTGGGTCTCTGGTTTGGATCGCTATTGGTCTTTGGCTGTCTGAATGGCTCTGCGAAGGTCATTCTTGGATTCCTTACATTTGAGTGGATCTTCTGATCTGAAAGCCTCAGGCCTGGGTTTTCAGCAGGTTCTGTATGTTGATTAGATTAGATTAGACTTACAGTGTGGAAACAGGCCCTTCGGCCCAACAAGTCCACACCGACCCGCCGAAGCGCAACCCACCCATACCCCTACATTTACCCCTTATCTAACACTACGGGCAATTTAGCATGGCCAATTCACCTGACCCGCACATCTTTGGACAGTGGGAGGAAACCGGAGCACCCGGAGGAAACCCACGCAGACACGGGGAGAACATGCAAACTCCACACAGTCAGTCGCCTGAGTCGGGAATTGAACCCGGGTCTCTGGTGCTGTGAGACAGCAGTGCTAACCACTGTGCCACCGTGCCGCCCTATTCTTGATTCATCCAGGATTTCCTTCTGGAGAACACCCAGATTGACTTCCTCGGTATGCAGTCCTCCACATACTTGCTGATAAAGTCTGATGGTGGTGGCGTACTTGTCCAAGGTACCTGTGGACTGTTTGAACATGGCCCAAATCAGCCGATTTCAGACAGCACCAGAGTTGATCCTCTGCCTGCTCCAATGAGCAGTGGACCTGTATCTGTGGCGGTGTCTCCTGCTTGAGCTTTTGTCTGTAAGCCGGGAGAAGAAACATGGCATTGTGGTTGGAGTTCCCAAAACAAGGGCGGGGATGGAGCGGTAGGCATCACAGGATTGTAGCATTGGTGTAAAATGTTCAGGCCCCTTGTGGGGCAAGTATGTTCTGATGGTACTTGGGTTACACCTTCCATAGATTGGCTTGATTGAAGTCACCAGTTACAATAAACAGGGCCTTGGGTGTTCCATCTCCAGAGATACAGCAAATGAATCTGTGGCTGAGGAACTGGTACATGGGAGAAGGATTTACATTTTTAGATCATTGGAATCTCTTCTGGGGTAAAAGTGACCTGTTCATGAAGGACGAATTGTACCTGAATTGGAATGAGACTAATATACAGCTCGAGCTGCTCAGGAGGATATAAACTAGTGAGGTCGGAGTGTGAGACCCAGGGAGATAGTGAGGAATGAGATCAATCTGAGACTGGTACAGTTGGGACCAGAAGCGAGTCAAACAGTCAAGGCAGGAAGGAACAAAAGCAGAGAAGAAGGTACGACTGAAAAATTAAACTGCGTTTATTTCAGTGCAAGAGGCCTAACAGGGAAGGCAGATGAGCCCAGGACATGGTTAGGAACTGTGGTAACATAGCAATTACAGAAACCTGGCTCAGGGATGGACAGGACTGGCAGCTTAATGTTCCAGGATACAAATGCTATAGGAAGGACAGAAAAGGGGCAAGAGAGGCGAGGGAATGGTGTGTTTGATAAGGGATAGCATTACAGCTGTACTTAGGAAAGATATATTTGGGAATACAT
Source organism: Hemiscyllium ocellatum (assembly GCF_020745735.1). Lineage (NCBI taxonomy): Eukaryota > Metazoa > Chordata > Chondrichthyes > Orectolobiformes > Hemiscylliidae > Hemiscyllium > Hemiscyllium ocellatum. The sequence goes on along the minus strand of NC_083403.1, from coordinate 126,887,911 downwards.
CAATGGAAGTTATTTGGGTGGAACTGAGAAATAAGAAAGGGATGATCACTTTATTGGGATTGTTATAGACACCCTCATAGTCAGCAGGAAATTGAGAAACAAATTTGTAAGGAGATATCAATTATCTGCAAGAATAATAGGGTGTTATGGTAAGGGATTTTAACTTTCCAAACATAGACTGGGACTGCCATAGCGTTAAGGGTTTAGATGGAGAGAATCTGTTAAGTGTGTATAAGAAAATGTTCTGATTCAGTATGTGGATGTGCCTATTAGAGACGGTGCAAAACTTGACCTACTCTTGGGAAATAAGACAGGTGACTGAGGTGTCAGTGGGGGAAGCACTTTGGGGCCAGGGACCATAATTCTATTAGTTTTAAAATAGTGATGGAAAAGGATAGACTGGATCTAAATGCTGAAGTTCTAAGTTGGAGGAAGGCTAATTTTGACAGTATTAGGCAAGAACTTTCAAAAGTTGATTGGGACAGATATTCTCAGGTAAAGGGATACCTGGAAAATGGGAACCCTTTTCAGAAATGAGATGATGAGAGCCCAGAGACAGTATATTCCTGTTAGGGTGAAAGGAAAGGCTAGTAAGTGTAGAGAATGCTGGATAACTAGAGAAATTGAGGTTTTAGTTAAGAAAAAGAAGGAAGGACATGTCAGATATAGACAGGAGAGATCAAGTGAATCCTTAGAGTATAAAGGCAGTAGGAGTAACTTCAGAGGGAAATCAGGAGGGGAAAACGGTGACATGAGCTAGCTTTGGAAAATAGGGTTAAGGAAAATCCAAAGGGCTTTTATAAATACATAAGGACAAAAGAGTAACGAGGGAGAGAACAGGGCCCCTCAAAGAACAGCAAGGTAGCCTATGTGTGGAGCCGCAGGAGATGGGGTAGATGCTAAATGAGTGTTTTGCATCAGTGTTTACTGTGCAGAAGGAGATGGAAGATATAGAATTTGGGGAAATAGATGGTGACATCTTGAAAAATGTCCATTTAACAGAGGTGGTGGTACTGGATGTCTTGAAACAAACAGAAGTGGATAACTGCCCAGCATCTAATCAGGTGTACCTTAGAACTCTGGGAAGCTCAGCCCCTTGCTGAGATTCTAGGCCATTCAAGGATTGCTGGGCCCCTTGCTGAAATACTTGTATCATCAATAGCACAGGTGAGGTGCTGGAAGACTGGAGATTGGCTAATGTGGTATCACTATTTAAGAAAGGTGATAAGGAAAAGCCAGGGAACTATAGGTCAGTGACCCTGACGTCAGTGAGTAAGTTGTTGGATGGAATCCTGAGGGACAGGATTTACACGTATGTGGAAAAGCAAGGACTGATTAGGGATAGTCAGCATGGCTTTGTGCATGAGAAATCATGTCTCTCAAACTGGATTGCATTTTCTGAAGATGTAATGAAGTGGATTGATGAGGACAAAGCTCATCTATATGGACTTCTGTAAGGCATTCAACAAGGTTCCCCACGGGAGACTGGTTAGATCTCATGGAATACAGGGAGAACTAGCCATTTGGATACAGAACTGGCTCGATGTAGAAGACAGAGGGTGGTAGGGGAGGTTGCTTTTCAGACTGGAGGCCTGTGACCATGGAGTGCCACAAGGATCAGTGCTGGATCCACTACTTTTCATTATTTATATAAATGATTTGAAGATGAACATAGGATAAACATAGCAGATGACACCAAAATTGGAGGTGGAGTGGACAACCAAGAACACTATCTCAGAGTACAATGAGATCTTGATCAAATGGATCAGTGGGCTGCAGAGTGGCAGATGGTGTTTAATTTAGATGTATGCAAGGCGCTGCATTATGGAAAAGCAAATCTTAGCAGGACTTATACACTTAATGGTAAGGTCCTGGGGAGTGTTGCTGAATAAAGAGACCTTGGATTGCAGGTTCATAGTTCCTTGAAAATAGAGTCACAGGTAGACAGGATTGTGCATTTAGGAGGTTCGACACTTGTTCTACCAAATGGCTTATAGTCCAACAGGTTTAATTGGAAGCACTAGCTTTCAGAGCACTGCTCCTTCATCAGGCAGTTGTGCAGTATAAGATTGTAAGGCACAGAATTTATAACAAAAGTTTACAGTGTGAATTATATAATTTCAGTTACATCACACTGTAAACTTTTGCTATAAATTCTGTGTCTTACAATCTTATGCTCCACAACCACCTGATGAAGGAGCAGCGTCCTGAAAGCTAGTGCTTCCAATTAAACCTATTGGACTATAACCTGGTGTTGTGTAATTTTTAACTTTGAGCACCCCAGTCCAACATCGGCATCTTCAAATCATGTCTGCCAAATAGTGCAGAGCATCTCAAAAGAGATCCAAGCTGTGGAAATATTGCTTTAGTAGATCTGTTCTAACACTTTTTGTGTGACACCATGGCATTTAACATGTCCAAGCTGTACACATACGCTGTGTAGTGTACCTGAAATACCTAGTCTGGATATGTTTACAACATCTCAGTAACTGCAAACTCAATCTTCAGTTCACAGTGAGTGTCATCTAGTAGCCAACCCTTGATTTAGTAGGATGACTAATATAAAGAAGATACTATGACTGCTTCCAGGATATCAGGTACTGTTCTGCAGGATCTGCTTTCTATGGCCAGTGAAAACCCAAGAAAGAGTGCTGTACATGGCAGAATTAGCATATCACACTAAGAATGTGTATTGGTTAGAGCAGGTGGAGAAATAGTTAAGTTTTGAGTTTGGTGAAACAAGAGGTTCAATTGACCATGACTCAGATCAGATAAGAACTTGCAGTTAACAATGGGGTGCTGCAGGCAATGGTAATGTGTTAACAAGGTGGAAAAGCATTCATTATGGAGAGCCATTGAACAAGATGAAGCAGCATTCAGTATGTAAAGTTAGTCAGCAAGGTGAAAAGCCTTCATTACGTGAAGCCAGTAATTCATTGTGTAACAGCAGATGGCTTAATCTTTACTATTGACACTCACTGATTGTAATAGTCATCCAATTAATATGTATGCTGCTTTATCTGGATGTTCCTCCCTGTAAGTGACTATATAATTCCTTAAGAAACTGCTGTTCCAGAGAAGACCAAGAACTCATGTTTCTGTGCATATGGACGATCGTTCTCTCTCCCTCCAGGGCCGGGAATAAAGATGAAGGAGGTAAAACTATACTGTGCCTCTGAGCATTTTGCTTCGACTGGGTGGTGGTGGTGATGGTGGTTGGGGGGTGGTGGTGGTGGTGGTTGGGGGGGGGGGGGGGGGCAGGACAAAACACCTGTAAAGCAATAAATGTGCAGTCATTTCCTTCATCATGGGGAGAACAGCAACCCTAGAAGAGCTAGACGCTTTCTCAGCATGCTTTGTATCTAGTGAAAAATAATTAAATGTATTTAGCTCTCAACGAAGCAAGGGGGCCTCAGTGTTCTCCTTCATACAGTGATGGCTGCAAACTGTAAGCTGTTACAATTAACATACAACCAGCCTGGACGGAGCAAGATGCATGAAATTTCACTGTCACAGTCACCTTTATAATCAGTGTTAACATGCTCCTTGCCCTGCTCTTGTAGTTATGGCTACAGCAGCTCCTACGTTTCAGTGAGTACATTATCACTGAAACACAAAGGTCTCAAACATTGTTTCTTGGTCAAGCTCACGTAGAATAAATCCCCGGTTGAATAGAAATAGTTGGGATCCCCTTCTCACCATCTCTTTCCTTCCTCTTCCACAAACTTGTCCTGCTAGGTGTTACCTCTGTTCATTCTCCAAGTCTTGCTGTCATCAAAGGGGAAAGCCTGCAAATGCATTTATGTTCAAGCTTAACTGATTTGTTCAGAATTCTTGAAGTTAACAAAAAGTCCATAAGTACCCGCCAGGCCACTCTTGTCGATCTTTGCAACTTGAAATAATAATACAAAATGCCAAACTCTTGTGGAATTGAAGCAAAAGAAAAAGAAAATCAACCAGCCTATTAAAATAGAGTCAGATGATCCCTTTAAATCCACTGCTTAGCAGGTTGGAAGGCTTCAGTTATATGCGGTTATAAGAATGCATTAGCTGGAGCATTAAGTGCCAAAATGACAGCATGGACACAAAATCAACATTCCATGCTTCACTCCATAAGTAGATCCTTGCTGCAGACATCATTTCGCTGGTCTGAGAATAATCAAAATCCCCAAAACAGGTACAACAAGTCCAAAGTCTTGTGTTCAGCAGGAAGATACGGCAATGAAAAGTCAGCATCTGCAGCAACACTCGTCAGTCTGACCCAAATGATTTTCAGAGAACAATAAGTTTTAATTTAAGTAGCCAGATTTCTTTGCCTCTTCCCTGAAAGTAGCTCTATTATTCAAAACCCAATTCTACACACTAAGACAATTATTTTGTGGTATGATAGCTTAATCTATAATGGAGTATTTCAGCTTCATTAACCATGGTGAAAAGACCTAAATTTACAAGACATGCAAGCTCAGGATGTTATCCTCTATGATTTCCATTGTATCAAGTATGAAAGCAATTTCTTACCTAATCCAGATGCATAAATAGCTTTAACAGATTTCTTCATTTTTTGCAGCACACCACGATCTACATCCAATGCCTAAATATAAAAAAAACCACATGAGAGAAAGCAAAACATTTAAGAGGAAAAGACAATTGAAAAATCTAAACCAACTTATTTTATACCATTTATTAATTAATTTCAATAATTGGGACAGTTATTAACAGTTGGGAAAATTGCAACCCCCCCGCACCCAATATATACGGTCTTCCACTCTTACCACATAGCTTCCCTTTCATTCTTTTCCTACTTTCACCTCCTTAAATCTTATTATATTTCTAACCTTTCTTTCCTCAAGAGATCTTCAACCAAAAATATTTATTCTTTTTTACACAGAGGCTGCCTGATATGCTGAGTATTCCCTGCAGTTTCTATTTCAATTTCAAATTTAACCAACACAAACAAGGTGGCAGCGGAGTAGCAGTGCAACATGAGAGCTCCTGCCCAGAGCTCAGCTGCTCTATTCGCTTTTACTTTTTTTCTTTCATTGTATTCTTTTCTTACTTTAATCTACTTACCTACCGTGGAGAACGAGTTTGTGCAGCATGGAGGAGAACAGTGCAAAGGAGAGTGAGCCCAGAGCATGGAAGATCGAACCAATGTGGGGTAAATGAGCCCAATGTGATGGCCAGAGTTGTTCCATGGCATCTGCATTGGCATCAAGAGAAGGCAGCCTGAGGCGGTGGCAAGAGCAGGCATTCTGAAGACTGCTCAGTCATGGAGGTAGCAGCGATGACAGCATCGCAGCTTCAACAGATTCAGTGCGTGGCTACAGTCAGCAACCCGGAATAGGTACTTTGGTGGTCAGCAGCATTGATTGCAGTTCATTGATGTCTGGAGCATGACAGCGACTTGGGACCTGGAGATTGAGTCCAATATGAGAAAAGGGAGCCCAACTTGGCTGTGAGGGATGTGCCCCAGCATCTACAGCAGCGGCGAGAGCAGACAGCCAAGGTCTCCCGGAGAGTGGAGCAGAAGAGATCAAGCCCTTGAAGGTGGTGTGAGCTCAGTGTGGCTAAGCACTTAAGCCAGTTAAACTTTTTACTTTAATTTTTTTTACTTTTCTATCTAAGAAGGACTGTGATGTTTGACCTTTATTTTATTTTTCTACTTTGTACTTAGGTACCTAAGATGGCACTGGAAATGGCAACATTGTATACTTTTCACTGTACTCATACTTCTGCACTTGAGTACACATGACAATAAAAGTCTAATTCTAATTTTAATCTAATCCTAATTCTAAGATTTCAGCATCAATAGTATTTTGCTTTTGTCCCAAAAACTTCACATAGTTTGATCACTGAGTAACTCAATGATACAACATTGCAAAAGAGGCCAGTCAGCCTAACAAGCCTTTCCAGGCTCTTTGAAAAAGTTACCTAATTTGTACCAATTCCATGCTCTTTCCTGCAGAGCTCTACATAAAAATTTCCCATTAAAAATGTTTGTTAAATTCTCAGTTGAACATGTACCAAACATTCTGCTCCTGTACTCCCTTTAAAATTGTAAGTTCAATTTACATTCTCTTTCCATATTCTAAAACAAAAATGAACCACATCACATCACAGCCATGATCATACTGAATGGTGGTGCAGGCTTGAAGGGCTGAATGGCCTAATCCTGCTCATATTTTCTTTGTTTCTACGTCACCAAAACCAAATTTCAACAGCCACATGCATGCTAATTTCTTTGATTTGTTTACCTGTCAACGTTCTCCTCATCCAAGCATAAGGCATTGCTGTATATCATGAAAAACAGTAGTGCTAATGCACTTTTGGGAAGCAACACTATATACTTTAATCTAGTCTTAAAAGTACAATTTATGACTCCATCAGTTACAGTTACATAACTAACTTTGTCTCCATGTCATCACTTTCTCCCTAATGGGACTCAATCGGTTTGCTAAATTCATTGTGTATTACTATATCAAACTTATTTTTAAAATTCATATACACCACAATACTTTTAAACATAAATCTCAATCAAGTTATTTATGATTTATCTTCCTTCTATTGCTCAGTACTTTCTGTCTTAGTAAACTTTCTCATAGTCACTACCACTTTAATGTCATTAGCTTCAAACTTTGCCAAAAGCCTTTCGTGGTACAGTATTGCCTCAAATCCCACTTGAAAATGTATTTATACTTCACCCTTATCAATTCTCTCTGCTGTTTCAAAAACATCAACTGAATTAGTCAAAAATGATGATCATTCAACAAATCCACGCTAGGCCTATTTTTGTTAACCAATGTTTTTTTTCCAACAACCCCCTCCAGCAAGTTCCATTCAATTCTGTTCCAGGCTGCCAAAGGTTCAGCACCACTGATGTCAGACTGACCAATCAATAATTATCTCTCTCATTCTTGAGGAGAGTTGTGGTATTTGCAACTTGCTAGTTCGCTAGTCACATATCTAAGAAGAATTGGAAGATTGCAGGTAGAACATCAGCAAATTCCATCCTTAATTCCCTCTGCAAGTATATCATTCATCTGGACCAGATGGCTTTCCTATTTTGAATGCTCTATTCTTTTCAATATCTCTATCTATTTTGATGCTGTTCAATTTCTCTGCTTTATCATTTGTGACATTAGGAGCATGTTCCTCTTTAACGAAGAGAATCACAAAATACTCATTTAGCGTCTCAGCAATGCCTTCTACCTCCAATGAGGAACTCCTTTATAAACACAAAAAGAAATCAAGTTACCAGTTCCCAACTTTACTATGAGGATCCATCACAATTTAGGATCTTCCCAATTCAAACAGAAAAATAAGCACAGATTAATATGAATTCCAAAGACTGTTTTTAGAAGGATAGTGACAATGTTTGTTCACTTAAAAAAAATTCATTTGAAGAGAAACACAAAGACAGTGGATGCCTAGTACCTTAACATCAGCTCAAGAAACTCTACAGTTCTAAAAAGAGATGAGAAAGTTCTTGTATCAAAATTAAGCATTAAATTTATTAGCTCAATTTTGATGCAGATACTCTTTTGCAAGACCAGTAATAAAACTATAGGCACTGACAGAAGGACAGAAAGATCCTATTCTAGCTAAACAATTATTTATTCCCAATTACCCATCAATAACCTTAAAGAGGAGTCTCATTTTCAGAGGCGAACTCGTGGAATTTCAGTTTTCTGTTATATACTGAACACTAATAGCATGGGGTTTTTGTCTCTGGAGGGGGTGTTTATTGGGCCTGGTAGCTGCATGATATAGAAAACTGTGTTGTAAATCAGCACATATGTTCTTAAAATGGCAGATAATGGAATATCTGGAAATGCTGAAAAATCAAAATTAAATTTGCCTATAAAGACTTATCTAACCAAAATACTCTTAGCAGTGTTGAGAGATTAGCAATATGGACTAACACAGGGATAACTCCTTTATTATTTGGTAGACTTGGATACTGATTTAAAACAGGCATGCTGTTTGAATATTTACTTTTTTCTCAACATTTTTGGCTTGGAGCTGTGAACTATGAACTGAAGATGACATTTGGACTATGACTAGCAGCTTGTATAAAAAAAAGATATTTTCTTATGAGGCCAGATCTGAAAACTAATTGTAGGGTGATTCTTGTTAAAAAGTGCTCTATAGATGCTTTGACTCTGGAGATGCCTTATGGTTAAGCAGTTGGCAGATGTTGAATGTAAAGTGGAACCTCATGAGAAGATAGTCAATCTAGTAGGGAAGAGGCCAAAGTTTGAACTGTGTTTAAGTTGGAATAATTGTGCCTGTGAAAACTACAGGACAGAGGTTTGATTGTTCCCTGATTGCCCTCTCATTGTCAACTTGCTGAAACTTCAGATGCTAAAATGTTCGTTAGAAGAATTAAATGAATATCCCTGAGCCTACTAGTAGCTTTTTGCATGCATCAGAAACCAAGATGTAATCCAACATGCCAGTGATGTTACAGATGATGGAGACTGCCTAAGTGAACTGGTCAGTTACATCTAATGTATTTTTCCCTTTTGGTTTATCTTTTAACTGCATCTGTTTGTCTATCTTTCCTTGGTGAGATAGTGGTGGCTACAATTCAAGAGAATTGCATTTAAATCTTAGAATTTAATTACAGTGGAACCTCAATTATCTGTATTTCAGATTATCGGAAGAAGATTTCAAAGTCCCACAAAAACATTACATCCAAGAGCTTAGTGCATTTGATTTACCTGTACTGAAGAATATGTGAAAACGCTGGCAATAACAAAGAAACATAAACATCAGCAACTGGATATTTCTTAGGTAAGGGTTATTATATAGCCCTTAGCAAAAGCAAATGTTTTACAGTATTCCTGTCACTTTACCAAGCCATTCATGAAAAAATGGCAAAGAACATATGCGCATGCACGAGGCGGTGCTTCTGTCTTTCTATCACAAGACTAACTGACAAATGCTCTTGTGATTGTAGAAGCTGTTCGGGACCTTGTTTAATACTGTCTTCACCACTCCTTTCCAAATGTTAACTAACGCTGCATTTTTAAAAGGTTTCCTTGTCTTATCATTGCTTTATTTTCGTCATTATGTGAAATCTGTGTCCTCTTGAGCTCAATACATTAAAATGATAGATTTAAACAAATTCTCAGGTAGAGCATAGCATTAGATCAGCATGACTTCCTTTCTTTAAGGCAAAAGCGATTATCTGAAATATCAATTATCCAAATGAAATAGTGCCCGCCCATCTCGTTCAGATAATTGAGGTTCCTCTGTATATTACCTACTGTTGAACTTTGCTCAGCTAAAGTTACCATATTGTTAGTAAATTGTTAATCGTTTGAGCTCTAAACCCAGTGTCTAGTCTCGACTGTTCACAAAACCTGGTACTGATTATTCAAAATATCTGGTTAGAAATCACTGAGGTCAATTTTGAGGATCACTGAGCATTTTAATTTTACAATACTACAAGTACAGGCATTGGGGACGGGGGAGCGGGGAAGCTGTATTGCTTTACCTGTCTCCATACTGAACATTGTCCAAGCCATCAACTTGTAGTCATTAAGTTAGGTATTAAAATTCAAAGTAAGCAACTACTTATACTACATCAAAAAAGGATGTTGATTGGTTAGCAAATCGGCTCAAAGCTTGGTCAAGGCTTGCCATTATAAAAACATCACTATAGGACATCAGTAGAATAAAAACATGCTATGCTTTGTTTAGTTCCATCTACAATACTTTAGTGAAGATTAACTTTTCAATGGAAGCAAAAGCACTATTTGATATGCCTAGGTATCCAAACTGCATGAAATTTGACATCCAAGTTTTACACTACTCGTTCGAATGATCGACAGTATAAGTGAACCATAAAACCATAGAAATGTTACAGGACAAAATGGCCATTAAACCCAGTGCGACTTCATCACCTGAATAAACTATCCTCCCAATAAAATCTCACATATCGGCATCTGATGCATAGCTTTGCAGGTCATCCAATCTTTCTTCATACCCGCAATTTTCAAGACCTGGCAATGTTATTGAAGGACTGATCATTGCAGTCTGAAGAGCAATTATCCAAACAGTAATATGGTGACAAAAATTGCACTCAGAAATTCAGCTATGACCCAACAGTGTTTTATATTGTTCCAGCACCGTACCCTGGGTTGCACATTCAATGTCTCATCCATCAAAGGAAAGCGGTATACGTGCCTTCGAGAGAACGGCATTGCAGTGATAATGTTCCTACCTCTGAGCCATGAGGCCTTGGTTCAAGACACACTTCTTCCAATGGTGAGTAACAACAACTCTGAAGAGGATTTTGATTAAAACAGGATACGGATCAACATTCCCATATGTCTTATGGGACCTTATTAACCTGTTCTGTCACCTTTACGAACCTATGGACATGGATTCCAATGTATCCCTTTTCTTTAGCCCTCACACTATCCCCCTGTCTATTGGGTATTCCCTTGTTTTCCTTTCCATATCCGAATGTTTAGCACTTAGACTTATCCAGATTGAAGTCCATTTCCCACTTTTTGTCCACTCAACAAATCACTGAGATCTTCCTCAATAGAGTTTAGAAGATGAGAGGGAGCTTTTTTTTTGAATGGGGGATTGATATGGTAGTCTAGAACCAGAGGAGGAATTTATTCTCTCACAGGTTAGTCAATTTGTGGAATTCTTTACAAGAGGTGATTGTAGGTACTGGGTCACTGACAATTGCCAAGACTAAAAGAGACCGATTTTTAAACAGTAATAGAATCCAGAGTTATAGGGGAAAGGCAGGAAAATGGAATGGAGGATTGTCAGATCAGCCATGATCTCACTGAATCGCAAATAGCTTACTTCTGCTCCTAAATCTTTAGTGTCCAATAAGGTCATAGAGTCATAGAACCCCCTACAGTACAGAAGGAGGCCATTCCGTCCATAGAATCCACACCCAAAGAGCATCCCACCCAGACCCAGCCCCAGCCCCCATCATATCCCTTAACACCATATTTACCATTGCTAGCCTGCACATCCCGGAATGCTAGACAATTTCACATGACCAATTCATCTAATTTGCATATTTTTGAACTATGGGAGGAAGCTGGAACATCACGAGGAAACACGCACAGAAAAGGGGTGAACATGCAAACTCCACACAGACAGTTGTCCGAGGCTGTAATGAAACCCGGGTCCCTGGTGCTGTGAGGTAGTATTGTTAACCACTGAGCCACTGTGCCACCCTTTATCAGGTTATATAAACTATACAGCCAACTTTGTGTTGTCTGTAAATTTCCCAACGATGGCTCTCATATTTAATCTAAATTAATATGTATCTAAACTGGATGTAGGTTTGCTCGCTGAGCTGGAAGGTTCATTTCCAGACATTTTGTCACCCTATTAGGTAACATCTTCAGTGGGCCTCAGGTGAAGAACTGTACATGATTCTTGCTTTCTATTTATATGTTTGAGTTTCTTTAGGTTGGTGATGTCATTTCCTGTGATGTCACTTCCTGTTCTTTTTCTCAGGGAGTGGTAGATGGGGTCTAATTCGATGTGTTTGTTGAGAGTGTTTTGATTGGAATACCATGCTTCTAGGAATTCTCGTGCATATCTCTGTTTAGCTTGTCCTTCCTCATCTCTATCCTTACTTAACTCCGAGCTATGAAATGGGAGTTGAACTCTAGTCTTTGGGGCATTAGACCCAGCCTTTGGATCACTCCTGTAACACAATCACTATGCTACCATTCCTTTAGGAATTTAATACTAGGTTAATCATTCTTGTATATGAATTTCAACTATAATCAGCAAAACAGCTAATGCTGATTTATCTTGACACTAATGCAATAATTTTAAGGATGTTGAACATTTCATTAAGAAACTATATATTGACTGTATCAAACGTAGGTAACCTTAACAACAAATACTTTTTTTATTAATTTTTGGTATTTTCTTGTTTAAATTTGTGACCATTTTTGTTTGTAGTAAAAAAGCTACCAGTGCCCAAATTGCTGTCTGTCTTTGATAACACAAGAAAAAGAATTCATTCACTCAATATTTGGGTATTCTGAGTGTTAACGAGTATTCAATCAAGACTGGGTGATATGACTGTGAAACCATTGTCGATTATCAGAAAAACCATGAGAAGGTAGCTGTCCTTACTTGGTCTAGTCTCCATGTGACTCCAGATTCACAGTAAAGTGATTGACTCTTAAATATCCCCAGAACAAATTAGAGATGGGCAATAAACAATGGCCTAGCCAGGGACATCCACATCCTGTGCAAAAAATCAAAATAAAGTACAGGATAGTTTGGTAAACTTCATCATATACTTGTAGATTCAAGTTGAGGTGGAAAAGTTCTTCAATGAAAAATTAAGCAGAGGTTAAATGATTTGTCTGGTTTCCTGACATCCATTTATTGATATTTTGAACTGCGATTTTCTTACAATTGGGCACATTTTGTTTTAAAAGTGAAAGATAATCTACATCAAAATTACCAGCACTCAATGCAAACTACCAGGATTTTATATAGTTATATTATATATAAACACCAAAGTTTAATTATGCACTTCTTCTCTATAATATCAAAGAATTCTGGTGTCCTCCATGAGACAAACTGCATCAGCCAGCTTTTAGTCCAATTCCCAGGGAAATCAAAATGCTTTGGAATCTGGTTACTTGCTTATATTTTGTAATAAAGCACGTTTTATCCAAATAAAGTGAAAACATCTACTTAAAGTCACTGCAGATAAAGTCAAATTTTGGTTGACTCCAGAATTTCTGATACTCTTAACCTTTCTGGACTTTGCCTCCATGGCACCATCTCTGCACATGTAATTCCAGTCTTTCCTTGCTCCTTCCAACACCCAATTTTACAGTATCTGTAGATTTGCAGCATTCAAGGAAAATAGAACTCATTTTTGTACTTGCTTCTTCCTCCCCTCCTATTCCAATTTTTAAAAAATGGGTCACTGCAGTGATGCTTTAAATCTAATATTTGTACAAGATTCCTTGGTGATAGTACAACTGGATATAGAAAACTCAAGATATTAGTGGTGTTAACTCCCAAAATAAACAGTAAACCATAAATTAGTTTTACTCTCAGACTCAACAAATAATCTCGTGTAAAAGCATATTTAGTTGTAAGTAAATGTGTAAAACATTATTAGAATAAAACACTGATGTTACAAAGGATCTACCAATGACAGGAAAATATACTTGCCAGTTGGAATTTTTGAAATTTTGATTTAAAGAACAATGTATCTGAAAGGATAATTGAAACCAATTAATTTCTATTACACACATTAAACTAAAGTAAATTTGCCAGTTAGAATTATTACCCAAATTTATATCAGATGTCTACAAAACAGTAGACATCTGATGATATAACTGACAGTAGGCATCTGATGTCTGCAAAACTAATGGGACTAGTTGACATGCATGCATTCTCTCAGTCCTGTTTTTAAAATGTAATATTCATGGCTGATTAAAACACTACACTGAAATTATGCATGGAAATTTGTCCAATAAGCAAATGCTGTTGAATTCAGCTATAATCTGTCAAACATTGTGTTAAATCTGAAATACAGATTGGAAAATGCATTTTATTTTCAATTTTACCAATATTTTCACTTCCTGTGGGCAAGTGCAACCACTACCACTAAATGACTAATTGTTGACAGGAGAGTAGAATCAACCAAAATGATCTATATTACAATTTGAATTTTCCCTTTCTGCCAATTGTCCAAATTTTATTAATCCTCCAAATTCAGAATAAGTTGTGATTTCTTTAGGTCAGCAGCGTATCTAAAGAACTTAAGGCGAGTATTGTTTAGCGTCTTGCAATGAACTTAAATTAGGTATGTTTACTGAACAGTCCTTTTCTTGTACTACCAATTTTTCTTCTGAAAAGTGAATGAGTGTGGATTGGAGTCATGCCTAGTTCAAAGGAAGATAACTGATTATTATTGCTGAAAGTCATTATTGCAGGAGTCCTTTGCCCAACAATCTTGAGCTGCCTCATCAATGACCTTCCCTCCAATATAAAATTAGAAGTGGGGATGTTTGCTGATAATTACAAATGATGCTCAGCAATGTGCGACTCCTCAGATTAAGAAGCAGTTCAAGTCTAGATGTAGCAAGAGTTTGACAACGTCCAGATTTGGGGTGACAAGCAGCAAGTAATATCTGTGCCACACAAAACCCCAGTGTAATGTCCAACTTTAACAACAGAATCTGAGCATCACTGAATCACCCACTATCAACACCTGGGGGCTCATCGCTGACCAGAAACTGAACTAGATTCATGATATAAATACGATGGCTACAAAAGTAGGTTGGAGGGTAGAAATCCTGCAATATGCAACATAGTTCCTGATTTGCCAAAGCCTGTTCAATCTCCTACAATATGCCAATCAGGAGTGTGGAAATACTCTCCACTTGCCTGGACGAATGCAGTTCCAATAATATCCAAGCAGCTCTTTCAATTGCCACTACTTCTGCAAACAGTCACTCCATCCACAACTGACACATAGTAGAAGGGTATACCATATGCAAGAGGCACTGCAAAAATGTACCAAGGTTTTGAGAAAGCACCTTCTAAACTCTCAACAACTACCATCTAGAAGGACAAAGGCAGCAGATGCATGGGAACACCACTATCTGCAACTGTTCCTCTAGGGCACACACCATCCCAATTTGGAAATATAATCATCATTCCTTTATCTTGGTTCAAAATCTTAGAATTGTCCTCCTGACAGGACTGTTAGGTATACCTGAACACCTGTACCAGTTCAAAGAGGCAGCTCATCACCACTTTCTCAAGGGTGAAGAAGGACAATAATAAGTAATGGCCTAGCTAGTGAAGCCCACATCCCTGAATATAATATTTACAGCACAAGAATTTATTAAAAAGATTTGTAGAGCTACCATGTTACTCCAGAAAAGACTTTTTTTAAAAACTGTTAAGCACTTGCAAAATTATTTTAAAAATTCTACAATTGTTTCCATAAATTCATAAATTTGCATTAACATTATGCAGTATAATTTTAAACAGTAATTCCAAAATGAGAAACTGCTGCACGACATACAACTGATGGCAGAAGCTGCTGTTAACAATTCAGTCAGGCACTGTTAGTGGGTAAGGAATAGCAACTAGATATCTAAATACTTCTCCTGATTCAGCCACAAGGAATGCAAATGATCTTGAATTGAGCAGCATTTCTTCCGTATTCACTCCACATTGACGTTTTTTGAGCAGTGACATTTTCTCTTGCCCTCTAAATTAATCACTTCTTCAAAATTTTAATAATTAATGAGGGAAATAAATTGCGGAAAGAGAATTAGATTGAATATGTTTTTGCATACTTTTGCCTTGACATGATTTGTCATAACATAAACTTCACAGGAAATGTCTGTGAACTTGGTTCAATCAATCAACATTGTTTCTTCTCTTCTACTCTCGCCTGAAAATAATAAAATCTTGTGTTAGGGATCTGCACAGATGCAGATATTGGCCCAGGTATTCCTATCTCAGTGGTAGTTACCCAAAGTGTTTTTAATCCTTAATTCCCTAGAGTCATCTGCATCAGGAATTTTGCATAGTCCTACGTGCAACTTAAGTCTACTTTGCTCTTAATACAAGGGGGTCATTGGAACATCTGGGGTAGTAATTTGTATACACAGAGCACAAAAATAGGAGTGAACTGAAAGTTTTGAACAATTGGCGGACTTTGCATTCAGGAATTCATAACAGAAGGTACTCCTCAAATGGAAGTATTGTTAGAGAATGGACAACTGGTATTGTCTCAATGTCGATTTCAAGCATAACAATTTGTAATGCGCATGTGCAAAAATTGTCTTAACATAAAATTGGACTCCTGCTCCCAAGCCTAGAACTTGAGCATATCTCCTAGTTTTAACTACAGATTTGGCTCAAATTGGCCAATGTAGGCTCGTCACAATATCCATTTCAAAACTGGACCTGCTCTAATGGATGTCAAGCACAGCAAGAGTTGTTGAGTAAAAAGTGAGGTCTGCAGATACTGGAGATCACAGCTGAAAATGTGTTGCTGGTTAAAGCACAGCAGGTCAGGCAGCATCCAAGGAACAGGAAATTCGACGTTTCGGGCCAGAGCCCTTCATCAGGATGAAGGGCTCTGGCCTGAAACAGCAAGAGTTGTTCCCAACAATGCTCAATTTTAACAAGTTCAGTGAATATCCAGTGGTATAAGCCACATCTCAATGGCCACCAAAATTACAAGATGTATCTGTTGTGTTAGAGGTAGATGCAAGTCAATAAGCTGATCATTTTCCTTCCATTATTGGTGAGTGAACTATTCAAGATCAAGTACTATCTGATAGAAGGACTACTTGAACAATCAGGTCTTGTTGCGTATCCACATTGTCCAATCTGTCACCAGATAATAATCTGCTCTCTTGTTTTCACTACCAAAATGGATGACCTCACATTTATCCAAATTGTACATCATCTACCATTCACCCACTCACTCAAACTGTTCAAATCACATTGAAGCATCTCCTCCTGCATCCCACTCATTGCTCAATCTCTTGCCCAGCTTTGTGGCATCTATAAACTTGGAGATAGTACATTCTGTTCCCTCATCTAAATCATCAACATATATTGTGAATAGCTGGGATCCAACCACTAATGTCTTGGATATCCCACTAGTCACTGCATATCACTTGGAAAAATACTCTTTTATTCTTATTCTTTTTTCATGTCTGCCAACCAGTTCCCAATCCATGTCAGGACACCAGCCCCAATCCTACTTTAATTTAAATGTTAATCCTTTATTTGGGACTTTATCAAAATATTTCTGAAAGTCCAAGTATACAACATCTATTGGTTTCCCCTCATCAACTCTAGCTGTTACATCCTCAAAAAATTTAGTAGATTTGTCAAGCATGATTTCCTTTTGTAAATCCATACTGACTCTGTCCAATTCTGTCACTATTTTCCAAATATTCTACTATTAAATCTTTTATAATGGATTCTAGCATTTTCCTCACCACTGATACAAATGCTGACTGGTCTATAAT
This sequence comes from Hemiscyllium ocellatum, assembly GCF_020745735.1. Taxonomy (NCBI): domain Eukaryota; kingdom Metazoa; phylum Chordata; class Chondrichthyes; order Orectolobiformes; family Hemiscylliidae; genus Hemiscyllium; species Hemiscyllium ocellatum. The sequence goes on along the minus strand of NC_083403.1, from coordinate 126,870,875 downwards.
TCTGTTTTTTTTCTCAACCTTTTCTAAAATAGTGGGGATACATTAGTAACCCTCAAATACAATAGGAACTATTCCAGAGTTATAGAAATGTGAAAGATGACCACTAACCACCCAATATTTCTAGGGCTACTTCCTTAAATACCCTGGGATGTCCATTAGACGGCCTTGGGGACTTATCAGTCTTTCATCCAATCAATTTCCCCAACATTTCCCTCCTAATTCTGATTTTCTTCAGTTCCTCCCTCTCACTCGACCTCATGTTCGCCAATATATTTAGCAAGCTATTGGTGTTTTCCTTTCTGATAAATGGACCAAAATATGTATGTAAATGGTCAGCTCTTTGTTCTCCATTGTAACTTCCCATTTCTGATGTAAATGACCTACATTTTGCTTCACTAACCTTTTTCTCTTCAAGTGCCTATAGAAGCTTTTACAATCAATCAGTTTGTATATTTCCCGCAAACTTATTCACTATGCTTTGTGTTTTTTTTTGTTTAATTATATGCAAATCCTTTACTGAAATTCATAACCAAATTCGAGTAACTAATTTGCTACTACTATATTAAATCATCACAATTTACTTCACTTCTCAAGTACAGTGACAAGTTATCCTGATTGCACTGAAATTTCAATGGCGATAATTTAAAAAGTTCTGATCAGGTTCTCCAGCTCAGCAATAATTTAGCATAATATTTTTACTTGTATTTTGCTATAACTGGCAGGAGAAAGTAACATAACATATTCCCCTCACATCCAGTGCTCCCTCATTATTTTGGTGCCCTTGCTCATTCTTTTGCCTTATTTATAATTCTCTGATAACTTCAATTGCTCATATCATTTCATTTAAATTTAAAGAATTTAAGCTATCCTTTTCTGTATTCTGCCACTCTCTTCCCCATCCTGTTTCTGGTATTTGCCTGTTCTATGGTTACTTAGCAGAGACTCCTCTCCTCCACTATTTATTTCATTCCCCGCAGCTCTCTCAATCTTGCTTGTTGATTCTTTTTTCCCAGGTGCCCTATCTCCCCAAACCTATTCACAGGCCTTGCACCTATTTTTCACCTTGTTAACATTCCTATTCTCCCCAACCCATAAATTGCATTCCACGCCTCCTAAAATCATAACCCCAGTACCACAATGTGCACTAAGCTGAGAAACCAGAATTCTACTTATGAAATAGAGTGATTATATTATAAAAATTAAAAGAAAACAAACACGGCCTATTGCTCACCTGCAAATAAGTCATTTTTTGGGTATTTCTCAGTGAAAAGAAACTACAGTTGAAAAACACAATCTGTGATCAATAAATAGTACAACATCTGGACTATATGGCCCTTCAAGTTTGCTCCACCACTCAATACAATGATGGTGGTTCACCTTTCTCAACTTCATTTTCCCACCCGTTCTCCAAATATTTAATGCCCTGAACTTTCTTTCTCAGTCTTAAACAGTGACGAAGCATACACTATCCCTGAAATAGGCAATTTCAAAGGTTAATAACATACTAACTTAAGAAATTTCTTCTCATCTTAAAGCAAAATGTTCAATCTTTTATCCTGAGACTCTACCACTGTGTTCTGAATTCTCTAGGCAGGGAATAAGACTTCTGTATCCATCCTGCTAAGGCCATGTAGAATTTTGCATTTCATTTGAACTCTAAGAAGAGTATAAGATCAATTTCCTCATGCCTCTTATCCCAGAGAGGACAGTAACGTTTCGCTTTCCCATCTCCAAAGAAAATATATCCTTCCTTAAATATGAAGATCAAAATTCCTCACAGTACTCCAGATGCAGCAAAGATCTTACAATCTAGCACTGAGTATCCCTCCTCATCAAGAATAGCAACGGTTCAAGGCAACAACTCAAACTACAGGGCAATTAGGGGTGGACAATAAATGCTGGCCTAGCCAAGGACAGATGGATGAATGATAGAATACCAATTCCCTAGCCATAAAAGCCAACATGACATATGTCTTAGGAGAATACTGCAGAAGCTAGAATCCCGACTGAAAACAACAAATGCTGGAGATCACAGTGAGTCAGACAGCAACCATAGAGAGACAACAAGCTAACATTTTGACTCGAGATGACTTAATCATGTCACAAAGCTGGTCCTTTTTCTCAAACCTACTCCTTCTTCTCAAGGTTACCAAGTTCTTGTTTTTTTTTCCAGCGGGAACATAACACAGCCCAACTTCCGAATCGGCTGAAGTGGTACAGAGATGAAAGGGTTTACTGAGAGGCCTTTGGTTTATACGTAACAGATTCTGCCCTTCTAACTTGACCTGTAAGCCTCTGTTTCAGTTTTACTCTGTGTTTATGGGGTTTGTTTATTGAGACTGTTGTGTTTTCAGAACAGCATAATTAAGTCTAGTTTGGAAAGACTGAGATTTGTGGGTATTCTGTTCTGTGTTTCATTCTGTAATTTTGTGAATAATTTTTTGTCTTGTTTTTTTTAAAATCTGTTAGTCAACCTAGCTAACTTACCCAGGGTAATTTTCACTGTACACTTACCAAAACAAATAGCAAGTTACAGTCTGGGCTGCCTGTTTAAGAATGCTCGAGTGGCCTGGCCTAGTCCATAACAATCATGCCATATGTCTTTCTAAATGCTTGCCTTACCTGCAGGTTAACTTTCTCAGTTTCTTATTACAAATAAACCCATGGGCTAATTAATATCAAATTCCAGGCATTTTTTTTATATAACCAAGGTAAATAACCACACACCTTCTCACATTATATTCCATCTGCCACCTTGTTGTCCATTCACTTAAACAATGTAGAGCAGTTTGCATTTTCCTAAGCTTACAGTTCCACCTGGCTTTATATTATCAGTAAACTTAATCCCTGATACTTCATCTAATCAGTATTAGAGATTGTAAATAATTGAGGACCTACCATTAAGGTCAGGAGCCTGAAAGTTCCCTGGTGCAGACATACCTCAGGCTTCACTCTTGGGCTGAGATGGAATTCAGGTGGAAGGGAGAGGTGTCAAGTTGAAAGGTAAGGAAGGGGAGTTGCCGGCAGCAAGAGGATCAGGGACCAGGAAATTTTATTGGCACTTAGATACTGAAATGGAATGTGCCTTTGAAAATGTTTTAAAGTCCATTTTAAGTTATTTAATTCAACACTGTAGGAATTTGGAAATGTCAACAATTCCAACTTACAAGATATAATTTATTTTTCTGATAAATAAGTTCCAAAAAGAAACTAATTTTTACACTGACTCCGATGGAAAACATATTTTACTTAAAATCATTTTCAGGAACATAGCCACAACTTTTAAGTGAGCACTTCAAGTACATTTGGAACCACTGTAAATTATTTTGAATAATTCAGAACTGCTTACATACTCACAAAACAGAGATTGCAAAACATGTATTTTCAGTGAGTAAATAATACATTTTAAATTAAAATATGAGAAAATACTCCCTACACTTCAAATAACGTAAACACACACTTAAGCACTCTCCTATGTTAATCGTACTGTTTGGTGAAAGCATCCTGCAGAAAGTTTGAATAGATCGAGTTTAAAACTACTATTAATATCTAATACAAAAGTAAAATATGGGATATTGGAGGATTCTCATGAAAGATCACAGACTTGAAACATTAGTTTCATTGCTCTCTCCACAGATGCTGTCAAGTCTCCTAAGTAATTCCTGCATTTTGTTTTTCTTGTACATATTATCACAAGTGAGGCAGAAAGAGTGGACTATTGTTCTAGTGCCACTACTTCATGGGTCAAACATAAAATAAGAATATTTTTGCAGTCACCAAGATGACCAAAAATACCTCAGCTAAATCAGATTTTAAACACACACACATATGTTTTAAATTAAAATATTTTGGAATTTTTAAATTGGAACTTGTGGCATTTGGATTACCTGCGTTTCTGAGCATGTTTAATGATGAACTTGAAAGTATTTTTTGTAGCTATGGTGATTTCTTTTAAAATGCAATATAAGAGACTTCCTGGAATTTAATGGAGTTTTGTTTTCATTAGGTGAGCTTTAGCAGTGGAAGAAGTAATTAGTTATGCATTAAGTTTCAGTTAGAAGAATATGGAATAATAGGGACGGAAATGGGGGCTGGCTGAATTGGGGAAAACATCCACTGTTTGCAGAAACCTTTTCGTTTTGACTTTGTAGAAGACTTGGTGAAAGCAGGATGTGTGAAACAATTACTCCTGAAAAGAGGTGATAGTGTTGAACTGTTAAGAAATAGGTTCTCTCAGTGCAAGAAGTTTATCTTCAAACTTATAGACCAGTGTGTTTGGTTACAACCATGAAAGGGTTATGAGAGTTGACAAAGTCTAAGCTCAGGTATATGCAGACTTGAAGAAGAGGCTATCCAGAAATTGAAGCATTCATTAACTTAAACCTTATATACGTGAAAAGAGAAGTGAATTCTCTCTGGTGCGAGTATTACAAAGGGGTGCTTCTGGGATTAATGGGATTTTCTAACCAAGATGGTGGCGGAGTAGCTGCAGTGCATTGAAGTTTGAGTTCATTCACATCCATCTGCTTTATATTTTCCCCTTTTGTTTTGTTTTTGCCTTTTGCTTTTTGTTGACGGTCTTTTGCTTTGGCAAGGAATTGGTGCCAGGCCCTGCTTGAACAAGTTACAGGACCCGTGATTGAAAGCTGCGAGCGGACCCTGCCCAACCATGTTTCAGGAGCTGGCAAGGGACTCAAAGACCAGAAGCTGTGACCAGGTACAAGCATATTCTGGGATCCAGGGATCAGACAGAAAAAGATAGGAGCAGGAGGAGACCACATGGCCCTTCGAGCCTACTCTGCCATTCATCACAATCATGGCCTATCATCCAACTCATTGGCTTAATCCGGCTTTCTCCCCACAACCTTTGATCCCATTTACCTCAAGTGCTATACCCACCTCTTGAATACATTCAATGTTTTGGATACTGTGAGTGGACTATACTCAAGCATACTCTGGGATCCAATTGCAGCACTGAAAGTTATAGAATCAGAGGTGACAGCAGCAGGGAGGAGATCAGAGTTGGTCGTGCAGTGTCAGCAAGCACTCAACTCCCCGCCCCCCAGCTCCAAAGACTGCACGCTGTGTCTTGGCCTGACTGTCTGCATTGAAATAAGACTTAAATAAGCCTTTAATATCTGGAGATTTCTTATTCCTTTTGATTTTGTTGCATTTTTTCTTTTTTTCGTAAACAAGTGTGTAACCAAGATGGTGCCAGTTATGTCAGTGCAGGTGAGATGACGCCAAAGAGTGGTGATTTTGTTCCAGCAGCACGGTGAAAGGGGTTTCAGAGTGGCCACCAGGTAATGACCAATAATGCAGCACTTAGAAAGTAAAGACAGAAAACTGAAGAAATTAAAGAAAATAAACAACTTTACCGTCCTTGTTAAGTTTTGGTTAATTTTTCCTGTGTTTTAAGATAGTGCCAGAGACTCAACACTTTTCACTATATTTTGTAAAAAGATATACGTGATATATTATGCTTTCGGAGGTTACTCTATCCTGGCTTTTTTTTAAAAAAAGGTTTTAGGACAGCAGTACCAAGATGTCTACTGAAAACCCATAAAGTAACCAACTTGTAGGCCTTGGGGGTTTTTGGGATCTTGATCAAATGGGTCAATGGGCTAAGTGGCAGATGGAGTTTAATTTAGATAAATGTGAGGTGCCACTTTTTGGGACTTATACACTTAATGATAAACTCCTTGGGAGTGTTGCTGAACAAAAAGACCTTGTAATGCAGGTTCATAGCTCCTTGAAAGTGGAGTCGCAGGTAGATAGGATAGTGAAGGCGGCATTTGTATGCTTTCCTTCATAGGTCAGAATATTGAGTACAGGAGTTGGGAGGTCATGTTGCGGCTGGACAGGACATTGGTTAGGCCACTGTTGGAATATTGCATGCAATTCTGGTCTCCTTCCTATCAGAAAGGTGTTGTGAAACTTGAAAGGGTTCAGAAAAGATTTACAAGGACATTGCCAGGGTTGAAGGATTTGAGCTATTGAGAGAGGTTGAATAGGTTAGGGCTGTTTTCCCTGGAGCGTCGAAGGCTGAGGTGTGACTTAGAGAGGTTTATAAAATTATGAGGGGAATGGATAGGATAAGTAGACAAAATCTTTTCCCTGGGGTGGGAGAGTCCAGAACGAGAGGGAATAGGTTTAGGGTGAGAGGTGAAAGATATAAAAGAGACCTAAGGTGCAACTTTTTCATGTAGAGAGTATGGAATGAGCTGCCAGAGGAAGTGATGGAGGCTAGTACATTTGCAACATTTAAAAAGCATCTGGGTACGTATATGAATAGGAAGGGTATGGAGGGATATGGGCCAGGTGCTGGCAGGTGGGACTAGGTTGGGTTGAGATATCTGGTTGGACCGAAGGGTCTGTTTCCACGCTGGGCATCTCTATGACTCTAATCAACCTGAATGGGTGTGATGGATGTCTCACAGACACATGATTTTTTTGTTTCTTAGTTTTTCAGAAGCAGTTGTTGATGGGTCTGTTGCTGTAGTACATCTCTCCTTGATGTTTTTCCCCCTGGGCTGCTAGAATTGCATGCGAGACCATTTATTTTACAGACATTGTTTTTGCCAAGGGTGTTTTTATGGGCTGTTACTATATTGGAACAGTTACTGTTTAGTAGCTAACTAACTTATTCTTCTGTTAAGTTTTCCAACAGAGTGACGACTAAGCCAATTCTTTTCTTCATTCTTTCTTTTGTGGTACTTTAACTACAGAGTGTACAAATAAGGTGTGTTTTGCTTCAAATCTGGTAGTTTAACCAATCAAGTTTCACCCGGAACGCAGGACTTCACACTTATCTTAAAATAATAAGTAGCTACAGTCTGAACTATCTTCCTAATATATTGAGGAAATCTGGTCTGGTCCAGAACACAATAAATAAATCCAATTCAATTGTTTGTATTTTACAGCATTTTGCAAGTTAAATATTTAACTTGTACTACATGTAAAGAGTTTAGTTGATTCGATTTCATCCTCATTTCTTTTGCAAAACCAACTTTTGATTTAATGTTAAAGACAGATCTAAAACATTGTGTGTGTGTGTTTCAGTGAAACACTACCTCAATACAATTAAAACAGGAACCAAAATAAGAACAATCAAGCCAGATTTCAGACTAGGATCTTACTTATCCAATAATTACATCAGCTGAGATCAGAATTGAGTAAGTTTTGTTTTAATAATGTTAAGATTCACTAATTGGTTAACATTAAGTCAGCAATATAGAACTATAAATACTTATCTCTAAATATCCCTGAAACAATTCACATCCAGAAATGAGACAAAAAAAAAGTGTTTCTGGAGAGTTGACTGGAAAGAAAAACACATCAGCCAATGGATAAATGTAGGATGTTCTGGAATCTGTTGGTCTAAGGTCATATCATATTATGCACGGTTGTCATCTTGCCGACACAGCTTATTCTTATAATTTTGAGATATTCTTTCAATCATCCTTTCAAAAGAACAAATCGGTTTTCACCAGGAACTGATATAGAGGATTTTCTTTTCTGAATTGGGAAATATCAATTAGGCAGTTTGTACATTGCAAGCTTTTTTCCAACAGCATCCAATAAAACATGAATCTCTCTAAGTCAGTCAATATTCAAAGCAGCCCCACACAGTCTGCAGAAAAGCAAATTATTTGATTTCTAGGAAGCCTCGTTTATACCAAAAATCCCCAAGGTCCACTGTGAACTTCCGGTGACTGCTTTTAAATAAACCACTCCAGGTATATCTACAAAACTTGAAATAAATTATTTTTTCTATAATCCTTCAAATTCTAGTCCTGCAAACAATACTCAATATGGAGTATCTACATAACGATAGTAAATCATTTATATGGATTAGTGTTTCAAAAATTGCTGAGTTACTGTCAACTATTGCAAATATTATTCTCTATGTCTACACAAAATCCTTATAGTAGAAAACAAGTCTAAGTTGATACATTTTAATCAGCAAATGAAACTAATAACCATTTACTGTTTTTAATGGCAGAAAAAATGCTAAGACCATAAGATATATGAGCAGAAATTAGGCCATTCAGCCCATTGAGTCTGCTCTGCCATTCAATCATGGCTGATCAGTTTCTCAACCCCATTCTCCCACTTTGTCCCTGTAACTCTTAATCACGTTGATATGCAAAAATCTATCTTAATTTTAAATAAACTCAATAACCTGGTCTCCGCAGCCTTCCGTGGCAATAAATTCCATAGATTCACCACTCTCTGGCTGAAAAGGCTTTGTTTTATCCCCATTCTAAAAGGGTCTTCCCTTTATACTAAGGCTGTGCCCTCAGGTCTTAGACCCTCCTACCAATGGGAATAACTTCCCAACATCTACTCTGTCCAGGCCACTCAGTATGTTTCAATTAGATTCCCCCAATATCCTTCTAAACTCCATCGAGTATAGACCCAGAGTCCTCAAATGTTCCTTATATGCTAAGCTTTTCACTGCTGGGACCATTCTCGTGAACCTCCTCTAAATGAGCTCCAGGGCCAGTACATCCTTCCTGAGATATGGGGTCCATAATACTCCAAATGTGGTCTGACCAAAGCCTCTGAAGTATATCCCTGCTTTTATATTCAAGTCCTTTCAAAATAAATGCCATCGTGGCATTTGCCTTCCTAACTGGGGCACGGTGGTTAGCACTGCTGCCTCACAGCGCCAGAGACCAGGGTTCAATTCCCACCTCAGGCAACTGCCTGTGTGGAGTTTGCACATTCTTCCAGCATCTGCGTGGGTTTTCTCCGGTTGCTCCGGTTTCCTCCCACAGTCCAAAAATGTGCAGGTTAGGCGAATTGCCATGCTAAATTGCCCGTAGTGTTAGGTGAAAGGGTAAATATAGGGGAATAGGTCTGGGTGCATTGCTCTTTGGAGGGTCGGTGTGGACTTGTTGGGTTGAAGGGCCTGTTTCCACACTGTAAGCAAATCTAAGCAATCTAATCTATCTAATCTAATAACTACTGACTCAACTTGCAAGTTTACCTTGAGAGAATCCGAGACTAGAACTCCCAAGTCTCTTTGACTTCTGAATTTTATCCACATTTTAGAAAACAGTCCATGCCTCTATTCTTCCTACCAAAGTGCATGAGCTCACACTTTCCCATATTTTACTGCCACTTCTTTGACCATTCTCCTAACCTGTCCAAATCCTTTTGTAATGCTGAAAATGTGTTGCTGGTTAAAGCACAGCAGGTTAGGCAGCATCCAAGGAACAGGAAATACGAATCCTTTTGTAGTCTTCCCGCCTTCTCATTGCTACCTGTCCCTCTACCTTTGTATCTTCTGCAAACTTCACCAGAATGACCTCAATTCCTTCATCTAGATCGTTAAATGAACGCATAAAATGAAAAGTTGTGGTCCCAACACTGAGCCTTGAGGAACACCACTTGTCACCATCTGCCATCGTGAGAAGGACCCTTTTATCCCCACTCTCTGCTTTCTGCCAGACAGCCAAACTTCTATCCATGCTAGCACCTTGCCTCTAACACCACTGGTCCTTATCTTACTCAGTAGCCTCCTGCACGGCATCTCGTCAAATGTTACTTCCTCAAAAGAATTTAAGAAGATTTGTCAGGCATGACCTATCCTTGATGAAACCATGCTGACTTTGCCCTATTTTACCATACACTTCTAAGTATTCAGAAATCTCATCCTTCCCAATGTACTCCAGGATCTTACCTACAACTGAATTTAGGCTAGATTGGCCTGTAACTTTATGCCTTTTGCCTTACTCCCTTCTTAAACAGTGGTGACATGTTTGCGATTTTCCACTCCTCTACGACCTTCCCTGATGTTAATGATTCCTGAAAGATCACCATTATCTCTTCAGCTATCTCCCTTAGAACTTCAGAGTGTAGTCCATCTGGTCCACAGGATTTATTCACCTTCTGGCCATTCGGTTTTTCTAGCACCTTCTCCTTGGTGATGGCCACCACACTCAGCTCTGCCCCCTCACTCTCAAATTTTTGGAATATTACTCACATCTTCCACTGTGAAGACTGGTGCAAAGTAATTATTCAATTTTCAACTATTTCGGTTCTTCAGCCACTTCCTTGTTCCCCATTATTATCTCTCTAGCATCATTTTCCAGCAATCCAATGTCCACTTTTGCCTCGTTTTTGCATTTTATTTATCTAAAGAAACTTTTACAGTCTTCCTGATATTACTGGCTAGCTTATCTTCCTATTTAATCTTCTTCCCTTTTTTTGTTTCCTTCTGTTGGGTCTATGTAAGCTTCCCAATTTTCTAGTTTCCCATTTCCCTCCACCACATTATAAGCTTCCTTTTTATGCTATTCCTGACTTCTCTAGTCAGCCATGGTTGCCTCATCCTCCCTGTACCATGCTGCTTTTTCCTTTGGGATGACTCTCTGCTGTGACTCCTAAATTACTCCCAGGAACTCCTGCCATTGCTGTTCCACTGTTTTTTCTGCCAGGCTCCTCTCCCAGTCAATTCTACCCCAGCTCCGCCCTCATGTCTCTGTAGATGTCGAAAGCAGCTACAATATCTGATTCTATCTTCTCCCTCTCAAATTGCACAGTAAATTCAATCATATTATGATTACTGCTTCCTAAGGGTGCCTTCACTTTAAACTCCCTTATCAAATTGCCTCACTGTACAACACTAAATCCAGTATTACCTATTCCCTAGAGAGCTCCACTACAAGCTGCTCCAAAAAGCCATCTTGTAGACAGACATTCTACAAATTTGTTTTCTTGCAAACCACTACCAACCCGATTTTCCCAGTCCACCTACATACTGAAATCCTCCATAATCACTGTACCTGTGTCTTTCTTATACATCTTTTCTATCTCCAGGTGTATTTTGCACCGAGCTCCTGACTACTGTTGGAGGCCTGTGTATGTAACTCCCATTAATAATTTTTTTACCTTTGCAGTTCCTCAATTCTACCACACAGAATCTACTTCATCTGACTTGGATGCATTTCTTACTATTGATTTAATTTCATTTCTTATTAAGAAGCCAACCCCACCCTGTCTGTCCACCCACCTATCTTTTCAATATGAATATTCAGTTCCCAATCCTGATCCCCTTGCAGCCACATCTTCATAATGCCCACCACGTCATACCTGCCAATTTCAAACTGCGCCACAGGCTCATTTACCTTATTCCTTATGCTGTGTGCATTCAGATACAACACCTTCAGTCCTGTCTTAACCGTCCCTCTTCTATAGTCATTTGTTCATCCAGTGTGCTTGAAGTTGGGCTTATGGCAAGTGGTGTGGAAACAAAATGACCTATTCAACTTCACCCTCCTTAATCTACCTGATCCAGATGGATCTACTCAGGAGTCTTCCAAACCCATGGGCCTCATGAAGCTGATGTGCCATCTGAACATGGAGGATAATTTCCATCAAGTGCATCATCACAAATCTACTTAGTGCAATATGTTCAAAACCAACTTAGCAACTCAAAACAGGGCATCCATGTAGGTTCTCAGCAAAATTTCATTCAACCTCTCAGCACCTTCTATTTCATTTTGTACCATGACCATCAAGCCAGGTGACCAATTTTATCTCAGTGAGGAATGTAAAAGAGCATGCTGACAGTTACCACGCCCAGCAGAAAATGCGGAGCTGCCTTGTGAAGTTACTATTGCGGCCTATGTGCATACTAAACAGCAAATAAGCACGTAATAGATAAAACTAAGTAATCCCACAAAAGATCAAATCAACCTTCTGCAGTCCTGTCACAACCAATCCAGAATGGAGATGAACAATTAAACAATTAATTGGAGGAAGAGGTTCTATTGTGAAAGTTCTTGTGGCATGGGGTAGTGTCCCTAACTGTTCCAGAAGGTTTAGGTTGAAGTTCCACCTGCCTTGGAGATATTTCACAGCATATCGAAACAGATTCAATAAAATAATTACAATCCTTGTCCCCAGTGGTAGGACAGCCAAGTTAATCAGAGAATAGAATGGCTGAAAAGTGCTCAATAACTTCTGTCTGCAATGATCCAGCTCAGCCTTCTCTCAACGTCTTTAGTATTCTTTTAACAAATTTAACTTACTCATGCAAGGTGCACAAGTTAAAGCAAAGGCCATGTACCATGACAACATTCTGCCAGAAATCCTTAAGACCGGTGTTCCAGAATCCAATTCTCCCATCTACCTAACTGTGGAAAATTGCTCAGGTACGTCCTATCTTCAAACAACCTAACCCAGTCAATTACTACTCCATTAGTCTACTCCTAACTCATTCCATGGATCATCAGTGTAAAGTTCTGCACAAGCTTACAATTCTTTGGCAAAATCTGGGTTCAGGGATTGCCAGGCAATCATTCTTCAATAGTTCATACATTCTTCAATGACAGAGCAGGCGAAGGAAGGAGGCTGCACCAGCAAGGTACTCCTAATCATTATGTGACATATCACTGAATCCAAACTGTCATCCTACCAAGATTGATTGCACAATGCTGACACCTCAAAGGTCCCATGTTAAACAAAGTCATGAGCAGGCTTCTATCAGAGTTCATTTGTCAAATCCTGTGATGATACAAAATTGGTGATGCGGACAGAGATATGAACCTGGAAGGACTTAATCTTGAATTTCTGTACAGAGAACAAATGCATGAAGAACACTGTGTTGGAACAGAGGTATATCTGGGCAGCAGTATCTATGAGCAAGCAGTTCTCTTCAGAATATCCTCTGCTCACGCCAAAGAAAAGGTGTCCTAACCAATCGCTCTATCACCTTCTCTTGTCTGGGGAACTGTACCCTAAGTAATCACAATTTTCATGATCAAAGGAAGGAACATTAATCTTTCAGCTTGGAGTGTTAGAATACACATGGATAATCTCACAGAAAGAAGAATGCAATCAGATAGCATGAGCCATCAAGACTGCATATTGACATTGCAACCCTCAGTATGACCTTCCTGCTATGGAATGGTAATACCTTTTACTGGAAAAGGAAAGGCTGACAACTGTTCTCTGGTCTATGGAGTTGGTTTTGCCAAAGTAACAAGAGGATGACGATGCATGTACTTCCAGAACTCAATTGCGTATATGAAAGGCATAATGACATTATCTACACGTCAATCAGAACATGTATGACATCTTCATTGTCAAGGATCAAGAATCCTTCAAAGATCGCCACAAATGAACAAAGGTCTTAGTGTCCAGGCCAGTTGTCAGTCCCCATTCCTGAATATCATATAACACATAACATTGCTAGAGAAATTCTAGCGACTATACTCCTTTCTAGAATCCCTTCTGGAAGGACATTTGAACAAACTAGTGTCCTTGAAGCAAGTTCCTCAAGTATTCAAGCAGAACTCCTGGGTATGTATGATGGACTTACAGACTTTTTCCATACGATGGAAACATGGCTCCCACTATAAAGGTCCAATTTGTTCAACACGCAACTGCCCAGCATTTCATGGGAGAACAAAATTGCTTAAGGCACTCTAAAGCTCTTCCTGAAGCACAGCAGCATGACGTTAATAATTTAGGGGAGCTTGCTATCAACTACTTGAAATAGCGGCAATGTATCCATTGAAGTCATCATCCTTTGAATCTAAATGCCTGAAATGAGGAGGCAGAGTGGTGGCATAGAAGGGAACAGAAAGAATCCAGATTCATTACCTCATGAAACTGCTTGCTACCAAGACAAAATGTGAGAAGTCAATGAGTCACCTTGGTTTAATTAATATTAATTATGTTTAGGTCAAGAATTGTGGCTTTATGCCCCTTTCTAGGACTTGTGAACCGTAAATTATATTACTTGTTTAGGTTGGACATGCTGGGTTTTGCTAAATTAAGGTCCTATCAGCCTATTCCTGTTGGTTTTATAGGTCCTAAAATAACATTTGAAGAACATCAGCACATGCTTCCAGTTTCATTGCCTCTTAAACCAACGCTACCCAAAAACAGGCTAAATGGGCATGTGTCTCAGAACTGCTTATCAAGCACCTCTGGTTAATACAGATGGTCTTTCGACCACATTCCAGTCACTTTATTTTCAAAGTGTAAACTTCAACATTCATAATGCATATATAGCATTTAATGCTGAAATGTAAGTATAACAAGATTAAAGATTCTAAACCAAATTAATAAAACTTCAGATCGCAAACTGCATTATTTAGCTAAACCAGAGTTATTTACAATATAGCTTGTACAAAACATAGGCTTGTGAATCAATAGCACATGTGGAACATCTCCATTGCATCCAGATCCTCAACTGACTTAAGTATAAGGAATATTTTGAATACAGTACTCTATTGAGTTAAAAATAGCCTTTCAAAAGCAGTATAAAGAAAATCTGAAAGAACTGCAATGTTGGAAATCAGAAACACAAACAGAAATTGTTGGAAAAGCCAAGCAGGTCTGACAGCACATGTGGAGAGAAATCTGAGTTGATGTTTCAGGTCCAGTGACTTTTCCTCAAAGCTGAAAAGCAGAAGCAGAAGCTACCACAAAATTGAAGAATCAAATCAGACCAAAAAATGTTACTCCAATTTCTTCTGAAGATCAACAACACGAAAATTAACACATTAGTGCTCTACACATAAGTCAATGCCACTGAACTTGTCAAATTGATTTCACATTCAGATTTACATCTCAGTTCATTAAACACAACCTACACAAATAGAAGCATACTTCAAAGTAAAGTGAAGCAGCAGAACTTAAATCAGTTTGGACATTAATGTGACATTTTTCCAATCACATGGGTCACTAATTGAAAGGCAAAGTTATTTATTTTGACTAAAATATCAATGAATTGCTGGATGTTTTCTGCAAACAAGATTGCACATGCTGCTAACAAATAAAAGCAAAACAACTTTCCTGACATAATACATTATCCAGCAATGAACAGCAAAATAACAGGCAAATTGGTATTAGAAGGGCATTACTGAAGGCTGGAAGTGCCCAAAATGTGTAGAATTGATCCTGCTAGGTAACAGAAAGCCAAAAGATTGCTTTCATTGTGGTTACTCATTCTTCAAGGAATGAATTTATTACAAGTAAACCACCATATGCAATTAGAACTTCTGAGGTCTACAACTGCTGATGTAATAAGTCATCCAATCTCATGATGTAACCAATTCAGGGCTATAACTGACAGCAAAAAACAGTGCCGATGTACTCCTGAAGCAAAACATCTTTCTTAATTCTCTTCCACATAAATAGGGCATTTAGCTTTTAGAATACAGAAATGGGCCATTTGCTCAATAGGTCTATGCCAATGTTTATGCTTCAAAGAAGTCTCCTCACACATCTTTCAATGCCAGCATTTAAATCAATTCCATCAGATTGGAGAAGCACTGCTTTGAGAAGACAGCTCTCAGTTTGATCCAGATGGATGCAGAAGACTACTTACATGCCAACCTCCTCCAATACTACTGCACTGTCATACTAGTAGGACTTCCCGTGCCTGCTTTTGCTTATGCACTTAGTCATGTACACAGATAATCTCCTTTAATAGCTTTCGTTTCAATGCTATCTCTGGAATCCCTTGAAGATTCTGCAAGGACATCTCATTTTCATTTACATGCTGCTTTCCAGTGAATTCATTTAAAGACATGACAAGAGATTTCACATCAACACTGATGTCTGCAGACCAAACTGATACCAGCTCTAACTCATTAACTTTTCCCTTGACCCTTCATTGAATATGTGTATTTTGCCTGTTTGCCTGATTTGCAGTCCTAGATAAGCCATGATTTTGTAAGTAGAGGATTTCCCATTGATTTATCCATTTTTGGGATCTTTATTCAAAACTTTTGCAAGGGATTCATGAAGGCAGAATGCTGGATGTTGTCTACATGGAATTCAGTAAGGAGTTCGACAAGTTCTGCATGGTAGACTGGTTAACAAGGTTAGATCACATGAAATACAGGGAAAACTAGCCATTTGTGTACAAAATTGGCTAAAAAGTAGGAGACAGAGAATGATGGTGGAGGATTGTTTTTTGAACAAGAGGCCTGTGACCAGCAGTGTGCCACAGGAATCAAGGAACAATAGAGGACTGACACATTTTGCCCTTCCATAGTAAAACTGTCTTCACTTACAGGATCCATATTCCTCTATTCCCTTCCTATTCATGTATGCATCTAGGTGCTTCTTGAATGCTGCTATTGCATCTGCTTCCATCACCTCCTCTGGCAATACATTCCAGGCACCCACCCGGTGTGTGAAAGCTTGCCTCGCACATAATGTTTAAACCTCCCCCCTCGCATCTTAGACCTGTGTCCCCTCATAAAGGAAAAAGCGTCATACTTTCCACTTATCCAGGCCATTCACAATCTTATAAACTTATAACAGGTTGCCCCTCACCTTCTGACATTCCAGTGAAAACAAACCTAGTCTATCCAACCTTTCTTCATCGCTAAAATCTTCCATACCAGGGAACATCCTGGTAACCCTTTTCTGTACCCTCACCAAAACATGCACGTCCTTCTGGTAGTGTGGTGACCAGAACTGTACACAGTATCCAAATGTGGCCTCACTAAAGTTCTAAAAAGCTGCAGCGTGACTTGTCTATTCTTATACTCAGTGCCCCTTTCAATGAAGGCAAGTAGCCCACTACTACCTTCCTTACTTGCACTGCCACCTTCAGTGATCTGTGGACCTGCACACCCAGGTGCCTCTGCACATCAATACTCCTAAAGGTTCTGCCGTTCACTGTATAATTTCCACCTGTACCTTGACTTTCCATCACCTCACATTTGTCCAGATTAAACTTCATCTGCCATTTTTCTGCTCATGCCTCCAACTGATCTGTATCCTGCTGTATCCTCCTCACTATCTGCAACTCCACCGATCTTTGTATTATCTGCAAACTTACTAATTAGACCAGCTACGTTTTCCTCCAAATCATTTATGTAGATTATGAACAGCAGAGGTCCCAGCATTGATCCCTGTGGAACATCACTAGTCACAGCCCTACATTCTGAAAAACATCCTTCCACTGCTACCCTCCGTTTCCTATGACTAAGCCAGTTCTGTATGCATCTTGCCAGCTCACCCCTGATCGGAGCTGGGTCCATTACTTTTTGTCATTTAATAAATTATTTAGATATGAATATTCAATGTATGGCTAGTAAATTTGCAGATGACACCAAAATTGGTGGTGTAGTGGACAGCCAAGAGATTTACATTGGGTACAATGGGGCCCTGGTCAGATGGGCCAATGGGCTAAGGAGTGGCAGATGGAGTTTAATTGACATAAATGTGAGGTGTGACATTTTGGTACAGCAGGACTTACATACTTAATAATAAAGTTCTAGGGAATGTTGCTGAACAAAGAGACCTTAGAGTGTAGTTTCATAGTTCCTTGAAAATAGAATCTCAGGTGGACAGGTTAATGAAGATGGTCTTTGGCATGCTTGCCTTTATTGGTCAGTGCATTGAGTATAGCAGTTGGGAGGTCATGCTGCTGCTGGACAGGACACTGATTAGACATCTTTTGAAATACTGTGTGCAACTCTGGTCTCCTTGCTAGAGGAAAAATGTTGTCAAACTTGACAGGGTTCAGATAAGATTTACAACGATGTTGCCAGGTTGGAGGATTTGAGCTATAGGGAGAGACTGAATAAGCTGGGGTTGTTTTCACTGGAGTGTCAGAGGCTAAGGGGTGACTTTACAGAGGTTTATAAAGTCTTGAGGGGCATGAATAGGGTGAATAGTCAAGAATTTTACCCTATGTTAGGGGAGTCCAAAACTAGAACTTTAGGTTTAAAGTGGGAGGGGAAAAGACATAAAAGGGACTGAAGGGGCAATTTTTTCACACAGAGAGTGGTGCATGTATGAAATGAGCTACCAGAGGAAGTGGAGGAGGCTGATACTATTGCAATATTTAAAAAGCATCTAGATGGGTATATGAATAGGAAGGGTTCAGAGGAATTATGGGCCAAATGCTGACAAACGGGACTAGATTAGTTCAGGATATCTCATTGGCATGGA
Source organism: Hemiscyllium ocellatum (assembly GCF_020745735.1). Taxonomy (NCBI): domain Eukaryota; kingdom Metazoa; phylum Chordata; class Chondrichthyes; order Orectolobiformes; family Hemiscylliidae; genus Hemiscyllium; species Hemiscyllium ocellatum. The sequence continues at coordinate 126,852,935 of NC_083403.1, read as the reverse complement.
CAAGTTAGACCGAAGGATCTGTTTCCGTGCTGCACATCTGACTCCAAGTAAAAGTGGTTCCAAAATTTGATAATTCGCTCTTGCAAAATTGTAAACAAACCATTAAATTTTATTGCTTTGTTTAAAGTCCATTACAAGGGAAATTTCACACATTTCCAGTATGAGAACCACACAAAGGAACAGGTAAGAAACAAGACTTAACATTTCGGAAACAAAGACAGAAATCCTGAAATACTTAGTTCATCAGACAACATCTGTGGAGAGAAAAGGAGTTAACATTTCAAACTGATGACATTTCATCAGAATTAAAGTCAGTGACCTGAATGTTAACTTTCCATAGATACAGATAATTTCTAACGTTTTCTGCTTTTATTTCAGGTTTGCCATACCAGCAATATTTTGATTTTATGTTATCACTTTATGCCTAATCCACAACTCATACTCTTGTCTCCTGAAAGACCTAGTTACAAACAGTCCTTTGTCAAAAAAAATGCCTCAAGTTTACAGTGACTATGAGCAACTAAAGTTTCTTTTCCTTGTAGATTGGCTGCAAATGAAAATAATCTTTATTTAAAAATTGTGCCAAAACTGACCTTAAAACTATAAAACTTCTCTTCACTAAAGAAGTTTCACAAATCAGCAGTTTATCTTTCAGTTATAATTACAGAATATGAGTGCAGTGTGACTGCATTGATCTTACAAAGCTCTGCCTCAACAACCATCAGGAGGATCATAAATAACATAAGTTGTAAAAAAAAAATCAATTTTTTCATTTCAAATCACAGGTAAAAGTCTCTGCTGAACTCTCAACTCAGCTGCTTAGCTGCAGATGTTGTGGGGAAGATGGTGGAGTCCATTATCAAGGATTTTATAACAAGAATAGTAGTAGAATCACACACCCGATCATGCTTGACCAATCTACTGGAATTTTTCCAGGATTTAACTAATAGACTTGATGGGGGGAGCCAGTGGATGTGGCTTATTTGGACCTTCAGAAGGTTCTCAACCCACATGAGATTAATGTGTGAAGACCCACATGAGATTAATGTGTGAAATCAAAGTGCCTGAGATTGGAGGTACTATATCGAGATGGACAATTGGTTAGCAGACAGGGAACAAAGAGTAGGAACGATATGGTCTTTTTCTGAATGACAGGTGGTGACTCAACAGGTATCGCAGGGATTAGAACTATGATGTCAGTTATTTACAATATATTGTTATAACATGGACACGGACAGACGAAACAAATTGTTCCTACCCCTGTACAGAACACCGTCTGTTCTCCAAACATCAATTATCCGAATTTCGGATTATCCGATCAAAATCTCAATACCCTGTAAAATGTTATGAACTCTATATAAAAACACTATGGGAAAGACGCTTACCCACAATTACACACAGGACATCCACCAGGACAAAACTAATGCTTTTGAAATTGTGCATTAACAACAGCAAACAACACACACAAAAAAACTGAGCTACAACCTGAATTTCTATTTCTTCTGGAATCTCCAGTACCTTCCATTTCTTCTGGAATCTCCAGTACCCCCCCACCCACCCACCCCAGTTGCTTGTGCTTTCCTCTCCCTCCTGGTCACTTTCACCAGGTGAATGGGGCCGGGGCTGAAATTCGCTTGTTGCAACTGAACAGGAATTGCTTTGTCTTCATTAGCAGAACCCACTCGCTTTATCCTCTACCTCTGCATGCACACACACAACAGCATGAATGAGTTAATGAACCTTTAGTTCACTCTTGTCCCAATCCAAAATGTTGAGGGGGTGAAAAACATCTGACATCATTCACTGTCCTGGAGTTGCCACAAACACAGGATGCTCCTGAATGGACTGAAAGTTCTGTCTGAATGTTCAGTATGGCTTCCTTTATTTATGAATAGATCAGTTAACTAAACAGTCATCATCCAAAAAATTAATCCCCGCCCATCTCGTTCGAATAATCAAGGTTGTTCTGTTTATGCAAGTTAGTAAAACGAAACCAATGACCCCAATAGTCATTTGAATGATTCCTAACTAGACTTTTGAATAATCAGTCCCAGACTTTGTGAATAATTAATTGCATACATTGATTTTGTATTGCAAACAACAAAAAAAAACAGAACTACTTACTAAATACACAATACCTTTAGCTGAGGTAAAATGAAATAAAAGTGAACTGATTAACCTTTATACTTTAATCTGAAACATTTATTTTCAGCCATCCCATTACATAACAGACAGACAAGAGGTAAATTAAAAGTAAATAACAAAACTGACCAAATTACTCAAATGGCTTTCACAATGCATTCTTTCACAGACACAGTTGTGAATTCCTTGGTTGCGTTTCAGGAGTTGTCAATCAGGGTAATCTTTTTAGTTCACTCAGGTCTTGGTAGTTACACTTCTAACTCCGTTTTCTACTTTTTGAGCTTCCAAAAGGTGGTGTGGGAAATCAGGGAGACAGCTTTCAAATTTTCATGCTGTGTTGCCAGCAGCCAAGCTCATCGCCACAGAAAACAGTTTAAAAAAAATCAATTATGATTCTGCCCTCCTAGATGAACATTTTTCCCCCAGAGGTTTCAATCACTACTCAAGATTCGCCATCCGCTTAAACATAGGTACTTTTCCAGACTTGCAGGAACCAATTCCCAGATACCGACTTTATTCATAGCCAACCTTTGCTACATTAAACACAAGGCTCTTCCCAGAGTTGCTGGAGCTATAGGAACCCTTTTGATCAAGATTCAGCCCCGTAATTAACTTCCAGGCCTGGCCTCACAAAAAGCTTGTTTGGTCTATTCTTTATCTTTTACCACAAATTATTCTCAAAGTCCACAAGTCATCTACAGCTCCAAACCAAAAATCAATAAAAGAATAAAAATAAAAATAATGAAAAATCAGCAAGGGTTTAACAAAAGTCACTGATTTAAATTTGGAAACTAAATGTAATATCTCAAATAGCAGATGGTACAAAGCTGGGTAGAAAGGTGAGCTGTGAGGAAGATGCAAAGATGTTGCAGTGTGATTTGGATAGGCTGTGGAGTGGGCAAATGCATAGCAGATGCATCACAATGAGATTATTTGGTAGCAAAAATAGGAAGGCAAATTATTATTTGAACGGCTGTAAATTGAAAGAGTGGAATGTTCAATGATCCTGGGTGTCCTCATGCACCAGTCCCTGAAAGTAAGCATGTAGGTGCAGAAGGCAATAAAGATGGAAAATTGTATGTCGGCCTTCATAGTGAGGAGAGTTAAGATTGTCTTGTTGCAGTAACACAAGCCAATTGTTGAGGTTGTACCTGGAATATTGTGTGAAGGTTTGGTCTCCTTTTCTGAGAAAGGATGTTCTTGCTATAGATGGATTCCAATGAAGGTTTACCAAATCATGACAGGGCTGACTACTGAGGCAGCATGGGCTGAGATTAGAAACGGGAAAAGAGAGGTCACCCTGTTGGGAGTTTTCTACAGGCCTCTCAGTAGTTCCAGAGATGTAGCGGAAAGGGTAGCAAAGATAATTCTGGTCAGGAGCGAGAGTAATAGGATAGTTGCTATGGGGAACTTAAACTTGCCAAAAATAATACAGTTCAAGTACTTTAGAAGGGTCAGTTTTTGTCCAAAGTGTGCAGGATGGTTTCCTGACATAGTATGTAGATAAGTCAACAAGGGGCAAGGCCACATTGGATTTGGTACTGGGTAATGAACCTGGCCAGGCGTTAGATTTGGAGGTAGGTGAGCACTTTGGTGATCGTGACCACAATTTGATTATGTTCATTTTAGTGAGGAAAAGGACATGTATATAACGCAGGGCAAGAGTTGTTGCCGGGGGAAAGGCAATTATGATGCGTTTCGGCAAGATTTAGGATGCACAGGATGGGAAAGGAAACTGCAGGGGATAGGCACAATTAAAATGTGGAACTTATTCAAAGAACAGCTTTTTCGTCATTTATATAAATGATTTGGGTGTGAGCATAAGAGGTATAGTTAGTAAGTTTACGGATGACACCAAAATTGGAAATGTAGTGGAAAGCGATGAGGATTACCTCAGATTACAATGGGATCTTAATCAGATGGGCCAATGGGCTGAGGATGGAGTTTAATCTAGATAAATGAGAGGTATTGCATTTTGGGAAAACAAATCTTAACAGGATTTATACACTTAATGGTAAGATCCTAGGGAGTGTTGCTGAACAAAGAGACCTTGGAGTACAGGTTCATAGCTCCTTGAAAGTGGAGTCATAGGTAGATAGGATAGTGAAGAAGGCGTTTAGTATGCTTTCCTTTATTGGTCAGAGTATTGAGTACAAAAGTTGGGAGGCCACGTTGCAGCTGTACAGGACATTGGTTAGGCTACTGTTGAAATATTACATGCAATTCTGGTCTCCTTCCTATTGGAAGGATGTTCTGAAGCTTGACAGGGTTCAGAAAATATTTACAAGGATGTTGCCAGGGTTGGAGGATTTGAGCTGTAGGGAGAGGTTGAATAGGCTGGGGCTGTTTTCCATTTAGCATCAGAGGCTGAGGGGTAACCGTATAGAGGTTTAGAGACATAGGTTTAAGGTGAGAGGGGAAAAATATAAAAGAGACGTAAGGGGAAACTTTTTCACGCAGAGCCTGGTACAGGTATGGAATGAGGTGCGGGGAAGTGGTGGAGGCTACTCCAATTGCAACATTTAAAAGGCATCTGGATGGGTATATGAATGGGAAGGGTTTGGAGGGGATATGGGCTGGGTCCTGGCAGGTGCGACTAGATTGGGTTGGGATATCTGGTCGGCATGGATGAGTTGGGCCAAAGGGTCTGTTTCCATGCTGTATAACTCTATGACTATGAATAACAGCCACTGCGTGTCCATGATAAGTATGTACCTGTCAGGCAGGGAGCCGTGGTTTACTAAAGAAGTTGAAGCTCTTGTCAAGGGGAAGGAGGAGGCTTATGGTAGGATGAGGTGTTAAGACTCAGTTAGGGCGCTTCAGAGTTACACGTTTGCATGAAAGACCTAATGAGAGAGCCAAGAAGAGCCAGGAGACGACACGAGAAGTCAGTGGTACGTAGGATCAAGGAAAACCCTAAAGCTTTCTATATGTCTACGGAATAGAAGAATGACTGGAGAAAGATTAGGGCCAAAGATAGTAGTGGGAAGTTGTGTGTGCGGAGTCCGAGAAGATAGGGGAAGCGCTAAATGAGATTTTTCATCAGTATTCACACTGGAAAAAGACAATGTTGTCGAGGAGGATACTGAGATACAGGCTATTGGACTAGATAGTATTGGCGTTTGCAAGGAGAAGGTGTTAGCAACTGTTGAGTGTAAAAAAGATAAGTCCCCTGGGCAGGATGGAATTTATCCTAGGATTCTCTGGAAAGTCAATGAGGAGATTGCAGAGCCTGTGGCTTTGATCTTTGTGTAGTCGTTATCTACAGGAATAGTGCCAGAAGACTGGAGGATAGCAAATGTGGTTCCCTTGTTCAAGGGGAATAGTGACAACCCTGGTAATTATAGACCAGCAAGCCTTACTTCGGTTGTGGGTAAAGTGTTGGAAAAGGTTATAAGAGATAGGATTTATAATCATCTAGAGAGGAATAAGTCAATTAAGGATAGTCAACACAGCAATGAGAAGGGTAGGTTGTGCTGCACAAACCTTATTGAGTTCTTTGAGATGGTGACCAAACAGGTAGATGAAGGCAAAATGGTGGATGTGGTGTATATGTTTTCAGTAAGGCATTTTGATAAGGTTCCCCATGGTAATCTATTGCACAAAATAGAGGTATGGGGTGGAGGTGATTTAGCGATTTGGATCAGAAATTGACTAGCTGAAAGAAGACAGAGTGGTGTTTGTTGGGAAATGTTCATCCTGGAGTTCAGTTACTAGCGGTGTACTGCAAGAATCTGTTTTGAGGCTACTACTGTTTGTTATTTTTATAAATGACCGAGATGAGGACATAGGAGGGTGTTTTAGTAAATTTGCGGTGATACGAAGGTTGGTGGAGTTGTAGATAGTTCTGAAAGATGTTGATGGCTAGAGAGGGACATAGATAAAATGCAGAGCTGGGCTGAGGGGTGGAAAATGAAGTTTAATGCAGAAAAGTGTGGAGGTGATTCACTTTGGAAATAGCAATAGGAATAAAAAGTACTGGGCTAATAGTAAGATTCTTGGTAGTGTCAATGAGCAGAGAGATCCGTGTCCATGTACATAGGTCCTTGAAAGTTGTCACCCAGGTTGATAGGGTTGTTAAGAAGGCATACAATGCGTTAGCTTTTATTAGTGCGGCCACACTTGGAGTACTGCATACAGTTCTAGTCCCCGCATTATAGGAAGGATGTGGAAGCTTTGGAAAGGGTGCTGAGATTTACTAGGATGCTGTGTGGTGTGACGGGAAGGTCATACAAGGAAAGGCTGAGGGACTTGAGGCTGTTTTCGTTAGAGAGAAGATAGTTTGAGAGGTAACTTAATTGAGACATATACGATAATCAGAGGGTTAGATAGGGTGGATAGTGATAGACTTTTTCCTCGGATGGTGATGGCTAACAACAGTAGTAGACTCGCCAACTTTAAGGGCATTTAAATGGTCATTGGATAAACATACGGATGAAAATGGAATAGTGTCAGATAGATGGACTTCAGATTGGTTCCACAGGTCAACGCAACATTGAAGGCCAAAGGCGCTGTACTGTGCTGTAATGTTCTATGTTCTATAGTTTGACAGATATTAGAAAACATTACGGGGTAGGGGCAATGAGATCTCATAGGAACCAATAAAATTCAATTAGGACTAGACAGCTTAGATGTAGGAAGGATGTTCCTAATGGTGGGGGAGAGTCTAGGATCAGTAGTCATAGTTTAAAGACAAGGAGTAAATAATTTAGGACTGAGGTGAGGATACATTTCTTCACTCAGAGAATGGTGTGCCTGTTGAATTCACTGCCACACAAAGTGGTTGAGTCTAAAACATTGTGTTTTCAAGGAGGTGGATATAGCTCTTGTGGCTAAAGGAATCAAGGGATATGAAGGAAGGGCATTTTCAAACTCGGTGGTCAATCACAATCATATTGAATGGTGGAGCAGGCCGAGAGGTCAAATGGCCTACACCTACTCCTATCTTCCAAGTTTCTTTGTGCATCAAAGTGGGAAAATTGATCATAAAGTCTAGAAGAAATTCTTGCCTTAAGAACACACAGAATTGCATGTACTAGATGCAATCTGGACGTCAAATTGCCAATAAGAGTCCGAATTGCTCATTTATTCCACAAACACATACTATAAAGGACTTTTGATTTTGTAAACATTTGCTTTAATGCCTCATTTACACACATTATGGAATTCCATGTGGGAGAACACACGGAACAGGTGAAAGATAATAAGACACTTCTCCCCCTGAGAGTGTTAAATCTCCCTGTATATATCAAATCAGTGCATCATTACAGAACGAAAGGAACCTGTTTGGCCCGAAGTGTCCACACTGGAATAACTTAGACACTCCCTTTATCTTGCTCTATCCCAATAACCCTGCAAGCCTAATTTTCTTTAAGCTTGTGTTCAATTTTTAAAACAAAATTGATAGTCTCTGCTTCCACTAGCTTTGTAGTTAGAGAGCTCATTATCACTCGTGTGAAGAAGCAGTTCCTCACATTCCCCCGCCTATCAAAATCCTAAATCCATGTAAAAAGTGAGGTCTGTAGATGCTGGATTTCAGAGCTGAAAATGTGTTGCTGGTTAAAGCACAGCAGGCCAGGCAGCATCCTAGGAACAGGAAGTTCGATGTTTCGGGCCAGAGCCCTTCATCTCATTCCTGATGAAGGGCTCTGGCCCGAAATGTCGAATTTCCTGTTCCTAGGATGCTGCCTGGCCTGCTGTGCTTTAACCAGCAACACATTTTCAGCCCTAAATCCATGTAGCCTTATTGTGGGTTTTGTTTCCAGTAGGGTATTTTATCTGATGTGGCAACGCTTATCCCTCAATATAAGAAATTGGGTGAGGATATTGAGTTACTGAAGAATCTCAGATTCATTATAGCTAACTACAATATACCAAAGTCAGTATCTGGGCTACCATTAAGCTATTGGATTACAAACGAGCAGCAAGTTGTAAAAAGCTTTAAGTGATCAGAGTTAAAATAGAGTATGCAATCTTTATAGAAAGTTAGAAATAGGAGGTGTAGGTCCCTTGACAGATCAAGTTTGCTCTGCTATTCGACATAATTATGGCTGACCATCTACTTCAAATCATATTTCTTCTAACTCCTACTATCCTTCAATGCCTTTAGTATCTAGAAAATCATCTTTTTTGTTCTTAAATATATTCAGTGACCTGCCTGATGAAGGGCTTACGCCCAAAACGTTGATTCTCCTGCTCCTCGGATCCTGCCTGACCTGCTGTGCTTTTCCAGCACCACACTCTCGACTTAGTCTCCATAACCTTATGTGGTAGAGAATTCCACAGGTTCATTACCCTCTGAGTGAAGACATTTCTCTTCTCAGTCCTCAATGGCCTACCCTTACCCTGAAGCCATGATACATTGTTCTAGACTATGAAATCAGAGAACATCTCTCCTGCATCAAGGCTGTCTAGCCGTGTCAGAGCTTCATACATTTCAAAGAGATTCCCTTTCATTCTTCTGAGAATACTGTTAGATTTTGAAGGCAGGGTAACCACAAATACCTGATACATATCTTGTCAAACCACTTGTAAGCAATTTTCTACATGGTTATTCAGTATGTTAAGTAGCGGTTTAGACATGATGCATTAGTTAATTAGATAAAGGAAGTATACAACTAAACAATAGAGATGGTTCAGTGATGACAAACAGGCTGTTGCATAATCTGTCAATGTTATTAAAGTTGTGAAAGGCAGCATCTTGTTCATTAGGCAATATGTTAGAGGCTTTCAGGGGTCTTACTTTTGGTACATCTTCCATCTGGAGAAGACAGCTCCATGATTATCTGCTGAAATGGGTGAAATGCACACCCGTGATCCCAGACATTAACCTGGGGTGCTGGATTACTAGCCTAATGATGTTACCACTATGTCACCGCCTCTCCATTCTGAATGCATGCCAGTATATTACCCCAATCCTTTGATTGTGCAAACTAACCTCTAATGTGGGATATCAAAAGCTTTCTGAAAGCCTAAATACATAACATTCACTATTTCTCCCTTACCTTTTCTACTTGTTACATCCTCAGAAAATCTCTAGTAAGCCTGTCAAACTGGATTTTCATTGCATAACTCCATGCTGAATTTGTCTATGCTAAAGACTATTTTCCCCCAATATTTCTGATCGTCAACGGAAAGGGGCAAGAACTGTGTAAAAAAACCAAGAATTGTTGAATTTTGACAGCAAGTAACAAGACACTTGTAAGTGCTTTTTACACAGCTTTTGGTTCAAGCAGATGAGTTGGAACTTAAGGATGTACACAAATGGAGACTCAGCCAGCAACAAACAGCCGATCGATCTGTGGACAAATGACTAGTTATCAATAACAAAAGCCTTCTGTCTGCCAATGACTGACTGGCTGAACAGCTTTGGGTTACAAACAAGATAGTGAGATGCCATCTGATCTCTGAAGCTTAAATATATTCAGGAGCAGCTATGTTCTCTATATAAAAATATTAAGCCTGAAGAAAACCAGTCGATTTTTCTTTCAGCAATTGCTGTGAGCTGTCACTTTTAACAATTAAGTCAAAGACCCTCGCAAGAATGAACAGTCAGCCTATGCCTGCTGTAAACAATGAACGCATCCAAAGATGAAGGATCAAGAAGCAGTATTCTGATCAACATAAGAATCATCTCAGAAACCCTGTAGATATGAATGACTAAACTGCCTTCTCCAGTCTTTCATTTCATCCACAGGGCTGTGCATGCGCACTTATATAAGGGGGCTAGAGTTTTAACCAGTAGGCTTATTTGCAGATGGTTCATAGCTACAACTTATTTATTTGTAATAAGTACAAAAACCTGGTCTCTGCTTTCTATCAACTTGAGTCTGAAATCAGGTAAACTGCAGAATTCTACATTATTAAATCTTTATCTTTTATGCTGTCTCCAGAAAATAGTTAGTTTTCCAGCCTCCTGTTCTAGTGAGTTGTAATGAGAGATATTTTGAAGTGCCCTTTTATCTCATGCTTAGCAATAGCCTCTTACAATTTTCTTGAGACAAAAAAATTGCAGATGCTGGAATCCAAGGTAGACAAGCAGAAGGCTGGAAGAACACAGCAAGCCAGGTACCATCAATAGGTGGAGAAGTCAACATTTCGGGTATAACCTTTCTTCAGCTAAATATCCAGTTTCTACTTCTTGAATAATGGATTCCAACCATTTCCCAATGACAGACATCAAACTATCTGGTCTATAGTTTATTGCTTTCTGCCTCCCTCCCTGATCTTTTTGCAGACTCAACTCCATTTACTCACTCGGTCACCATAACCCTTAATCCCTTTACTGTGCAACAATCTTTGCCTGAAAAGCTTTCAACGTAGTAGTACCAACTGCCTCATTGGGCAGGAAATTCCACGGATTCATAACCCTTTGGGTGAAGAAGTTCCTCCTCAATTTAGTCCTAAATCTGCTCCCCCTTATTGAGACTATACCCCCTAGTTCTAGTTTCAGTTTCCATCTGCCAGTGGAAACAACCTCCCTGCTTATCTATTACATATGTTTCTATAAGATCCACCTTCATTCTTCGAAGTCCAGTGAGTACAGTCCCAGTCTACTCAATCTTTCCTCAAGCCAACTCTCACACCTCTGGAATCAACTTAGCAAAACTCCTCTACAGCCCCTCCGGTGCCAGTACATTCTTTCTCAAGTAAGGAGACCAAAACTGTACACAGTAATTTGGGTTTAGGGTCTCACCAGCGCCTGATACGGCTGCAGCATAGCCTCTATTTTTAAACTCCATCCCTCTAGCAATGAAGGACAATATTCCATCTGGATGGAATCCACCTAGGGTACGTGCAAACTTCATGCAGAATATAACTCAAGGCTGGAATCAAACCTGGATCCCTGGCGCTGAGAGGCAGCAGTCGATATACTTGGAACGAATGGGTTGTCTTACGAGAAAAGGCTGAAGAGGCTGACTGGTTTTGTATGGAGTTTAGAAGAGTGAGGGTTACTCATTCAAGTATAGAAAATATTCTGAATAGTCCTGAAAAGGTGGGCATGGAAGGGCTTTTGTTTCCTGTTACGGATGAGTCCAGAACTAAGGGTTGGCTTTTTAGGACAGAGATGTGGAGATTTGTTCCCTCAAAAGGTCCTGCAATTTTGAGAATATTCATCTGACGGCAGTGGAAGACCATTTAATATATTTTTAAGGCAAAAATAGATAAATTCCATGCTAAGTAAGGGAATCTAAGGTTACTATGGATAGCTTGGAATGTGGAATTTGAGATACAAACAGATCAACCATAATCTAATGGAATGTAAAGCAGACCTGAAGAGCGGAATGTCCCATATCTGCTCCTAATTCGTATGTTCATTTATAAATTGAGAATGCTATTAGAAACAAAAACTGGTTCAACAGTATTTTAAACAGAGAGTGAGTGCAAAGGGCAAACAACTGACAAAGTTTCTTTTACATAACAGTTTTCATGATCATTAGACATCCCAATGAGAAAGCAAAATTCAAGTGAATGGGAATAAAGGGAATACTCTCCATTAGAGGGGTCCTATCTGACATAAAGGAAGGTGGAAGCTAGTTGGTGGTCCGTTATCTCAGCTTCAGGACATTGTTGAAGGAGCTCCTCAGAATAGTGCCCATCCATCTTCAGCTACTTCTTCAAGGAACTTCTGTCCGTCATAAACTTAGAAACAGGGATGTTTGATGACTGCAAAACATTCAATACCATTCACAACTCTCAGGTACTGAAACAATCCATGTAGCAAGACCTGGACAACATCTAGATTTGGATTGACAAATAGCAAGTACTATCTGAACCACACAAGTGTCAGATGATGACAAACTCCAACAAGAAAATAATCGAACCATCACCCCTCAATATGCAATGGCGATACCATCACTGTATCCTCTACTATCGACAGCCTGTGAGTTAACAGTGACCACAAACTGAAGGGGAGAGCCTCAGACTTTGCAGTTGTCCAAAGGAATGTTTGCTACACAGTGGATGAGTGAACGGACTGTGGTACAGGAGGCCATTAAAGCCAGGGTGGAATAAATAGCAATATAGTGATAGTGAGGAACAACATAGCTGGAGAATAGAAAACTGGATCTACAGGTATCAGTCTTTGGGGCATCTACTCTGGGCCAGATAGCAACGAGGTACTGATGAAGCTGCAGCCTAAACTGGAAAGATGTTAAAAAGGTAATAATCTCAGTATTATTACCTGAACCATATGAAAATTGACAGGATAAATAAGACAGAAGAGATAAAACATGGCTCAAAGATTGGTGTGGGGGAAATGGATCTTGATTGCTAGGGCACTGTTACCAGTACTGGTGTAAGTAGAAGCTATACCACTGAGACATCCAACAGCTGAACAATACCCTAAGCAGTGTTAGGGCAAATTGTATAAGTAGGATGGCTCTCCTGAAGATTGGCTACTGTTCAGCATGATAGAATCCTTCCACAGTAACATAAAAGGGACAGGGTAGTTCAACAGCAGCTCTGAGCCCTTCAACATCCGCAGCAGCATCAAACAAGGCTGCGTCCTCACTCCCACAGTCTTTGGGACATTTTTTGCTGTGCTCCTGAAACATGCCTTTGGCACTGTAACAGAGGGGATTTGATATACACTAGGTCTGATGGCAGGCACTTCAACATGGCTCGCCTCAGAGCCAATCAAATGTAGGTGTGGCACTCATCAGGGACATGCTCTTTGCCGATGATGCTGCAGTTGCAACAAACACCCAGCAGCAACTCCAATCACTGATAGATCGCCTCTCCCACGCTTGCAAGGATTTCAGGCTGACTATCAATCTGAAGACGACGAGCATCCCGGGACATGACACAGAGGCTCCACCGAAGACTATGTACTCAATGTCATCCATCAGTTTACATACCTTGGTTCCACCATCACTGACAATTTCTCCTTGGATACAGAGATCAACAAGAGGATCGGGAAAGCAGCCTCAACTCTTGCTCACCTCACAACTTGAGTATGGACAAATCCCAAGCTGACAGTGAAGAAAAAAAATGTCAGTCTACAATGCCTTTGTCATATAAGCACAATGCTATATGGCAGTGAAACGTGGACTACATATGTTAGACAGGAGAGAAGACTGAACACCTTCCACTTGAGGAGTATCTGCCATATCCTGGCAAGACAGTGTCCAACACAACGGTCCTATCTCGCACTGGCCTTCCCAGCACGTACACTTTGCTCAGGCAGGAGAGACTGCGCTCGCTAGGCCACATCCACAGCATGGAAAAGGATATCCTCTATGGAGAGTTTGCATCCGGGAAGAGACCCACTGGGCGTCCCCAGCTGTGCTACAAGGACATCTGCATGAGGGACGTGAAGGTGCTTGATGTCGTTACAGAGTCAGAGTCAAAGAGATGTACAGCAAGGAAACAGACCCTTCGATTCAACTCGTCCATGCCAACCAGATATCCCAACCCAATCTAGTCCCACCTGCCAGCAACTGGCCCATATCACTCCAAACCCTTTCTATTCATATACATACCCAGATGCCTTTTAAATGTTGCAAATGTACTAGCCTCCACCACTTCCTCTGGCAGCTCATTCCAGACCCTTTACATGAAAAGGCTGCACCTTGAGTCTCTTTTATATCTTTCCCCTCTCATCCTAAACCTATGCCCTCTAGTTCTGGACTCTCCCACCCCAGGGAAAAGACTTTGCCTATTTATCCTATCCATGCCCCTCATAATTTTATAAACCTCTATAATGTCACGCCTCAGCCTTCAATGCTCCAGGGAAAACAGCCCCAGCCTGTTCAACCTCTCCCTATAGCTCAAATCCTCCAACCCTGGCAACATCCTTGTAAATCTTTTCTGAACCCTTTCAAGTTTCACAACATCTTTCCAATGGGAAGGAGACCAGAATTGCATGCAATATTCCAAAAATGGCACCCTGGGAAAGGCCGTATGCATTGGAGAAGCACCCTGAACCAACACCTCAAAACAGGGGCAAAGAAGCTGATGAGTGCTGCAGCAAACAAGCGGGCACGCAGGAAGGAGTGCAGCAGCTCTAGCAGATCAATGACCACATTCAGATGTGACCTCAGCGACCAGGACTGTTATTCCAGTATTGGTCTTTTCAGTCACAAGTGATTCTGCTTCCCTGAAGCAACAAGCCAGAACAATGAAGATGCAATCGATGGTCAGCCATGACCAAAAAGGGCCTTACTCACTCACTCACAGGAGAGACAGGGGGCTTTAAAATGAATAATGGTTGGTGGTAGAGGGGAGAAGATAAAGTGAGGAGAGAAATGATAAAATAAATGAAAAAGAGATAATAGAGCAGGGCAGCAAATTGTTTAACAGTTACCATAGTGTAAAAGGAAGGGAGAGAATATGCATAAATAAGAGGTAGAACTGGTTAATGTGAACTGGAAAACAGCAAGTTTAAAAAGTAGGACAGTGAAATTCCAGTGGCAGACTTTTCAGGCGATATTACATAATTCTCAAGAAAGATTTACCCAAGGGAGAAACAAAATGTTTTTGAGAAGGATGCATCATCCGTTACTAAATAAGAAAGTTAAAGATAGAATTAAATTGAAATGACACTATCCAAATCCAAAAAGATTAATGGTAAGTCTGAAAATTGTACAGATTTTAAGAATCAACAAAGAATGACTTTAAAAAATAATGAGATACAGAAAGCAGGACATGAGAGATAATTAGCTCGCAATATAAAAAGACAAGAATTTCTAATAGCATTTGAATAATGAAAGAGCAACTATAGCCATTGTTGGTCCTCTCAAGACTAGGTAACTGAATACAGAAAACGAGAACTGGCTATGCAGGTATTTTGTGCCTATCTTCATAGCAGAAGACTTGGAAAACTTCCCAAAAGATAATTGAAAAATCAAGAGGTAAAAGGGAGGACACACAAATTTAAAACAATCAGCATCACCAGAGAAACTAAGAGGAGCCCAAAGACAGACAAGTTCCCAAGATCAAATGACCTGCTTCCTCAGGTCTTAAAAGAATTGGTAGCAGGAGAGTACAGATAGTAGATGCATTGGGTAAACCCTCCAAAAGTTCTTAGATTCTAGAAGGCTTATATCTGTAAAACATTTTGATATTTTGAGCAGCTGTCATGCTTTAGGGCATCTTTAACATGTCTTACACATATACTTATGGTAGAATATTGCCAAATCTGACGTGCACCATCATTTGAAGTACAAAATTGAGTGGTAGGAAGATGCATTCAGAGTCATAGAGTTTACAGAATGGACCAAACTGGTCCATTCCGACCAAAACATCCATACACGCTAACCTCATTTCCCTACACTTGGCTCATATACTTCTAAAAGAAAATGAGGACTGCAGATGCTGGAGATCAGAGCTGAAAAGGGAAGAAGGGCTCATGCCCGAAACATCAATTCTCCTGCTCCTTGGATGCTGCCTGACCTGCTGTGCTTTTCCAGCAACACATTTTCAGCTCATATACTTCTAAACCCTTTCCTATCCATGTGTTTTTCCAAATGCCTTTTAAGTGTTGTTAATGTTCCCACCTCAACCACTTCTGCTGACAGCTCATTCCAAATGCGTACCACTCACTGTCTAAAAAAGTTGCCCCTCAGGTTCCCTTCTATGCTTTCCCCTCTAACCTTAAACTGATGCCCTCTCACCCTCGATTCCCCAACCCTGGGAAAAAGATTGAGTGTATTCACCCAATCCACACTTCCCATGATCTTTTACACTTCAATAAGATCCACCACCCCCCCCCAAGTCTAAAGAAAAAAGGTCCAAGCTGGTGCAACCTCTCCCTAAAACTCAGACCATTAAGTCTAGGCAACATCCTCAAAGTTCTTCTGCATGCTTTTCAGTTTAATAACATCGTTCCTATAACAAGGTGACCAAAACTGAAACAATACTCCAAGTGCAGCCTCACCAACATCCTGGAACCTGCAACCTAACTTCTCGACTTCTATATTTAATGCCCTGACTGATAAAGACCAGTGTCCTGTCAACTGTAACTCCACTTTCAGAGAACTGTGAACCTGAACTCCAAGATCCCTCTATTCCACTACACACTCTAAGCCCTACCATTCACCATGAAACCTTGATTTGAGTTTCGAAAATGCAAGACCTCACACTTATCCATATTAAACCCCACTTGCCATTTCTAGGCCCACTTCCCAACTGATCAAAGTCCTGGTGCAATTTCTGATAACCTTCCTCACTGTCCACAATACCACCTATTTTAATGTCATCAGCAAACATACATGTATGTATGATCAGCAGTAACCATGCCATGTACATTATCATCCAAATCATTCATATAGATAACAAACAGTAATGGGCCCAGCACCGACCTGAGGCATTCACTAGTCACATGCCTCCAGCCTTGACAAGTATTCTTCCACTATTACCCTCTGCTTCTGACCATCAAGTCAATTTTGTATCCAATTTGTCTGCATGTCCTGGATTCCATGTGATCTAACCTTTCAGAGCAGCCAACCATGTGGAACCTTATCAAAGGCCTTACTGAAATCCAAAGAGATATGTCTATGGCCTTGCCCTCATCAACCTTCCTGGTCACTTCATCAAAGAACTCTAACAAATTTGTGAGGCATGATCTCCCACTACAGAGTCATGCTGACTACTCCTAATCACACCCTGTCTTTCCAAATACATATACAGAGGGAACTCGGTTATCTGAACAAGATGGGCAGGCATTATTTCATTCAGATAATTGATTATTCGGGTAATCAATTCTGTGCCATTCCTCTGTTCCCGTTCAGGAGACGAGGCAGCAGCACAACGTGGACAAGGCAGCAACACAGCGTGTGAGAGGCCCCACCCCACCAATCCCATCCTCCCCATGCCTGCCCCCAATCCCGTCCAACACTGCAACCCCTCCTGTCCCCAAAACCCCCTCCAACACCATTCTCTGCATGCCCCCACCACCCCCCATCCACCTCCACCCACTGTCCGCCTCCCATCCGCCACAGCCCGCAGCTGCACCCCCACCCCCCCCCACTCTCCAGGGCAGCCGGACTGGACACCAACAGTAAGACTGCTGCGACCTTTCTGGGGTAAGTCTCCAAATAGCGCACACAAACACGTCTTAACTGTAACTTTTTCACAAATTCTGCCTCAGTCCTGTATGGGACAATGTTAGGAAAATATCTGGGGAAGCAGAGTGTTTAGGGTTCATCCCTATGTAGAACTCCAGGGAAAGTGTGGGGAGAGGGAGAGGGCAGGTCGTCTGTCATTTAGAGACAGTGCCTGGGCTCCCAACTATGTCCGGGACTATTCTCAGCAGAGATCATTATTAATCAGTGTAAACAAAAGATGCGATAAGGGTCGAAACAGCTCTTTCATGTAATGTTCGTATCGGGACCTCGAGATCTCCTTCGGATAATTGAGGTTCTTCTCAAGTAATTTACCCACCACAGATATTAAGCTTACTGGTCTGTAGTTCCCAGTTTTTCTTTGCAGCCCCTCTTGAATAATGGCACAATATGCACTACCTCCAGCCTTCCGGGACCTCACCTTTGGCTAACAACGATACAAAAATGTCAGCCAGGGGCCCCACAATTTCTTCTCCAGCCTCTTGATATTCTTGGATATATCTGATCAGGACCAGTAGATTTATCCACCTTTATACATTCAAATACATCCAACACCTCCTCTACTGTGATATGGACTGTCCTCAAGATATCACCACAAACTACGCCAAGCTCCCCAGTCTTCATGTCTTTCTCCATGGTAAACACAAGAGAAATACTCATTGAGAACCTCATCGATCTCCTGCGGGTCTACACATACATGTCCACTTTGGTCCTTGAGGGGCCCTATTCTCTCTCAAGTTCTTCTTTTTCCTTTAATATACTTAAAGAACCTCTTTGAACTTTATCCTAATCCTCTCAGCCAAGGCTATCTCATGCCTCTTTTTCATTCTCCTGATTTCCTTCTTCAGTAAATTCCTGTATTCCCTGTGTACCAAGGATTCCCTTGATCCCAGCTACTTGTACCTGAGCCATGCCTCCTCCTTTTTTCTGGTCAAAACCTCAATATCTCTTGTCATCCAGGATTCCCTATTCTTGCCCTTCACCCTCACAGGAACATGTAGACCTTGAACTCTAGCTATACCTTTTTTAAAGGCCTCCCACTTGCTACAACTGTGGTCACTGGTCCGACATTACTCCACTATTGTCACCTCAGTCACTTGTCTTACCCTGTTTCCCAAGAGTTGGTCAACTTTTGCCCCTTCCCATGTAGAACATTATGTACTGCTTGAGGAAACTTTCCTGAATGCACTTAAAACGTTCCACCCCATCTGAGCCCTTAACGCTCTGGCAATCCCACTCTATGTTAGGAAAATTAAAATCCCCTATGACAACCCTATTGCTCCTGCACGTCTCCCTAGAGTCCCTACATATTTGTTCCTCTAATTCCTGTTGACTATTTGGGAGCCTATGGAACAACCTTCTTATTTCTTAATTCTACCCACAAAGCATCTTTGGATGATTCTTCAGTTATTTCACTTCTGACTACTGCTGTGGTACTCACCTCAAATCAAAAATGCAATTACCCCTCCCTTCCTTCCACCACCACTGTTCTGCCTAAAGCACCTGCATCCTTGTACATTAAGCTGCCAGTTCTTTCCCTCCCTTAGCCATGTTTTTGTAATGGCTATAATATCCCAATCCCACATACCTATCCACACCTGGAGTTCATTGGCCTTACCTGTCAGCCCTCTTACATTGAAATAGGTGCAATTTAATCCAACAGGCATTCCTGTTGTGTTCCAGCCTGACCTGTCTCTTCAACTTCCAATTTCTGACTACTGCATCTCCTTAGAGTCTCACACTTGCCTCCCTGTTGTCGAGTGTCCCACCTCCTGCCAATCTAGTTTAAACCCCCTCTATTGCAGCACTAGCAAACCTGGCCGCTAAGACACTGGTCTCCCTCCAGTTCAGGGGCAACCTGTTCCTCTTGAACAGGTCAACGCTGCCCAAGAAATGATCCCAATGATCGAAATGTCTGAATCCCTGCCCCTGCACCAATTTTTTTGCCACACATTCATCTGCCAAATCCTCCTGTTCTCACCGACACTACCATGTGGCACTAGATGTAATCTGGAGATTATTCTCAAAGAGGTGCTGGTTTTTAAACTTTTTTTTCTAGCTCCCTATAATCATTCTGCAAGACTTGATCCCTATTTCAACTGATGTAATTTGAGCCAATGTGCAGAATGACTTCTGGCTGCTCATCCTCCCCATCAAGAATGTTTTGCAGCCACTCTTAAGACATCCTAGACCCTGGCACCAGGGAGGCAACACATCATCCTGGACTCCCGTTTGCAGTCACAGAATCTCCCATCTGTCCCCTGACCTATCGAGTCTCCTATCACTAAGGTCCTGTTTAGCTTTACCCTTTCTCACGGTGCCTCATACCAGTCATAGTGCCACCAACCTGGCTACTGCTGCTTTCCCCATAAGTCACTTTCGCTCCACCCGCAACAGTATCCAAAACAGTATATTTGTTTTTGAGAGGTATGGCCACACGGGATTCCTGCACCCTCTGCCTATTCCCTTTGCCTTTCCTGGTGGTCACACAGTTACTCTCTGCCTGTACCTAAGGTGTGACCTCACTAAAACTCTAATCTGTGAAGCGCTCAGCATCTCAGATGATCCTGAGAGCACCCAGCTCCAGCTCCCTAATGTGATCTCCTAGGAGCTGCTGCTGGGTACACTTCCCACAGGTATAGTCATCATGGACAATGGAAGTCTCCCTGAACTCCCACATTCGGCAGGAGGAAATTACTCGAGTAAAAAGTGAGGTCTGCAGATGCTGGAGATCAGAGCTGAAAATGTGTTGCTGGTTAAAGCACAGCAGGTCAGGCAGCATCCAATGAACAGGAAATTCGACGTTTCGGGCACAAGCCCTTCATCAGGATGCTGCCTGACCTGCTGCACTTTAACCAGCAACACATTTTCAGCTCTGATCTCCAGCATCTGCAGACCTCACTTTTTACTCGAAGATTTTAACCTACTGCGAATCCTCTTGCAAGGATGCCTTCCTTGAAGAAGCTCTCTTCCTCCCTCTACAAGGATTTCTTAGCCTGCTGGACACACTTTCCTCATTCCTGATGAAGGGCTTGTGCCCGAAACGTCGAATTTCCTGTTCCTTGGATGCTGCCTGACCTGCTGCGCTTTAACCAGCAACACATTTTCAGCTCAGGAGGAAATTACTGCCAACTTAACTGCTGTAAACTAAAAAGAAATGTTAAAAGAAGCTTTTACCTTAGCCAGTGCTCTCCAAAGCCTACCGAGACAAAGCCTTACTTCATACTCTGCTACCAACAAATTTTGCCGTAGCATACCTTTCAGCACATCTGGTTTTTTTTGTTTTTTTAATTTCAAAAATATACTTTATTCATAAAAATATTTTGATATCTATACAATTGGTGATGCCACACATACATATACATTCCATTTCTTTACATAGAGATCAGAATTAATCATTCGTATGTACAAATCTGTACATTGACTGTCCAGATATTCTGCTGAGGCATCAGCGGAGCTCAATTACTGAGTGGGCCCCCTATTCTTAGGCAGGCAGACCTTCTATGATGGTCTTTCCCCATCACACCTTGGCAGCAGCTTCAGTGCATCCCTCAGCACGTAGTCCTGGATCTTGGAATGTGCCAGTCTGCAACACTCAGACGGGGTCAGCTCCTTCAGCTGGAGGATCAACAGGTTTCGGACAGACCAAAGAGCATCTTTAACCGAGTTGATGATCCATCAGGCATAGTTGATGTTCATCTCGGTGTGCATCCCGGGGAACAGACCGTAGAGCACGGAGTCCCGTGTCACGAAGCTGCTCGGGATGAACCTCAAACACTACTGCACTCGACTCCAGACTTCCTTTGCATAGGCACATTCCAGAAGGTGGTGTGTGGCAGTCTCGTCGCCTCCACAGCCACTTCGAGGGTGGCGTGCAATGGGGCAGAGAGTCCGGGCGAGCATAAAGGATCTCACCAGCAGAGCTCTTCTCACACCAGCCATGCCATGTCTTGGTCTTTGTTTGAGACTTTGACAGTCTGCCCAGGGAACTGCTCAATAGGATCTGCCCTCTCCTTTACCTGAAGGGTCTCAAGAACACTATGTGCTGACCACTTCCTGATGGACTTGTGGTCAAAGGTTTTCCATCATAAATTTCTCCACGAAGCACAGGTTTTATGGAATGGTCCAAATACTTGGAATGTTCCGCAGCAGCGAGGCCAAGCCCATCCTTCGCAACACCGGGGACAGGTAGAACCTCAGTATATACTGACACTTGGCGTACCAGGAATCCAAGCACAATTTGATGCAGCCACACACAAAGGTGGCCATCAGGGTGAAAGTGGCATTGGGCGTGTTTTCCCCCCCCGTTGCCCAGATCTTTATACATGCTGTCCCATCGGACCCAGTCCATCTTTGATCCCCACATAGTGGAAGATGGCCCAGGTGACTGCGGCGACACAGGTTCTGGGAATAGGCCAGACCTGTGCCACATATAACAACACTGACAGTACCTCACACCTGATAACCAGGACTTTTTTCCCACGATGGAGAGTGACCTTTGCTCCCAGCTGCATAGTTTCTGCATCACTTTCCTGATCCGCTTCTCCCAAGTCTTGGCACAGGCCCCAGCCTCACCGAAACAAATACCCAGTACCTTCAGGTGGTCGGTCCTGATGGTGAAGGGGATCGAGGGTTGGTCGGCCCAGGTCCCGAGGAGCATGGCCTCGTTCTTGCCTCGGTTTACTTTGGCCCCCGAGGCCCGTTCGAACTGGTCACATATGCACATGAGTCTGTGCACGGACAGCGGATCCGAGCAGAAAACGGCAACGTCATCCATGTACAGGGAGGCCTTAACCTGTAAGGCCCTGCTGCCAGGAATAGTCACCCCTCTCAGGCTCGCATCCTTCCTGATGGACTCGGCAAATGGCTCTATGCAGCACACAAACAAGGCAGGAGACCGAGGGCAGCCCTGCCTGATTCCAGATCTGACTGGGAAGCTATCTGATTCGCACCCATTGATTGAGACTGCACTGACAATGTTGGTGTAGTGCAGTCTGATCCAATTGCATATTCCCTCCCCAAAAGCCCATTTTGGACAGAACATCCCTCATATACATACGCAATATCCTGTCAAAGGCTTTCCCCTGGTTCAGGCTGATGAGGCACTTCCGGGAATTTTGTTTTCGAAGAACTCGAGGGCCTTGGTCAACTCGTTCAGCAATAACGGCTGGTCCAGCCTCTCCCGTGTTCTACCTCCGTGATAGCGCGGCTGCCCAGTCGTTCCTGTCCTCTGTCAGTTGGCTTTGAGTCATACAGACTGGCACAGAAGGATTTGCTGATCCTCATGATGTCAGCCTGAGATGACGTTACCAAGCCATCTTCTTCCTTCAGACTGCTGAGTATGGAGCTCTCTTTGTGCACCTTCTGGAAGCAGCAGCAGCATGGGCACATCTCGTCCTGCTACACGGGATGGACCCTGGACCAGAAGATTATCTTGGAGGCCTCCGAGGCAAAGAGCGAGGCTTGCTGCCCTTCACCTCCTGGAGGTCCTCCGTGACATCGACCCCCATCGTCTGCAGCAGGAGCAGGTTCTGCATTCTTTCCTGGAGTTGTGACAGTTTTGCTCGTCTCTCTCTCTCACTCCTGAACACCTTTGAGGATGAAGAACCTCCCTTTTACTGTTTCCCACCAGTCTGCTGGAGACTCAAAGAATGGCTTCACGTTTCTCCAACTTGTGTAATCCCTCTTGAGCTCCTCAATGTTTCCCGGGGTCAACAGCTTCGTGTTCATCTTCCACATTCCTTACCAGCCTGCTGCTCATCCTGTAGGTGACAGGTGGCCAGCATGAGACAGTGGTCAGAGAAGAACACCGGCTTGACGTCGGTGGATCTGACCGTGAACGTTCGGGACACAAACAGGTTATCCATCCTTGAGTGGATAGACCCGTCTGCCATTGACCAGGTGTATCTACGCTGCGCTCCGTCTGCAGGGGTGCTGTCGATGTCGTGCAGTTTGGCATCTTTGACCGTTTCCATCAGGACTCTGGACGTGGCTAACAGTTTACTGTCCCCCCCACACCCACACCCTCACCGGATCATCCATCTTCATCAATGATACAGTTGAAGTCTCTGGCCAGAATGACCGGCCTGAACGTAGCCAGCAACAGTGGAAGCTGCTGCAGGATGGCCAACCGTTCACTGTTACCGGCTAGGACATACACGTTAATTAGTCTCAGGGGAGCATTCCTGTATATGATGTCAGTGACGAGGAGGCGCCCACCCGCCACTTCCTTAACCTCGGAGACGGTGAAACTGCCATCTCGCAACAGAATACCCAGGCCTGAGGAGCGGCTATCATTGCCCCCCTGACCAAAATGATGGCCCATGGGCCCACAAGCTCGACCATCTCCTGTAACTGCTGAGGTGTGGTATCCCACACTTCTGCAGAAACAGGATGTCGGCTTTAACGTTGGCGAGGAAGGTCAACGTAGAAACTCATCGCGTAGCAGATTTAATGCTAAGCACATTAATACTTGAAATTTCTATCACCATTTTAACAGTTTGAGGTTACCATTGCAGATTTGCTACTGGTCCTGCTCTCTGGGGTTGCTGTCTGCATCTCCGTGGTGAACGCGAACTGCTGGACCCTCGCAGGGCTGAGGTAGCAGTCCGGCTCCACACTGTGGCATTTTCTCCACTCTGGTGTAATCGGGCCGGGACCAGGGTTTGCATACCACATTTTTATGTCTGACAGCAGGGCTGTGAGAGGGTCGCTGCTCCCAGTTACCTGGAGCTGTGGGGTGGTGGGTATATCCTGGTTTTCACCTGGTGGGGGGTGGTCTTTACCAGTCGCCTCAGAGGGTTCATCGTTTCCTGTTTGGGAGGTGCTGCTCTCCTTTCTCCTCACGGCGCTCTGTCTCTTGTTCTGGTGACGATCCTCGTGGCGCCCATCTTCACCATCCGAAGAGCTGCCTGTATCCTCACCGTGCAGCTGCCGTTTCCTCCTTTGCTGGGAGGTTTTGGTGGCCTGGTGGGTTTTCCTTTTCATTTTTTTTTAAACAGGAATCCATTCCTCTGCCTACTTGGTTCCCTTCTCCTCCATTGCCTCTGTCTGTCCTGTAGGAGCTTGGATCGGCTGCTGTACCTCCAGGCTGGCTGATGTCTGCTCCACTCCAGCCTCTCCTTCCTTCTGGGTGCCACCAGACACCGTTCCCTTGCTAGTCTTTTGCAGTCCACCTCCGGCCATCTGTGTGTAGGTGGCGGAGATGAATGCAGTGATGTTTGTCAAGGTTCGTTCCGAGCAGCTCCGTGTCGCGGGACTCCATGCCCTACAGTCTGTTTCCCGGGATGCACACCAACTCGAACATCTGGAGGATCATCAACTTGGTGAAAGATACTCTTTGGTCTGTCCGAAACCTGTTGATCTTCCAGCTGAAGGAGCTGACCCCGATTGAGTGTTGCGGACTGGCACATTCCAAGGTCCAGGACTACGTGTTGAGGGACGTGAAGAAGCTTGGGGCAGCTGCCGCCAAGGCGCGGTGGGGAAAGACCACCGTGTAATGTCTGCCTGCCAAATGACAGGGGGCCCACACAATAAGTGGGCTCCAATGACGCCTCAGCTAAATATATGGATAGTAAATGTACATACCTGTACATATGAATGGTTACTCGATCTCTGTATGCAAAGAAATGGTATGTATGGCATGACCAATTGTTCAGATCAAATATTTTTATGAATAAAGTATATTTTTGAAATTAAAAATAAGACATGTCCTGCTGTAGGCTTTCCCTGGGGCAGGCTAGTTTGACGTGATCGTCTGGAGTGTGAAGCAGTGCAAGCACCTCCTGAAGGTTTTTAAGAAGAAGGAAGGGGAGCCTCTGTACTCCATCTTGTCGGCAGTCCCGTTATGTGTGCTTCCTGCACAGAGGAGTCTTGTTATTACGAATCTTATGTACAACCCCCACGTCCCAGCGGCTGATGTCCTGATCTTCCTGAGAAGATACGTCCAGGTCAAGGGTGAAAGCACCGATGTGGTCGACCCTTTTGGGATCTGGACCAGTGAGTGGCAGCTGAAAATGTGTTGCTGGAAAAGCACAGCAGGTCAGGCAGCATCCAAGGAACAGGAGAATCGACGTTTCGGGCATAAGCCCTTCTTCAGGCCAGACCTGTACCACATATAACAACACTGACTGCACCTCACACCTGATGACCAGGATTTTTCCCATGATGGAGAGCAACCATAGCTTCCATCTGCCCAGTTTCTGCCTCACTTTCTTGATCTGCTCCTCCCAAGTCTTAGGCACGTCACACAGCCCCTCTGAACCAAATACCCAGCACCTTCAGGTGGTCAATCCTGATGGTGAAGGGGATCGAGGATTGGTCGGCCCAGTTCCCGAAGAGCATGGCCTCGTTCTAGCTTCGGTTGACCTTGGCCCCCGAGACCCATTCGAACTGGTCACATATGCACATGAGTCTGTGTACGGACAGCGGATCCAAGCAGAGAACAGCGACATCATCCATGTACAGGGAGACCTTAAACTGTAGGCCCCCGCTGCCAGGAATGATCACTCCTCTCAGGCTCGCATCCTTCCTGATGGACTCGGCAAGTGGTGCTATGCAGCACACAAGCAAGGCAGGAGAGAGAGGACAGCCCTGCCTGACTCCAGCTCTGACTGGGAAACTATCTGTTTCCCACCCATTGATTGAGACTGCACTGACAATGCTGTCTGATCCAAATGCAGATTCCCTCCCCAAAGTCCATTTTGGACAGAACATCTCTCGAATACGTATGTGATATCTTGTCAAAGGCTTTCTCCTGGTCCAAGCTGATGAGGCAGGTGTCCAACCCCGTCCTGCATGTAGGTGGTCATATCCCTGAGGAGTGTGAGACTCTTGGCGATCTTCCTGCCCTGTACAGCACAGGTTTGGTCAGGGTGGATCACCAATCCCAGAGCAGACCTGACTCTGTTGGCGATGACCTTCGCCAAGATTTGAAAGCACTTTTTGATACCAGGCCCACAACAGTCTGCTCTTCAGTGCAGGTGACTCCTTGTCCTCAGAGGGTGTCTTGCTGAGTCCTCCATCTGGTAGTGGAGATTGCACTGATGCAAATCTTCACCCTGGCAGCCAATCCCTGTTGTCACGGTCCTCTCCTGATTATGAAGGGGGTAGAATTCTGACTAAGGACATGAATGCTGCAGTCTAGATTAGAGTAGTGCTGGAAAAGCACAGCAGGTCAGGTGGCATCGAGGAGCAGGAAAATCAACATTTCAGGCAAAAGCCCTTCATTTACCATGAATGCTGCAGCTCATTAGTTAAAATGTTTTTTTAAATCAAACAAGGACTCATACATACAAATAACCACATGCCAGGAATGTCACTGAGGCAGTGGTTCACCACTAGACACCCTGTCTGCAATAACTTTCCTGAATAACGGTCTCTGGAAATGCTGTTCTTCCTGCCTTACTAATGTACAGATATCACAGCACTTCTGCCATGTTTATGGAGACACCCAAGGCTGACAGCAGGATATAATCACACATTGGTGACCTTGTTGAGCCAAGATAGAATTGATAACCCAAATTATCATTATTAAGAGTGAGTGCAAGAGTGGCATATATTCCAAAGAGGCTTTACGTATAGAAGAATATGGTAATTACATGACATGTGAGAAAAGATACAGGCAAGTATAACTATTAGTTCAAACTTCAGGCTGATGGTCAAGATGATCCATGGAACAGGAAAATAGTGAATCCAGGAGTGACTAGTATCTGAAAAAGATCACATACCAGAGGAAGAACCTGAAATACTGTAAGGGCAGTATCCCCCACAGACAGAAAATGAAGTAGAGACTGTAGTTTGAATAGGTTACACAATGAAATAAAGGACGAAACAGGCTCAGAGCAGAACTAGAAGCTGATGTTAAGAAGGTAAACTTCCAGGTAAGGCTCCCAATAATCTTGAAAATAAATGAATGAGGCTAAACGAATGAGGCAAAACAGTTGGAGAAATTAAAGTTGTATAAGGGTTAACCAGGTTTGTTCTTGTGGATTTCAGCTGAAAAAGCATTTGGAGACAGCACTTAGAATTCTAAAGTTCCTAGGGATTTTGAAGAGCAACTGATCAATACAGATGTTGAATTGGATTAAATTTATAGTGTGTTATTCTTCCCCTGATTAACTGTACGTAAGTCTACTTTGAAAGATGATGTTATATCTGTAAGTGAGAGAGAACATATCATACCATAGAATCTCTACAGTGTGTAAACAGGCCATTTGGCCCAACAAGTCCAACTGACATTTCGAAGAGTATCCCACCCTGACCCATTCCCCTATCCCATTATTCTACATTTCCCCTGACTAATGTACCTAACCTACACATCCCTGAACATTATGGGTAATTTAGCATGGCCAATTCACCTAACCTGCACATCTTTGTGATGATGTGAGGAAACCGAAGCACCCAGAGGAAACCCATGCAGGCAGGGAGAGAATATGCGGACGCCATACAGACAGACAGACAGTCACCTGAGACTGGAATCGAACCTGGATCCCCAGCGCTGAGAGGCAGCAATGCTAACCACTGGGCCACCATGCCACCTGTCAGTGAAGTTTGACTGGTCAATTACTTAGGAGAAAGTGAGGACTGCAGATGCTGGAGGTCAGAGCTGAAAAATGTGTTACTGGAAAAGCGTCGCAGGTCAGGCAGCATCCAAGGAGCAGGAGAATTGACGTTTTGGGCATAAGCCCTTCCATTCTTGAAGAAGGGCTTATGCCCGAAACGTCGATTCTCCTGTTCCTTGGATGCTGCCTGACCTGCGACGCTTTTCCAGTAACACATTTTTCAGCTCTGGTCAATTAATTGTCTTGTACACAAAGCAACCAAATGCTAATTTTAAAAGTTGGAATTAAACATTAAAATGAAATAACCTAATGCAATCATAAAATACAGAACGTTTTAAGAGCAAATAAAACTTCAAAGTTAACTCTGGATAAATGTACTAAGTTTCTGTTCTCATTTGAGGGAGCATCATATTGGGATGGACAGGAGATTTGCTAACTGGAAGCATATAAGGGTTATTTCCAATGGACCAGGCATAACAAGTCGCAGTAACATATACCTTTCTTTCACTCCAGAAAATGTATAACTGGCTTGTACTATTTTTTGATTGAAGTGTGATTTGGTGTAGGCACACATACCTACAAAGAATTTAAAATCTTGGTTGCAGCCAACATTGATATATCGACCACCAGGTTTTTCGCTATGACTTTGCAACTGCTTTTAGCAAGGAAGAAAATGCTGTC
This sequence comes from Hemiscyllium ocellatum, assembly GCF_020745735.1. Classification (NCBI taxonomy): domain Eukaryota; kingdom Metazoa; phylum Chordata; class Chondrichthyes; order Orectolobiformes; family Hemiscylliidae; genus Hemiscyllium; species Hemiscyllium ocellatum. The sequence continues at coordinate 126,824,485 of NC_083403.1, read as the reverse complement.
AAAAGACTGATTTAGTAACTTTATCATGCCTCTGCTTCGTGCATAGACCTCCCTTTTGTTCGCTAACTTGACTTACACCTCCTCTAATTCCTCAAAGAAGTACCGATTCCTTTGCCTAACAAGAATCAAGGGATAGATGGTTACGCAGAATTTGAAACGTTAACAGATCAGCCACAATCTTCATGAATGGCAAGCAGGTAAAAGGGGTCAAATGGCCTACTTGTACTATTTTAATTGGTTTATGAAACTGTGTTCATCACTAATTTTTCTGGAAATGACAGGAAATTCCAGGGACTGTACATGTGCAGTTGTGGAAATGTAGAAATCACAAGGTGATCTGTTGAGAACCCATATCTCCTTCATTAAATTGTAATCAAAATAGAAATCGTTCCACTCCCACTCATGCTTTTGATCTTGCTGTAAATACACTTTTAAAAAATCTTGCATCTTGTTGACAAGGTGTAACCACATTTTGACTGTATATTAAAGTTCTTACTGCTAAACTGTCCCCAAAAAGATAATTTTCTATTTGATGATTTCTCAGTAATAGATTCTGCTAAACATTAAGAAGTTCCATATTTATATGATAAGTTAGTGTCAAGTGTTATCGCATTTAATTCATCAATTGTCAAATTTGAAAATTAAAAGTGAAGTAACTTACAAGAGTATTTGCTCAACATCACTTTCCTTGGAGGCCTGGAAAACTACCGACTTTGACAGCAAATTGATGTTGGGAAAGGGGAAATCTGCAGACATCGCTAGATCTTTGTGGGTAGTTTTCTTCAATGTTATATCAGGGTGCCATTGAGTCACTACAGACCACAAACTCCAGTCTTCTATTTTAAAAGCAGAAAAATTCAACCAAGTGCACTTAGGAATTATGAAAGGTTTACACCTAGCTATCTGGTGGGAATTATTACAAACGGATTCTTTCAGAGTCCATGTATTTCAGTTAAAAATTTAGTATAAAAATTAAATATCAAATCAAATATACAAATCAAGTAGTCTAAATGGCTCAAAACACATTAAAATACACTTCAAGACTGCTAAAAAGTTTGTACCCAGATCATAAAATTTGGGCAGAGGAAAATAAAAATACATGATTTTAGAATTAAAAACCTAAATTACTGTAATTTTTCTACACTGTCACAAACAGCTGCCTGTTATTGTTAGAAACATGTTTTGAAAATAAAATTCTGCTTCTTCTCTTCATTTAGAAACATCAGTAAATAAGTAAACACAAGTTAATATGAAACAAAGTGTCGCATTTGTCTGGTCAAAGTTCTCCAAAGTCTGATTATACAATCCTACAGATTTCAGCAACCAGCCATTTCATTCTACAAAGAAAACCCATATTGGTATTTATATATACTCCCCCTTCTTGCATCTTCCAAATCTATTCTATTATATTACTAAGAATACAGCAGCTAATATAATTATGCACCATATGATGTAATTTATGCACATTTCCATATGGAACAGTGGACTGTCAATCATAAAAATATGGTCTAGTAAATAACAATGTTAACCACTGTATACAGTTCAGTACATTATAAGTGACTATTCAAATATTAAATCAATTACACAACCAAACCCATCCATTTGACATAATTTGAATAATGTTATTTATAACTCATTTTAAAATTATAATTAGTAAATTCAAATAGGTGAGCAATGAATTACACAAAACTATTTTTGTCAATCAGGAACACAAAGATAATTCCCAATATTCTATAAAGCAAAAGATTTGACAGCTGATTATATTTGTGGTGCAAAGGAATACCTGTAAAGTAATGAAGGAGCATTTGGTGCATGGAAGTGTCACTTTGAATTATAAAACTTATAAAAATTCCCCATAAAAAGGGAGGACCACTAAAATATATTTCTGGCTCAGTCACATTTTTCTCAGCAGGTTTGAAATCACATAATGTCTCTATTTCACAATTTATGGAGCTGGGCTAATTCACATTATTTAACTCTTACACTGAATAGTACACACTTCCACTGAATTGGTTTTGCACTATGCCTGTCCTATCAATGGCATTGTCAAAAACAGACAATGAAAACAAAAATAACACTGTGATACAGAATAAATCACTCATATACCAACGTGATGCACAGAAAACCCAAGGGTGTAAAGAGTTTTATATGTCAATCATTTGCACTATTAATTTTATTGCGGTATATGTTTCTCTTGTATAACAGTTGGTAGCTTATTGTTCTAGTATGTAATTTAATGAAATGGACAAGGTACCCAACTAATTTTTCTTTAAATGTAAGACTGAAATTTACTTCAAAATAACTTCAAAAATCTTGGCTAATTTGCAATGTGCACAATTCTTTACTTAGTACAAACCAAATGTAACTCGGCACTATGTAACAAATACATAAAACCTAAAATGTTTTCCACAAGTAATTTATTACTCAAGTTTTCACTGTGAGGTACACATTGACTTCACACAATAAAATACCAGAAAGACATAGAATATAGGATTGTAAGTAGACCATACAATCCAATAGACCTGCTCCATCATTCAATTTGATTATGGCGATCCTTAATCTGTGCTTCCCAAATCTTTTCCCACAGTGACCCAAATTTCAAGATTAGAAAACTGTTGTGATCTCTTAATGAGAGCTGAATGTGGGCATTGGGGAGGGGGATAACTGTGCTGACTGAGGCTTGATACAGGTGGAGCACAGCTGTCATGACTCGTCTGGATGTCCATCACGGCCACAACTGTATCAGAGCTCAAGACTTAAATTTCAACTTGCAACCATACTTGGGATCTGACACTGGGGAGCATGGCTCTATCTCAATACCACACACCTGCTCTCACTCCATACCCCTTAATATCTAGCAGTCTCTCTCAGTAACCTCGCCCCCACAGCCTTCTGCGGTTCATCAGCCTCAGTGAGGAAATTTACCTTTAGCTGTCTTTAATGGCCCATCCCATATCCTGAGACCATGATCCATTGTTCTAAATCCTCAAAACAAGGGAAACAATATCCTTGTATCCCAGTCTGTGCATTCATGTCAGAATGCAAGAGTTCAAGGGAACCCCTCGCATTTTCCTAAATTCCAGTGAATACAGAACTAGCCAGCCAATCTTCCCTCATATGACAATCCTGCTATCTCAGCAATCAATCTGGTGAACCTTTGCACTCACTCTTATAGCAAATAGATCCCCAAGATGTGGAGGTGCCTGTGTTGGATTGGAGTGGACAAAGTTAAAAATCACAACACCAGGATATAGTCTGACAGTTTTATTTGAAGGAATTAGCTTTCGGAGCACTGCTCCTTCATCAGGTGGTTGTCTGATGAAGGAGCGGTGCTCCGAAGGCTAGTGCTTACAAATAAAACTGTTGGACTGTAACCTGGTGTTGGGTGATTTTTAGCAAATAGGTCCTATGTATTAAAGAGAAACTATTTACCACGTAACTGCAACACACAAGAAATCAACATGTTAATAGGTGATGCTAAGCAAACAGAATTGGCTTCTATTAATTGCAAGGCAGTGATTGTGTTATTGCAAGATGTTTGCAAACACAAGCAGACTTGTTTTTTCAGACCAAGCAGATGTTGCTTCAATGATTTCCATTTCCATTGTAATGGCAGAACAAGTGCCAAGTCTGATGGTACTGCATATATAAAGCTCAACTACTGTTTGAACATCAAAATTGAATCTGTTAAATACATGAGAGTAATTTAAGGAATTGCTTTAAATTAAACTGTTTTTTAGCACTCAACTGTCAAACATTTTTGTAATTTAAATTCAGTTCTACCAACAATCTTAACTGAAGTTATAAAAAACGATCCATCAGACTAAACGGTGGAAATACAATACCACTTTCTCATACTATTCACATATACTCTAATATGCAATACACCATACACTAGTAAATGCAGCTGTAAATGTGCTCGTCCCAACCTATACCGTGTTAATCATAAGTCCCTTTCAAAATACATATTTTTAGCCAGGCAGATATTTGTCTGAACAAAGACCAGTTTCATCCTGTCAGACGCTTTTGTTTTTGTGCCGATTATAGACTGCAAAATTGTTTTGCCTGCCAAACTATGATCAACTAATGTAATCACCGATAACAACACATCAGCAAATATACCCAAAACACGAAAATTATATTTCCTTCTTGGAAGGGATCATTTCGTTCCTTAAAACGTAAATACTGCGCTATTTGAGAGCTTGGCTTTCATTGCAGGTTCAGTAAGAGCACAGTTTTATTAGTGTATACTTGGCGACCGATGCAAAGCATCAATAAACAACTCTCCAAAATGTACTGCTTTAATAAGAGATTACAGTACATTTCTCAAAGAAAATACGTATTGCTTTGTCAATCTCACGGCGGGCTGCAAATCTCTCAAAGTTTCATTTAAATCATGTTTAATAAAATGGAGACAATATAACCTGAGTAATGCCAGTACCACAATTTGCACGGGTCTCGAGCAAAAAAGCACAATTGCCCAAAGCAGCAGAAATAACTGAACTGAGGGTGGGCTGTGATCACCTCCATCCTTGCCCGATGCCCCCAATTCCAAAGCATTGTTGTCCCTATTAATGTTCAATTCCTGCCCACTACCAGCTTCTCTCCCTCTCAGACTGTTCCCCCCCTCCCTCAGGTTCCCAAGGCCGATTGTCAGTGCAAACATTGGCACGGGTTAAGCGTTTGACTCCCCACAGCCAGACTGGAGCTGGATTCCTTTGAAACAAATCGGATTTGGGAGTGAAATGACGGGGGAGGGCGGAGGGAAGAGAGAGAGAGAGAGAGAAACACTAACGCTGGCGGCGAACGCTTACCAGCTCCTCGACCGATCGCTCATTTATATATTGTTTTGGAGAAGTAGGACTGCACCTACCTCTTCCAAGGCAGCCACCGTGTTCTTGCACTGACTCATTTTGGTGGTGAAGCTGGAGGTAGTTGGAGATTTGTAGTCCTCGTTCGTCACGGTCACGAATTCCAACACTGTGATTTGGTCCGGCATCGTTAACTCCCTCTTTTCTTTTCCGATAACGGGCAGAAATCCCTCTTCTCCGCGGTGCTAGTTTGGGGTTTGCTTCTTCACATCGGTACTTGGGTAGACAGTTAGTTTGTGTCGGTCGACGTGTGCGCGCAGGGACAACGCTCTGTTGAAAAGTTCAGCTTCGATTTCCAACCGACGCGATCCCAGCGCTCGAGCTCACACTGCTCAGGCCGTGACGTTGACAGAGAGGGTTGAGGAGGGTGGGGGGGGAGGGACGTCCGCCGAGCGCGCACGCGCTTCTCACAGCGCTCCGACTTTGACCATTTCCAGGCGAGCCTGTCCTTTTTTTTTCTCAATGGGGAATCTGAGGAGGGGTTGGAAAAGCAAGGCGCACGCGCGAGAATGGCTTGCAGGCTCTCCTTCGCTCGCGCTCTCACGCACCTCTCGGGACGAGGTGCGTTCAAGCGCATGTGCACAGCCTTCGGTGGATTGGATGGGGCGGGGCGTGTGAACAATGAGCCAGCAAGCGGGGTCTTTCCGGCACGTGGAATTGTAGCAGGTTTGGGGAGGATTAGGGTTGTTATGAGAAAATGTTATATTTTTAAAATTACTTAACTGTGGAATGGGATTAGTTTGCAGTCTATCACTTCCAGTGGAAGACCAACTATTGTTGATAATCATTGTAAGGCAAAATGACCAAAGCGTTCAGCTTTTGTTGTTTTAATTTTCCCACAATATTGGATTCTTTTAAGTGCCAGAATTTGGGAGATATTCTCGTCAGTTCAGATTTTTATTCCACACACCTAAGTCACTTTGTCATGGGTGACCTTATAGGTGAATTATTCGATGCTGGAACTCAGAACTGCTTACGCCCTCACTACGCATCGTTGGTAATGTTAGACACACTCAAAATAATAGGAAATTGCAACACCTGATTGGTGCATTTTTGATATGTCAAGTACTTATAAGGATATGTTGCAGTGTGCCACTGAATACCTTAATCACCTGGCCTGGAGCACTTCATAATTGTGTGTGGTATGGAACATTTGTGAGAAGTGATTCGAACATATTAGCTGTGCGGTTTATTGGTGTCAGCGCATTGACATTGGACTGCTGAAGAATTATTGCCTTGTGAGAGGTGTCATCCTTCTCATGAGGTGTTAAACCGAGATGTCGGACTATCGACTTATTCAATTTTGAAGGAGAACCCGTTTCTTTAATCATAGAAAAAAAGAATGAAGGTAAAGAAAATGAAAGGGGGAAATGAGGATACAGTTTTAAAAATCAACGCTTTAAAAACCCTGAAAAGGATAATAGAAGCGTATCAACAATGACTTTTAAAAATAGTTATTGGTTTCGGGAAAGATATAGGAGGACAGGACTAATTGGATAACTTTTTCAAGGGCTTAAAATCAACGAGGTAAAAACAATACTGCAGATGCTGGAAACCAGATTCTGGATTAGTGGTGCTGGAAGAGCACAGCAGTTCAGGCAGCATCCAATTAGCAGCGAAATCGACGTTTCGGGCAAAAGCCCTTCAACAGGAATAAAGGCAGAGAGCCTGAAGGGTGGAGAGATAAGCTAGAGGAGGGTGGGGGTGGGGAGAGAGTAGCATAGACTACAATAGGTGAGTGGGGGAGGGGATGAAGGTGATAGGTCAGGGAGGAGAGGGTGGAGTGGATGGATGGAAAAGGAGATAGGCAGGTCGGACAAGGTCATGGAGACAGTGCAGAGCTGGAAGTTTGGAACTAGGGTGAGATGGGGGAAGGGGAAATGAGGAAACTGTTGAAGTCCACATTGATGCCCTGGGGTTGAAGTGTTCCGAGGCGGAAGATGAGGTGTTCTTCCTCCAGGCGTCTGGTGGTGAGGGAGCAGCGGTGAAGGAGGCCCAGGACCTCCATGTCCTCAGCAGAGTGGGAGGGGGAGTTGAAATGTTGGGCTACGGGGTGGTATGGTCGATTGTTGCGGGTGTCCCGAAGATGTTCCCTAAAGCGCTCTGCTAGGAGGCGCCCAGACTCCCCAATGTAGAGGAGACTGCATCGGTAGCACCCTCCTCTAGCTTATCTCACCACGCTTCAGACTCTTTGCCTTTATTCCTGATGAAGGGCTTTTGCCCAAAACGTCGATTTCGCTGCTCCTTGGATGCTGCCTGAACTGCTGTGCGCTTCCAGCACCACTAATCCAGAATCTTTCAAGGGCTTGGCTACAGCACTGTTTAAAAGGAAGTTAGGGAGTACATTCTTGCCAAAAAGTTTTGAAAATCTTGCTTATAATTATAAACAATTTGCATTTGATTAATGACTTCAATGTAGTGAAATGCACTAGGAAGCTTCAAAACAATTGTTCAAACAAAACTTAATATGGAACCACATAATGAAGTATTGGGACAGCTAACCAAAACAATCAGCACTGACAGCAGGCTCAGAGAAAAGTGACAGGTTGAAGATGTTGTGATAGTTTGCGTAGAGTCCCTACAGTATCGAAGCAGGCTATTCAGTCCATCGAATCTACACTGAGCTTCCAAAGAGACGTTGACACCACCCCTGTCATCCTGCAGTTCCCATGGCTAACTCACCTAGCCTGCGTGTCCCTGGACACTATGGGCAATTTAGCATGGCCAGACCACCAAATCCGCACATGTTCGGACCGTGGGAGGAAACTAGAACATCAGAAGAAGCTCACGCAGACACATTGAGAATGTGCAGCTGTCTGGGGTGGAATCGAACAGCATTGAGACAGCAGTACATGGTCAAGAGAGATCATAAGTTTTTGAAGGAGATGGGTGACAAAAGCAGCTCTGAAGTTGAGCGAGCCAGACTTTTGAGGAGATGGAATGTTTATAAGAGAATGGTTCTGAAAGAGTTAAAGTTGAAGTTGCATTTACACCGCCCAACCTGATGATATTGCAGTGTTCGGGTAGCAAAATAGTCTTACATGAAGTCCAAATCGAGATAGACCTGATTCCTAATATTGTAGTTGTAATTATGCCTAACCAGTTTATGTTAATTTTACCTTTGTTATGAAGCAGGCAGCAATGGTTGCCGATGAGGGCAATTAGAGAGAGGCAATATGAAGCTACCTATACTCGTCTGTGGAAAATGAGAACCAGATTGCTGATCCATGGCCAGCAATGCAGTGAGCCATAAATTGCAAAGGAGATCCTGAGCGTAAAGAAGGAATCATGTGCACCAGGACACTGGATCACAACTTCCAGTGGGCCTGGCTCATCATTGCAGATCCAGTGACTAGAGGGTGGGTGGAGTATGAAATACCTGGAACAAGGTTCTGAATCCACTACTTTCCTTCATTTATATAAATTATTTGGATGTGAGCATAAGAGGTACAGTTAGTAAGGTTGCAGATGACACCAAAATTGGAGGTGGAGTGGACAGTGAAGAAGGTTACCTCAGATTACAATGGGATCTTGCTCCGATGAGCCAGTGGGCTGAGGAGTGGCAGATAGAGTTTAATTTAGATAAATGCAAGATGCTGCACTTTGAGAAAGCAAATCTTAGCAGGACTTACACCCTTAATGGTAAGGTTCTAGGGAGTGTTGCTGAACAAAGAAACCTTGGAGTGCAGGTTCATAGCTCCTTGAAAGTAGAGTCGCATGTAGATAGGATAGTGAAGAAGGTGTTTGGTATGCTTTCCTTTACTGGTCAGAGTATTGAGTACAAGAGCTAGGAGGTCATGTTGCTGCTGTACAAGACGTTGGTTAGGCCACTTTTGGAATATTGCATGCAATTCTGGTCTCCTTCCTATTGGAAGATGTTCTAATACCTGAAAGGGTTCAGAAAAGATTTACAAGGATATTGCTAGGGTTGGAGGATTTGACCTATAGGGAGAGGTTGAATAGGCTGGGGCTGTGTTCCCTGAAGCATTGGAGGCTGAGGGGTGACCTTAGAGGTTTATAAAATCATGAGGGGCATGGATAGGGTAAATAGACAAAGTCTTTTCCCTGGTGTGGGAGAGTCCAGAACTAGAGGGTATAGGTTTAGGGTGAGAGGGGAAAGATATAAAAGTGACCTAAGGGGCATCTTTTTATGCTGAGGAAGATATGTGTATGGAATGGGCTGCCAGAGGAAGTGGTGGAGGCTAGTACAATTGCAACATTTAAAAGGCATCTGGATGGGTATGTGAATAGAAAGGGTTTGGAGGAATATGGCCTGGGTGCTGGCAAGTAGGAGTAGATTGGGTTGGGATATCTAGTATGCATGGACGAGTTGGGCCAAAGGGTCTGTTTGCATGCTATACATCTCTATGACTCTAAGTGTAGTGATTGTTGATTAATTCGATGTTACCTCTTTGAATTATCAAAGGAATATTACTGTGCCAATTGGTCCATTCCTCTTTGAAAGCTGTTTTTTTCGAGATTAGATTACATTCCCTGCAGTGTGGAAACAGGCCCTTTCCCCCAACAAGTCCACACCAACCCTCTGAAGGGCAACCCACCCAGATCCATTCTCCTACATTTACCCCTGGCTAATCCACCTAATACTATGGGCAATTTAGCATGGCCAGGAGTACCGAAGGAAACCCATGCAGACACACAGAAAATGTGCAAACTCCACACAGGCAGTTGCCCGAGGCAGGAATTGAACCTGGGCTCCTGGCACTGAGGTTGTATCTACTAATGTTTCAGGAAACACTTTACACACTATCATAACTCACTTTTCCTCCTCATTTTGCCTCCGATTCTTTTGTCAATTACTTTAAATGTTTGTCCTCTGGTCAACGTTCCTCCCTACCAGCAGAAACAACAACTCCTTATTTACTTTGAATTCTGCTAAATTGTGCACACATCTGATATGATTTCCTTGCTTTCTCTGCTTTAAAGAAGAACAAACTCAGCTATTTTCTCAAGTAAATGTTACACCATAGTGATAGACAAATGAGTCTTAGTCAGTATTTAATATATACTGCTTGAAACCATTTGTCAAAACATTTGGAAAAGCAATAAACTTGTATCAATTGAAACAAATAACTGCATTATTAGGTAATACAAGTGCCTCCTGTTAAGACTTTAGTAGCATATTCTACCACTGATACTTAGACAGGCCTTTGGATTCAGCGTAAAAAAAGACAATTAATGGCAATGGACTAGCTCAACTGAAAGCTACCAATAGTTTAAAATCAAGAGTTAGGACATGGTGAGATCATGCGGACTCAAATTCCATTTGACCCCTATTATTGAGACTAGTGAGTTTGCCACTTTAGGAGCATTACTGCTTTTAATGTGACAACTGACAACAATCGGCAGAAGTGGGAGCTGGAGTGTAAGGTGAAAACAGTCTGAAAGAAGACCTTTGTCTCCTTCACTTCAAAACGGTAAGAGGTCCAGGGAAAAACTTGTGGCATACGAAAAGAGTCAAAGCTGGCGACAGGGAAGAGGCAAAGATCTTAGAGGAGGAGGCTGTGTAGGAAACGATTAAAGGCTCAAGAAGTAAAAAAAGAGATTTATGAAAGATATGGGAAAAAAAGTTTCCAATCTGCTGCAAAAACCAAGCATGGAAGGAAATGGAATGAAAAGGAAGTTTGCACATGTCAAAACTAGCATTGTTGCCATCACAAATCAGCTGTACAAGGCACAACTGCAAAGAAATAAGTAAGGATCAGAAAATAATTTACGCCATGTACACTTGTAGCAAATGACTGCAAACTATAACTAAAGCCATAGCAGGAAACATTTAGAAGAATTCATGGAAAAATTTAGCAGTGGAAGAACGGTTGAACAATTTTAAGACTATTCAAAGATTGGCATAGTTAAACTGATTTCAATGAAACAACTTATTAAAGTTGCAAGCAAAGAATTTTTTTAAAAATTGTGCAAGTGCATTTATTTTGTGTGTTGGACATTGAAAGGCAGAGAAAGATCCATTTTACTTGCGGGAAGCAGATACTATTTGGCTGCAATATACCAGAAAATCAACAATTAATTTTGTAAAAAATTAGAAATCCCACGGTAAGCAACACAGATACAATATTGTTATTTAGTGGAATTTGAATTTTTGAGAAATAGCCAATACAATATAGCTAGTCAATTGAACTTAAATCTTATTGGAAGAATACTAAACAGTAATACATACATGCTAGAATACGTATGTATCAATACATACTATAATAAGTTTAAAAGTCTGAAGACATTTTAGGGCAATCTTTTTTTTAAAAAGAACTTTTATTTAATGCAAAATACAAGCTTGAAGACAGATTGCAACAGCATTGAGAAGCAATAAATTTACACTAATTTTAGAATAAAGGCATAAATAATAGTATTGAGAAGAATGAGAACTAATGCATTCAAATAGATTTAAAATCAAATATGGACCAAGCAGAACATATTTGGAAATTAGGTTCCTCATGGGAGACTGGTTAGCAAGGTTAGATCTCATGGAATACAGGGAGAACTAGCCATTTGGATGTAGAACTGGCTTGATGGTAGAAGACAGAGGGTATGGTGGAGGGTTGCTTTTCAGGCTGGAGGCCTATGACCAGTGGTGTGCCACAAGGATCAGTGTTGGGTCCATTACTTTTCATCATTTATATAAATGATTTGGATGTGAACATAGGTGGTATAGTTAGTAAGTTTGCAGATGACACCAAAATTGGAGGTGTGGTGGACAGTAAAGAAAGTTACCTCAGAGCACAGCGGGATCTAAATCCGATGGGCCAATGGGCTGAAGAGTGGCAGATGGAGTTTAATTTAGATAAATGTGAGGTTCTGCATTTCAGGAAAGCAAATCTTATCAGGACTTATACAATTAATGGTAAGGTCCTCGGGAGTGTTGCTGAACAAAGAGATCTTGGAGTGCAGGTTATAGATCCTTGAAAGTGGAGTCACAGGTAGATAGGATAGTGAAGAAGGCATTTGGTATACTTTTATTGGTCAGATCATTGAGTATAGGATTTGGGGGGTCATGCTGCGGCTGTACAGGACACTAGTTAGGCCACTTTTGGAATGTTGCATGCAATTCTGGTCACCTTCCTATTGGAAGAATGTTGTGAAACTTGAAAGGGTTCAGAAAAGATTTACAAGGATGTTGCCAGGGTTGGAGAGTTTGAGTTATTAGGGAGAGGTTGAATAGGCTGGGGCTGTTTTTCCTGGAGTTTTGGAGGCCAAGGGGTGTCCTCATAGAGGTTTATAAAGTCATGAAGGGCACGGATAGGGTAAATAGACAAAGCCTTTTCCCTGGGGTGGGGCAATCCAGAACTAGAGGGCATAGGTATAGGGTGAGAGAGCAAAGATTTAAAAGGGACTGAAGGGGTAACTTTTTCATGCAGAGGGTGGTGCGTGTATGGAATGAGCTACCAGAGGAAGTGGTGGAGGCTGGTACAATTACAGACTCTAAAAGGCTTCTCGATGGGTATATGAATAGGAAGTTTTTAAGAGGGAAATGGGCCATGTGCTGGCAAATGGGACTAGATTAAGTTAGACTATCTGATCAGCATGGGTGAGTTGGACTGAAGGATATGTTTCCTTGCTGTACATCTCTATAACATCCCCAACTACACCTTCCACATATGCCCAACAATACAGATCCTGACCTGACACCCCCACCCTATCCCCTGCTCTGTAGTGGAATCACCCCTATTCCCTTACTCCCATCCCTCCCCCTTTCCCTATTCCAGACCCAAACCTCTTACACTCCACTGTGCCATAAAACCCAATCTCTCCTACTCCAAATCGATGCCTCTGTTGAACAAAATATCTCACCTGTCCACACCTACTTTTACTTTGCCACCTTGCACCCTGGAACCCTACTTTCCTGACCCCCTAAAAGTGAAAAGATTTGTGATTGCTGTAAATCAGGAACAAAAACAGAAATTGCTGGAAAAGCTCAGCACGTCTGGCAGTATCTCTGAAGAGAAATCAGAGTTAATGTTTCGGGTTCAGTGACCCTTCCACAGATCTCTTTCATTAGGACTAGCCCCTTATCCACCTGCTACTGTATCCAACTTCATTCTCTACCCAATCTCTCTTACTCTCCCAAACTTCCACTTGGCATCCTATCTTTATGGCACCACACACTCACATCTTATGTATAGCCGCTGTCAGAAGGAGTTTCTGAACCTTTAGAGTTTGGAATATGGCAGCAGGCTACTGTGAAAAAGAAGGTAGTTGGACTTCCCACACCAGTTCTTATCATGAAAGATGTGTAAAAACAAAAATATTGTTCTGCCTTTATGAAAGAAGCCAGATTGGAATCTCCTATTGGACATGTGGATCTCTTATGTTGAGTAAAAATGAAAAAAACAGAGAGGCGATCCTAGAAAAATTCAGCCCCTTAGAAATGTTTTCTCCATGATACCAAGTTGCTCAAAAATTAAGTATTAAACCTGAGGCTGAACAAGGTAATAAATTATTGTATTCAGTGGATGATATTGTAAAAGGCCAAACATGAAAGGAAGTCCTCAACTTTAGTCGATGTTTTTGAAGGCCTTGATGGCTATTTTAATCTCAGAATGAATATAATTCTTGAACCAGCAAGATTTAATAGAAGAATTCAGATTTCAAACAACTTAATCAACGAATACTACAAAAGCTATACCTACCCATGGACGTTTCAACTCAGAATTCAAAAGGGGCAACATTATATTGGAGTTTTTAAAGAGCCTTTGTCATAGAGTCATAGAGATGTACAGCATGGAAACAGACCCTTCGGTCCAACCCGTTCATGCCGACCAGATATCCCAACCCAATCTAGTCCCACCTGCCAGCGCCCGGCCCATATCCCTCCAAACCCTTCCTACTCATATACCCATCCAAATGCATCTTAAATGTTGCAATTGTACCAGCCTCCACAACATCCTCTGGCAGCTCATTCCATACCTGTACAACCCTCTGCGTGAAAAAGTTGCCTCTTAGGTCCCTTTTATATCTTTCCCCTCGCACCCTAAACCTATGCCCTCTAGTTCTGGACTCCCCCAGCCCAGGGAAAAGACTTTGCCTATTTATCCTATCCATGCCCCTCATAATTTTGTAAACCTCTATAAGGTCACCCCTCAGCCTCCGACGCTCCAGGGAAAACAGCCCCAGCCTGCTCAGCCTCTCCCTATAGCTCAAATCCTCCAACCCTGGCAACATCCTTGTAAATATTTTTTCTACCCTTTCAAGTTTCACAACATCTTTCCGATAGGAAGGAGACCAGAATTGCATGCAATATTCCAACAGTGGCCTAACCAATGTTCTGTACAGCCGCAACATGACCTCCCAACTCCTGTACTCAATACTCTGACCGATAAAAGAAAGCAAACCAAACGTCTTCCTCACTATCCTATCTACTGCGACTTCACTGTCAAGGAGCTACGAACCTGCACTCCAAGGTCTCTCTGTTCAGCAACACTCCCTAGGACCTTTCCATTAAGTGTATAAGTCCTGCTAAGACTTGATTTCCCAAAATGAAGCACCTCACATTTATCTGAATTCAACTCCATCTGATACATCTCAGCCCATTGGCCCATCTGGTCAAGATCCTTTGTAATTGGACGTAACCCTCTTTGCTGTCCACTACATCTCCAAGTTTGGTGTCATTTGCAAACTTACTAACTGTACATCTTATTCTCGCATCCAAATCATTAATGTAAATGACAAAAAGTAGAGGACCCGGCACCGATCCTTGTGGCACTCCACTGATCACAGGCCTTCAGTCTGAAAAACAACTCTCCACCACCATCTTTTGTCTTCTACTGTTGATCCAATTCTGTATCCAAATGGCTAGTTCTCCCTTTATTCCGTGAGATCTAACCTTGCTATACCAGTCTGCCATGAGAAACCTTGTCGAACGCCGTACTGAAGTCCATATAGATCACATTTACCGCTCTGCCCTCATCAATCCTCTTTGTTACTTCTTCAAAAAACTTAATCGAGTTTGTGAGACATGATTTACCACGCGCAAAGCCATGTTGACTATCCCTAATCAATCATTGCCTTTCCAAATACATGTACATCCTGTCCCTCAGGATTCCCTCCAACAACTTGCTGACCACTGATGTCAGGCTCACTGATCTGTTATTCCCTGGCTTGTCCTTACCACCCTTCTTAAACAGTGGCATCACGTTAGCCA
The DNA here is from genome assembly GCF_020745735.1 of Hemiscyllium ocellatum. Lineage (NCBI taxonomy): Eukaryota > Metazoa > Chordata > Chondrichthyes > Orectolobiformes > Hemiscylliidae > Hemiscyllium > Hemiscyllium ocellatum. The sequence goes on along the minus strand of NC_083403.1, from coordinate 126,809,446 downwards.
ACCTCCAGTCTTCTGGTACCTAACCTGTGACTATCGATGATACAAATATCTCAGCAAGAGGCCCAGCCATCACTTCTCTCGTTCCCACAGAGTTATAGGGTATACCTGATCAGGGCCTGGGGATTTATCCACCTTTATGCATTTCAAGACATCCAGCACTTTCTCCCCTGTAATATGGACATTTTGCAAGGTGTCACCATCTAATGCGCTATTTTCTATATCTTCTATATCCTTTTCCACAGTATATACTGATGCAAAGTACTCGTTTAGTATCTCCCCCATTTTCTGCGGCTCTATATAAAGGCCACCTTACTAATCTTTGAGGGGCCCTATTATCTCCCTAGTTACTCTTTTGTCCTTAATGTATTTGTAAAAACCCTTTGGATTCTCCTTAATTCTATTTATCAGATTTAACTTTATGCAAAAGCTATTCTAATTGTAATGGAACGAGAGACCACAAATACATACAGATCATGTGAGAAGGCGAACCTTATCTCAATAAACCAGCATTCACTTTATAGGAATGGACAGTCTGAAGTGTATTGTATTGAAGGATGACCAGGACAAAAGTTCCAATCTTAAAGAAAGACAGAATTTTGAAACCAAAGCTGACTTACTCGTACACAACAGAAAGCTAAATCCAGCCTCTCCTTGGGAAGATACGTTGGGGAAAAAAATACACTGGAAACAATAGATATTGCCAAGTATACCAACGCTCAGTCAGCATTGTGTCAGCCAGAGTTCTGAAAAGACAATGAACATCTTATAACTCATTGTGAAACCAACAATTGCACAATGTTGTCAGGCCTGAGAAACACCCCTATTGTCACTGAAGACAGTCCGAAAAGAAAACCCAAAAGAAACAAACAGTGAGAACAAGAATGAGCAGTGCACCTCACTTGAGCTAAGTGATGAATCTTTGACTGAAGTTGTTTAGATGCCAGAGCAGTCTGCTGAACAAGTTAAGATGGGGCAAGTGTCAATGCCAGTGACAAATTAAATGTTAAGTAAGCAACAATCCTCCAGTATCATGACTAAGGATGGGAAAGCAGCCAGTTTATCAGCAGGACAACTACAGAGGGCAAATCTACAGAGAGGTGCCATCCAAACAAATTGAGAAGTTGAAGTAGAGGGCTTGTATGCTCCAGCTCAAACATATCGGCAGATAGAGGGGAAAGATTTGCTTGAACAGAATGAATACCTGTAGTATGGAAGCCAGAGCAATGTCCACACATTGACAATATGGTTCAAAAGAAGAAATGGTATGGTCTGAAAATTCAAGAATTATAGAAGTAAAGAGTACCCACTGAATTCAAAAAGGAATTGGTTTGTCTAAAACTATAGGATTGAGCAAGGAAAAAAATTGCACCAACAAAGCAGCTATACGCCATGATGAACATTCCCGAGATTAAAAGTTATGGGGCAATTATGTGAGTTAGCAAGGAAGAGTTCACATGCAAAGGAAATTAGGGAAGTCAAGGAAACTCAAATAAGGCAATGGCCTGACATTTGGATTCAGTAGGAATGACATCCGCTTCAAAGGACATCCAAGATTAAAGATTCTCCTGCAGAGAAATGATTCATAGAACAATCAAGATCAGCATCAAAGTCACAATCAACCGTTCTGAATCAAAAGTCCTCCCAGTCTTCCAAGCCAGATGAATTGTATTCTGGAAGCATTGTGTAACCTCCAGATTCCCTATGTTTGTGAAGTTAGAGACTTGCATTGAAATGCGAATCAGTAGTAAAGTCATAATATAGACATGAAAGGAAAATTGTCTGTTAGCTAAAGGCTAAGTGAGGTCTCTCCTTTACACACCAACATGATGAGCAAGATCAGATATAATAGCAATATCAAAACCCTTGAGTTCCACAGTGAGGTCAAGACAGGTTATGTTCTTGCACTGACTCTTCGGCATTGACATCTTTTTGCTGATATCTTATGCCTTCAGGTCAAGCACAGCATATGTCTGATTATTTACCAGAACTGATGAGAACCTGTTCAACTTTACTTACTCTCTTGAGATTCTAGACAAAGATGCGCCAAGCCTTATAAAAGCGTTGCTGTATGCTGATGGTGATGCAATGGCATTCCACAAGTGCAACACCTTCAGTGGAAAATGGACAGACTTTGTCAGACCTGTATAGTGTTTCATTTGGCGTCAGAAAAAAAAATAGCATGATCCAAACTATTGCCATATTACTGTCAGCATTGACGACATGACATTGAAGGTTGTTAATAGCTTCACATTTCTGTCAGTTTTTGTTTAAATCAACAAACACATTACAAAAATTGTGGTTGTATTAGCCATGATGAGTGACAGTGTGTGGGATGACAGTAACATGGCCATGAATACCAAAATGCATGTTTACCCAGCCTGCATCTCAGTGTATCCCTCCATAGTGTTGAGAGCTGGACAACATATGCTAGGCAGAAGAAAAAAAGATAAACCGCTCCTATCTTCGCTGTTTCAGATATATCTTTGGTGAACTGGCCCTGTCAGATGATACCAGTTCAGAAATATTGGTGAGCTCTATGTTCAGTTCATAGAGTCCTTACAGTGCAGATAGAGGCCATTGGGCCCATCAAGTCTGCACCAATTCTCCAAAGACTCCATGCCCACTGCCTACCCTATCCTTGTAACCCTGCATTTACTATGGCCAATTCACTCAACCTGCACATCGTTTGGACTGTGGAAGGAAACCAGAACACCGGGCAGAAACCCATACAGACACAGGGAGAATATCCAAACTCCACACAGACAGCTACCCAAGGCTGGAATTGAACCCGGATCCCTGTGCTGTGAGGATCCACCAACATGCAATCATTGCTCAGCATTTTTTGGATGGATGATTGCTGTAAAACCAAAAGCCTTCTCAGTGGTGAATTTGTCACAACCTCCTGGTGACCTCTACTCAAAAGACACCTGTAAACAAGAAATGAAGATAGTGGACATTGACAAGGCAGACGCAGTCACTGATATCCGTAATCACTGATATCCGTGGTCACTGATATCCGTAAACTCTGGTAGCTCACTGGAAGTACTCATAAGAGCTGAGCAGAAGCAGAAAACTTAACTAGCAGTTTTGAGGGTCCAGAGAAAACAATGGCCAATGAAACATGCATTTTCTGAGCCTTTTTATCTTCCTATGAAGCATGTGCAGCTGACACTGCAATATCAAGTGGGCTTTTGAGCTAAGCCCGGTGATGCTCAACTCAGTTGAAATCCATTGCCTTACAAAATAGATTCTTGCTATTGAATTGCTTCTGTGTTGCAAATGAGTGTGAAAACGAGCTGATTCATATTTGAGTAGGAGCAATCAGCTTGTTTTACTTGCACTTTGCTGCTCAAAATTCTTGTCTGGCATTTCAACTTGCTGGAAGTACAAGCATACAACAGTGTGGCAAGAGCAATGAGAAATTTGGGACATTGGTGAATAACCCAAATTGTCCAACAAGTTCTGGAGGCTAGGAATAAAACTTTTCATGGTCCACAATGTTTTATCACCTGCATAGCAGCAGGATCAATATGAGACCATCATCTCAGTGCTAAGGGAAGTGCAGAGATAATGGTTGCTTAGTGAGTAATATGAGCATGGTTCCGTGTGGAAGACAGAATATTGGGGAGGGGAGAAAAAAGAGAATGAAATGAACTTTCATTCAAAGTACATGGAAATGCTTGTTAAAATCTGAAGTATGGTAATGCAATTAATTGTAGGGAAAATAAGTTCTGACAGCTGTCTACCCCTGTCACTGCTAATGAGGGGGAATGTACTGCACATTGCATTTGTTCAAAATCATTAATGGTTTTGAAACATTAAATAAGGAAAAATCATTTAAATTGCTAGAAGGTAGGATCAGACTGGATAGCTCTTTTCATTGACATAAACAACCACAGAATAGCCTCCCTATGCGTCATACATCTTTTTATGTCCCTAGCTTTATGTTTCTTAAGGTTCAGTAACTAGGTAACATATATTTAATGTTATTGGCATTGTTATGACCTGGAATGCACTGCCAGGGAAGATGATGGGAACAGATTTTACAGGGACATTCAACAGGACACCTGATAAATCCTTCAACAGAAAAAAATACAGCTGTATGGGGAAATGAACAGGCGAGTGGAATTAATGGATCCAGGCTAGCACAGAGCCAAAACAGATTAATGGGCCAAGAGCCTACCTTCCATGCTGTATCATTCTGTGAACATTGGGACCAAAGTTAAGTTGTCAAACAAAATTTACAAGAATGTGTAAGCATAGATTTGATCTTTTGTTTGGAAAATAAACAGCATAAACTGTTGAATGAGTGTCAAAAAGCTGTTTTGTACTGGGGATAATTTCAGTGCCTGTGAATTCTAAAGTTGATCATACAAAAATAATTGTGATCTGCTATGATTTATTAAATTAATTGAAGTTGGAAATGAACATTGTGATTAACATTGTTAACATACTTATACATTACTAACCACTGCACATAATCAGAATCCTTTAAATTTTTTAAGATAAAAATAAAAATTGGATAAATGATCCCTGATGGTTCAGTCAATTTATCCATTTAGTATTTGATTTATTGAAAGTCTAATGCTACTTATTGTAATCAATGGTACAGGTTATCAGTTCAGTTAAAGATCATTAAAACATTGCTGCAGTATTTTATTACAGTACTAGTGCCATCAGGGTCAAATTCATGAGGCATTTCAGCTTTATAAATTTATCCTGTAGTAGAAGCAGGATGTAACTGAGTCATACAAGTTAGAACGTCACTGGTTTAATTCCATGCTATGAGGTTGGCAGTTCTGACTAAACGTTCAGGGTATCATTGGTGTAACACATGTTAAAAATAAGATTTTATACATAGCACTATTGAGATAAACTCTGCTCAAAAGGCTATATTTTTTAAGACAGAAGGGCTGGAAAATGTTAATTAGATTCAAACATCTAAACCTATGCTGGAGACAAGGCAAGATGGTTTAGCATTTTTGAGATCATTTCTATAAATTGCTACCTCAATGTCTATCATTTGAACACTACAATGATCAGTGCTCAATTAGGTTGTGGATTGATTTTTTGGGGGGCTTATAGGTAATCAGTTTAATTAAGAGTTAAAACTAGAGTCAGACTGAAAGATGGAAAATGGGAGGTCACAGAAATAATTTGGGATAAAGGATGAAATGTAGAGCACGAGTTCTGTTTCAACTCCGATAAGGCTCGCTACTAAGATGTGGAAGAATACATGCTAATTATTATATATTATACAAAGACAAGAGGAATTAGGTGCATATGCAACTATGCAACTTTTTCCCCTGTGTGTTTATGTGAAAAAGGAACAAGCATCAGAACTTTGTGGGAGGCTAGGTAAGCGTTGCTGAGCTCCTTGCTCAGGTATTTGTATCAACAACAGCCATGAGTGAGGTGCCAGAAGACTGGAGGTTGACTAATGTGATGCCATTACTTAAGAAAGGCTGTAAGGAAAAGCCAGGGAACTATCGACTTGTGAGCCTTGTGTCAGTGGTGGATAAGTTGTTGAAGAGGATTTTGTGGGACAGGATTTGGAAAAGCAAGGACTGATTTGGGATAGTCAACATGGCTTTGTGTATGGGAAATCAGAGAAAATTGATTGAGTTTTTTGAAGAGGTGACCAAGAAGATTGATGAAGGCAGAGTGGTAGACATTGCCTATGTGGACTTCAGCAGAGCATTTGATAAGGTTCTGCAGGGTAGACTGGTTAGTAAGGTTAGATCACATGAGATCCAGAGGGAGCTGGCCAAATAGATACAAAATTGGCTTGAAGGTGGGAGACAGAGGGTGGTGGTAGATGGTTGCTTTTTCGACCTGAGGCCTGCGACCAGCAGTGTGCCACAAGGATCAGTGCTGGGTCCACTGCTTTTCATCATTTATGTAAATAATTTGAATGCGAATAAATATGGTCTGGTTAGTAAGTTTGCAGATGACACCAAAATAGGTGGTGTAGGGAAGAAGATTATCTCATAGCACAATGGGACCTTGATCAATGGGCCAATGGGTATTCATTGCACATAAATGTATTAGAAATGGAAATTCGCCACAAGACAACATGAAATTAAACATGCCAAAACACACACACTGCTGATTTAAAATCTGTATTTCAATTCCCTTGCAGGAAAACAAAATTTAATCTCTTATTAAATTCAATCACCCTTCATGGCATATTTTGCACTTTGCAGGTTCTATTCAGTCCTCGCCTGAGTATGTAGACGTTAAGTAAGTGCAAGATCGAATTTCATTGTTGATAATCTTGTCTGCTTATATTTTCTAACTGCTTTCTTCACTCCAAATACATTTTATTTTCTCTTCAAAATTTCTTAAAATACTTCACAGTCATTTACATAAATGATTTAGATGAGAACATAGGAGGTATTGTAGGTTTGTGGATGACATGAAAATTGGTGGTATAGTGAACAGTGAAGAAGATTTTCTAAGATTACAAAAAGATTTTGATCAATTGGGTCAATGGGCTGAGGAGTGGCAGATGTAGTTTAATTTGGATAAATGCGAAATATTCCATTTTGGTAAGACAAACAAAGGCAGGACTTATTAATGTTCTGGGCCTGGATAGTCATAGAGTCCATAGAACAGAAGGATCTAAGGATTCAGGATCGTAATTCTTTGAAATTTGCATCAAAGGTGGACAGAGTGGTTAAGAAGTCGTTTAGTACACTTGCCTTCATTGCTCAGATGTTTGAGTATAGGAGTTGGAATGTCATGTTGAGGTTGTACAGGATATTGGTGAGACCTGTTCTGGAGTACTGTGTGTGGTTCTGGTCGTCCTGTTATAGAAAGGATATTATTAAACTGGAGAGGGCTCAGAATGGATTTACCAGGATGTTGCCAGGAATGTAAGGTTTGAGTTATAAAAATAGGCAGGGACTTTTTCACTGGAGTGTAGGAGGTTGAAGGATGACTTTATAGAGGTTTAAAAAAAATCATAAAGAGCATAGATAAGGTGAATAGCAAAGCTCTTTTCCCTAAGATGGGTGAGTTCAAAACTAGGGGACATATCTTTAAGGTAAGAGAGAAAGATTTAAAAAGGACATGAAGGGCAAAAATTTTAAGCACAAAGTTATTCGTGTGTAGAATGAACTGCCAGAGGAAGTGGTGGATGCAGATGCAGCTACAATGTTTAAAATAAATTGGGATAAGCATATGAATAGGAAAGGTTTGGAGGGATATGGGCCAAACACAGGGAGGTGGGACTGGTTTAGTTTGGGAACATGGTCAGCGTGAACTAGTTGGACTGAAGGGTCTGTTTCCATGTTGTATAACTCTATGACTATGACAAATTATTTTTGAGGTGCATACAATATGACATACAAAGCTCAAGGCTGAAATATGAAGTGTAGTACTTTTGGTAAATAGTAAGAAGCGCCTGGAAACTATGAAATAGTAATTGTTCAAGAGTTAATGCCTTAATGAAAGGAAAAAGGAAGGTGGGCACAGAACATCAATATCGACCTCTCGTACATATTTGTCACTGATTGTAGCCTCTTTTTAAATCTGGATTTTTATTTGTAAGTTTCATTAACCACTTTCAGCACCCCCCCCCCCCCCCCCACCATCCCATTGCCTTTCCCTCCCCTGTCTGTAATATGTTTTGATTGGAATGGTGCTGGAAAAGCACTGCAGGTCAGGGAGCATCCGAGGAGCAGGAAAATCAACGCTTCGGGCAAAAGCCCTTCATCAGGAATCTCTACTGATGTCTGGAAATTAAAATCTGCAGATATCCCTCAGCATAAGCACAAGCTGTTTGCATATTGATGTTTTATCAAAGCAGTCCTGTTGACTATTGAACTCTGACTCTTGCCAAACCAAACTCTTGCCATACATAGATGTATTTCTTCACTTTGCATGACATGTATAACTTGCACAATGAGTTATATTCTGAATTACTCATTGAAAGACATCCACTTATTACAATATGATTCATAATTAATATGACTTAAGGGAGACTGTAACCAGCAATCACATCCTGCAATGAACCCTTGCTTGTCAGTAAGCAAAATTGCAACCATTATTGATGTAAAACAAATGGACTCGATTGCCTTATATTGACATTTTCTCCATCTTAGAAAATTGAAGACTGTGATACCTCATCCAAACCCTGATGGTGATCTAATTTAATTAGGATACTGGTATATTGTGGAAGCCTGCATTATCCAACCATGGCCCAGTTATACACATTTCATAGTCCTAGCAGTACAGGAGTGACGTATTATGTTCTTGCCCTGGAATATTTAATCATCAATGACCGTACTTATGTCTGGACGGAGGTTATTCAAGCATTATTTTCAAGGGACTTATCATGTTGTGACCAATCCTCTGGTGAAGGCCACCAATTTGTTATGAGTCTAGATTGAATATTGCCAAATTATTATCCTCCTGACTAAGGAGGGATGACCTGACTCCTCTTCCTTACTCAACACCTCCTCTGGTTAGTTGCAACAAGCTTAATTTTATAAAAGATCTTTTCCCTTGTGGACAACTTTTTCCATACCAAACATATGCATATGTGTTTTAAAAAGAAGCAATTTAGCCAGGATTTCTTGAGCTTATTAGCTGCTAAAATGGTAGAAGAAATAATAAAACACACAGATTAGAGATGAGAGGTGGATCCATTGTGAAGTGTTGCAGGCAGATGACTCCAATAACACTGATGTCTGTTGAATGATAATTTAAAGATTTTTGGTTCTATACTTAGCTGAAAGGAGTTTGTCAAATTCCCTTAAACAGTGGCATTGATGACTTGACTTCTCTTCAACAATAAGACCTTATTTCATTTACTGTGCACACGTGGGGGCATCTGGTGGAATTTTTAAGCTATACCCTTTCACAGTACACTTTAGGACTGTGGAACTTGAACCACGAACTACATTATCTATGCTCACATTTACCTTCCTTTTAATTCATATCATGTCTGCAGTCTGGGACACAACACACAGGAGATTACATTTCAGTTTTGTTTTGAATGGCATCTCTCCCTTTGAAATGTTGCTGTTTGAATTTTCTTTGGCACTCTTCAGGTGCAGCATTCAATGAATCCTCTTGGGACTCAATACAGTCCACACAAGGATATTAGGCAGCTACTGAATTTACATTCTTAACCATCTTTTGGTGTGTATGTCTTTAAAAAAACATGTTTTGTACTCAACGTACTTGTAATTCAGGACTATAATCCATTTTTATGACAATCAACATAAGATTAATGAATCTGCCAATAGTTCCACTTTTATATTGGAAAAATAAATGTGATTAATCTCAAGTCTCACTAGCAACTAGTTATATATTTATATCCTCACATTTATAATCATACTGAAAAATTAATTGCCCTGATTTTATGGTCATAATAACAAGGAATATTACAGTCCAAAAGTTGATTGCCAGGATTCTACATTTCTCACAGGTTGCACTGTTGCTTCACCTTTAGACTGAGTAAAAGAGGAAAAAAAATCCATGAAATGGTTACAACTTTCATTTTTGGGCTGTTAATTTCAGTGTAAAAGCTTTTGGAAACATTGCATCTTGTTGACTGAGCTGAAACAAGATTTTTAATGGTGCTGTAATTTCACAATTACTCCTAAATACCCTCACAGTTGCTGGAAATTTAATTTTATATTTATGAAGTGTTAGGTTTCTCCATTATTGGGTAATTTACATTAAAAGAAATACATTTAGTTGTATTGATATTTTAGCTTCTATCTAAATCCAATCTCATTAATTTCACTATCTGAAATTTTAAGTGAAAAATGAGGGATTTTTCTTCTTTGTTTGTTGTCTTTGAGAATACTGTTATGTTATCAGCTGATTATACTGTTTGCTGACTCAATTGCATCTAATGCCTTGAAATTCTGTTGACCTGGTGCCAGATTTAAACTTTATTAGGAAAAGAGAAGTCCATGCCAAATTGCTGGACTGTTCTTGGCAGCAATCGTTTGGGTCAGCAATGCATATCCTTCCTTCAACTGCAAAAGCTGGCTCATTATGTATTTGAACATGTGTCCCAGTGTGATTGCCCTTTCCACAATGTATTAGAATAATTAAAATATTTTTGCATTTCAGATGTATTTTTTATTCTTCTTGTACCAATTTACATCAACGCAAAATGTATTTTCTTTATTTGTCCAGACTCTGTTGAATGTCACCCGTCTCCTATACTTCAGTCAACTGAACACATTTTTTGATGATGCTCAAACATTTTCATGTGCAATCTGCAGACTACTGCATTATAGGGCAGGTGGTGTTTGAAGTGTCAAATAAATGAATTGCTTGAAGGAGGAAGCAGTGGTCACTTTCTGCTGCCTGGACGTGGTCTCTGTGTGCTTTTGATGTTTCTCAAGATATCCAGTGCATTTGCTAGAGTTAGAATACAATAAGTACCTAAATTGAATGAATACCAGAAATCCAAAATAAATCTCTCTCAAAACTCCAAATAACTATTTCATTTATCATATCATCCTTTAGATTCTCAAGGCAGTTTTCAGCCATGCAAGCCATTTTTGTCTTTTAATTTTTTTCCACTTTTGCATTCATGTGCATAAAGTTCTAGATAGAGTTTTGAGATTTATTCCCTGCAACAATAATAATTTCCTGATTCATCTCTCTCATTTTTTATGAATATTGAGGTAATGTTCCAGTCTTCAGGAAGTTATGAAATGCTAAAAACGACATACTTAAATTGTCTGCTGAATTTCTTGAAGTTTCTAGATGTTTCTCACCTTTTCCAGTCACCTTGCAGATTTTTTTTTAAATGAGTCTCTACACAGTTTAATTATGGTACTGAGAATTTCAACATTTTTTTTAGTACCATCACCCTAATGAGAGAAGTTTGGATCCTGGATTGTGGGGTTTATTCCTATAATGAACTGTATCACTGAGTCTTAGTGTGAGTGCATTTTCTCAATAATGAACTTAATAAAAATTCTGAGTTGTGGATAATAACATCACTCCTGGCAGCCACAGCATCAGTCTAAGAATGAAGTTGCCAGACATTGAAAAGTTTGGCAGGAACATGCAGCGACGAATCAGTAAATCAGTTCATTGTGCAGCTTTGTGGCACTGGATTCTTCTGAAAAAAAGAGAGTGACTGAATGCTGTTCTGTGATGTATTTAAAATTGTTCAATTTAGCAGAAAAAGAATGGGGTTCTTGACAAGGATTTGCAATGCTTAGCTGAATGTTTTTTCTTAGCATAGCAAAAATGAGATATTTCAACATTCTGTGAGCTATCGATATGCAGTTGAAGTACAGTAAAACTTGAACTCAGAAACAAGCAAAGAGTACAGAAGATTTTAGGTTTTCATGGTGAAAAATAGTGTATCAATTCAGAGAGGATCGGGAATGAAATCCAACAATCAACTGACGTTTTAGTATCACAAAAAGAGAGGGACTACATGTTAAATCAGAGCCAGGGGAATGAAGGGTGAATGCTGGATTGTCTGATTCATGGAACCTACAGCAACAAAGTATTCACTGGGGCATTTGAAAATAACATCAAAGAATTTTGGAAGTAATGCTGTCAGGGCAGGGAATTATTGGAGATTAACTAGGACAGAAATGATAACTTTGCTGATGAGGATACAGTGACACTTGCAAAACATTGACCAGATGTTTGAAGTACAGTGTCACTACCATTTAGGGTTGATAGGTGAGTGACCTGTTTTCTTTCTCATTACATTTCAGACTAGGTGTACACAGGAAGAGGTGATGAATCATAGAGTACGTATTGGTATGAGGTGTAGTTACCATTTTTTGGATATTAGTAGGTGGGTCACCCTCTTCATCTGAATTCTACTAAACCCTTAAAAGGTAAGAACTGTAAATTAATGAAAAAAGCTTTAATAAAATGTTTAGTAAAAATAATATACCTGAGTGAGTAAATAGGAATAATTTAACAAACAACAATGTAAAAATATTGTTCAGAGGAATACTTGAATTGGTGCTGAAGGGTGAGAATCTGGAGCAATTATCTGCAGTATGCACAACGTGGAATGTCAATGCAATGTAAGTTCATATGTAAAAATCACATTCTGAATTGATAATCACACAATTCGAGAGCCAACCAGTTATGCTGCACAGCAGTCGAGAGAATGTTTTGTGAAATAGATATTATTCCACTTGGTGATCACACAACAGAGATTGTGTACTGAAGATATGTTGTGGTGTTCCTTAGGGTTTGGTGTTAAGAATCTCTGGTTTTCTTCATATATGTTAATGATCCAAACTTGGTTAAGCAGGGCACAAATTCAAAATTTGTAGATAATGCAAAGCTTGGAAATATCATGAATAGTCAGAAAGATAACTATAGCCTCAAGGACACAGACAGACAAGTGGACGAGGCAGACAGGTAAAGCACCAAATTTAATGCAGCTTTGTGTGAAGTAATTAGTTTTGGTCGGAAGAATGGGGAGAGAAAATAGAAAATGAGAGGTATATTTCTAAAGAAGGTGCAGAAGAAGTGGGAATTCCCATAAATGTGCACAAATGAGGCAGGAACAGGATACTGATTAAGGATGATCAGCCATGATCATATTGAATAGTGGTGTAGGCTCGAAGGGCAGAATGGTCTACTCCTGCACCTATTGTCTATTGTCAAATTACTTAATATGGTATGGCATGTTGAGAAAATGCTTAACAAAATTTAAAAGATCCTGGGATTTATAAATAGGGGCTTCCTGAAGTTCAATTCATCTGTGTCCATTTCTGAGAACCACACTTCAGACAGGAGATAAAGGCCTTAGAGAAAGAGCATAAATAGAGTCATAGAGATGCCCAGCATGGAAACAGACCCTTCGGTCCAACCCATCCATGCCGACCAGATGTCCCAACCCAATCTAGTCCCACCTGCCAGCACCCGGCCCATATCCCTCCAAACCCTTCCTATTCATATATCCACCCAAATGCCTCTTAAATGTTGCAATTGTACCAGCCTCCACCACATCCACTGGCAGCTCATTCCATACCCGTACCACCCTCTGTGTGAAAACGTTGCCCCTTAGGACTCTTTTATATCTTTCCCCTCTCACCCTAAACTTATGCCCTCTAGCGCTGGACTCCCCGACTCCAGGGAAAAGACTTTGCCTATTGACCCTATCCGTGCCCCTCATAATTTTGTAAACCTCTCTAAGGTCTTCCCTCAGCCTATGACGCTCCAGGGAAAACAGACCCAGCCTGTTCAGCCTCTCCCTATAGCTCAAATCCTCCAACCCTGGCAACATCCTTGTAAGTCTTTTCTGAACCCTTTCAAGTTTCACAACATCTTTCCGATAGAAAGGAGACCAGAATTGCAAGCAATATTCCAACAGTGGCCTAACCAATGTCCTGTATAGCCACAACATGACCTTCCAACTCCTGTACTCAATACTCTGACCAATAAAGGAAAGCATACCAAGTGCCTTCCTCACTATCCTATCTACCTGTGACTCCACTTTCAAGGAGCAATGAACCTGCACTCTAAGGTCTCTTTGTTCAGCAACACTCCCTAGGACCTTACCATTAAGTGTATAAGTCCTGCTAAGATTTGCTTTCCCAAAATGCAGCACCTCCCTTCTATCTGAATTGAACTCCATCTGCTACTTCTCAGCCCATTGGCCCATTTGACATCCAGCACTTCCTCCTCTGTAATCTGGAAATTTTGGCAAGATGTCACCATTCATTTCCCCACATTCTGTACCTTCCATATCCTTTTCCACAGTAATTACTGATGCAAAATACTCATTTAGTATCTCCTCCATTTTCTGCAGTTCCACACAAAGGCCGCCTTGCTGATCTTTGAGAGGCCCTATTCTCTCCCTAGTTACCCTTTTGTCCTTAATGTATTTGTAAATGATTAAAGAGGTTGATTCTGGAGATGAGGGATGTCAATAGCTTAGTTTGAAGAAGCTGGGGTTATTCTCCTTGGAGGAGATTAGATTAAGTGGAGATTTGGTATTCAAAAGCACGAGGGGTCTGAAGAGAGTTGAAAATGTTCCCATAAACAGAATTCATGCAATTTTGGTCTCCTTATTTACAGAAGGATATAAAAATGTTGGAAGCTGTTCATAGGAGGTTTACTGGATTGAGGAAAAATTGCAAAAAGTGGATTTGTTTTCACTGGAGTTTAGAAGTACAGATGGTGATTTGATTGCAGTTCATAAGATCCTAAGTGCCTTGACAGAATGAACTTGGAAAGGTTGTTTAATCTTGTGGGTGAGTTCAGAACTAGGTGACTCTGTTTTAAAATGAGAGGTCACCTATTTATGTAGATGCATAGAAAATAGGTGCAGGAGCACAACATCCAGCCCTTGATCTACCATTCAACTTAATCCTGGCTGATCAGTGATCATTTTAGCTTTTAAAATCCAACTTTTTGAAAACATTTAATGTTTTAGCCTCAACCACTTTCTGTGGAGCAGAATTCTATAGTACACCACTCTCTAGTAGAAGAAATTTCTTCATCTCAGTCTTAAATGAACTGCCTGTATCCTTAGACTATGACCCCTGGTTCTGGACTAATATAGAAATAAAAGGAATTATTTCCTCTGAGGGTTGTGTGACTTTGTAACCCTCTGGCCCAGAAGGTAGTGGAGGAAAGTGATTTTATATTTTTGTATGGCAAATTGATAGATTCTTCCTTTTGAAGCATAGTGAGACCATGCAGCCATTATGACAACAGACGAATGGATGCTGGGCAACAATCACCAGACAGGAATGTTTCCTCCCAGTTGGGTAACACTTCAGCAGTCAAGGACAATCAGTCTCTGATCTTCGGATAAGCGTCCTCCAAGGCAGTCTTTGAGGTACAACAATGCAAAATCGCCGAGCAGCAACTGATAGCCATATTCCGTGCCCATGAAGATGGCCTCAACTGTGATCTTGGGATCATGTTGTGCTACATGTGACCCCACCACACTGTTCTGTATCTATAAAATCTTCCTCACTGTCCTGTTTTGACACCATCACCTTGATAACTTGTTATGATCTCTCCACCTTAATTATTTATTACTTTTGTTAGATCTCAGCATGTGATTGTTATACGCATCACTTTATTCCAGTCATTTGGTTTGTCTCCAACACAACCTTATTTTTATTTTACTTTAATTATCTCTCTGCCTCCTTTAATCCCTTCACTTGTTATTCAGCTGTTGACACTTTTGATCACCTGCAGATACTTATTATTTGACATTCTACTCACACCATTTGTCTGATCTTCTGATCTCTCTGCCCTTGACCTCTTTGCACATAAATTCTGTGCCTGTGTGCTTTTCTCTCACTTCACGTGACGAAGGGACTATGCTCTGAAAGCTTGTGATTTCAAATAAACCTGTTGGACTTATAACCTGGTGTGGTCTGACTTCTGATCTTGTCCACCCCAGTCCAACACTGGCACCTCCACATCATGGTAGATTCTTGTTAGACAAGGGAATCAAGAGTAGCTAGGAAGTTAAAATTGAGAACACAAACAGATCAGCCCTGATCTTTTTGATTGGCGGAGTAGAGCTGAAGGACTTCAGCTCCCGATTGGTAAATTTTTGCATGTAGGAAGTTCAGGAAATAGAGCTTATTGATTTAAGGTCATCAGCTAAAAAAAGCAATAGCAATATTAAGAAAAATGATTTTTTTTGTAGAAAATCATTGGGATTCAGAATATACTGCCTGAGAGTGAATGGAGGTAGATTCAATCAAGATCTTCAAACAAGGATTGGATAATGAACTGAAAACAAAAAAGAATTGCAAGGCTTTGCAATCAAAATGTTTTGATAGTGGGATCAGATAAGTTGCTCTTGAACAGGGTGGCCATTACTCCAACGCTGAATGGCCTCTTCCCAGCAGAACCATTCTATAATTCTGATTGCATACTTGAATTTCCAGTAATCATCCTCAACGTAGATATAACAGGCCATAAAGTCAAGTCCAGAGGGACCAGGGAATCTTTGGCATAAAACTAGATTAGATTACTTACAGCGTGGAAACAAGCCCTTCGGCCCAACAAGTCCACACCGACCTGCTGAAGTACAACCCATCCAGACCCATTCCCCTACATTTACCCCTTCACTAACACTACTGGCAATTTAGTATGCCCTACGGGCAATTTAGCATGGCCAATTCACCTAACCTGCACATTTTTGGATTGTGGGAGGAAACCGGAGCACCCGGAGGAAACCCACGCAGACACGGGGAGATTGTGCAAACTCCACACAGTCAGTCGCCTGAGGTGGGTATTGAACCCCGGTCTCTGGAGCTGTGAGGCAGCAGTGCTAACTACTGTGCCACCGTGCCGCCCTTTAAGTGAAATTTTTGAAATTGTAATTGACTATTAACTGACTTGGAAAACACATTCTAGTTAAAATACTTTGTCTAAGCATACAGTGTGGACTCTAATAAGAGTAAGAGGAACTATGGTGAATTGAGTGGCAGAATCATCCCAAGGAGTCCAGTCCATGTAGAGTAGCAGAGACAGAAGACAATGGCACTTACGCTGGTAGAGTTGAGGAGGCCATTGACCTTCTTCCTACGTTGCTGTGTGTTTTTCTTGATGACTGAGACTGCACTATGCCACACCAGACAGGCATGATCTGGTATGGTCCAGAGGAAAGAAGTCCCACCCTGTGTATTAGGGCCTCCAAGTCCTTGCCCACAAAGCAGGAGAAAAAATTAGCCTTACTTGTCATGTCTGGGGCAAACACCAAGGACCATGTAGAGCAAATCTGGACTGATGGTGTTTGTCCGAGTGCACAATGGCCTTTTAAAGACTATGCCAAGGGTGCCGTCAATTCCAGGTTATCCCAGCAGTGGCTAGTTGTTCTGAAAACAAGGCATGGTAAATTTGGGTGAGCATTGCATGAGAGGGATGCCATCGATGTGGAGGAGGTAGACAATGAGGTGAGTTTGGCAAAATACGGTGAGAAATCTTGTTAGGCTGCAGAGCAAAATCCTCCAAAGGACTCAATGCAACTCTGACTTACATTAAAAAAAGAAGCAAGATTCACCTCACAGAGGGTACACTGGGAGTGGTTGGTAAGCAGTCTAAACAAAATAAGGTAATTGAGTACTATAGAAGGACTGCTGTGAGAATTGTAATTATGGTAAACTAGATGTCTGAGACAGGAGAAAAAATAATATGGTTCTTCTGAAGGTTTTAAGTAATATAAATAAAGTCAAATATTTCCTATTTCTCCTTCTGGGGTGGTTCAATATAATTGAACATTAATTTTCAATTGGAAATTCAAAACTAAATGTTTTCTAAATGCTTTGGGTATAAAGCATTGAAAGAACTTGAATTTATAGAAAACAATTCAGATTCTCAGTGTGTCCCAAAATGCTTCATGTGAATTATTTCTAAATTGTAGTCACTGTTGTACAAAAAATGTGGTAAATGAACAATGAATCTATTTTGCTGGTGATAGGAGATAAATGTTGGTCATATCAGCATCAGGATGTTTACTTCTACCTGAGTAGGTAGGAAGTATTTCATTTTCAATTATTTTCCAAAAGGCAGCATCTCGTACAATGTAGTACTGACTGCCTCAGCACAACACTTAAAGTATCAGCCTTCATTTTACAGGCTTGTATCCACTGTGAGGCATGAACCCACATTCTTTTGACAGGGAGAGAACATGGCACCAAGAAGATACTTAGAAAACAACGTGCTGCATCAGATGAGCTCACAAAATCAGAGACAGATTAGAGACCTGACATGCCACTGATTCTGCCCCATACTAGTGATGCCTGAAGCATTATTTCCACATCCTTCCTACACCCATCAGCTATATATAAGTTCCTGTAACAAACAAAAAGAAACAGAATACGTCCATTAATATAGTCTGTAATATTTCTTTATAGCCAATTCATATGATTAAAAACAAGTTCAGGATATCACATTGACTATGCTTAGCTTTTATACAAAGTGAACTTTGCCCTAGCTAAGAACTGGTGCAGCTCCCTTTTGAATCAGAGGTAAGGAACAATCATCAAGTGGGCAGATGGAAAACATCATATAAATTCCTGAAAGTTATTTGATTTCACTTTATTTAAAACAGACTCCTAGTGGACATTCTTACAGGCAACCAACACTGAAGACATGTTCCGTTCCCTCCTTCCTGTCTATGAAGTGGGGTTTGGATTTAAGTGCCCAGTGATAATTGCCATCAGATGAATTGCAGATCTCAGATATATGCAGAACTACAATAAGCAGTAAACAATATTTCAGTTTAAACAATTATTGAGATCTGAAATTCATACTTTTTCAGCAAAAGTTCTAGTGTGTATTAAAATTTTGGCTGGTTATAGAGTGCTTTTTTTCCTCAGAACAATGCACTGAATTTCCTAAAAAGAGCTTTGTCCTTATAATTTCACCTATAAAATTGTTTGACTTAAAGTTTAATAAATATACCTACTGTAAAATAAGTTGTGTTATTCTATTTTGCACATTTCACTTGCTAATTATTGCACAAATTGATAGCTATCTAATAGATCAGATTTGACAGTCAGAACAATTATATATTATTTTGCAGATGTACTCAGTCATAAAGCAAAAACAATTCTGCAACATACAATCCACATCATGTGCACTAATGTGATCAATATTACTTTAAAATAAACATCAATATTAATAATAAGTATCTATGGATAAAAACAGACAATTTTATCTTGTCCAGACATGATTCTAGCCATTGGAAAGATGAGTTCACTTGCTTTTATTTAGAAAAGTAATATTTTTGTTATTAATGAAATATTTTTAATAAGGAGAAGTTAAAAGCAATTTTTTCCACCTGATCAGAAATCACAGTAATTCTAATGCTTTTTTCAGTGTTGAAACAATTGCTCGAAATTGATTGTCAGATAAATTTAATGATCACACGTAAAGGAAAAAGACTGCATTACAAATATCTGAATATATACATCATGCAATAGTTGCTCACTGGGACTTGCATAATAGAATCAGTAGGAAAACAATAATCAGGCCTGCAGGGGCCCAGCACTTAACAATTTGCCATAAATCAGTTGGTCACTGTTCAAAATTAATGTTTTAATTGTTGATTAAAAATACTGCCGGTTTGGCCAAAAGGAAATCAAACAAATGTAAAACTAGTGACAAGAAGTAACAACTGTATATATCATTAAGATATTACAAACAAGTGACCATTTTTCCTAGGAATTCACATGCATGTTGTAACTTTAAAGTTAAAGCCTTCTATTTATCTTTCTTTGATCTCCTTAGAACGCATTACTTAAAGCTGAAAAGAAAAAAAATTTCCACTAAGTTGTGCTCGAGAGCAGATCTAAAATGACTCTCCCTCTAAATTCCCTTCCCTTCTAATGAGGAAATACCAGGGTCAGAACTTTTGGATCCCTAAAAGCAGAGTGGAGGATGGGCATCCAGTATATCATAGCATTGGCCAGCATGTCATTTGCAGTATGTCACTCCCAGCCCTGGGATGGGTATAGGGCCCAAGAGCAATCGGGCTCACCTTCCCATTAAGGTCTATTAAAATATTTTAAGAACATATGAAAAGCTTCTTGCATGGAACCTTGAAGGGGTTGGACAGGTTTCAGGGTCTCCATTTTCAGAACTGGAAAAGCACAGCAGGTCAGGCAGCATCCAAGGCACAGGAGAATCAACGTTTCGGTCATAAGCCCCATTCCTGATGAAGGGCTTATGCCCGAAACGTGGTTGATTCTCCTGTGCCTTGGATGCTGCCTGACCTGCTGTGCTTTTCCAGCACCACACTTGCGACTCTGATCTGCTGCAGTCTTTACTTTCTCCTCTTGCAGAACTGCTAAAAGGAAGAAGGTACAGTGTGACGAGCCTGCCTTGGTTACTCAGAGATAACACCTGAGCCACATAACCGGGTCAGCAGAGCAAAGGGGCCTTGGTATTTGGTAAGGAGGTGCCCTTCATGTTGTGCAAGTGGTAGGGAGAGTGGGCACTTGACACTTGATCATTGAACAGAATAGTCACAAGACTTCTCAGGACAACAGAGGAGTCCCTGTCCAAAGGATAGGCTGTTGCTGGCAATGGAGTCGTGACTGCCATTAATGAGAAGGGAGGATGGAATCCTGAGCAGCATGATGGCACAGGAGAAGAGAGGGGAAAGGAGAGACAGGGACGCCAAATTCTCAACACTGGATTTACTATTGAAGATGGAAGTCCTTGAAGATGACCAATATCCAATGTTGCTATAGACTTTAATTCTCCAGGCAAATGGTCACAAAGAGTTATGTACTGTTGACAAAGATTTCTTACCCAGCAGGACTGGTTACCATCATTAATTGCACCATAGGTGAAACTTTCCACTCCCTCATCATCCAACTAATCTGTGATCACAAACAGACTTTCATCCCTGTGTGCTCACCTTCCTGGCTGTTAACATGAATCCTCTGTTCTGTGGCACTCCGGGCTGGTTCAGATCTTCACAAAGTATATACATGGATCCTAGGGAACAAAGGACATATTAGATATTTATGAGAACCCTAGACAAGAGGCACTGAGGAGAGATAGTAGTATAACCATTGAACTTCTGAAGTTGCAATTCTAGTGCCTGTATTAAATATGTGGATTGTTCTCCAATAACCATTATGGTGGTAACCTGTTGACCCCATAACATGGTCATCCAGAATGGATTTTTAGGATGGTGAGCCCAAGGAGGAGTGCTTATCAGAGGATGTTAAAGACAAGGAAGTATTGGAGGCTGAGGAAGAACGCTGATCAGAGAGATGCTCCTTCTGCACAACAAGATGGCTTCCTTTTGCCACCCTCAGGGAAAGGACAATACTCCTGACCATCATGAGCTCTTCCACTGGATCTGGATTGGTATTGATGAAGAAAGGATCTGACTCTGGTGCCAGGCCTCCAGCTCTCAATTACACCTCACATCCTCTCATGTAGTCCAAGGCTTTGGCACAATCAGCTCCATAGATTTAGGGAGCTGTTAGCCTGTGACAGCTGTTATTGGAGTCTAAACCAGTTCCATATTATATCCATCCTATCTCAATTCCCAAACCAAAATAGCTTTAATTAGGCAGGAAACCTGGTCCCTCATCAATTAAGGGCTCACCCTGTGCTTCCATACTCCATCTCCCACCTGCTCTTACCCCACCCTCAACCTTCAGAAAATGAGTAAGTTTAATTGATTTTCCACTAAAGGTGGATTTCTGCCCGTTTCCCATCTCCACGTTGAAGATTTAATCCCCATGCACCTGTACATTCTTCCCCCACAGAAAACATGACTAAGATTGACCTGATTGAAGTAACGAGTCACAAAAAATATGTGCAATTGAGTATTCCATGGTACAAGTCAGATCTCCAATGAGTCAGACTACCACCACATCCTGAATCTCAACAATGCTGTGACATGTTTAGGCTGTAGCTCCACAAATAAAAATGTTCATTTAGAAGTAGGAAAGTGAGTTGAGTGCTCAAATTCTTTTACCAACATTGGTCTTGTTATGGTTATGACTCAATCATTATGTCAAACTGTCCAGTTCTGTCATTTGATTGGTTAATCAAAAATGAACTATAATTATGGGCCAACTTTACTTCATTCAGAGATTCAGGAAGAGAGGGAAGTTACAGGAAAATGTGAAACACTATAAGCTGCATTTGACCTTCTCCTTCTGGCAGGCCCTCAAAATGAGAAGGAGGCTTGCCATAAAGTTCAGCATGTGACAAAAAACATGCGTTTTTTTTTATTAATTGAAGGGATATGGGCAGTTAAGGTCAACAACATTTCTGTGTGTGGAGACTCACATAGGCCAGACCAGGTAAAACAGCAGTTCACGTCCTGAAAGAACATTAATGAGCCAGATGGGTTTTTCCTGACAATGGGTTTTGTGTCATCATTTGATTCCTGATTTCAGATTTTTATTAAATTCAAATTCTAAAATCTACCGTGACAGGATTTGAAGCTGGGTCCCAAGATTAACAGTCAAGCAACAATATCACTAACACTACTGCAGCTACTACATAGTTTTGAATGACTAGGAGTTTTTCACATTCCTTGTTGTATATAATAGGGTGAGGGTCTTAAAGGGTTAATGCTGAGGAGTGCCTTAAGCACCACCCACAGCAATGACATCACTTGGACATAGGATGGAGAAAAGCTCAGGTTCGAAGGAGTAAAACGTACCATCATAGTCTGTATATCAATGCCAACCATATGAATGTAACTTGGACATAGTTGCCATTATGCAATAAACTACATCTTGTCTCTTCCTAGACTGCCAAGTGATTTTCCTTGGCTGCATTAGACCAAGAAGATCTGTGGGTCCCGTCCAGGGAAGAGCAAATAATGGCAGATCCATCATATACCTCCTACAACTTGATGAGCAGTGCTGAGGATTCATCTTACAATAGCTCTTAGCATCCGCCGTTGATGTATTGAAAGGATTTGCAGATTGCTAATCCTCATAGGTAGACAATGGCTTTGTGGTATTATTACTTAGACTAGTAATCCAAATGATCTGGGAGCTAGATTTCAATCCTACCATTGCAGATTGTTCAATTTGAGTTCAGTTTTAAAACATCTGGAATTAAGAATAATGATGACCATGAAACTGTTTTTGTCAAAAACCCATCTGGTTCACTTATACCTTTAAGGGAAGGAGACTGTTGCTCTTATCTGTACTGAAATGTAGTTGCCTCTTAACTGATACCAGGCAATTAGGGTTGAGCAATAAATGCTGGCCAAGCCAGTGATGCCAGCATACTGTGGTTTGGTCATGTTACCAATTCACTTTCTGTGACCATCAAGTCTTGGAGTGGGACTTGAACTTGGAGCAACAAGTTCAGAGGCTGTAATACTACCCTGTACGCCCTCCGAATACAATAACTGATTGTTTAAATGTCTATAGTCAAACAACTTAAGAGAAGGGAGTCAAGCAAAAAGAGGATGATAAAGAAAATATCTAAAAATATTTAAACTTATTTTAATTTTGATGAAGTTTTTGAAGCAGTGTACATTTCAGTGGCTTTTGTGCTTCACAATAACTTTTCAGTTTGTGCAGTGTAGTCTTAAAAAATCTGCCAGTAAGCACAAAATTCTATGAAACTGCCAGCAGTCTAGAACCTAAAATAGCAACATACCTCTGGAAACTTATATAAATAGCGCATAGAATTCATGGGTGGCAGTGTGGTTTAGCAGGCAATTAGAAATCCTGTAATTATAATATATGATTTATAAATATATCTTTCCCCCCACTCCTGATCTTCTGAAAAATTGAAAAATAACAAGGTTTGCTCATGGATTTTTGTGATTATTTTTGAGTTTGTTCATATAAATAGCACTGATGCTGGAAGGGTTCAGAGGAGGTTCACGAGGTTGATGCTGGAATTGAGAGTTTGGCTTATGAGGAAAGATTGCACAGACTGGGACTATACTCATTGGAATTTAGAAGAACAAATGGGGAGCTTATAGAAACATATATAATTAGATAATATAGAAGTAGGGAGGTTGTTTACACTGGCAGATGAAACTAGAATTAGGGGGCACAGCCTCAAAGTAAGGGGGAGCAAATTTAGGACTGAGTTGAGGAGGAACCTCTTCACCCAAAGGGTTGTGAATCTGTGGAACTCCCTGCCCAGTGAAGCAGTTAACGCTACCTCATTGAATGCTTTTAAGGCAAAGTTAGATTTTTGAACAGGAAAGAATTAGGGGTTATGGTGAGTGGATGGGTAAATGGAGCTGAGTCCATGGAAAAATCAGCCATGATCATATTGAATGGCAGAGCAGAGTCAACAGATCAGATGGCCTAATTCTGCTCCTATTTCTTATGGTCTTATGTTCTTAAGTATTCATTAGGAATTCCTCATGTTAGGAATTAATATGTCAAAAATTATGAATTTTCCATCCAGGTTCCTTCCAATCAGATACTTTGTTTGTGCAACAATCCTGTTGAGAGTCGTTCTTGTTATGAACATTGTGCTCTACTTGCCTTATTTGCAAACATCACATAGACTTGCTTAGATTTCCTCTGAAGCTGATTGAAAAATAATCCCTGTGGTCCATGCTGAGAGAAGTTACTAGTTTGTGAACAAGGCATAATTTTAGTCAGACAAATTAAATATTTCTGAAACTCAGAGTTCATTAGTTAATAATTAAGTAAAGATTTATTCAACATAATATTGCATTAAAATATTTAAAATGAAAACACAGCAAGTTATAAATGCTGCGCAATGGAGCTAAAACACACCAAAATATATGAAAAGGTCACCTATCATACAATATAATTTATTTTAGAATAAGACCATAAGAGACAGGAACAGAAGTAGGTAATTCAACCCCTTGCGCCTGTCCTGCCATTTAATAGGATCCAACATCCACTTTCCTGCCCTTTTCCTGTAATCCTTGATTTCCCTCCTGGTCAAGAATCTATCTATTTCAGCCGTAAATGTACGTAAGGACTCTGGCCAGGAATTCCAAAGACTCATAACTCTCTGCTAGAAGAAATTCCTCTTCATTTCAGTCTTAAATTGGGTCTCTATTATTCTAACACTGTGCCCTCTGCTCCCAGACTCCTATAAGAGAAAACATCCACTCAGCATTTACCCTGACAAGCCCCTTAAGGATCCTATATGCTTCAATGAGATCATCTCTCATTCTTCTCAACTCCAGTGAGAGTGGCGCTGGAAAATCACAGTCAGTCAGGCAGTGTCCAAGGAGCAGGAGCGTTGACTTTTCGAACATTACTGATGAAGAGCTTACGCTCAAAACATCGACTCTCCTGCCCCTCAGATGCTGCCTGACCAGCTGTGCTTGTCTAGCGCCACACTTTTCGATTCTGATCTCCAGCATCACCTTCTACTAAACTCCAGTGAGTACAATCTCAACCTTGACCCTTTAACCAAGGGGGACGGCTGCTCTCTATTCACCCTGTCCATGCCCCTCATAATCTTATAAAACTCTATCATTTTCAACTTCCTCTGTTGCAAAAAAAATGACCCAAGCTTATCCAGCTTGTCTTCATAACTGAATTGCTCCACCCCAGGTCACATTGTGGTGAATCTCCATTGAGTGCAATCAATCCTTCCCTTATAATAAAGCAAAGAACTGAGGATGCTGGAGATCTTTAAAGAAAATAAAAATTGCTGGAGAAACTCAGCAGATCTGGCAGCAACGTTTGGAAGAAAGCAGTATTAACACTTCAGTTCTGTTCATCAGATCTGTTTTCTGTGGACAAGTACCCAAAGAGTGCATTGTGATATCAGCAGGGGTACAAGGGTTTTGGTAGAAACAGGGTGTGTGAACAGGAAGGCAGTGTAGCAGTTGTGATCAAAGATAGTATCATAGCCCTCGAACGAGATGCTGTTCCTGAATTAGAACCTGTATGGTTGGAGGTGAGAAAGACAAAGGGAATGGTGACCTTGGTTATATTCATTATTGACATCCATATATTGAGGACTAAGTAGAATTGAGCATTGGTAGGCAGATTGTGGAAACCTACAGGACAAGTAAGATTGCGATAATCGGTGATTTCAGTTACCCCAGGGTAGACTGAGAAAAAAGGTAGGGTGTGGGGTAGAGAAGGGGAGAAATTCTTGCAATGTATGCAGGAGAAATTTCTGAAACAAAACATTTCCAGTCCTATTAGGGAGGGGGCTGTGCTGGCTTCTGGTCCCTGGATGTAAGGCAGGCCAAGTGGATGACATCAGAGAGGGTGAGCATTTGGGAAATAGCAATGTGATAAGGTTCAATATTAACTCAGGAAAGGACTAAGATCCCAGGATGGAAAAGGGAGAACTTTAAGGGTTTGCCTGGAGCAGTTGATTAGAAACACATTTTGGTAGATAAAACAATGGATGAAAAATGAGAGACATTCAAAAGAGAGGTGAACAGGATGCAAGTTAGGTATATATCCATGCGTAATAAGTATGGGGTATTGAAAGAAAGAATACCCTGAAGGACTAAGGTTATTGATAAGAAAGTAAGGAAGAAAAAGGAGGCATATTATGCATACGAGAAAATAACAGCAATGAAATCAGGAAGAGTATTTCAAATGCAGGAGAGAGGCTAAAGCTGGAATGAGTAAGTCTAAGAGGAAGTATAAGGAAAGGATGGCAGACTGTGCTAACATATTAAAAGTAAAAGATGAGCAAAGGATAGAGTGGAGCTCATAAGGAACAAACAGGGTGAACTGCTCACTGAAGGTAAGGGTATAGCAGAGGTACTAGAGTTAGAGATTCATAGAGAGAAACAGCATGGAGACAGACTCTTTGGTCCAATTTGTCCATGTGGAGTAGATATCTTATAGAAATCTAGTCCCATTTGCCAGCATTTGGGCCACATCCTTCTGAATCCTTCCCATTCATATACCCATCCAGATGCCTTTTCAATGTTGTAATTGTACCAGCCGACACCACTTCCTCTGGTAGCTCAATCCATACGCACACCACTGTCTGCGTGAAAAAGTTGCCCCTTTGGTCCCTTTTAAATCTTCTCCCTCTCACCTTAAACTTATGCCCACTAGTTTTGGATTTCTCCATCCCAGGGAAAAGATATTGTCTATTTAACCTATCCAAGCCCCTCATGATTTTATAAACCTCTATAAGGTCACTCCTCAGTCTCCAACCTTCCAGGGAAAGTAGCCCTCACCTATTCACCTCTCCCTGTAGCTGAAATCCTCCAATTGTGGTAACATCCTTGTAAATCTTTTCTGTACCCTTTCAAGTTTCATAACATCCTTCCTATAGCAGAGAGATCAGAACTGCTTGCAGTATTCCAAAAGTGGCCTAACCAATGTCCTGTACAGCTGTGACATGACCTCCCAAATCCTATATGCAATGCACTGACCAATAAAGGAAACATACCAAACGTATTCTTCAATATCGTACCTACCTGCAACTTCACTTCCAAGAACTGTGAACTTGTATTCCAAGGTCTCTTTGTTCAGCAACACTCCCAAGGTTCTTACCATTAAGTGTATACATCCTGCCCTGACTTGACCTCTATAAGGTCACCCCTAAGCCTCCAATGCTCCAGACAAGATAGCCCCCAGCCTATTCAACCTCCCCCTATAGCTCAAACACCTTTGTATATTTTGAGACAGATTATGGAACAGTGGAGCACATTTATCAGTGCAGTCTTCCCAGTTATGTTGTGACAACAGACTTAAATACTTTGCTTCTGTCTTGACCAAGTTAGAAGATGGTGACAATGACCTAATTGAAAATGTGGATAATGAGCAACTGAGCAGTACAGTGATAGATAAAGAAGAAGTACTGAAGAGGCTGGCGATATTCAGGTAGAGAAGGCACCAGGCCTAGATGGGATACATCCTAGATTGCTGAGAGAGGTAAGGGAGAAAATTGCAGAGCCATTGACAGAGGCTTTCTAGGCCTCCCTGAACAAAAGATGAGCCCCAGGGGAACAGGATTGCAAATGTTACATCTTTGTTTAAGAAAAGGGCAAGACATAGCCCAGGAAGCTACAGACCTGTCAACTTGACATCAATAGTAGGAAAACTGATGGAGGCCAATAATGTGGGATAAGATAATTATACTCTGAGAGGAAAATAAGTTATTACTAGACAGTCAACATAGTGTTTTTTTTGTCAAGGATAGATCATGTCTGACAAATTTAGTAGCTCTTTGATGAGATGACACAGATGGTAAATAAGGATAGTGCTATTTGTGTATTTGGATTTTCTGCAAGAATTTGATATGGTGCCATATGGTATGTTTGGTTAGCAAACTAGGAATGTTTGGAATTGGTGGATCCTCGGTAACATGGACGAGAAGTTGGCTGAATGGTAGGAAACAGAAAGCATTGATGAGCATGTCTCAGAGTGGAGATGAGTTGAAAGTGGTGTTCCCCAGGGATCAGTGTTGGGACCCTTGCTTTTTTCTGATTTTTGTAAACAAATTTGAGATGGGTATTGAAGGCAATAATCTCTGAATTCTCAGATGATATTAAGCTAAGGAGAATAGTGAATTGTGACGATGATGCCGAGTGACTTCAGGAAGACATTGGTCAAATGATCAAATGACAGATGAATTTCAATGAAGAGAAACATGATGTAACATATTTGGTAAAGGTAGCATGGAGAGACAATACAATTTCAACTGTACAACTTTGAGGGGAGTACAGGAGCAGAGGGATCTTGGGGTTCAAATGCTTAATTCTCTGAAGATGGCTAGGCAAGATGAACCAATTGTTAAGTTGGCTTATAGGATCCTTGGATTTATAAATAGAATATAAAGCAAGGAAGTGATACTACACCTGTACAAATCAATGGTTCGAACACATTTGGAGTATTTTATTCAGTCTTGGATACTTTATTTAAGGAAGGATATTAGAAGTCTAGAGTGAAAGCAAAGGGGATTTACTAGAATTATAACAGGAATGAGGGATTTTAGATAGAAGGAAAGATTAGAAAAATTGGGCTTATTCTTCCTGGAGCAGAGAAGATTAAGAGGTGACCTTATTAAGGTATTCAGAATTATGAACAATTTTGACAGGGCAAAGAGGGATATTCTGTTTCCTGTAGTTGGTATGTGAATAACTTGGGGTTACCATTTCAAGATTGTTAGCAAGACAGCTAGGAGTGAGATGAGGACAAAGTTCTTTAATCAGAGAGTAGTTAGGGTTTGGAATGTGCTGCTTGGGAAAGTGGTAGAGGTGGATTCCATGAAAGATTTCAAAAGACAGCAGGATATATATTTGGAAGTGATGAATTTAAAGGGTTACAGAAATAAGACTGGCAATAGGACTGACTAGGTAGCTATGAGGCAATCCCTCCATCCTGGTGAATATTCTCTGAACTGCCTTATAAAATGATAGCTTTTCTTATAAGAGGACTGAAACTGCTCACAGTATTCCAGATGTGAACTCACCAGTGCCTTGTATAGTTGCAGTAAGATTTCTGTACTTTTATACTCCACTTCCCTTGAAATAAGGGCCAACATTCCATTAGCCTCCCTGATTACCTGCTGCACAAGTACCCCCAGGTCCCTTTGTGTTGCAGCTTTCTGTAGTTTCTCCCCATTTAAATAATACTCTTCTTTTGTTCACCTTTCCAAAATGAATATTCTTAGAGACTGGCACATGTCAGATGCCAAAACAGTGTATGCGCCCTACATGCTTCCCCAGCCTCTGGACCCAAACCTTGCACCCACAACCATTGTTTATTTCAACCTCAACAGTCTGTCAGACTGCTGCTGCTTACATTCTCACTGCTTCTCCAATCACAGGATCTCACCCACTTTTGTTACTGATAGGTTCTCAGCAGCAAATGTGAGAGAAAGCAGCCTGTGATTGGAGGAACAGTTCCTCAAAGATGTTGACTGTAGTGATTACAACAAGGGCAGCCAGGTGCACATTATAGAATATGAATTCCCTGACTTGGGCTGTTAGTCTGATCCAAACAGAGAGACCCTGGCTTAAAGTTAAGAACAGGAGTGTCAGACAGCCTGTTCACTGAGAGTTGACTCTGAGGGACCTTTATCAGTGTTAAGTACTCTCCACATGTATATAAAGGGTGATTTGGTTATGGGATACTAGCCTTTGTGGAGTTATTTAATTGATTATTCCAGATACAAAGGTGACCTTTCTCCATTTGATTGGCCCTGTGATTGAATTTTCACATGTTATATGTCTCTGGTACATAATTATGTTCATTTGGCTCAAACACAATACAATTGAGAAAATTCCAAAACCCAGAAATTACTTGGTCCCAAGTATTTTAGACCAGAGAGGTGTATTTTTACTTGTATGTTTTAAATTTTAATATTATAACTTTTATTCTAATTTTCAGAACATTCAAGAGGGACATCAATGGAGTTTTGGATTCTAAGAGAATGCAGGGTTGTGAGGACAGGATAAGGATGGTGGAAATGAAGTCAAAGATTAGCCTTCATCTTATATCTCAGTGGGAAAACTATTTTTTTTAAAGTAAGCTTGGCAAAGTATTGGTCATTCTGAAGCTCCATCTTGCTGTACACAAGATGTGTCAGATCAGTATTGTCATTTGCAAGTTTGATTTCGTTTCTGGAATTGAATGGTATAGAAAGCTTGAAGGGTCAAATGGCTTACTGCAAATAAACAACTTGTTCAGAGATGTTATGACATACCTCTGGAGCAGATTAGGTTTAACCTGGGCCTCCTGGTTCAGAGGTATGGACACTACTTTTGCATTCTTAGAGGAAAGAGTAGAGGCAGCAGAGATTGTTTCCAAAAGCAGCTGACTCGGGGACAATGGGCGAAATGACCATCTTTTCTGCAGTACATTCTATAAGTCTAAATTTGAATAGCAAATGTAGGACAATAAATGTGTTAGTATTTTATATTTTCTGTTTTTCCATGGATATTTCTTTCTGCTTCACTTTAATCACCAAATTAATTCATTGAACAAAGCAAGAACGAACATTTAATAGTATAAATAATATGCAATGGGTAAGGGCTAAAATTGTTCTACACCTCTTTTTGGGCACAGGAATTGCAATTTATAACATCCTCACACTCGTTGAGGAAAGTGAAAATACTTGATGCTATGTCCTCATGATCTGATTGTGCCATTGGTCTGAACAGGGCCATACTACTGGCTATGTGAGTGCACACTGCAAGGATCTGAGTCGCATACGCTGATGGTAAATATTGCTCCAGTCTGCTTCTCTTAAAGCCAGTCTGTTCCAGAGATAGCAACTGTCGCTGACTTGCACGGATACTGGTTGGAATTACAAGTTGTATAAATGGAGCACCAGGGAAAAGGTTCCTACATTCTCAGAACTGGCACCAGAGGTATTAATGTCCTTGGGCCGCATTTTACCAAAATGGGAATAAATAAACTGACCTAGCATCCACTGGTATTTGTGGAAGTGAGTTCCAGAATGGGAACGGGAATGGGAAGTGAGTGGGCTAGTGCAACAGTGAGGAAGGCGAGGATGTTATGACAAAATCTTCTTCCTGCCATGCTGTCTTTCTTATTGTGAGGGAAGTGGTGATCTGTCTTCATTCCTGATGAAGGGCTTTTGCCCAAAATGTCGATTCTCCTGTTCCCCGGATGCTGCCTGATCAGTTGTGCTTTTGCAGCACCACGTTCTCAACTCTAATCTCCAGCATCCGCAGTCCTCACTTTCGCTTCCTTCCAGGAGGTTTAGTTAACCATTAAACTGGACAGTCACAGACAATTTACTAGCAGCAGGAAGGCCCCTCCACTTTGCCAGACAAAGTCTGAAGACCTCTTATTAAGCCTGGGAAGGGGCCTTCTTTTTTGGGCACGTTTTGGCCTAAGGAGAAGGCTGCTCCATGGCAGTGGCACTTACTGGCCCTACCAGCGATCTTCCCTTGCTGGTGTCTCCAGATATCATGTGCCCTGTTGTGAGGACCTGGTTCATCGATATCATCCTCTAATGCCACCTGCAGTCCCAGCAATGTTCCAAGGGACAGGGCAATTTATCCTCAATAGGACTGGCATCCCCTGGCAGCAGCTGATTAGTTGTCTGTTGGCAAAGATGCAGCTCTGGCAACTGCAGATGGTTGAATTAGAGACGCCAACTGTCCCCATCACTGCACTTTCACACTTGTTGGCAGGACTTCCACCAGGTTGACTAAGTCCTGAACATATCGTCAATACAGCACAACAGGAGGCCGTTTGGCCCTTTGAGTCTGTGTCAGATCGCAATAGAGAATCCAATCAGTCCCTTTCCCCTGCTGTATCCCTGTGACCTGTAAGTTTATTTCTCTCTGGTGCCCATTTCATTTCCTTTTTAAATCCCATTGATCATCTCCGCTTCATCTTCCCCATAGCATCTAGATCAAGGCAATCACCATTCTCTGGATGAAAGTGTTGTTCCTCATATCCTAGTTGGGTATGAGATGAGAGGTGATGTTTCTCCAATTAGGGAAGTGAGTAGCAGTGCAAGAGATTCTCAAGGCCAACCTGTAAGAGGAAATGGTCGAAAATCTCACTGTCAAGAGTGCAGTCCTGAGGGCGTGACAGCAGTGCTGTAAGATGCTATCTGATCTCACACATGTGGTTTGGTTCTATTAATGTATCTTCAAAGAACATTTTCTACCTACCACACCACCAAAGTCTCATGTGGCTCAGTGCACCACCTCCCAATTATTTGATACTGAAACCTCAAATCCAGGTATCAGCTTGCTGTCACATACATTTCAATGATACCAACATCACAGTTCCTGTTGCTCCTACATACTTCCACCAACTTGGCTGTAACAGACAGCAAGATATTATCAGGAAAAGACAAGGTGGATAAAGATAAACTATTTACACTGGTTGAGATTCTAGTACTGGGGGCATTGTCAGTGAATTAGGACCAGACCATTCAGGAGAGATGTTAGGAAGCACTTCCACATATATAGAGTGGTAGAGGTTTGGAACTCGCTTCCACAAATGGCAGTGGTTGTTAGATCAGTTTATCAGATAGAGATTTTGTTTTTATTAAGCAAAGGTATTAAGGGATATGGGCCAAAGACAGGTGTATGGAGTTAGGCTACAGACCAGCCATATTTCATTGAATATGGTGGAACAGGGGCTCAAGGGGCTGAGAGGTCTACTCCTATTCCTATGATACATAAAACAAATGCAGCACTAATGCCTCCCAGTAAAAGTCAACAATTTTTCACCTTCCATATTGCAACCACCAGAATACTACTGCTTTGGAGCACCAGAACAGTCAAGGTAGGCTGCAATATAAGTGATAAGGGAACTTTACGAGGGCAATTACTGATATTTAGTATGAGTGTATGTACTGTTTGATAAACATGCCATGCCAAGAATTTACCAGTGTCTTTTATTGCTGGACTTTGGACAAGAAAACCTCATTCTGGGATATTGCAGATAGATGGGAAAGTGGAGTATAGTGAGGCAATGGTGATGGATGAACACAGTCTGAAGGAAACTGGAGTCTAAATAGTTTCTCTTGAGCAGCATGTCTGGAGTAACAGTATTTGATGCCCCCTTCTTGTCCTCTCCATCCAGACAGAGTTTGCCATCTCTGGAATTCCTTCTCAATTTCCCCATCATATTGCAGACCAAGAGAGAGTGGGTGGAATTTTAGAGGGGCCTGAGTGATGTGGACTATGGTGAGATTTACAGCAGAATTATGCAAGAAGTCCAGAAGATTTTGGGGGAATCCTGCTGCAGGACTTATGCTTTTCCAAGTGGCGAGGTAAACTTCTTACCAAGTAGTGATGAGTTGCCAATCCAGAGGGAATATACCTTGTTAAACATCTTATTGACAGCCCAACTTGCCTCATCAATATCCAGCTTTCCATCTTTTCCAGATGTGGCCAACAAGTTAGACATCAGGAGTTCGCCGTATGGAAGTTAGAGAAGCAATCTAGTGACTTCAGCTTCCCACTGGTTGTGAGCAGCCTCAATGGTGGATATCACCCCAAGGAATTCAGGGCATGTTCCACGGGCACTAGCCCTACACACACAGACACCAGGATGGGCTGGGGCACTCTCTGCTGAGTCCCAGGGAGTGATGCTGCCAGGCTGCGGAGAGGACTGAGGCTGGTGGGGAGCTGGAGTTAAGTGAGACTGCAAATGCAATTGTGTATTCGCAAAATGGGCAAAAGGAGCTACAAATAAGACAGAGCAGTTTTTAAACTGTTCAGTAAAGGAATGGTGGATTCTGTTGCAATGGTGGTTACTCTCATTTGGATAACTTAAAATTTTTAATTAAATCCCTACAGTGTGGAAACAGGCCATTTGGCCCATCGAGTCCACACCAATCTTCTGAAGAGCATCCCACCCTATCTCTGTAACCCTGCTTTTTCTCTAGCTAATCCACCTAATCTACACATGCTTGGACACTACAGGACAATTTAGCATGGCCAATCTACCTAACGTACACACCTTTGGACTGTGGGAGGAAACCAGAGCACCATGCAGACATGGGAAGAACATACAAACTCCACACAGACAGCTGGAATTGAACCCAGGTCCTTGATGCTGTGAGGCAGCAGTGTGAACCATTTGTTATTCACTCATAAGACATGGGTGTCACTGGTTGGGCCAGTATTTATTGCCCAACTCCTAGCTGCTGTTCAGAAGGTGGTGGTGAGCTATCTTCTTGAACCATTGCAGTCCATGTGCTGTAGGTAGACCCACAATGCTGTTGGAGAGGGAAATTCCAGGAATTTGACTCGGAGACACTAAAGAACAGCAATAAATCTCCAAGTCAGGATGGTAGGTGGCTTGGAATGGAACGTGCAGATGGTGATGCTCCCATGTATCTGCTGCCACTGTCCTTCTAGATGGAGATGGGTATGTGTTTAGAATGTACTGTTTAAGGATCTTTGCTGAATTTGTGCAGTGCATCTTGCAGATAACACACACGGCTACTAATGAGTGTCATTGGTGGAGGGAGTGGATGTTATGGATATGCTATCTGTCAAGCAGGCTGCTTCATTCTAGATGGTGTCAAGCGAGTGTTCAATACTATTGGAGTTGCATTCATCTGGGCAAGTAGAAAGTTATTTCATAAAGATTGCATTTATGCATTATCACATCTCAAAGTTTCTTTCAGACTGTAATTACTTGACTATTAAAGACAAACAGGAGATAGTGAGGACTGCAGATGATGGAGAATCAGAGTCGATAAAGTGTGGCGCTGGAAAAAGCACAGCAGATCAAGCAGCATCTGAGGAGCAAGAGAGTCGATGTTTTGGGCTTAACCCTTCATCATTACTGGAGAGGGGGAAGGGGGCTAAGAAATAAGTAGAGGGTTGGGGCTGGGGGAAAGGTAGTTGGGATGGCGTTAGGTGGGCGAAGGGAGGAGATGATTGTGATTAGTTGGTGGGAAGTGTGGAGCAGATAGGTGGGAAGGAAGATGGACAGGTAGGTCAGGTCAAGAGGGCAGAGCTGGGTCGGAGGGTTGGATGTGGGATGGGTTGGGTCTTGGAAACTGGTGAGTTCAATACTGAGGCCGTGTGGCTGTAGGCTCCTGAGTTCCTCCTTCAGTTTGCAGATGGCCTTGTTTCAGCAATGGAGGCCCAGAACCGACATGTCATAGGGAGAGTGGGAAGAGGAGTTGAAATAGACGACAACAGGAAGGTGGGGTTGGTTGATGCATATGGACCATAAATGTTTCCCGAACCATTCCACAAGTTTGCTTCGGTCTCTCCCTGATATAGAGGGGATCTCATCGAGAGCAATGGATGCAGTAAATGAGGTTCGAGGATACGCAAGTAAATCTCTGCTGGATTTGGAATGATCCTTTGGAGCCTTGGACAAAGATGAGAGGGGATGTGTTGGGGCAGGTTTTGCACCTCTTATGGTGTGGAGAGGGGGTTGGTGGGCAGTGTGGACTTAACGAGGGAGGTCACGGAGGGAACAATTCCTACAGAATGCAGATAAGGATGGGGAGGGAAGTATATTTTTGGTGGTGGGATTTAATTGTAGGTGGTGAAAATGGTGGAGGATGATGTGCTGGATATGGAGATTGGTGGGGTGAAATGTGAGGACCGGGAGATTCTATCCTCGTTGTGGTTAAGGGGATGGGGTTCAAGGGCGGGGGTGCACGAAATGGAGGAAGTGTGATTGATGACATTGTTAATCAAAAGGGAGGGAAAATTATGGTCCTCTCATAGAGGGAGTGTAATGGAGGTTCAACAATTTAACCCCAGGGATGAAGGTTTTCTCTTATGATGGATGAATAAGGAATCTGGGTCTGTACCTCGAAAAACAAGAGGTAACCTCATTGGAACATTTAAAATTCATTCAGGACATGATTATGTAGATGTAGATATGATGCTTATCTGATTTTGAGTCTAAGACTAAGAAATATAATTGAATATAAGGAGTAAACCATTTAAGACTGAAATGAGGTGGAATTTCCTTGCTTAGAGGGTGGTGAATGTTTGAAATTCTCTACTCAAGACAGTCACGTAAACCCACTCAGTCAGCATGGCCAAGAATGAACTTGATAGGTTTCTGGAGATGAGAGGTATTCAGCAGTATGGTACTAGTGTAGAAAAGTGGTGTTGAGGTAGTCCATCATCCCTGATCTAACAATGGTGGAGCAGGTTCAAGGACTGAATGGCCTGCTCACTGACCTTAGACCAGGCTGGCATGATCTGATATCATGGCCTTCACTGCTGGTCGTGGGGGAAGAGGGCACCCTGCTGTGTAACACCCCTCCGTCAAGCATTAGATAATCAGAAATGATGGGAAATGGTCATATAGCGTAACCTCACCATGTATGTTGAATTTTAATGTTTGAGTCCCTGTTGGGAAAGACATACTTTCTACTCCCCATCAGTTCTGATGGAAAATTTCAGAGGTGATGGATTGGAGAAGGGTGATCTGACACAGCATTAACAATTATAGAAGGGAGCTGGTTCAATTCCAACCGATAATCCGGATTCTCTTGTATTTTAGCACCACGTGTTTTAAATTTCAATTGAATATCTGATTTTTTAAAATTTTACACTAAGCAAGAGAAAAGAAATAGAGAAAACAAGTTAAGAGTTGTCCATGAAATCAAGAAGAATCTTTTTTAGGATGACTTACATTTATCATTTCAATGAGGTCATCTCCCTTAATAAAATACTGATTTAAGAGTGAGTTCCATACAGGAATTCTGCTTTAATCCATTATTCTTCAAATACATCATAGCTTCAACAGAAGCCATTACACAGAATAGGTTTGTTGATGAATTTTATTGTTTAATTCCACGTGATGTTGACTGCATCACTCAGAATATTCTCCTGAATAAAACTAATTTTTATAATTTTGTTAATGGCTTTACATCATTAAGGAAATTTGTTTTGGTTTATTCAGATGCCAATGGATATATTGCATTTGTACCCAATACCTTTAGGTTACTGTAGTCATACCAGTTTATATAGTAAACAAACATTTATGCAAGTCATTGAAAGCTCTGCTGAGTGTGTCCTATTTTGGTCTACATCTCACTCATTCAATTCCCCGATGCTCAGTGGCCTATATTAAGCCCTCAGTTAAGGAAGGCCTCAACTTCGAAATTCTCATTCTTATTTTCTAATAATTTCATGACTTTGTCTCTCTCAATCTCATGTGATCGGTTCCAGTTTTATTGCCCCCAAGATGACTGAACTCCGCAAAATCTGGCCCCTTGAGAAAACCCTATTTTAATCACTCACTTCTTTTGGCTAAGTTTCAGCTGAACTTTCCCCCGGACCTCCCCACAACTTGTCTGTCTTTCCTCTGGTAACATGCTCCTTAAAACCTATCTCTTTGATCAAGCTTTTGGTCATCAACAAGTTCCCCTCCAGGCCACTCACCATTCTGATTAGGAACTATATCATTATTACTTCAGTGTTCCTTCAGTACCCCGAGGACTGCAGCAGTTCAAGAAAGACAGCTGACCACTACTTTTTTCAGGGCAAATAGGATCAGCAGTAAATGTTGGCCCAACCAGTGATGCCAATGTCCCACGAACAAATCATGAAAATCTGCTTTAACATCATTTATATGATTATATGTCAAATTTTATTTGATAAGTTGAGATCTCTTATAACAATGAAAACTACTATATAAATGTAAATTATTGTAACTGGATTTGTAATTCTGATGGAAAGATTATTATTAATGATCAGGTGCACATTTTTCAAAGCATAGTATTAATATTTTTACTGTATGTGTATAATGATGTTTTCAGACTTGTCGTTTTAGTATGTGCAGAATTACATCTCTCACAGCCTCCTGGAAACAATATACTGTCTCTAAGATGGTGCAATTAATTTCACAAAATGTCATTTTCAGTTCGCAGCTGATAGTAAATCCCTCTGCCTGAATGATTTTCATGTTTTATTGTTTTCAAGCCTCTTCATACTGCCGAACAGTTCATGGTAAACGACAGGTGATTTGTACCCAAGTCTCCAAACATGGCAGTTTGACATAAATCAAAAGTGACACCATCAACCCCTAACAAAACCCTGTGTGAGGTTTCAGTTTTGGCCTGTCATCAGCTCTCGTTGGTGCCACTGAGGTGTCACTGTTATCAAATTCTTCCCGTGTTCAGATCTGATTTCGAATAAATCTGTCTGAATATGCACGTTATGTTGCTTTCTTTAATTAAGAACCACAATTAAATGTTTTACTGCCATCATCTTACGATCGTACAAGAATAGTAAAGGCCTCAAATCCTTTAAAGCACCAGTAGCATTTCGAAAGGCAAAGACCAATTAGGGATAGTCAACATGGCTTTGTGCGTGGGAAATCATATCACACAAACTTGATTGAGTTTTCTGAAGAAGTACTGAAGGGGATGAATGAGGGCAAAGCCGTGGATGTGGTCTGTGTGGAGTTCAATAAGGCATTTGACAAAGTTTCTCATGGTAGACTGGTTAGCAAGGTTAGATCTCACAGAATACAGGGAGAACTAGCCATTTGGATACAGAACTGGCATGAAGATAGAAGACAGAGGGTGGTAGTGGAGGATTGTTTTTCAGACTGGAAGGCTGTGACCAGTGAAGTACCACAAAGATCGGTGCTGGGTCATTTATATAAATGGTTTGAATGTGAACATAGGAGGTATGGTTAGTAAGTTTGCAGATGACACCAAAATTGGGGGTGTAGTGGACAGCGAAGAAGGTTATCTCAGACTACAACGGGATCTTGATCAGATGGGCCAATGGGCCGAGAAGTGGCAGATGGAGTTTAATTTAGATAAATATGAGGTGCTGCATTTTGGGAAAGCAAATCTTAGCAGGACTTATACACTTAATGGTAAGGTCCTAGAAAGTGTTGCTGAACAAAGAGACACTCCAGGGAAAACTGCCCCAGCCTATTCAACCTCTCCCTGTAGGTTAAATCCTCCAACCCTGGCAACATCCTTGTAAATTCTTTCTGAACCCTTTCACGTTTAGCAACATTCTTCTGATAGGAGGGAGATCAGAAATGCACACAATATTCCAAATGTGGCCTAACCAATGTTCTACAGAAACGCAACATGACCTCCCAACTCCTATACTCAATGCTCTGTCCAACAAAGGAAAGCATACCAAATGCCTTCTTCATTATCCTATCTACCTGTGACTCAAAAAAAATCTTGGAGTACAGGTTCATAGCTCCTTGAAAGTGGAGTCACAGGAAGATAGGATAGTGAAGAAGGCATTTGGTATGCTTTCCTTTATTGGACAGAGCATTGAATATAGGAATTGGGAGGTCATGTTGCATTTCTATAGAACATTGGTTAGGCCACATTTGGAATATTGTGTGCATTTCTGATCTCCCTCCTATCAGAAGAATGTTGCTAAACTTGAAAGGGTTCAGAAAGGATTTACAAGGATGTTGCCTGAGTTGGAGGATTTGACCTGCAGGGAGAGGTTGAATAGGCTGGGGCAGTTTTCCCTGGAGTGTCGGAGACTGCAGTGCGACCTTATAGAGGTTTATATAATCATGAGGGGCATGGATAGGGCAAATAGGCAAAATCTTTTCCCTGGGATTGGGGAGTCCAGAACTAGAGGGCATAAGTTTAGGGTGAGAGGGGAAAAATGTAAAAGGGACCAAAGGGGCAACTTTTTCATGCAGAGGGTGGTGCATGTGTGGAATAAGCTGCCAGAGGAAGCGGTGGAGGTTAGTACAATTGCAACATTTAAAAGACATCTGGATGGATGTATGAATAGGAGGGGTTCAGAGGGAAATGGGTCAAGTGCTGGCAAATGGGTCTAGATTAGGTTAGAATATCGGGTTGGCCTGGACAAGTTGGACCGAAGGGTCTGTTTCTGTGCTGCACATCTCCATAACTCTAGTGAGTTTTTTTCTGTCAGTTTATTGTCTGCGCTGGCTTAATTGTTCTAACAGTCCATGCAATGTCAGCTTCCAATGGTATTCCTGGTGATTCCATTACCTAAAAGGTGTTGTTTGTCAATTGCCATTCCTGTCAGTGTTTCTGGATTAATGGTTAAGACCACTTAAATAGATAAAGAAACTGTTTCTTTAAATAGCAGGTAGTTCTGGACATTCACCTCTGGATTGATTCACTTGCTTGTTCAATTGCAACTCCCAGTAAATACAAGGCTGAGTTAGGTCGATGTTTGTTCCACTTATGCATACGCTGATACAAATCATTTTAACAGTTGCATTTCTGGTTTTGATGATAAATGCACTAAATGTAGCTGATCATGAATGATTAGCCACAGTTTCAACAGAACAATCTTTGATTTGGCTGAAAGTAGTTGCTTGAAATCTTTCCAACCCCTGTCACCCAAATAGCAGTTTGTCACGTACAAAAAGCCCTCCAGGGCATGTCAACGTATGAATAACAAATGACACTAACAGCGATAGATCGTCCTCTTCAGACGATTAATCATCCTGCTTTATTTTTCGCTACGCAGTCTCACTATCAGCTTTTATGGGTGTTTCGATTTTTCGGCTGACAATCTGTTTCTCTGAATGCTGAGAAGCACCACTGCCTGCTTCCGAATTAGGCATTATTTGATGTGTGATCTGACAGTTGCTGCTCTCCTCTCTCATTCTCTAGAATTAGGGGGAGTGGTCCCTTCACAGTGGATTCACTCTCCGAAATATTCCCACAATCTCTAAGCACAACGCTCAAATGTCCAAAGCGAATTGCTAGTCACCAGACGGAGAGCGGGATTGTAAAAAGGCGTGACAAAAGATTCATCCTTACAGCTGCTATGTGGATGACGCAAGATCGTATATCAAACATATTGTTATCCACCCTGAACAGTCATAATGGTACATCATGGAAACTTGGCCCATCCTGCCCCTGCTAGCTCTTGAAACACATATCTAACTACTCTCACTCTGCTGCACTTCCCGGAGTAACAATGTTTTAAAGGTAGGAGGTTAAACAGCCAAAGGTTTATGGTTTCCATCAGTGGCAATGACATGTTTTAAAAGGGGGATGACATTCTTCAGGAAAATTTTAGGAAGTAAACGAATAAACATAATTGTAAAGGTAATAACTTTCAGATTACTAACAGCACCACTGGTCAGCACAGAAATAAAAAGGGTAAAGCAAGGTTTGGGAGATGGTGCAGGAGAGAGGGCATTAAGATTGCAAAGTCATTGGTTTGGACCAAGCACTGTCTGGATAGCACTTTCTCAGCTGGCACAGATGCAATGCATCAAAAGGCTTCATTTTGTGCTGTAAGTTCCAGCATTGCATTAAATTGATCCATTCAGTCCATTCAAGGATATATCCAACTCCCTTTTGAAACTTATCATTGACTC
Source organism: Hemiscyllium ocellatum (assembly GCF_020745735.1). Taxonomy (NCBI): domain Eukaryota; kingdom Metazoa; phylum Chordata; class Chondrichthyes; order Orectolobiformes; family Hemiscylliidae; genus Hemiscyllium; species Hemiscyllium ocellatum. The sequence continues at coordinate 126,768,290 of NC_083403.1, read as the reverse complement.
TTTTCTATCAAACATTTAGGGTATACATTCCACATCAAGACAGTGTACAAATTCTTCCCCTTCTGTGTCTTTTGTTTAAATTCATCCATGGGATGTGGGCAGTGCTGACTGGGCCAACATTTATTACTCATCCCTCGTTGCACTTGAGAAGGTGGTGGTGAACTGCATCCTTGAACTACTTCAGTCAACTGACAGAGGCACTGCTGTTCGGGAGGGACTTTGACAAGAATCAATCTATCTCTGCCTATGGAAGCAGGCCATTTGGTCCATTGAGTCCACACTGGCCCTACAAAGAGTTTCCCATCCAGACTCACTCCCCTACCCTATTCCTGTAACCCTCCATTTCCCATGACTAACCCACCTAGCCTGCACACCCCTGGACACTATGGGCAATTTAGCATGGCCAATCCACCTAACCTGCATATCTTTGAACTGTGAGAGGAAACCGGAGCACCCAGAGGAAACCCATGCAACAGGATGAGAAATGCACACTCCACACAGACAGTTGCCTGAGGTTCGAATCAAATCAGGTGCCTGGTGCTGTGAGACAGTAGTGCTAATAATGAGCCACCATGCTGTCATGTTACAAATGGTTTATTAAACGAGTTAGAAGTATCAAAATAGTAGAGCTCACAAGCTTCTACAGTATACTACCCATTAAGATGCATGACGATCAATCTTGGCTGTGACCATGTCACTGTTTTCCTTAAGTCCTGACTCAGGGTTGTTCTTCTCATGAATGTGGGTCCCAGGTTCTCTTTGCTGATAGATTTTTAGTCAGGATTTAAATCCTCTTTCCAAGACTCACTTCCCTTTCACTTACTCATTGATACTGGAGCCATTTGAACTGATCTTAACCTGTCACCATTAGCACTTTGTTGGTCTTACTATCTGTGCAAATCCATGCTCCATTACTGCTGATGCTATCCTTCTTTTGTTTTACAGGCCTGTTGATTTCTTATCTCAGCTTCCACTATCTTGTGATTACAGCTGTTCTTTGTTGCTTAGTATGCAACAACAACTTTACAATATCAGCCCATTGGAGTTCATTGCTCAGTACTTACATCCACAACTCTACTTGCCACATCTTTGCCCACTCAGTTAACCTACCTCTATCTGTTTGTAACCTTCTTATGTCCTTTTCACAGCTTCCTATCTATATTTGTGTAGTCATAAAATCTAAGTCATTTATATCAATTGTAAACATTTGAGGTACCTGCACTGATGCTATTCATTATTACTACATATTGCCATTTAAAACAATGACCCATTTACTCTCTGTTTCCAATTAACCAGCCAATTTTCTTTCCATGCCAATACTCCTCTTTCCCTACACCAGTCTTTGAGACACACTTTCATTTGTGTAATCTGATTTGCCCTCTGCCAGTCTGTACTTGGTTCAGGTAAGAATGCTGAGGCTATGGCCCTTGAGGTACTGCTTCATTTGTGCCTATCTCCTCAACTGACGATGCAGAATTTCCTTCTGTTGGTACCTACATGGAACAGAATGACTGGATCCTCCAAGTCCCTGTCCAGCCCTGAGTAAATATCCTGATACTGGGTAGTTAATGCAGCTGTCTGGACTTACCCTCTTTGCTGTAGAGAACAGTGTCAATCCCCCTCACTGTACTGTCTCTTACTAACACTATATTCATTCTTACTCACCTATCTAGCGTGGCTTCCTGTAGCACAGTGCCATAGTCAGTCAACTCATCCCCTCTGTAGCCCTCATTCTCATTCATACCAGTTTAAAGAACATCAAACCTGTCGGATATTAGTCAATGCTGAGTCTCCTGTGATCCTGCCAACTGGATTCTCTTACCTGCTTTGCCCTCATTCATATACTCTTGTCCCTGTACACAGATCAAGTGACCCAACCCTAACAGATGTGACTGCCTCCAGCAGAATAATCTAGGTAACTTTCCCCCTTCCTGATGCGGTGCAGTGTCTGCAATCCAGCCTCCAGCTCATAAACTCTGAGTCAAAGTTGCTAGAGCTTGCAGCAGATGTGTTTGCCCTGGATCAAGCCCCTACATGTTGATGCATCATTTGTTCTGCTATCCTTAATGTGCTCTAGAGAACACATTATTTATTGCATTCAACTTTATATTTAGTTATATTTGTACATTTTGAACCCCTTAGGAATGAAATAAACCTTACTCACCTATCAGGTACTCATCAATTAACTGACTTCTTTTCCTTTAGCAGAACAAGAAGCAATTCCTGGAGGTTAAAAGGTTTTAGACAAAAATCACCAAAACCTCTCCTTACCTTCCTCTGCTTAACTCAACTGAACGGCTTACTCCAGTATTCTATTGTAAGTTGAACATAAGTGCTAAGTCACACAAGGTTGACTAGTTTTATATGCCCCAAGACCAAATGTTTATCCAACTCAATTAATAAGTATCCAGTTTGAGCTGATTGATAATTAAACTGCTCTTTCTTTGGAACCCTTGGACAAACCCTGCTTAATGCTAGAGACAGTTTCTCATTGTTTATTCTATCAAAAATCTTAATGATTTTATGCATCATTTACAATCTTCTCTTTTATCTTCATTGTATGAAAGAGAACAATTCCATCTCTCCATTTAATTAGAGTCATAGAGTCCTACAGCACAGAGATAGCCCTTTGGTCCAACTGGTCCATGCTGACCAACATGCTAACCCCATTTCCCTGCATTTGATCCATATCCTTCTAATCCGTTCCTATCCATATATTTGTCCAAATGTCTTTTGAAAGCTGTTAATGCACCCACCTCAACCGCTTCCACTGGCAGTTCATTCCACATGTGTATCTCCCTCTGTGTAAAAAGGTTGCCTCTCAGGTTCCCTTTTATTCTTTCCCCTTTAACCTTAAACTGATGCCCTCTAGTCCTTGATTCCCAAACCCTGGGAAAAAGACTGAGTACATTCACTCTAAAAATGCCTCTCATGATCTTCTACACCTCTATAAGGTCCCCTCTCAGTCTCCGACACTCTAAAGAAAATAGTCTTGGCTTGTCCAACCTCTCCCATGGGGAAAGTGAGGACTGCAGATGCTGGAGATCAGAGCTGAAAATGTGTTGCTGGAAAAGCGCAGCAGGTCAGGCAGCATCCAAGGAACAGGAAAGTCGACGTTTCGGGCCTAAGTTCTTCTTCAGGAATGGCTTCAGGAATTCCTGAAGAAGGGCTTATGCCCGAAACGTCGAATCTCCTGTTCCTTGGATGCTGCCTGACCTGCTGCGCTTTTCCAGCAACACATTTTCAGCTCTCAACCTCTCCCATAACTAAGACCATTGAGTCCAGGCAACATCCTTGTAAATTTCTCCTGCAATCTTTCCAGTTTAATAACATACTTTCTATAACTGGGTGACCAAAACTGAACAAAAGGAAGTCTTTCTTCCCATTCTATTAAATTTCCTCTGCACCCTCTCCATGGCCTTGACATCTTACTCAAAGTGTGCTACCCTAATATTGGGCACAGTATTCCAGCAGTGGTCCAACCAGTATTTTACAAAGATTTCACAATTTCCTTATATGTACTCTGTGCTGCTATCTGTAAAGCAAAGGGTCCCACAAGCCTTTTTCTTGTTCTTTTACCTGCAAAGATTTGTTTATGTAATCCTCCTGTTTATTCAATCATTTTAAGATTATATATTATAATTTACATTTCCTCACCCCAATCCTTCCTTCAAAATGCCCCTTTTTACACTTTTCTGCAACTTTAATTGTTCTTTCATCAAGGCAAAAGTGAGGACTGTCGATGCTGGAGATTAGAGTTGAGAGTGTGGTGTTGGAAAAACACAGCAGACCAGGCAGCATCGGAGGAGCAGGAGAATCAAGCCCTTTTCAGCACTCTTTCCCGAAACATTGATTCTCCTGCTCCTCCGATGCTGCCTGATCTGCTGTGCTTTTCCAGCACCACACTCTCGACAGTTCTTTCATCAGTCCACTTATACCCTCCTGATTTTGTTTACCACCTTTCTGACTGTTCACTATATTTCCATGCTATTGTTATCTGCAAATTTTGAATTTGTACCCTGTATACCCAAGTTCAGGTCATTAATACATATTGGAAATAAGCTGTGCTCTCTACACCAACCTGTGAAGATGCTAAAGCTCGTTTTTCTCCTGTATGAGAATCCTGTATGAAACTGCTCTCTGCTTTCTTTCTCTTGGCTAATTTTGAATCCACACAGTGATTACTCTTTTAATCCCCTAAATTTAAATCCTGATTACAGTTTATTGTGTGGTATTTTATCAAGTGGCTGCAGGAAAGACTGTGGTCAGAAAACCTTACTGCTGTATACTTTCTGATCACCTGTGATGCAGCTATTCTAAGCTGCAGTCCAGCAGTTCCATAAATCACAAAATATTTTAGAATCCCAGCGGGTGCAGCCTGCTGGACCAACCTGCCAGAGACTGAACTCATCTTTATAGTTGCTTAGCTGCAGAAGAGACAAGATTGTGGCAGAACGTAATTCTCCTGATACACATTTGGACAGAGTGCTTATAGTGCTGCCATAAATTTCTGCTTTCTGCATATTCTCTTGGGTACACTGTCACCAGTCATTTCCTACAGAAACCTTTCATCCCAAAGATGTGCAATCAACTATTCTACCGAAGATTTTATTAAACAATAACACGACTCACATAGCATAACAAAGAAGCTTTATTCGATACACTGGCTATAGACTGAATTACCAAGTGAATTCTCTGAGCCCAAAAAATAATCTGAGAAAGCACTTACTGAGCTCAAACACTCATCCTGATTGTAACTTACCTACCCATTGAGAATAGGTGTGGTCCAGCAACTAAAATCATGAAAATTAACTTACTGCCTTGTTTCCCCTGTAAACTCAGCAATTATAATTTAAATTGTGCCGTTGAGCTTGGAAATGTAGCTGGTGGAAACCAGTTGATACCTGATGTATGGAGTAAGGGTTTCCTGTTCAAAGTTGAAGTGTTTCTACTGAGTGTCAGTCATGACTCAGAGAACAAGGGTTTGGTGATCCCTTTTCAAGGAATCACATAGTTGGAGCATTGCTGGGACCTGACATTTTCACATTTCTGGTGCTATATTAAAAGCCCAGGCACACACTACTTTAGACACCATAACATGAACTAGTCCTTACACTGTGTGCTTGACCATTATCACCAAGGCCATAGCCCAAAAGAATGAAAAGCTCTCTCCCTGCCAGATGGGTAATGGAGAGGAAGGTAATCATTTTTCCAGTTCACTGACGCAAGAGGCCATGCCACCAGACACTAAGATTGAAGTTGAAAATGTGTTGCTGGAAAAGTGCAGCAGGTCAGGCAGCATGCAAGGAACAGGAGATTCGATGTTTCGGGCATAAGCCCTTCTTCAGGAAGAAGGGCTTATGCCTGAAACGTCGAATCTCCTGTTCCTTGGATGCTGCCTGACCTGCTGCGCTTTTCCAGCAACACATTTTCAGCTCTGATCTCCAGCATCTGCAGACCTCACTTTCTCCACTAAGATTGAAGTCCCAGTTGTGCTTTGTCCCAACTGAAAAGGAACTCCCAAATATGATTAGATTAGATTACTTACAGTGTGGAAACAGGCCCTTCGGCCCAACAAGTCCACACCGACCCGCCGAAGCGCAACCCACCCATATCCCTACATTTACCCCTTACCTAACACTATGGGCAATTTAGCATGGCCAATTCACCTGACCCACACATCTTTGGACTGTGGGAGGAAACCGGAGCACCCGGAGGAAACCCACGCAGACACAGGGAGAACGTGCAAACTCCACACAGTCAGTCGCCTGAGTCGGGAAATTATGGCAAATATGCAGAAAGGTCAAAATTCTTCTGTGTTTAATGAGAGTAGATGCCACCATCTTCTCTATGTTATTGCAGATTGACAGGACCAACACTCTGGTTCTGCCACTGTATGCACAGCTCACCCAAACTCACTAACTACAGCTCTCACTATTGAAAGCTTGTGTTCATTCAATAGTTCTCAACCATCCCATTCTCCCCAACTATTATCCCTTTCCACTCTCTCGCACTTCCTACTCACTGACTGGAAACATCTCACCACTTCTTCTGCCCATTCATTACCACTAGTCCATCCTTTCCTTTGTCTCATTGCAGGTAAGATTAGCCCAACCCTACCTTCTAAGACTGATATCTCCACAGTACCCTGACTGACCTACCAATACTCATTGCAATGCTTGCATTTGACCTGCAAGATAATTCCCAGACTGCAAGGACACAGATCCCAGGTCCTGGTAGGACCAAGTGCCTAGCAAATTATGGCAAACCCCTGCAGTAGAAAAGGACCAGCCCCCTGACTAATGGGTAGTACTCGTTACTGAATATTGTCCGACTTCACCTCACTAAGGACTGTTCCCCTTTGACATTGACAATCACTATTTGTTTTGGCATTAACATACCAGTGCTGCAAGGTCACATCCATCCTTCAGTGCATCTCACTGTCACATCTGTCTCTCTCTCTACACTTAAAAGCCAATGCAAGCAAGCCACACAGAGGCTGACACTCTGTGTGTCAATGCTAAATTCAGTTGAGTGTGCCCAAGGAAAGCACCTTGAACTATGTAGAGATTAGAAGCCTCAAGTAAGTGGTGCAGACAGAGAAAGTAATGGCTTGGTGCTGCTGACTTGCATGGATGAAGGGCTGAGGATGATGGTGCCCGGTGGAGAATTCAGGGGCACTATTGTGAAGAAGCAATTAGACAATGACTGAGTCAGACATTCAGCAAAGTGCTGTTGCCTGTCCCCACAACAATTGACATGTTGAGAATTTGTGGCATTTAGTCTCTTGGTGAAAGAGAGGAGAATCGGAAGAAATGTACAAAGATGATTAGTTGAGATTTAATGAGGAACAAGCGCATGGAGATAAGTTTGCCGCGACACAATGGCGAGATTCTGGATTTGTCATTTATGTCTTGCAGAAGGAAACAGGATAATCATTCTTTATGTCATGATTCAGATGTTTTAATTCTCACCATATTTTCCCACCTTTCGCATCATTACTCTCATCACACTGAGGATGGAAAATACTGCCCAAATTGGGCTTTTGATGTCATTAGGAGCCTGATGCTGTATGTACATGGTTGTAGTATGTTGGCAGCTTCAGTAACTTACTGATAGGGCTGATGATTCAAAGTCATCGGAATCATCAGGATGTCTGTGCTTCTGTGATAAGCTCCTCCCCTTATGTGGTTTTGTTATTTTTATCCTGAAATTTATATGACTGCATGTCAGGATTCCCTCTCATACCAGACGAAGCATCACAGTATCTTTCCATCCTCAGGTGTAACAGAGTTCCAGTCAAGTTAACACCACCAAAAGCATGCAATTCTTATTTGAGAAAGGATTTACAATTCCAGGTGTGCATTCCACTAATTCCAAAGAAGAAATCCCTGCAGAAGATAAAAATGTTGTGCATGGGTCAAATTCAAAGGCAAAGGTACATTTCAGGAGGTGGGGGTGGGGAGTGGACAACTTGGTAACTATCTTAAATAAATATTTATTTTTAAATTTGAAGACAGATCAAGAGAAATAGAGTTGAGTCAATATCATTTGAAACATGAACCAGTCTTTCTCTCTTAGATGCTAATTAACCTGATGTATGTTTAAAACATTTTCTGTCTTTTAAAATTGAAAATACATTAGCATTCAACATTGCTGGATGCATTGCACACGCATAATGTCCCTTTGTAAAGTCAAGCACTGGACCACATACGGTAAATGGTTTAATGCTTCTGTTAAAATAACGAACAAAACAAGTTCACGAGTTAAATAAGTGTTCATTCACTTCCACCATAAACAATTTCTTATCAAACTGCTTTCGATATTCCATATTGAAAATAAAGCAGTACATACTTCAACCAATAAATTAACAAAATATGTGAAATTGTGGTGCCCTCAGGCAGAATTTAACTTGACTTGCGATGTCAGGGTTTTGAATCTATTATGCTTTTCCTGATTATGAACTTTAACCCTCATACTTCCCTATAATTATTATCCATTTTATAATAAGGGTATGGACATTTTCCCTGTTTACCTCACAGTAACAAATATACCTCCACTGTAAGAACATAAACAAACTAAAAACAGTGCTCAATGTTATCTAGCATCATCAATGTTCAGCTTGTCTCCAATAACTTACATTTACATAACATCTTTAATATAAATGTCTCAAGGGTAATTCACTGGAGTGTTATTAAACACATGTAGCAACAAGTTATATGAGCAGATATTATGACAGACCTTGGTCGCAGAGGTAGGAACTGTCATTACAGAAGGGGGAAAAGTAGAGAGATGCAATGGCTTGGGTATAGAATTCCTAAAACGTGGATAAAAACATTGAATTTCAGACATGAGGATGACTACCCTTAACATCGAGGTAACATTTGACCAAGTGGAACACCAAGGGAAGTTTAATTAAAAATTAATATGAATGGAAATCAGAGGGAAATATCCCTACTGGTTGAAGTTATGCTTAGCACTTGAAAGATTGGTTGTAGTTATTGGTGACCAACCATTTCAGCCCAAGGTAGCGCTGATTTCTCAGGGTAGTCTTTAAGATCTACCCACCTTCAATGGCTTCATCAATTATCTATCCCATCGTAAGGCTTAGAGTTTGAATGTTTGCAAGTGTTCACTGCTACTCACAACTCCTCAGAAAATGAAAATAGCCTGTGCCGGATGCAGCCAGAACTGGTTTGAACTGATATGATGGGCATATGCTACTTGCCTTATAGGCTAGAGACAAAAAAAACTATGGATGCTGGAATCCAAGGTAGACAGGCAGGAAGCAGGAAGAACACAGCAAGCCAGGCAGTATCAGGAGTGCAGTGGTTGACATTTCAGGTGTAACCCTTCTTCAAGACTCCCTTTACCTGCAGCTCCTCCAACACCCACCCCGAGTCCTGAAGAAAGGTTACACCCGAAACGTCGACCTCTGCACCTCCTGATGCTGCCTGGCTTGCTGTGTTCTTCCAGCCTCCTGCCTCTCCAACTAGCATGAATTTAAGCGCGTCACTTAGTCAACGCATTATCATCACTGAATCTGCCACAATCAACATACTGGGCATTACTATTGACTGGACCAGCGACATGAATGCTGTGATTGGCAGAAAAGGTCAGAGGCTGGGACATCAGTGCAAAACAATTCACCTCCTGATTTTTAAAAATGTCTTGACTAAATCTGGAGAATGATACAACACGATTCATTTTGCCTGGATGAGTACCTAGTCAATAAGTTCAAGAAGCATCCCACCTGCCTTTTGTTCAATCGTAGAGTTTTCAATTTAAAAATACTATTGATAATAGACTGAACACAAAGTCCATTTGTGACACAGAGCTCACGCCTGTATTAGAAATCCTTCAGAGTGTGAAAATAGATAAGTCCCCTGGGCTGGATGGGATTTATCTTAGGATGATCTTTGAATGGTCATTGTCGACAGGAATAGTGCCTGAAGACTGGAGGATAGCAAATGTGGTTCTCTGTTCGAGAAGGGGAGTAGAGACAACCCAGGTAATTATAGACCATTGAGCCTGTCTTCAGTTGTTGGTAATGTGTTGGAAAAGGTTATAATCATTCAGAAAATAATAATTTGATTAGGGATAGTCAGCACAGTTTTGTGAAGGGTAGGTCGTGCCTCACAACCTTATTGAGTTCTTTGAGAAGGTAACCAAACAGGTAGATGAGAGTAAATTGTTTGATGTGCTGTATATGGATTTCAGCAAAGTGTTTGATTAGGTTCCCCACAGTAGGCTATTGTACAAAATGCGGAAGAATGGGATTGTGGGAGATGTAGCAGTTTGGATCAGTAATTGGCTTGCTGAAAGAAGACAGAGGGTGGTGGTTGATGGGAAATGTTCATCCTGGCGTCCAGTTACCAGTGGCGTACCGCAAGGGTCAGTGTTGGGTCCACTGCTGTTCGTCATTTTTATAAACGACCTGGATGAGGGCGTAGAAGGGTGGGTTAGTAAATTTGCAGACGACACTAAGGTCGGTGGAGTTGTGGATAGTGACAAAGGGTGTTGTAAGTTACAGAGAGACATAGATAAGCTGCAGAGCTGGGCTGAGAGGTGGCAAATGGAGTTTAATGTGGACAACTGTAATGTGATTCACTTTGGTCGGAATAACCGGAATGCAAAGTACTGGGCTAATTGTAAGATTCTTGGTAGTGTAGATGAGCAGAGAGATCTCGATGTCCAGGTACACAGATCCTTGAAAGTTGCCACCCAGGTTGACAAGAGTTGTTAAGAAGGCATACAGTGTTTTAGCTTTTATCAATAGAGGGATCGAGTTCCAGAACCATGAGGTTATGCTTCAGCTGTACAAAACTCTGGTGCGGCCTACAGTTCTGGTCACCGCATTATAAGAAGGATGTGGAAGCTTTGGAAAGAGTGCAGAGGGGATTTACTAGGATGTTGCCTGGTATGGAGGGAAGATCTTATGAGGAAAGGCTGAGGGACTTGAGGCTGTTTTCGTTACAGAGAAGAAGGTTGAGAGGTGCCTTAATAGAGACATTTAAGACAATCAGAGGGTTACATAGGGTGGACATGGAGAGCCTTTTTCCAAGTATAGTAATGGCGAGCACGAGGGGGCATAGCTTTAAATTAAGGGGTGATAGATATAAGACAGATGTCAGAGGTAGTTCCCTTACCCAGAGTAGTAGGGGTATGGAATGCTTTGCTTGCAACGGTACCAGATTCACCAAATTTAAGTACATTTAAGTCGTCATTGGACAAGCATATGGAGGGACATGGAATAGTGTAGGTTAGATGGGCTTCAGATTGGTGTGACAGGTCGGCGTAACATCGAGGGCCAAAGGGCCTGTACTGCGCTGTAATGTTCTATGTTCTAAAATCAGGCATGTCGAATAAATTCCCAGACGATCCAAGAAGGTCTCAGTGGCTAAGGAATTTAAAAGAAGGATATACCCCTGCCCATGGTCACCAATGCCTGATACTGTAAAGTGTGCACTTAAGTACTCTGAGGTAGTTGCCCGTGGTGCTCATTTTAAAATGATCCACTGACATTTGCTTTTTGTCATGCCCGCAGGTTTGTCTTCGGTTGAAGAACTTAACGGCCACATATGAAGAAGAGTCAATGCTTTCGGGAGACAACATTGAGAAAAACCACGAAATAAAAATGGGATGTCTAAACCCCAGCACTTGAAGCTGTATCATTGGTCCCACTTCATTTGGAATTGAACACCTTTGAGCAGCCCTTGAATATGACACAAGTTGCTTGTCTTATGGGAGATGGTCAGCTGGAAAAAAATCAACTGAGCTTAAATCTGTGTGTCCTGCCAGGCATTCAACAATTAAAGAAGTCCTGCTCCCATGTTCTCCCTGTCCTCCCAGCTGGAGGAGGATGTGTGGTCAAAACTTTGGCAAGCGAAACAGTTATGGATCTCTTCAACTGATTTGACAGAACAATCAGTAAAAGATTACATTCTGTTATCTTAGGAATAGAACATCAAAGAAATAAACACAGAAATTTGAACGCAGATCAAATTGTTTTGGTTGCTGTAACTTTCATGCTTCACACATTTTAATTTTACACATTCTAAAGTAAAACAGAATTTCTGAAAAGAATGGAGACATTTTCTAATCAGAGATGTTATTACATACATCTGGAACAAGTGGGACTTGAACTTAGGCTTCCTGGTCCAGAGGTGGGGACACTACTCACCTGACAAAGGATCAGAGATCCAAAAACTTGTGATTTCAAATAAACCTACTGGACTATAACCTGGTGTTGTGTGACTTCTGACTGTTCAAAATTAAAATTGAGCTCCAATTCAATAATTTGTATTTTCAGATTTGTAGAGTATTCATCCTCTTGTTGCTCCTTTATTAGCTTAGGCCTGACCAACCAAATTACCTAGTTAAAATACTTAGTATGCCAAACTTCATGCCAAATTCAATAGCCATTAAATCAAAGGCCTGCAGGAGATGTTAACATGAGCAGTCAGTCATTAACAAAACAGAGATAAAATGAGCAACTATTCAATCAAGTGCAATAAATCACATCCATGATATACTGAGCAGTGTAATCTATGATGCTTTTCCTGCTGCAGTTGCAGGGGTAGTCCAAACTAAAAGCTCTCTTAAAACACCTGCAAGTAAAATAATATAACTGAGTAGACTGCACTTGCCACTTAAATAATAGTCAGAGAATTGTAAGTCACAATACATATATAGGAAATTACAAAATATTGTTCGACATGGAAAATGAAAATGCAAGGTGGACTTCATTATCTGTCTTCATATGGCGAAGCACAACATTTAGGAGTAATTATTCATTTCTAGTAAAGACAATGATTCACTGTTGACATATATTGAAAATCTGAGCTCATACCAAGGCTTTAATCCATTAGTGTCCATTCCTAAATTACCTAAGATGTTCAACGTCTATTTTATTTGCTGAAGTAAACTGGAAGATCAATAAATCTCTGGTAGACTCCTATCTCCACAGTTTCCTTGGAGTCTGCTGAAGTATTCTCTTCTAACAACATTTCAGAGGTACCCCTACCAGGCAGACTGTAATGAATCAAGAAATTGTCTCATCACCACCTTCTCAAGGGCAAGGAGGGGTGGGAAATAAAATGTTGACCCAGTAATATCGCGAGAGAATTTTTTAAAAAGTTAAACTGGAAACAACATATCAAGTAAGATCTAGGTAGCCTTCTCCACTAATTTCCATAGACCAATGTTAAGATTTCTGGTTGGAATGACATCTCAATAGAGACAGGATCTACATGCATTTGGAAAAACACGAACTAGGGATAGTGAGCATGGCTTTGTGCATGGGAAACTGTGTCACACATTTTTTGATTGAATATTTTGAAGAGGTGACCAAGAAGATTGAAGAAAGCAGAGTGGCAGATGTTGTCTACATGGACTTTAATGAAGCCTTTGTCAAGGTTCACATGGTAGACTGGACAGTAAGGTTAGATCACATGGACTCAAGGAGAGCTAGCCAATTGGATCCAAAATTGGCTTGAAGGTAGGAGACAGACGGTGGTGGTAGAGAACTGTTGTTCAGACTGGAGGCCTTAGAAATAAGTTAGTATGTTTCTAGATGACATCAAAACTGGTGGTTCAGTGGACAGTGAAGAAGGTTATCTAGGAGTACAATGAGATCTTGATCAACTGGGCCAATGGACTGAGGAATGGCAGATGGGGTATAATTCAGATAAATGCAAGGTATTGTAAGACAAACCAGGGCAGGACTCACACATTTAATGGTAGGGCCCTATGGAGTCTTGTCGAATAGAGAGACCTAGGGGTATAGGTACTTCCTTGAAAGTGGTGTCATAGGTAGACAGGGTGGTGAGGAAGGGATTTGGCACACTTGCTTTCATCGGACAAAGCATTGAGTTTTGGAGCTGGAACATCATCTTATGGCTGTACAAAACATTGGCAAGGCCACATTTGGAGGACTGTGTACAATTCCACATATGTAGATTTTTTTAGATTACTTACAGTGTGGAAACAGGCCCTTCGGCCCAACAAGTCCACATCGACGCACAACCCACCCATACCCCTACATTTACCCCTTCACCCAACACTACGGACAATTTAGCATAGTCAATTCGCCTGACTTGACCTGCACATCTTTGGACTGTGGGAGGAAACTGGAGCACCCGGGGGAAACCCACGCAGACACGGGGAGAATGTGCAAACTCCACACAGTCAGTCATCTGATGGCGGGAATTGAACTCGGGTCTCTGGTGCTGTGAGGCAGTAGTGCTAATAACTGTGCCACAGTGCCGCCCGCGAAGCTGCCAGACGAAGTCATGGAGTTATATAGCACAGAAACAGACCCTTCAGTCCAACTCGTTCATGCCAACCAGATATCCAAAATTAAGCTAGTCTTTTTTGCCAGCATTTGACCCACATCCCTCTAAACCCTTACTGATCATATACCTATCAAGATGCCTTTTAAATGTTGGAAGTGAACCCGCCTCCACCACTTCGTTTGACAGCTTGTTCCATACCTGCACCACCCTTATGTGAAAAAGGTTGTCCCTCAGGTCCCTTCTAAATTTTTCCCCTCTCACCTTAAACCTATGCCTCTAGTTTTGAACTCCCCTACTCTGGGAAAACGACTTTGGCTAATCACGACATTATAAGGTCACCCCTCAGCCTCCAATCCTTCAGGGGAAAAAGCCCCAGTCTATTCAGCCTCTCCCTATAGGCTAATCTTTGGCAGCAGACTTGTAGATCTTTTCTGAACCCTTTCAAGTTTAATCACATTTTTCCTATACTTGGGACACCAGAACTGAATGCAGTATTCTAAAAGTGGCCTAACCAGTCCTCAAGATGGGTATAATTACAACATTTAGAAAACATTTGGACAGGTACATGGTTTAAAGAAAGGTTTAGAGGGATATGGGCCAAATACAGGCAAATGAGACTACAGTAGAACCCCTGTTTCCCAAATTCGATTTCCGTGGTTTCAGTTATCTGTGGTTTACCACTGCCCGAAAATATTACGTGGAACATTCCAGAAATAATTCCAGGGGGCTGCCAGGGAGGTAATTTTCCCATTTAAATGATAGGGTTTGCTATTATCAGCAGTAGGTCTTAGAACGTATCACCCGCGGATATGGGGGCAGGGGGGTGGGGGAGACCTGTATTCGGTTTGAGACACCTGGTCAGTATGGATGAGTTGGGTCGGTGGGCCTGTTTCCATGCTGTACAACTCTATTGGCAGGCTCTCTGGCCAGACTGCATTGATTACCTCTCTGCTGTTCGACATCTCATTGATCACAGCCATTTTGATTTAAATCTGATCCAATTAACAATAAAGAGTATACATTCTTCAGTAAATGTATGCTTTATAAGAAACAAGGCAGGGTATGCACAAAATTCAAAACTTGAAAATTTCACAAGATCCACAAGTGACTCAATTCTAAAAGCTATTCAAAATACCAGAAAGAGGAAGAATCTGCAGTCTAGCAAACAAAGACCTTGGTTTTGGATTTTCACTTGGTGACACCCTGGTCATGCAGCCAACAGAGTTTATCTCCTTCTCTCACTGCATCATCTCACCACAAAGTAATATTGCTCTTTCTTCTAAAAGCTGCTCAAAAACTATCTGCCTCTCGAACAACGTAGCTTGACCAAAATTCCTCTCAGCAGGTTTTCACTATGGACACAATGCTAATTCTCCTCAAAATTATGATGGCCCCTCTTGTAGTCATTAATTTTCCTAAGCCAAAGAAAATTGTCAATCATGTGTTTTGGCAATAAACTGAAACTCTTCCTCTCGTCTTTCATATCATTTAGAGTCATAGAGTCATAGAGATGTACAGCATGGAAACAGACCCTTCAGTCCAACCCATCCATGTCGACCAGATATCCCAACCCAATCTAGTCCCACCTGCCAGCACCCGGCTCTTAACCCTCCAAACCCTTCCTATTCATTTACACATCCGAATACCTTTTAAACGTTGCAATTGTACCAGTCTCCACCACTTCCTCTGGCAGCTTATTCCATACACGTATCCCCCTCTGTGTGAAAAGGTTTCCCCTTAGGTCTCTTTTATATCTTTCCCCTCTCACCCTAAACCTATGCCCTCTAGTTCTGGACTCCCCAGTCCCAGGGAAAAGATTATGCCGATTTACCCTAACCATGCCCCTCATAATTTTGTAAACCTCTATAAGATCACCCCTTAGCCTCCGAAGCTCCAGGGAAAACAGCCCCAGCCTGTTCAACCTTTCCCTATAGCTCAAATCCTCCAACCCTGGCAACATCCTTGTAAATCTTTTCTGAACCCCTTCACGTTTCACAACATATTTCAGATAGGAAGGAGACCAGAATTGCACGCAATATTCCAACAGTGGCCTAACCAATGTCGTACAGCCGCAACATGACCTCCCAACTCCTGTACTCAATACTCTCACCAATAAAGGAAAGCATACCAAACACCTTCTTCACTGTCCTATCTACCTGTGATTCCACTTTCAAGGAGCTATGAACCTGCACTCCAAGGTCTCTTTGTTCAGCACACTCCCTAGAACCTTACCACTAAGTGTATAAGTCCTGCTAAGATTTGCCCAAAATGCAGCACCACGCACTTATCTGAATTAAACTCCATCTACCACTTCTCAGCCCATTGGCCCAACTGGTCAAGATCCTGTTGTAATCTGAGGCAACCCTCTTCGCTGTCCACTACACCTCCAATTTTGGTGTCATCTGCAAACTTACTAATTGTACCTCTTATGCTCGCATCCAAATCATCTATGTAAATGAAAAAAAGTAGAGGGCCCAGCACCAATCCTTGTGGCCCTCCACTGGTCACAGGCCTCCAGTCTGAAAAACAACCCTCCACCACCACCCTCTGTCTTCTACCTTTGAGCCAGTTCTGTATCCAAATGGCTAGTTCTCCCTGTATTCCGTGAGATCTAACTTTGCTAATTAGTCTCCCATGGGAAACCTTGCCAAGCGCCTTACTGAAGTAAATTAGAGAAAGGTGAATTTTGACGGGATTAGGCAAGAACTTTCGAAAGCTGATTGGGGGTTGATGTTTGCAGGTTAAGGTACGGCTGGAAAATGGGAAGCCTTCAGAAATGAGATAATGAGAATCCAGAGAAAGTATATTCCTGTTAGGGTGTATTTATTTCTCCAAAACATATTTATAGTATAATTTAGTTGGTAACACAGTGAATCTCCATCATGTAGATTTGGCCTTTGCCGCTCTTACTGGGGAGAGGGCAAAGTGCATAGACAATATTGCTTCTGGCATTGCAGGCATCATACTGCCCTTGCTAGTACTGTCTCCCTTGTTAGTGATGTCTCCAGTGTTGATGATAGTATTTTCTGTTGCTCCAGCTCTGGTATATAGGCCAGAATTGACTCTGTTTCTTAACATTTGCTTTCTAGTTTCAGTTTCAAAGATGTATAACTTTGATATTTTGGGTGCTGGATTCAAGACGTTTATGGTTGGATCCTGTAAAGGTCTGGAGCTCAGGTTAGGATTGAGCATGTTTCATGAAAGGCGGAAATGAGGACTGCAGATGCTGGAGATTAGAGTCGAGACTAGAGTTGTGCTGGAAAAGCACATCAGCATCCGAGGAGCAGAAAAATCAATGTTTCGGGCAAAAGCCTTTCATCAGGAATGAGGCAGGGAGCCTCCGGGGTGGAGAGATAAATGCTCCTCGAATGCTGTCTGTTCTGCTGTGCTTTTCCAGCACCATTGGACTCATGGTTCATGAAATGCTGACCTTCTCTTTCCTGTGTTTTGGTGTCTCATTTACCCTGATCACATGGAGAATGTATTTTGCTTGGCAGAAGAGTCTTACATTTTCTTCCCTTGAAGAATTATACAGGTGATTTCATGTCAACGCTAAGAGTTGTGGATTGTAATGTCAACGCTAAGAGTTGTGGATTGTAATGTCAACGCTAAGAGTTGTGGACAATAGATGAGGTTTTGGGTCTTCCTTTAACACTTGGCATTTCCAAAGGGTTGTCTTGACCATTTGGACATGTTTTTTTCTGCAGACCCAAGACCCCAGGGGGTACAATTATGATGCTTTGAAGATTTTGAGTATTGCATCACTGTTGCCTCAATCATGAAATCAATGATTCATTCCCAAGGTAAAGTATTTTTAACAGAAATAAAGAATAGCTTGAAAGTGATTTCTGAAAGATGGAAGAAGATAATGAGTTTTTCAGAGTTAATAGAGCTTACAGATTCGGTTACGATGAATAGCAAGCCAAATAGACAACCAAGAATTTGCCTGGATCTTCTAAAGAATGACCACTGTCTTATTCTAACATTGCAAGAGATCACTCCAATGCAGGCAGGGGGTAAACGTTTTCATCAACCTTGATGCTAGAAATAGTGAGTGGAATGTGAAACTAGACAGGACTCTCAGGATTTAGGAAGTTATGACCACAGGCCTGTCTCTGAAATACAGCTTGATAAAGAAAGGTTTAGACTCTGTAACTGTACCACACTATTTTGGACTCAGGAAGAAAGTAGGGGCACGCAGATCAGAAAAACCTGAAGAAAACAGAAGACAAATACAACGAGTTAAAAGAGTGAGCAAAGTGAAGCCAAAGTGCTGATTGATCATTTCCAGGAGATGAAAATGCACATGGAAAGTAACAAATCCTCACTCGGGGCAATGAATTGTTAGTTTCATTGCTGGGTCAGTAGTGATGTGATACTCAGAATATCAGACCCTTCAAACCTCTGGGCACATTTGTATCAGATCTTCTTTACATCAATGGGCAAGTTACCTTCTCTCCTCTGTGCCTCTGCATTCACCTCGTGTTTGGCTGAAGTAATCTGCAGTTCTTCACAACTGCTCAACCCCAGACTGAAAGGACCATCTGTGGCATAGGAGTTCATTTTGGTAAGATATGGTGAGAAAGCACATTAGGCCTCGCTGTGAAAAACCCAACTTAGCTCAAAACAGCATAAGACTGTTACCAATAAAGTTCATCATGGCCTCCTGTGTGCCAGTTCAGCCTTCAATTCAATGATGAAGAGAGTATTTGAGACCAGATCTCAACTGAGACTAAGGTAATTGTTTACCAGTTACACTGATCCCCAGACCTTTGTGCCTCAGAGATTTGGATTTCTCAGTATAAACAGTGCCTTCACAAGATCCTCCAAAACCATTGGCAAAGGCAGTCCAACAGCGGGATCCTCTTTCAAGCCAGCTGCTAACCAATCAAAAGAAAGGTTTCACTATGTCCTTTTGGGGAAGGAAACTGTTTTCCTTACCTGGTCTGGCCTACATGTGACTCCAGACCTACGTCAAAGTGGTTGAACCTCAACCGCTGTCTGGGCAATTACGAATGGACAATATATTATAGCCTGGCTAGTGATGTCTACATCCTGGGAATAAAACAAAACAGTGGGCAGGACACAACGTTCATTTATCTGATACCAAGCTCCAAAAGAAATTGTTCTATTCTGAACTGGATGTTACCCGGAGACTCCCAGAGGAGACTAGATATATTTTAAGGGTACCCTCAAATATACCTGAAGAGGTCAAACATGCCTGTTGGCTCATTGGATACCCTGGCACATGACCAACAAAACCAAAAAGCTTCATTCAGGAGGGCACCGGGTACATGGACAGACTTTCTTGGGAACGTGCAGAGCCAAGAGCGAGGCATCAAAGGGAGCACACGATCCTCCATTTACCTAAACCTTTGAGCATCTCCCCAACATGTGTACAGAATCTGCAGAACTCATCGGCCTGGATTGGACACAAATTATTCTTGACCGCAAGGGATTGCCTGAGAAGAAGAAATGTTATTTGATAAATAATTAATTGAGTGATTTGGCAGTGGGTTTTTCAAAATAACAGCAGCTGAGTTGTTAGGACTGCATTGGTGCAGTGGTTGTGTCTCAGCCTCTGGGCTAGAAGACGTATCAAGTCCCGAATGCTTCAGAGGTACAACATGTTTAACGTGTCTGTTTTAACGTTAAAAAGACTGACTTTGTCCCTTCCACTGTTGATCTTTTGCTCATGTTCTTATCACATTCTCTTAGTGGGCACTGTTTGTAGTAATTTGTTAATTGCGTGTTTTGTTTGTATTGAGTTTCGAAAACAAAAATAAAAGAAGCAAAAATGTAAATATCCCAAATCACTTAAATACTTTTGGTCAGGAAAGAAATATTACCTTCTCCATACTTTTGCAAACCATTTAAGGCTTGAATTTTTTTTTTGGAAAATAGCAATTATGCTAGAATGTATATGTCAAGACAAAATCCTGGGTCATTTGCAAGTATGAACACTATTATTGTCTGCTTCACAGATTCCCTGCATATTTCAAATGGCAATCCGTTCTAATTCTGTGCTGAATAGAAATGGATTCAAGGGGATGCACATGTCAATATGAGTGCCAGCTATTAGTCCCTAGAGCCTGTGAAAGCAAACCATTGCATTATAATTCAAATTAGTTCTTTTACTGCTCCCTTATTTCATTAAAACGGAATCACTTAGTTGCATTTTAAGGAAAACAGCTGTGTACACAGCTTTGATATAGTGGAATGTCTGCAACATCTGACAACACTTAAAAGCACTTCAAAAATATCAAAGTATGGAAAACAACCAAAACCCTTATTTTTTTCCCTCCCAACATGAAGGTGCTGACTGAAGTGCAGTTTCTATAGCATCGAGTGCCCTTCAGTATCTTACCCAAGTGGCCATTAGTTAGATGCTAGCCAAGTAGATGCTACTAAGTGCCAGTCCCATTCTTGAAACATAAGGGTTGGAGGATTTGAGCTATAGGGAAAGGCTGAACAGGCTGGGGCTGTTTTCCCAGGAGCGTTGGAGGCTGATGGGTGACCTTATAGAGGTTTACAAAATTATGAGGGGCATGGATAGGGTAAATAGGCAAAGTCTTTTCCTTGGGGTCGGGGAGTCCAGAACTAGAGGGCATAGGTTTAGGGTGAGAGGGGAAAGATATAAAAGAGACTTAAGGGGCAACTTTTTCACACAGAAGGTGGTACATGGATGGAATGAGCTGCCAGAGGAAGTGGTGGAGGCTGTACAATTGCAATATTTAAGAGGCATTTGGATGGGTATATGAATAGGAAGGGTTTGGAGGGATATGGGCTGGGTGTTGGCAGGTGGGACTAGATTGGGTTGGGATATCTGGTTGGCATGGACGGGTTGGACCAAAGGGTCTGTTTCCATGCTGTACATCTCTCTGACTCTATGACAAGCCAATGCAATCCTCAACTGAAATGCACCTTCCAACAGGAAACAATGACTAACTTTCTCTTCCCCAGACAAAGTCTGTGAGACCATATTTAGTTTCTATGTTGCTCCCTCAGCTGAGATTAGTTAACTTTCTAATGAACTAAGATTCAACTAATATTTGCATTTTTGCCATTTATCGCTACTGCCTAATTCATTGTTTAGTTTTAAGAAATTTTGATCCTCTATTTCAGTACACCTCAGTTTGCTTCTTCTTTTTGTGTTACCAGTAAAGCTGCCTTTTTCATTTTTGTTTGTGGCTGTGAATACACCAACACACTTGTAGAGTAACAGGAATTTCGCTCTTCCTTGTGATAACTCAGGAAACCCGTCTGGAAAGGAAAATTATTTATCGTTGAACACCAAAATAGAACCACGATGCATCGCATACAAAAGGCTATTCCCAACTTGGGACAGTTAGTTTATTTTTATATATCCAGTGTGTTATGACACACCACTGAATGTATTTCCCATGTCCAAATCACTCCGGTATGTTTTTTCCAGTTTAAACCACCTGCATAGCCAACTGAATAGTTACAGTCAAAGTCCATTAAGGCGAATGCAAACCATCAATGGTGAGGGAGACATAGAGAGAGCTAAAGGGAGGTAGGGAAAGGGCTAAATCAAAATGGAGTTGGGGGAGGTGATAAAACACTCTACCTCCTGCAGTGCTGCCCCCTGTTTAAAGGTGTTGAGAGTATTGTAAATGCTGTGTGCTCATTCTCAAAGGACACTTGGGCTAGAATGTCACGAAGGAAGAGGGGTAGATAGCTGGCAGATATGACCCCTCCCCAGCCCACTGTCTATTAATAACTAATGTGGCTAGGCCTAAGAGAAGACACACAAGGAGACCCTTGGGTCTGTTTTTTAAAAAATCCAGAAATGCTGAACAATGCTTTCTCCTATCACTAAATCACCTTGATGAAGGGCTTATGCCCGAAACGTCGAATTTCCTATTCCTTGGATGCTGCCTGGCCAGCTGTGCTTTAACCAGCAACACATTTTCCCTGTGATGTTGCCAGCATAAAATATTTCAGTTTTGAGCCAATTTAAATCACTTAGTGTAATATCAAGAAAGAGGTGAAGGTGCGGAATATAGGAAAGGCTACTAGCCATGCCAATATTCATGGCTAGTGTAATGAAGATTAGTCATGGCTCTAGCCAAACTGTTCCAAGTACAGCTAAAAAAATCAACATTTACCCAACAATTCTTTTTGGTTGTGGATGGAATAAAAATAATTCTAGCAAGGCCAGCATGTCCTGTCCATCCCTAATTGCCTTTGTGGAAGTGGCAGGGATCTGCTTTCTTGAAGCACTGCAGTCTGTTGTGCAGTACAGATACAATGCTGTTAGGAAAGGTTCCCCAAATACTTGACAGTGACAGTGAAGGAATGGTGACACACTTCCAGGTCAGGATGATGTATTGATTGAAAGGGACCTTGTAGAATTCAGGGTTTTTTATGCATCTGCTGCCCTTGTCCTTCCTCATGGCTTGGAAGGAACTGTCAAGTAAGCCTTGGTGATTAGCTGAGGTAATGCTTCTTATGAAGTTCAGTTTTGCTACATGGGAGGAACTAATGTTTAAAGTTATGAGTGAGATGCCAGTCAAGTAGGTTGCTTTGTCCTGATTGTGTCAATCCTCCCTTGAGTGTTGTTGCAGTTGCATTCATTTGTGGGATAAGTGGAGAGTATTACATCACACTCCTAACCTTTACATTGTAGATGGTGGCTGAAAATGTGTTGCTGGTTAAAGCACAGCAGTTTAGGCAGCATCCAAGGAACAGGAAATTTGACGTTTCGGGCCAGCAACACATTTTCAGCTCTGATCTCCAGCATCTGCAGACCTCACTTTTTAATTGTAGATGGTGGGCACCCTTTGGGGATTCGACCATTCTGTCCATGGAAAACAGGAAAAACATTTTAATCCATCCCATTAGTTTACCCTCAATTATCAGCAAAGTGATAAAACAAGTGATGATCAAATGGCACTCACTCAGCAACAGCTGGCACATTTCCTAAAACAGTGACTGTACTTCAAAAAAAAGGAATGAATTGGCTCTAAAGTGTTTTGAATAGTTCCCAAGTGTAAGTCTTGCACCTTGAAGGTAGTGGACAGTCCTTGGGGAGTTAGGAGGTGAGTTAATCACTGCAGAATTCCCGATCTCTGACCTGCAGTTAGAGCAACAATATGTATATGGCTGGTCTAATTCACCTTGGTGCCAATAAAATCCCAACATCTGACTTTATGACAGAGGGAAGGTTGTTCGTGAAGCAGCTGATCTGAGGACACTACCCTGAGGAAATTTGTGCAGGGGCATTCATGAAGGATAAGAAATGCTGATGAAGCCAGCAATTCACACATCCTATGAGCAAATAGAAAATAATCCACTTCGTTATGTGCTTCAATAGCTATTCTATAGTCGTCACCTAGCAAGGTTAATTGTTGGCTGGTTGATGATAGAAGGTAATTGGAGAAGGGTCAGGGTAGCAATGGGGCAAAAAAAAGTGACATTAAGAAATAGGGTATATTTTGGCAAATTAGATGGGCCTGAATGGCTACAAAGGTTTCATGTCTTTTCCCTTGTGGGTTAAAATTGCAAAGCACTTCATCAAAATTAAAATAAATTCCTCACAGATTCATTTTTGCTCATGTCTATTTTCTTATAGTAAAATTCTTTATCTTTGTCTGAATATAGGCATGTAGTGAGCATTACATAACCATAACTTTCCAAATGATGTGGTGTTCTTTTTGTGGTGTTCTGAGCATATATTTCTTATTCTTAATGCTTGACATATACTCCAAGCACAGACAATGAGAACATTTATGACTTACATTGCTACCAGACAGATGAGTCGGCATCGGGGAGCACTTAGCAGGAGTCGACTGTTTTCTTACAATAAGATGAAGATTGTAGCTGGGGGTGCTCTAGTAGTACATCTTTCAGTGGTTGATTCAGTACAATACCAGTGGAGACTAAAAGCAGTTTGATAGCAGATTGAGCAATTCTGCAGTATAGCCAAGAGTAAATTCATTGAAAGTTTTGGTTTTTAATATTTGTTCAAACTGGAGGAACTTTGGAAAACAAAACTAAGATTGGTCATTAGCATGTTGTGTGTGCTGCTGATAGTTGAGGTAGAATGTTAACACCCACTCTCCTTTCCATTTCTTTTAAAACCAACCTGCTCAAGAATCTTATGTCACACTTCAATGGCAGACAGGAATCGGTGTGGCCCTACCTTTGGATTCTGTTCCAGATTTTTGGACGAGCCATCAATTTCTGGATCTCTGAAAATTCTGAATTGCTGTTCCAGAGCTAGGAAATGATTGCTGTAGTACATTATCACCTGTGTTCCTTTCAATGTCTTATTGAGACTTTCTGTTGGTGTAGAATTAGACATTTTAATCAACCCGTTCAAACATGTTCTGATACCTCTGATGTCAGATATAATCTAGTTGCCAATTAGAAAGACATAACCTCAGCTGGCTGGCTGTATATATTTGCAAGTCATGACATGGATTACTCCCATTTCCTAAACAGTTACCACTCTGTAAAGGAAATGGAGGTCATACACCTGGCCTAGGGAAAGAGACAGTTGGATAGAGAATATAATTTAGTGTCAGTTCTACAGGTTTAAGGCAGTAGATCTCTGTACAGTGTGGATTAATGGGCTCAGAATAGTTGAGAAAATGATCTTCAATTTGTGGGCTTTTTGACAATGCACTGTCACATTTATTACCATTTCCACTCTGAATCTGACCACGCCTTCATTACATGAAATATAATATACAACATATAATGCAAATCATGAAGTTTTGCAACTGTCTTTCATTGTTCTTCTACAGGCTGTGTGTGGGTGCCCCTTTCTTCTCAATTGCTGTGTTGTTTTATGCCCATGTCCATAGGTTTGGAATGAAGAACAGCTGAGCGAGAAGAAGGCACCATCAAGAATGTCCTTAATCTAGTTGCTCTAGTCTACATGCTTCTCTGTGCATATTTCTGACGTTCACCTGACCAGACTTCAGGCTTATGTATATCTCTCCATGTTTGTCTCTTTTCTTCCCAAACTTCACCCATATTGTATTATTTGTGCCCAGTGAGGAGCGGCTCTGTGACATTGTTGCAAGGTTGCTCCAAGATCTTGAAGCCCTTACACAAAACCCCCAGAAATGGCAGTCAGCAAAATCAATTGATCTGATGAGAATTTCTGCTTTTTCATATTAAAATCACTGTTAGAAACCTCAGAAAACGTTGTCTCATCTACGAGGTGTAAATAGGTGTCTAACTATCTAAATAGTCACAGAATCTTTACATTATTGAAGCAGGCCATTTAGCCTATCAAGTCCATACCACTAAAGAGCATCCCAGCCAGACCCAAACTTTTACCCTATCCCTGTAACGCTGCATTTCCCATGGCTAATCCACATAGCCCCTGGACAACTTTGAATGGTCAATGCACTTAACCTGCACATCTCTGGACAGTAGGAAACCGGAGGACTCAGAGGAAGTCCACGTAGACACGAGGAGAATCTATAAATTCCACACAGACAAACCTGGGATGCTGGCGCTGTGAGGCAGTTGTGCTAACCACAGAGCCACCATGTTAGTTATTGCTGAATAACTAATGCAGCCCTGAAAAAAAAATTATAGAATGATGATAAATTTCTCCATTATGATTACATACCATGCTTTTTAAACAACACTTAGACATTTAAAAAAAAAATCTTGCTTATTATATTTCAGTTTCGACCTTAATCCCATGAGTGTGACCTAATCTGTATTTCAGCACCTGTAAGATTTTTATCAGGTGGATTAATTGTGAATGCTTTTTTGGCTGTCTGTCTGTGAACATTGTTTAATGTGATTGAGTGCTCGCTGCTGTGACTGCAGTTTTGACACTGAATCACTGAGGAATACTACAATGAGCCTCATCACAGAGAATGCTGAATCTCTCTGCAGTTTTCTTTAAAAACACGCTAGCTTCACTGCTGATAGTAAACTATGGGTTTGCTAAGTTAAAATAAGTTGACATGCAGCTACTCATTCTAACTAGTTCCACAATTTCGACAGTCCAGTGGAAATGTTTGAAAATTAAAAAGCCTGGTGCACGTAACAATTGAGCCTCTGCCAGAGGGGGAGAAAAAAGTGATTGTGCTCTTTTCAACTAAAATAGAATCATCTGGAAGTTCTTTGTGGTCACAAACATATTTGTCATGGAATATCCAGACATGTGGAAAATTTATTAGTACTTTCGCTAGAAGAAATTATTTGCATGGGTGAATGCCATGAATTCAGAATTCTGGCAGAGTCCTGCGCTCCTGCCAAATGTTTAGCAATCAAAGTCACTTTTCTCTTGAGGCATCAAGAGACTCTGATCGCCGTAGCAACGCTGGAGCCAATCTTGTGCCGTCTTGTCCAATAAGGCTTGCTGCATTCCATCTTTCTTGAGGAGGATAACTTTTCAAGTTAAGATGAGAAAGTAAATGTGTCCATACAATTAATGCTGAATATTTTCTTACATCAGTCCATAAACTTGGATCTATTTGCTTACTTAAGAAGGGTCACCTTGAGAGTGCAAGTTTCAAACTATAATAGACTCATAGAGATGTACAGCATGGAAACAGACCCTTCAGTCCAAACTGTCCATGCCGACTAGATATCCCAACCCAATCTAGTCCCACCTGCCAGCACCCGACACATACCCCTCCAAACCCTTCCTATTCATATACCCATCCAAATACCTCTTAAATGTTGCAATTGTACCAGTCTCCACCACTTCTTCTGGCACCTCATTCCATATACGTACCAACCTCTGTGTGAAAACGTTGCCCCTTAGGTCTCTTTTATGTCTTTCTCCTTTCATCCTAAACCTATGCCCTCTAGTTCTGGACTTCCTGACCCCAAGGAAAAAACTTTGTCTATTTATCCTATCCATGCCCCTCATGATTTTGTAAACCTCTAGAAGGTCACCCCTCAGCCTCTGACACTCCAGGGAAAATAGCCCCAGTCTGTTCAGTCTTTCCCTAGAGCTTAAATCCTTCTACCCTGTCAACATCCTTGTAAATCTTTTCTGAACCCTTTCAAGTTTCACAACATCTTTCCAATAGGAAGGAGACCAGAATTGCACGCAATATTCCAACAGTGGCCTGACCAATATTCTGTGCAGCCGCAACATGACCTCCCAACTCTGTGCTCAATACTCTGACCAATAAAAGAAAGCACACCAAATGCTTCTTCACTATCCTATCTACGTGCGACTCCACGTTCACGGAGCTATGAATTGTTTGCTTTATTAAATATTGGCAGAAATATGAAAATACTAAAACCTCATATGTGAGCCTATCACTAAAAAGAAAGGATTTAGTTTCCATTAGAAAAAAGGTACATTCCTTTGTAGCTATTATGTAGTTAACAATCCTAATTTGTACCACCAACAAGGCACAAGTCGGAACGGTGATGGAATACTCCCCAGTTGCTTGGGTGGTTGCAACTCCATCAACACTAAAAGATTGACACCATTCAGGACAAAGCAGCCCACTTGATTGGTACCACATCCAGAAGCATCCACTCCCTTCACCACCAACACCTGATCGCTGCAGAATGTACTATCTACACTCACCACAGAAATGCATCACAGAAAATCTCAGCACCTTCCCAAACTCTCAACCACTTCCATCTAGAAGGACAAGAGCAGCAGACAAATGGGGTACCACCACCTGCAAGTTCCCCTCCAAGCCAATCACCATCCTGACTTGGAAACTTATTGCCGTTCCCTCACTGTTGCTGTTCAAGAAGGCACCTCACCATCACCTTTGCAAGGGCAACTAGGGACGGGCAATAACGTGACATCCACATCCTGAGTGAATAATAAAACAAAGGCAGGCAAACTATCATCTGGTGGTATGCAAGGTATTGGTGACATCACCTGAAATTACATTACACTTGTCTCTTCTTCCATTAAAAAAGTATTGCGATCACTTGCAATTATTATTAAGTACTGCTAGCTTTTTTTTGAGGATTCCAAAAGATGGCAACATGCATAATAAAGAATTGGAAATATTCAGTTCCCATTGTAGAGACTATTGAGCTAAAATAATGGGAGGGTGAGATGAGACGACTCAATCCACAATAGTGACTGCGCTTCCAAAGAACTTAAATTGGTTTTAAGGTGTGGGACTTGAGAAGTTTAATGTTGAGCGGAGTTTGATCAAATGAGAACATATCACCATCTACTATTAAATGTTTCAGATTTTTCCAGATATCAAGTAAAATGAAGGTGAACAAAGGTATTTTATGATGTCTTTTAAAGAGAAAACATTATCAAGTGCATAACAAGATTGAAATCAGTAAAAGTGATAGAACTTGGTCTTAAAGGAAGAGAGCGAACTAGATAGCCAAAGAGGTTCAGGGAGCAAGCTCCAGAGTTAGGGACGGCTGGACAGTTAGAAGGACTTGCATCAATGGGCAAAGAGATTAGAGGATGGTCGGGGTCAGAGTTGGAGGAATGTGGAGCTCTCACAGTTTTGTAAAACCAAAGTAAAGAGTGATAGGAAGGATGACGCCAGGGAGGTAACTAGTTGCAAGAATGGCAATTTTTAATTTGGGGTGTCTGACAGCTGACATGGATCAGTGAACATGGGATGATAATTGCAAATGACTTGGTATGGCTTAGGACATGGACAATAGAGGATTTAAAAAAATATATTCATTCATGTGAATTTGAGCATCGCCGCCTTGGTCAGATTTTATTGCCCATCACACAGTTACAAGTCAACCATGTTGCTGTGGATCTGGAGTCACATGTAGGCCAGATCAGGTAATGATAGCAGTTTCTTTCCCGAAAGGACATTAGAGAATCAGATGGGTTTCCCCCAACATCAATAATGGTTTCCTGGTCATCACTAAATGCTTAATTCCAGACTTTTATTACATTCAAATTCCACTATCTGCCATGGGAGGATTCAAACCTGGGACCCTGGCACATTACCTGGTTCTCTGGAAAATACCTCGAGTCCATCACCTCCCCCATTTGATTAAATTCTAGTTTATGGAGGGTAGAAGATAGGGAATTAGCCAGGAATACATTGAGATACTTGAATATGGATACAGATATGAAGGGTTCAGCAGCAGATGATGGGCTTGAAATTCAGCAAAAAATTAATTCAGACCTCAGGGCCCCCTAATTCAGCCTGAGACAATGACCAGGGAGAGGTACAGAATCAGGAACAAGTCAGTAGAGTTTGAGCATGTGTTGAAGGTGATGACATATTCCCCTAATGTTTAATTGAGGAAAGAGTGACCCCTCCAGGACTAAACATCAGATACATAGACAAATAACATAGATTAGATTAGACTACTTACAGTGTGGAAACAGACCCTTTGGCCCAACAAATCCACACCGACCCACCAAAGCGCAACCCACCCAGACCCATTCCCCTACATTTACCCCTTCACCTAACACTACAGGCAATTTAGCATGGCCAATTCACCTAACCTGCACATTTTTGGACTGGGAGGAAACCGGAGCACCCGGAGGAAACCAACATAGTTGGAAGGATCGAGAGAGATAGTGGTTAGGTAGAACCAGGTATTGTCAGAGTGTGTGGGAAAATTGATGTAGATGTAAATAAGGAGGGACCAAGGATTGATGCATGGGGAACATTAGATTAATAGCACAGAGAGCAATGAATAACCATCAGTAAGGACCCTGGGCTCTGCTGATACAGATACCAGTGGAACTAGGTGTCATTGTACTCCTTCTGACAAATACAGAGAAAAAGCATAACGGCAGAACATCGTGGATACCTACATCAAAGGTTGCTGGAGAATTTTCCCGTGAGTTCCATTAGGGCAACAGCTCCAGTTCCATTTTCATGGCTCTAGGGAACTGAATATTCATGCCGATTAATTGGCAGGATTCCTCTCTCATGAGGAAACCTTCCAATATAACCAATTTAATTCTGGAAGTGGGAAAGATGTTGTGATTTCAGAAGAGGCAAGGACAGACTGCAAATGAGGCAGAATTACCCAAATACTGGATCACAGTTCCTAATGAAGTCCTTGCCTGAATGTTTGGAGTTGCCCTTCTAAGTTTCCCTCCCTCCATTAGAAGAAATCTAATGGGGGGAGCACACTTATTTTCATTTTCTGACATTATATTGACGTTGTACAGGATGTTGGTGAGGTTCTTCTGAAGTACTATGTAGAGTCCTGGTTGCCCAGTTATAGACAGCACATTATTAAGCTGGAGAGGGTTCAGAAGAGGTTTACCAGGATGTTGCCAGGAATGAGGAGAGGCTTTAAAAGCTGGGAGTTTTTTCATCAGAGTGTATGAGGTTGACAGTTAACCCTATAGAGGTTTATAAAATCATGAGAGGAGGTGTCTTTTCCCTAGAGTGGGGGAATTTCAAGACTACTGCAGATATTTTAAAGGCGAGAGGAGAAAGATTTACAAGACAAATATGGAGAGTAGCGAGTGTGTGGCATGAACTTTCAGAGGGAGTGGTGCATCTGGGTAATTACAATGTTTAAAAGACATTTGGATTAGTGTATGAATAAGAAATGTTTGGAGGGACATGAGCCAAACACAAGCAGGTAGGACTAGTTTAATTTGGGATTACGGTCAGGATGAACTGGTTGGACCAAAGGGTCTGTTTCTGTGCTGTATGCCTCTATGACTCTAAATTCTGTGTTTTTAACTGCCACATCCCAGAATGTACTGCCAACAGTTGGGGTGAAATGAAAGGAAATCAGTACTCCATTCCTGCAATTAATGGGCATTGCCCTCTGTTCCTACCACAATCTGCATATCATGTATTTGAAAAAAGAATCTAGTGAAGAATCTTTGCATAATTAAAGCTGTCGATCTTAGTTGAGGTGATGAGGTGACAGTGGGACACACCATTCAACTTATCTGTGAATCTCTACCATGAGCTCCTGCACGCAATAATTTGAGGAATGTGGCACCATCTGCTGACAATCTTGTGTTATGGGTTTTTCTCACATTTTTGGGGATAACAAAGTGAAGCAGAGAAATCTACAGACAAAAGTTTCAAACTCTCACACTGGACCCAGTTGGATGGCAAATGTATTACATTCTACTTTATTAAGGAGCAACAATATGTTGCAACATAAATTAGAGATCGGAGTGACTTAAAACAAAGTTATTTCGTTTGGGTGCTTTTAATTTGATTTTTTACTTTGCAAAAACCAATCTGTGGTTTTAATGATTGAATTCCAAATCTATTGAAAATGTTATTTTGTATTCCCTTCCTCCCCACTGGTAAAGCCTTCAGCTACATATGGCTCCATTCTGAGGGTAGCAACGGAAAATGGACTGGTGCTCTAGTGTTAGGTTTGATTCTGTTACTTCTCATTCCACCTTTTGTTTTTATTATCTTCCTTTCCCTCCCTTTTGCACCAAGTTCTCAAAGCCCTGAATTTTATCCTTCTCTTTGCCTTTATACTGTTGCGCTATAACAAGAATTGCCAAGTTTAGAAGTATAGGGAAAGAAATTAGAAAAGATTCAATTCTGTTAATGTTTAAACAGCATGGTCATTATGCCATTTTGGATAATAATTTAATTATTCAATCATTGTACATTTGATATACAAATTTGATTGCTGAAAATAATTCTCAGGCATCTATAATATATCAAAGTGTTATAGACCGGGCCAGACCCCCTCAAAACACTTCAAGAAAGTAGCCCAGACCCTACCTTTGTTAGTTGCTTTAAGCAGGTGTATCGTGGATATTCCAGGAGTAATGCAGCTGGTCAAACCACTTAGTTTTAAACAAAACTGAATTTATTTTCAAGATTACCAAATGGAACAAGAGAACAGAATACAGAATAACTTAACCTATCTGAAAACCCAACTGATTATCCCAACTTAATGATGCTGTTCCAAATACTTGCAACAATCTCCGTAAACATCCCTTGGCAAAAATGATAAAATCAAACACAGGGTCTTACAGGAGAGATGTCAGAGAGAGGGAGGATCAGCATGGATCTGCTTCTTTGATTAGATTAGATTACACAGTGTGGAAACAGGCCCTTCGGCCCAACAAGTCCACACTGACCCGCCAAAGCACAACCCATCCATACCCCTACATTTACCCCTTTTACCTAACACTACGGGCAATTTAGCATGGCCAATTCACCTAACCTGCACATCTTTGGACTGTGGGAGGAAACCGGAGCACCCGGAGGAAACCCACGCAGACACAGGGAGAATGACTGTGTGGAGTTTGCACAGTCGCCTGAGTCGGGAATTGAACCTGGGTCTCTGGCGCTGTGAGGCAGCAGTGCTAACCACTGTGCCACCGTGCCGCCCACTAGAGTCCAGCAGATTCACAGCTGCCTGACCGCTTCCAGTGTATAGCTAGACCAAACCAGAGTAAAGCAGAGCTGGGAGAACTGACCACGCCCCTTACATTGTACAAGTTTTTTTAAAAAAAACTTAAAAGCCTTTTTCTGAGGCCGTATCTGTTAGCTGTAATCAAATTGGCCCTAAAACCCTTCAACTTAGACCTTTTGGACTCTGTGTCTTTTACGACCTCTCTGAAAAAAAACCAAAGCACAACATAACCTTGTTAAAGGAGTAGCATCATCACAAAAGCCAGAAGATAATAACGAACAGTTACAACTTTAGATGTTAGATGATCACAAAATGGAATCTTCTCTGGATCTCAGAAATAACTGACTGAGAATTTTCCCGACTACATGTACTTTAATAATCAACATCAACAGTTGAGGAAAGATGACAATAACTGAGCACAACTGGTTATGAACATCATTATCAAATTCAAATAAAACCATGCCCACCACAGCAGAAAGTTATAGCTGTCTAATGCAGTAACCTGCCTGACAACAAAAGGTAGACACCACTGTTATGATAGATTTGTGAGAAATCAATTGTGGCTCCCATTCTACCAGAACATTGATCCAAACCTGTCTCGATTATGATAGCTACTTGTTCAGTGATTTCAGTGGAAGATTAAAGTGCTATTAAATTACACCACTTGAGTTCTGGTAAATCAGTTTCTATTTCTGCTCACTGTTCTTTCTCTAGTACTTTTCGTTCAACTTTGTGGCTCTGGAAACTCTATTGTTCCTTACTGGTATATTATTCGTAAATGTAAGTATTAAATCTGTTAGTGTTTACATGCATAGATTAGTTATGTTCATTTAAATGTTTTATCTAATCATAGAACAGATACTGTATGACAGGCCACTTGGTCTTGTACCCATGACTCTGCAAGAGTAATTCAGCCAATCCTTATAGGCCTGTAATTTTTCTCTCTCCAATTACCTAATTTCTTTGGAAAATCACAATTGAATCTTGCTTGACTATACTGTAAGGTAGTACACATTACAGATCCAAAGACACACTACATACAACCTGCTGATGGGAATAATTTAGTCGCAGTTACACAGCACAGAAACTGATGTTTCGGTCCAAATTGTCCATGCCAACAAGTTTCCCAAACTAAACTAGTCCCATTTGTCTGTGTTTGGCCAAATCCCTCGAAACCATTCTTATTCATGGTCTTCTGATCTACTCTGTCCAAACCCTCAAGATTTTGAATACCTCTATCCAATGTCCTTTAAATCTTCTTTAAATACAGTGCAATGTCTCTAATCTACCTACAAAATCCCTCATTCCTGAAAACGTTTTCATAAGTTATTTCTGCAACCTCTAATATCCCTAAAATGAATTAACTGAATTTAAAGGAAAAGGGATATAGCTATTAAGTGAAAACACTTTTTTTAAAAATAGAAAGTTTGAATATATTTGAATAAAAGTACAGTAACTTTGACACTATTAAAACTTAGAAATATAAAACAACTGTCATTTCTAACTTTATTTTGATTTCTGACATTAACTACTTTTACAAGTTTCTAACCTTAAACAATACAAATGTCGATATTCAGGTGAGCATTTTAAGAATGCAATCCTAATTTACAAATATTTACGATTAGATTAGATTACTTACAGTGTGGAAACAGGCCCTTTGGTCCAACAAGTCCACACTGACCCTCCAAAGAGCAACCCACCCAGACCCATTCCCCTACATTTACCCCTCCATCTAACACTACGGGCAATTTTAGTATGGCCAATCCACCTAACCCGCACATTTTTTGGACCATGGGAGGAAACCCTCGCAGACACGGGGAGAATGTGCAAACTCCACACAGACAGTTGCCTGAGGTGGGAATTGAACCCGGGTCTCTGGCGCTGTGAGGTAGCAGTGTTAACCATTGTGTCACCGTGCCATCCATGGAACAGTATAAGTGGACATTCAGTTTCTGAGACTGCCCCCCCCCTCTCTCTTTCACCTGGAAACTCCAAAATGTTTCTTGTGAAATGCATCTTAAACTTGGATATCTCCTACTCCTAAGCTTTGCACCCAGTGATACTGCTCACACCTCGAAAAACCAACATCCTGATGCATCAATCTTTTTTTTCCCATTCCATACATGTCTCTTTTCAGGGCCAATAGCCAGGGTACAGTTCAGATGCAAGTCAAAAGCACAGGTTTGATTTCTGTTCTGGCTGAGATACGTTTAGGATCTCTATCCTTACCCTGCAAGAGTGTGGAAGGCATTGCAAACACCCACTGATCAAAAGCAAACAGAGGAATCAGCTCAGGTTAAAGTATTAGGAGACAATGAGCAAAGGCCCTGCCTTTGGGCAAAGCATACAAGTTAAAGACAAAAATGAATTGTATCATTTTACTGTAGACAACAATACTGATGGATCTGCAGCTGCAGCACGGCTGTTCTTAAAACATTAAAAAAGGTCACACCACACAGAAATGGCAGATACCAAGTATATGATTTTATTACACAATTCTGAAGAAATGATAAAAAAATGCATATTATTGATATTAATACATCAGTACAAAAAACATTAAATTATAATTGTATAACCTAATAGCAGGCTGTGACATTAATCAATCATTAAATTCAAAGTTATGAGGAAGTTCATGTAGATAAATTATGTTGGTAATAGCCACAATTTATTTGATAAAGTAGGTAATAAATGTCTGACTAAAGGATATCTTGAGATTTTATGCACAGTGCTATTACATGTCTACTTATAAGCTGAGTGGCAATTCTGTCGATTGCAAACACAATTTAACATCTGAAAAGAAGAATTCCTGTTTGTAAAAATGGTAGTGTTACAACTTAGGAACTGAGGTATTACCATGCAACTTTACCCTTGTCTCAGTTTAAACCATCAGTGAGTCAGCTGCAGCACTCAATTATTACCTATTGATAGGATGAGCAACTGCTTAACAATACAGAAACCTTTTATCCTTAAATGTACTAAGTAGGATAATATAATTCCTTGCATTGAGAGAGGTTGATATTTCTGGGCAAAAACCAAGGCAAGTCAAGCATTCTACTGCCCTCCCATCAAGTACAAGCTTTCAACAAAGCCTTGATTTTGAGCTAACAATGGTTTAACACTACCTTTTAAAGTTATGGCTTTTCAAAAAAAGTGTGTATACAGCTTATACAAGTTATATATTTTAATGATTACTACACTTAACATTTGTGAAACTCCCAGCATTCTTTAGGCTACTTCACACTGTGCCCATGTAAAAGGATTTGAAGTCTTAAGGCTAAATCTGCATTGCTAACGACTTAGTAGCATACACAAAAGCAATCATGACTCGTGAATTAACTCTACTAACTACAGAAATAACTAAGTAAGTTTCAGTATCATTTGGGAGGATACTCAGTCTGTAAAGTAAGGCTTTAAATAGTTATTGACATGGAGATCGAGTCTTAAGTTTTGATTTCGTCATATTCAAAAAATACTTTGAGACACAAATGATTGAACTGAAGACAGTGATGTCCTGACTCAACCTCGGGATGGTACTTTTCTATTTTCATTCCCTTTCAGGGCATTTAAATGTGGCACATCATTTCAGAGTTACAGTGAGATCACAAGCAATGCATGTGATAGTAGAGATGGAGTGGGTGGAAGGCATTTCAGTACTCAATGCAACAGCACGTTGGTGCCCCAGTGTGCCACCTGATATTGTGACAGCCACTTGGCTTCTTAAAATTAAAAATATTCCTTGAACAGTTACATTTGATGTTTAAGCAAAACAATCACAATGGCTTAATATAGATTTTATTAACCCAATTGCACAAACTTTCTACTTAAAATATATAAATAGAAATATTCCAATACTGTGGGTAACAATGATGGAATGATCATTATGTTCGCAGTTACCATTGCCCCACACGTCATTTCATGTTAACATCAATCACCAATATCCTCAGGATAGAATTATAGTACATAAGAAATTACTATCCATTTTAAGTGAACATCAACTTAACATCAGATCTCTTAGTTTAGTGTTCTTTACAGGAAAAGGCTAGGAGTTTGCATGATTGTGTTGTGAAAGATCATGGTGAAAGACCAAGCAGAGAACTGATTAATGCTACTTATTGTGGTTTGCAAAATATACAAGATGTTCCAACTTGCAACAGTAGGGAAAAATGCCAGCAGCTGAATCCTTCAGTGAAACATTAAGTCATCAAAGAGGATAGTTACTCCTAAGCAAGGGTTTGAGGTTGAGTAGACCGGAACATTCTGGAAAAGAATGTCTTCCAGGACACGTGGAAATGTACCAGGACTTAGAGCAGCAAAGAACTGCCTAACATTGCTGCTTGATGAAAACACAGCTGGTGATTTTAAAAGGGACTATGGAGGGTTATGCAAACAACAAATAACCATTCTATAGAGGGAAACACAAGAATTGGTTTTCATCTTACTTTTGCCCATTATTATTCGGCAAATGATCTTACCACTGCTCATCCTGGACAATGGTCTTAGTCATCACTTGACTGAAGATCACTTGGCAATGCCTTGAAAAAGCTGAGAGATGATGGCCATCTTTGACGAAGATGATCAAGACAGACTGCAGAGTGCACAGTTCAAGACTGAACAGAAACATTACCAATGCAGTCAACTAATACAGGAGCTCTATAGATAGAAAAAAAAAGCAAAAGTGGATCTATCACTGGAAAACTAATTTAAAAGCCCCTGCAAAAAGATGGTGGAGTGAGTCTTAACAACTCTTCGCAATGTCCTCCAAAAACCTTCCAATGGTCCTCCTAGCCTCCAGTAAAACCCACTTCCACCATCAGTCAACCATTCTACTGAGCGAAAGAAGATTTCATAACTTGGTAATATTCACACTTTATATTTGTGTTTTCTTAATGTCCTGATGTTCAAATAAATTTATTGTTGATACAATCTATATTTTAAATTGAAAATATTAGCATGAGTATTGGCACGGAATTGTAGTCAAAAAGCACGCCCCTAGGGATGTAACCCATTTACAAAACTCTGTTCACAGCTTATATCGTGTCACTTTTCTGGGAACCAATGACACTGACTGAGGACCTTCTACAAGGTTAACATTTGTTTAAAAACGAAGCACCACCTACTAGATTCAATTTTTAAGATAATCTGTGAACAAAAGAAAAGTTTCAGATAATTTTATTATGCCTTTCATGTTTTTGAAAAGCTGATTCAATTAGATTAGATTAGGTTCCCTAGTGTGGAAACAGGCCTTTGGCCCAACAAGTCCACATCGACCCTCCGAAAAGTAACCCACCCAGACCCATTCCCTCTGACTAACGTACCTAGCACTATAGGCAATTTAGCATGGCCAATTCACCTGACCTGCACATCTTTGGATTGTGGGAGGAAACCGGAGCACCTGGAGGAAACCCACGTAGACACGGGGAGAATGTGCAAACTCCACACAGACAACCACCTGAGGGGGCTGGAATCGAACCTGGGACCCTGATGCTGTGAGGCAGCAGTGCTATCCACTGAGCCACGTGCCACCCCCAACACAGGTAACTAAAAAAACAAAGGGTTATAGTAAAGCCTGCAAATGTATAGATGGTGAAACTATATTGCATAAACTTTGTTTTGGAATAAAGCTGCTTTGCTGTCTCAGTGCAGGGTAAAGGTAGTCTCATGATTTCATTCTCAGTTTTGGAAGAAGGTAAAGGGTCACTGACATAAATTTAATTGTACAGGTAACCTAAGCCTGTACAATGAACAATAAATGGATTTTATTCCAATGTAACAAATTGTCTATTTTTTCTTATGTTACATTGAAAAATACTTTCTGCACAATGATGGGATTTAAAAAAGTTTAATTTTCCAGG
Organism: Hemiscyllium ocellatum; assembly: GCF_020745735.1. Classification (NCBI taxonomy): domain Eukaryota; kingdom Metazoa; phylum Chordata; class Chondrichthyes; order Orectolobiformes; family Hemiscylliidae; genus Hemiscyllium; species Hemiscyllium ocellatum. The sequence continues at coordinate 126,730,354 of NC_083403.1, read as the reverse complement.
TATCATTTCTTAAATTATAAAATCAGTTAACCCTTAATATTTTAGAGCAAATATTCTGTAAATTTGTGTATTTTTTCATGATACACTTGTCATCTAAAATATTTACAAAAGGCTAATTTTGGCGACTCACATTTTTCTGAAACTGTTCCTCACCGGATTTGCCAACTGGAATACCAACTGATACTTCTGATTTGTGCAAACCCAGACTACTAATTTTTGGTAATTCACAATAAAATAAAATGGCTTGCAGTTGCTTGCACATAATTTGTCAAGACGTATCAACTGCATGTCTTCACTTCACTTTTGTTTTGGTTTCATAAGCAGGTTTTGACACAGTGATAGAAAGATGCATTATCACTAGTCACTGATGGTTCCTGCTTTTCAATACATTACACAATAGTCTCAGTGCAGCATAATTACATACATCAACTTTTGTTCTGGGATAAAATTAAAAAAAAATGTACAAAAATGCCAATTCATTATTCGATTCAGATACCTATTCAAGTATAATGTGATAATTTTCCAATCTTCACTCTTTCTCTCCCAAACTATTGACTAAACCAATACTCTTCCAATATCGCATTCAAGTGACCATCCCTCATGGGCAACCCTTAAAAGTGTTGGTTTTTCTCAGTCACTATCACTTTCAAATGAGTCAAAAAGTGTTGGTTTCAAGTCAGACACCAACAATTTTAGGTTAAGTGCAATTTCAGATCTAGGACAGTCTTCTATAATTCTAAGACTGAACAGGACAAGGGAAGTTATTCATCCAAAATTATTTTTAAAAGTATTTTTTAAAAAATAATTTCGGATGAATAACTTCCGTTGTTCTGTTCAATCTTAGAATTATAGAAGACTGTCCTAGATCTGAAATTGCACTTAACCTAAAAATGTTGCACTGGTTATGGTCACAATGTGATATTTTGAACTGAGCAGGTAATCAATGGTGAAGTGGGGAAAAAAGGGAAATACAAAATTATCTGCCTATGCTGCTTACAAAACCCTCAGATTAGATTTGTCAGATCTACTTAGGGGCATTCCTGAGATTTCATGACATAATTTCGCATTTATAACTGCCCTGCCCAATCATTTTAATGACCTCAAAATGTTTACACTAATTAACAAAAGATAAAAATAAAAAGAAAGATCCACAATACTTCTAATTTTGTCTTTTCTTTACCTCCTGGGCTGCCAGGAAATTAATTCTTGATGAACGTGGGACAATGTTGCAAGGCTGGCAATCTTACTGATGATCAGGTACAGAGCTGCATTAACACCTTAGGAGATAAAGGCTTGCTGTATAAAAAATGCTTATGCTGTGAAACTAAGAGTCACTCCTTTTTCATTTGGAGACTTTTTGAAATAATTTCACAGGATGTGGTGTTACTGATTGCCCATAAAGTATTCATGGTGAGCTCCTTCTTGCCATCAGTTTGCTATAGGTACACCCACAGCGCAGTCAGAACACTTCAAAATTTTGATCAGACAGTAAAGGAACAAAGCCATAGGACGTTGTTGCAGATGGTGGTACTCCCTCCCATTTATTGCCATTAAACATCTAGGTGGTAAAAGCTGTGGCTGAAGAGTGTGGTGCTGGAAAAGTACAGCCTGATGAGGGGCTTACACCCGAAACGTCGACTCTTCTGCTCCACGGATGCCGCCTGACTTGCTGTGCTTTTCCAGCACCACAATCTTCGATTCTGATCTTCAGCATCTGCAGTTCACATTTTCTTCTAGGTAAAAGTTATGGATTCGGAAGGTGCTTTCGGAGAAGCCTTAGTGAGTTACTGCTGTGCACCTTGTGGATGGCAACTTTCATCATTGACAGACAGTGACAGCACCGGGTAATCAATGATGGGAAGAAGTGAATGTTTGAACTATGAGATAGTGTGCCATTCAAGCACACTTTGTCCTGGTTAGTATCGAGCTTGAGTGCTTGAACTGCACTCATCCAGGTAAGTCTTGATCATTGGGAAGCCTGTGATGGTAATGCCATTGAATGTCAAGGGGAGATTGGATTCTCTTGATGCGATGGTCATTACCTGGCATTTATGTGGTTTGAAATGTTACTTGCTACATAGAGGCATTGATATTTCTATATCTAAGGAGTTGTAAATTGCGCCAAACATTACTCAGAGTGTGCCCACAAATCTGACCTGATGGAGTGAGTATCAGTGACCTCCAACAACCATACCAACTTCTTTTGTGGTAAGAATGACTCTAGCCAGCTGAGTGTGCAATTGCCATTGACTCCAGTTTTGCTCGGGTCCTTTGATGTCACGTTCAGTCCAGAGCTGCCCTGAAGTCAAAAATAGTCACTGTCACCTCACCTCCGCAGTTGTGATTTTTTGTCTATGTTTGGCTCAATGAGGTCAGGAGCTGAACGACCTTGGCAGAACACAAGGGTGCTAAGCATGTCAGCAGGTTAACGCTGAGCAATTTCCACTTGTAATACTGTTGGCACAACCACCCATCAGTTGCTGGTGATCAATATTAGATTGATAAGACAGCAACTGGCTGATTTAAGTTAGTCTTGATTTTTGTGCACAGGACATAACCTGGACAATTTTCTATTGTCAGGTAGATGCCAGTGTTGTAGCTGTACTTGAACAGCTTCTCTAAAAGGATATCAAGCTCGGGAGTCTGTGTCTTCAGGACTATGCTGCAAGGACCCATAGCGTTTTCAGTTTCCAGTGCCTTCAGCCATTTCTTGATATCACATGGAGTGAATCAAAGTGGCAGAAGACTGGCAATGTAATGCTAAGAGCAAGGCAGAGATGGTTTATCTACTCTGCACTTCTGGACCCTGCTGTAAATGTTTCAACTTTGGTTTTTGCACCGATATACCTCACTCCTCCATTATTAACAATGGGGATATTTGTGCAGCATCCTCCTCTTGCCAGTTGTTTAATTATCCATCACCATGAATGACTGGGCGTAGCATTACCAGAAAGCTTAGGTCTAACTGTTGGCTGTTGGATTCCTTAGCTCTGTTTAGCACATGCTGATCATTTTGATTGGCATGCATGTAGTCCTGTATTATAGCACTACCAGGCTTACATCTCAATTTTAAGTACGTTTGTGCTGTTCCTGGCATATTCTCTGCAGTCTTCATTGAACCAGGGTTGATCCCATTGTGTGATGTCATGGTAGAATGGGAATATATAAAGATTACAGATTGCTGACAGCCCTGAACACCTCACCTGATGCCCAGTTTGAGTTGTTAGATATATCCTATTTAGCAGGTGTTAGTGCCATGCATCGTTATTACTGCAAACTCAGGACTGTATTTCTATAAGGTCTGTGTAATGGGTATGTCTACCAACACTGTCATGGAGAGATGCAACTGCTACAGATATGATGGCGAGGATACGTTTAAAGTAGATCTTGTTGGCCACCTCAAGACTTGCAGTAGATCCAGGCTACTAGTTCTAGCAGGATATGTCCATTTCAGCCAGTGGTGGCTCGAGCAAATTATCCTGGCAATGGACAGAAAAGTCCCTCACGCAGGGTACATTCTTAGCCCTGTCACCTTCAATGCTTCTTCCAAAAGGTATGCAACACAGCCGAATACTGATTCATCAGCTGAGGGAAGTGGAGCAGTAGGCACAATCCATAGGAAATTTCCTTGTCTATGTTTAACCTGATGCCATGAGGTTTGCTGGGATCCAGTAGCAATGATGATGACATTAATTCCCAACTGATTGTAAACAACTGTGATAGCACTTCTAGTGACATTGTCCTGTTGGTGGGACAAGATAGATTAGGGATAGTGAAGGTGGAATATCAGCCATTGCCTGTAAGGTGAGATTTGGTGAGTATTACTATGTCAGGCTGCTGGGACAGCTCTCTCAAATTTGGCACAGGCCTTCAGTCGATAATGAAGAAAATTTTGCATGATAGATCAGGCTGTGTGTATTGTTATTTCCAGCACCTAGATTGATGTCAGGTGGTCACATATTGTGATGATAAATATTATTGATTCATAATCAAATTAAACCTTACAATGATTTTATCTAAAACCCGTTCAGTATCTAATTTTGGAAATGTAATGGATGAGGAAGTAAAGGAACCAGAGTTAACTAATCCAGCTTTTAAAAACATTTGAAGATAATGTAGGAAAATCAGCCAAGTTCAAAAACTAATGTTAAAAGAAAATATTCTGAAGATCAAGTAGTTTAATGTTATTGCCCTAAATATGATACACAAGATGAGACTTAAAATAAAAAATACTGAAAATAACTTGAGCATAGAATTTTTAACTGGAAACCAATCACACGTTCAGAGCTGTTTGAACTCCTAATCATTACTCACTGACTCTTGCTGGAATCACAGAAGTTGAGGAAAGAAAGCATTCAACATGGCTGAGATGTCAGCCATGATGACATAATCAAATGGTCTCTCAACTCACTCTGCCTCAATTCACACATAATTATTTAAGCAAGAAAGCTATTAACATGTATACAAACATATGAAAGCAAAACAAAACCATTATATTCTACTGAGACGCAGCAGAGGGAAAGTAAGATATGTTCCACAAAATTCCTGAACTGTAGTAAGGTCAATTAGCATGCTGAATGAAAATCCAAATTTTCAACATTTTCTTAAAGAAACTGTCTGTTGTAGCATGAATTAAATTGTAACTGAGGTAAACAGCACAGGAGAAAGTGTTACCACAAACCTCAGGGATTGGGTTCAAACCTACGTCCCACTGGAATTGACCTGTCACTCTCAGAAGGAACAAGACACTTATGAATTATGAAGTTGCATTGTGTTGTTTAAAACGGCAACACTAAAGAGAAATGCATTGTTAGATTTTGCAGATTCTTATTCTTTATATATGAACTATAAAATCTACAGTTATATCATCTAGTCTTCTACATTTGACTTCATCAAAATTCATAAACTATACATGGCAATTTCTAAGTAGGTTTTCTATCATCACCAAAAAACTTACCAATCAAATTTTTAACATGCAACAATATGAAGTAAAAATGCTGTTCACTGCATCCAATAAGATATACATAGAGCATCTTCACCTTCTTCAGGTGGTATTGTCACTGTATAATCTGTAGCTGCAGAGGTCCCTTTATTTTCGTTGGATTTGTCGTCTGTACCCTTTTTAAAAGGTTCTTCCAGGTTTTTCACCTCACATACAAAGACATCAATTGGCCCTTCAGTACTTTTTAAGTGAACCTGGATAGTTTCCTACACAAATAGAAAGGTCTTTTTTAGAATTCTGAAAGGGAATAAAATGCAAATGTCATAAAGAAAGAGAGATTGTGGCATGAAGAATTTCAACTTTGAGAATGTTCAGGAATCCGGATGTAAATTGAAGTTGCGCTGTTTTTCCCAAGTTATGGCTCAAGTATCCACTTAAATTAATTTCAATAATAGCAAATATAAAATATTCCATAAAACATTATGATGGAATCTAATTTTATCTTTTTCTATTACAAGAAAATCTTGGTATATTTAACAGTGGTAATCTGTTGTACTTTTATTAATACTGTACAACTGGAAATTGGCTTAGCAAATTAAAAAAAAAATTTAATAAGAGTTTAGTCCATCAGCTAAGACCAACCTGATTTTAAATTAGTGAAAATAATTTCAAAAATTATACTGAACTCAATTTAGTAGTACACAGCTCACCTTTCAGTAAAGCAAGTTAAATCTCAATATCGAAGTACTATTAGAAGTTGTCTATTCATGTTTTTACACCAAAGAACAGCAATCATAATTTCAAGAACCTTCTCAAATAGGTTCAACTGATCAGCACCTTCATTATTTCAAAATGTGAGGAGCTTGTGTAGGCAGGATGTGCTGCCAGCATGATTTATATTAAAAAAAACTTTAAAGATTGTGAAAACAAAGTTTTGCTCAAATGTAGCTTGCACTTAAAACTCAAGGTAGTTTGGCTGATTTCTGGATCAGAAACTCTGGGTCACTATTTTAACTCAGGCCATTTGCTACTTTTTGTTATTGAAAAGGAAAAAAAAAGTCAAAGTCAGCAACACGTCTATAAAACATTCCCAGTCTCATAACTAACTATAGATTAAAAAAAAACAAGTATTGGATCAGAAACTTCGAGTTAACCATGCATTATAATCTGCCTGCCATTTCACTAATCTGAAGAGTGTGCCCTTGGCAGTCCACAATGCTGGACAAACACATGACTCCTCCCCCCAACCACCTCTCCATTCCTGCAACTCCCCCAAATGACCCTGTGATCAATCACAGGTATAAGCTTTTCAGTCTAAAAGATAACCGATGACAAATGTTTACCTGAAATATCAAATTTTAAAAAGGCAACAGGAACAAGCACCAAGCAGTATACAATATTATCTTTTAGATTGCACAACTTGGGTTCTAAACCAGTTTAATTGGGTATAGAGAAAAATCTTTCCTCTTGACATTAATATTCCAAGAGAAATTAAATTTGCAACAAAATCAATTTTAGCTCATTCTAACTTCAAATAGCTTGAGTTCAAAACCACAAGTTTGTACTGTAGGTTTTACTGCTAGAAATGAAATTTGTAAGCCTCTTGAATTTAACTGATACTGTCCCTCATGGGACTGGAAGCACCAGAGCTCCAATTCTCTCCAGCAAATGAAAACTCTTGCCAGGAATTCTCTAAATATTCTGCCCCGCTCTACAGCTGTCCATAACTGAACATCCTGGAGGAGGGTGCAAGAGCACCGTTTTCTCATCACTTGTACATGTAATAATGGCATGAGCTCTTCGACACTGCTCTTCAATGATGCTCATCTGGAGATTAAAGTATGAATCCTCCAGTTAAAATAATAAGAGATTATAATCATTCCACTTCTATTTTTTGCTGGGAATAATTTTGTGTTCAGTCAAGCCATCCATCTCTGTACTGCAAAACAGAACATATCATTCTCGACAGCGAACATCTGCATTCCTGACTCATCAACAAATGTCCAAGTCATTGTTAATTTTTACAACTTTTGCATGAAATCTTCAATTTTTAGAAAAATATAATGCCTTTCCTATCCTCTGGGCTACATATTTCTATGCACTTGAAAAGACAGTTGGCGGTCTGCTCATAAACTACTCCCATTGTTTCTATTAATTAGCCAACAGTATATGAAGGACACCAATCAGTGGAAGTGAGCCATTTTAAGTTGCTAATTCAACAATACTTGAAAGTTATGCACACAGTCCAAATCATCATGAAAGCCATCTCCCATCCATAGACTCCATCTCTACTTGTTGCCATGGTAAGGCTACATCATCAAAAGTCCCCCACCCCCCAGTAACACTCTCTTCCATCAGACAGAAGATACAGAAGTCCGAACACAAATACCAACAGATTCAAGAATAGCTTTCCCCTGCTGATTGGACGTCTCTAATTTAAAATCTAGTGTTCATCTTGCCTTTGTGCACCTGCTATGCAGCTGTAACCCTGTTCGCCTCGCTCTGTCTAAACACCTTATGATCTCTGTTCTTGTATACTATGATCTGTCTGTACTGCTTGCAAAACAAAACTTTTCACTATACTCAAGAATACAAGACAATAACAAATCAAATCAAAGAAACTGAAAAGGTTAACATGCATCTTACCTCTTTAGGAATAGGTACCTCCAATTTGGTTTCTTGGGGAGCTTTGATTGCAATCACAATCTGTTCTTTGAAGGCTTGCAGGCTGTGTATGTCTTGGTAGGTTACATATGCTAGTGTATTCCTTTGTCAAGTTGAACAAATTGAAATATGTGGAAAATTTATTCAGGGACTTTCACAATATACTGATACCAAGACTTATTTGAAATTCGACATGAAACCATTTACTTCTACAACTTAAAGGTGAACTGAACAGAATACTTTGGATGGTGGAAATCTGAAATAAATCTAGTGGTGAACTCCATTAGTTTCACATCTCATCCAATAAACATCAGTATAAAACTGGCTCTGTTCATACAATTGCGTTTTCTTCCTAATGCTAATCTCCACACTCGACAAAGACCCACATCACTCATCACCCAAGCTGACCGTGACAAAGTACTGCATAGAAGACCAGTCACAAAATCTATTTTGCTTGTGGTAATATTCCTAGAAACTGTGGCTATTTGAAACTCTGACTCTGAAATATCAAAGCTCATTATAAGAAAATAAAGCATCAGGAAAAGCAATTCTCCCAATGGTATTCTAATTGCAATTTTCTTTCACCAGCCCCCACCTCAAGGCTTTCAACATTCTTGCAATCCAAATCACATGCTTTATTCACACTCTTCCAGATATTTTCTCATTATCAGCTACCAGGGAGAAGCTTGAGAAGTTGTCATTCCGGTGCCTTATGACTGGTTAAGCAGACGTCACATCCAATAATCCAGAGCATGCTTTAACCTGGTCAATATCCAGGCAAACATAAAGCAGCTATGAAAATCTACTAGGTACTATCACAAGATGTGCTTCTTTCCGAAACACATTATTTCTTAGCATGCTGATATGGAGCCTCAAAAGAATAACAATGGACATTATGAAAGAAACCTACTCGTACACTTAACTTTGATAAAATATGAAAATGCCATTCACCACTTCTTTATATATAAAGGTTAAACCAGAGGCTCACATCTTACACTCTGAAACAGACTGTAAATAAACACTAATTACATCAACCAGATGAAAAGTAATGTTAAAACTGAGAACTGTCCTCATGGCTGGAAAGTGGAAATTTACTTGAACCATGTAGTAGTATAATCCAGCCATTGAATACCTGTACCCAAAGAAGCCAATAACTGTGTTCTATATTCAAAGGTAAATGTTTGGTAGTACAGAACTTAAATATTGCTCAGTGAGACTGAATTTGAAACTTTTCATCTTCTCATCAGAGCAAGGACACAGGAAACAGTGTTGAAAATCAAGACGCCATTTTATACGGCATGAGAAGAGAGCGCTGATTGGTTGGGTCATAATTAACAATGGAGATGTAGGAAGAACATTTAACTGGCAATCTTAATCCTCAGATCGGGCAGGCAAATTCTGATTGGTCAGGGCACTGCCGTAAAGAGCCGTGTTTGGATGTCTCCACAGCCTCTACTTTTGAAAAAGGTGAAACATATACACAAATATATAAAACAGGGTCCTGAGTATTTTTATTTTATATATAGGGTATGTATCTATATAGCTTCTGGCACACACAAACATAACACTAGAGGTATATGACGATCTTGAATTTGTAAGATTGACGGTATACAGTACCACAGACTTTACGAAACTTGACTGATCACTTCAGGGCTGGTTCAATAAACTATACCTTCAGTTGGAAGGTAGCTGCATCTGATGCTTGGCAGTGAGGTAGCTCTGCTAGATGGAGTTTCTGGGCTACGTGTTCCTTGTGCCACCTAGAGATAGTGTTAGGAAACACGGCTAGTCAATTACGACACCATGCTGTATTATACCGAACACTTTGCATCTTGTTAAGATGATTGCAACTTCTGATGTGATTATGTTACTTCTCTTTGAGAGATGATTTGGTATCTATAGGATGCAAATCCTTTATGGGATTTTTCTAGCTATAAAGGGTTCCCAAACTGATTTTCTAATCGATTTATTGAATTCATCAGCTTCAGACTTCAGTTACTTTTACAAATTGACATTACCTCAACAAAGTAAGGAATTTCTGAGCAGAAGTAACTTCCTTGGAAATTAAAAGGATATCTTGCAGTTTCTTGATCTTCTGTTAATGTGTATAACTGATGAGCACAGTCTTTGATTAAATCATCTAGTGAATTTTCTACTTTTGTCAGGTCTGCCAGTTCTTTTCTTAATTTGCGAGACTGGGCTTCATACGCTAGTTTTTCTTGTGGATTCTTGCCTCTATAATCAGAGAAAAATATAATTTCACACTAGCTTTCACAATAGGCAGTAGTTGTGATTTCAAACACAAACGACTAGAAGAGGAAGGCCAACAAATTGGATGAGGTTGTAATTATCTCAAAAGTCAAACAGCTTTTCAAACACAACATTGAAGCTCAAATCAGGAAAGTATCAGTGATAATGAAATAAGTAAAAGAAAGTCATTTGAGACAACAGTTACATGTTTTCCAACAGCTAAAATGAAGCAAGAAATCTGTAGTAAATAATGAGGTTGGGTAACGTGGTGTCATTATTTTTAAAAATGCTGTAGTGAAGAACCAGGAATTATCGACCTGTGAAGCTTACGTCAGTGGTGAGTAAGTTGTTGGAGAGGATTCATTTGGAAAGAGAGAGAGGACATGCATTTGGAAAGTCAAGAGCTGATTAGGAGTAGTCAGCATGGCTTTGTGTGAGAGAAATCATGTCTCACTACTTTGGTTGAGTTTTTAATGAGGTGACAAAGAAGATTCATGAAGACAAAGTGGTAGATGATGTCTATATGGACTTCAGCAAATGATAGACTGGTTAGTAAGGTTAAATCGCATGGGGTCCAGAGGGAGCTAGAAAATTGGATATCAAATTGGCTGGTAGGGGACAGAGGGTACAGCATGAAAACAGATCCTTCAGTCCATCTCGTCCATGCCAACTAGATATCCCAACCCAATCTAGTCCCACTGCCAGCACCCGGCCCATATCCCTCCAAACACTTCCTATTCATATGTCCATCCAGATGCCTTTTAAATGCTGCAATTGTACCAGCCTCCCCCACTTCCTCTGGCAGCTCATTCCATACACGTACCACTCTCTGCTTGAAAAAGTTGCCCCTTAGGTCTCTTTTATATCTTTTGCCTCTCACCTTAAACCTATGTCCTCTACTTCTGAATCGCCTGACTCCAGGGAACAGACTTGGACTATTTATCCTATACATGCCCCTCAAGATTTTATAAACCTCTAAGGTCACATCTCAGCCTCCGGCGCTCCATGGAAAACAGCCCCCCAGCCTATTCAACCTCGCCCTATAACTCAAATCCTCCAACCATGGCAACATCCCCGTAAATCTTTTCTGAACCATTTTAAGTTTCAGAATATCCTTCCAATAGGAAGGAGACCAGAATTGCACGCAATATTCCAACAGGTGGCCTAACCAATGTCCTGTATAGCCACAACATGTCCTCCTAACTCCCGTACTCAATCCTCTGACCAATAAAAGTAGAGATTTAAAAAAGGACCTGAAGGTTAACTTTTTCACACAGTGGGTGGTGCACATCCAGAACAAGCTGTCAGAGGAACCCATAAGAGATGTACAGCACAGAAACAGTCCAACTTCGGTCCAACTCATTCATGCCGAGCAGATAGCCTAAATTAATCTAGTCCCATTTGCCAGCACTGAGCCCATGTCCCTCTAAACCATTCCTATCCTTCCAATGTGCAATTTGTTTGCCTCATTTCCTTACATTACAAAAGTAACTTCAAAAGTAATTAACTGGCAACAAGGTTTGGCATGTTCAGAAGTCATGAAAGGGGTTAAACAACTTATTTGTTTGCAACCCGAGAAGTTTCAAAAGAATTTAAGAAAGAAGCAAATTAACTGGAACTAAGCCTTGAAAGTATCAGTTTCGAGAGATATGTCATCAGACAGTGGCAAAAACAAAGCACATATTAAGTCAACTTGGCAAAGTCCATGAAATGCACATAAATTTCAATTTATACAGCAGCCAAACTGTGGAGTGGAGAATTTTAAAACAGTTCTAGTGAAAAGGATAGGACATGAAAAGACAGATTTATGGTGAACTAGCTTGTGTGACTGATGAAATGAAAGCATATGACAATTTTCAAACATAAAACCATGCTAAACATCAAGTTCCCTGCAGGCGTTTTTGTCCATATGCAATGTCCAATGTTTGGATGGATTATAATGACGTGAAGTCATGGATTGATAATATGTGGAATACAGCTCCCCTTGGCCCATACAAACAATGGACCTTATTGGTGTGTGACATGTTCAGATCCCATACAAGTGACATGATCAAGATGTGTTTGTGGAGAAATAACACAGTGCAGCTAAACTAATGGATTCAACATACCTTGTTCAACCTCGGGATGCACACTTCAAGTCATTCAAGGATAACGTTCACAGTGAATAGGTGGATGGTTGATTCAAGGAAAAACCTTCACAGAGAGGAAATAAGTATGCTGCCCTGGTTGAGTTTTTTTGTGGTTTCATTAACAAATTACGGGGTGAGATTTTTGTATCACATATCATCACAGTATTCAAAAAAATGCAAAATATTCAATTCAATAGATGGAGAGGAAGATGATTTAGTAAGGAGGAATGATTCTGAGAGTTAAAGATTGACATCTGATCCACAGTGGGCTCTCATAACAATACCATAATTAAAGTAACTCAAAATAAATTGAACTGTGTTGGATGCTGAAAATAATGAACTGGATGATTTTTAAAAAGCTTCAATTATGGTTAAAGGTATTTTTGGATCATTAATTCATTCAATAAATTATGTAGTGTTACTTCAATCCAAATTATCACCATTTCAAAATGGTAACCACACACAACAGTGGTTCACATTTTATACTTGTTATGTTGTCTTGGAAAGATTTTCGAAAGCTTCAAAAGGTCAACTAATATGTCATGGTCTGCAGCATTAGCGCAGTTGGTCAAAAGCTTAATCAACGAGGAAGGATTCTAGGAATCTCTTCAAGAAAGCAAATCAGAAAGGTGAACAGACTTAGTAAAGCAATTTCAGAGTTTATGGCCGAGACCATGCATTCGGAATTAAGTACATGATGAAACTGATATGTAGCTGTAATTGCGAATTGGTTTCTAATTTTAGCATAATTTTAAAATCCATTTCTTTATCTTTTAATATCCTGTTCAATACTTTACTGTCGCTTGCTGAAATTTGTGTTTTTTTTGCCACATGATCATTACATGTTTTTAACCTGATTACATAGCCATCATGACTATTTTGATGTAATTTACACTGCAATTCAATCTTCGAGCTGCAAACATATTTTGTGAATAAAACTCTACTGTTTATTATAAGCAGCTGAAAGCATGTCTAATGACAGAGCAATTAAAATTGAGGATGGTCAAGAGGCCAGAATTAGAGGAGTACAGATATCTTGGGATGGCTGGGCACTGTCGGAGGTTACAGAGGTAATAAGGAATAGGTTCTGGAAAAGAAGCATTATTTTAAAGTCAAGGCTATACTTGACTTACATATACACATTAAGAATCTGAATGGAGTTGTTCAAATTACATTTTTGCAGACTTTAGCAGCAGATGGTACAGGAGAGAAAATAAAACTTGCATCTAACCAATTCAAATCTGGATTCAGAGCATGTAAAAATATTTACAACAGTTTCATTGATAACAGTGGGTTTTAACTCATAAGCTGCATTCACCTCAAAGTAAAAGGAAATTTAAATTTACATTGAAAGTTATTTCAAGAATACAAATATCTGTGAGCTCTGAAGAGTACCACGTTCTTGAGAGCCCGCCTTTTGAATTACCACAAAACGATGATAAGATACATTTGAATGAATACCAAAGAATCTTACAGAATAAACCAATTTACAGGTAGTGTAAAATTGACTTACATCCATTCAATTAAATTTTTGGATTTTTTTCTCACAAGACGAATCCCATCAAGTACATTGGTGATATCGTAAACCCTTCTCTTTCGCACCCCAAGCATCTTTGCAATATCGTTCATGTCAAGGACACCATCAGGTGCCTCATTCACAAGTTGCATAAATTGTTGCGTCAGATGCACTAGGGACACATCAAAACGTGGTTTCTTTGCTGTTACAAAACAGGAAACCAACATTAACCTTCAATCTTCAAAACAGAAATACTAGCATTATTGAAGTATAATTTGATAGAAATGTATTATTAATAGGAAACAAAGAGACACATATAAATATTCATAAAACCTACTCCAAAATTGCTATTTAGATATAGCATGTTAATATTATGGAACTAAGATGTTTGCTTTAAATTTATGTTATTTTAGTTATTCTACTTAATTGGGAAGATAGTACAACAATTTGTAATTCTTATTTGTTTCCGAACCCTAAACATTAGCGGTAAAATGTTCCAAAGAGTGTCTAATGTATGTCACAAAAGCAAATTTGATATTGAGTCACATAAGGAAATATTAGGAGATAGTGAGGACTGCAGGTGCTGGGGTTGGCAGAGTCAATAAAGTGTAGCACTGGAAAAAGCACAACAGGTCAGGCAGCATCTGAGGAGCGAGAGAGTCAACGTTTCAGGCTTGACTCTTCATCAGGACTGGGGAGGGGGAAAGAGGCTGAAAAATAAACGGGGGAGGTGAGGCTGGGGGAAAGGTTGGGATGGACGATAGGTGAGGTGATTGTGATAGGTCAGTAGGAAGTGTGGAGCAGATAGGTGGGAAGGAAGATGGACAGCTAGGTCAGGTCAAAAGGGCAGTAATCGGGGTGGGGGGTAACGGAGGTGCTAGGGCAAAAGAGTGGAGATGGATGGGTACAGGAAGGTGGGATTAGTTAGTGCATATGGATGAGCTGTTCCCTGAACCTTTCTGTGAGTTTGCATTTGGTCTCTCAAAAGTACATAACATCACATTGAGAGCAAACAGATGCAGTAAATGAGGTTTGAGGACATGCAAGTAAATCTCTGCCGAATTTGGAATGATCCTTTAGGGCCTTAGGCGAGTTGGGGGGAGAGGTGGGGGTGTAGGTTTTGCACTTCACACCAGCAGGGGAATTTAATGGGGGTGGAAAAGAGGAGGAAAAGGTTGCCCTGGAGATGTCTGAGCGGAAGGGATTGAGGCCCAAGGAAGAAGCAGTGCCATCTTGATGCTGTGGAAGGACATGTAAACACAGAGGGGGGAAGACAGAGGAAGGAATGGATAGACAAAGACAATTAGATAGAGGAGAGGAGAGGAGAGCCTTGTGTCAGGACTCAGTCAGTCAGACTCACTGTATTTGGGCGCTGAGGTCACCCGGGGGATGCTCTCGTCCTCCATTGCTGGGGGGGGTGGTGATAATGGTGGTAGTAGTGGTACTGAACCCCACCCCACCCCGGCCCAGTTATGCACGAACCCCTCCAACACAGAACTGCCCCCGTCTCCCCCTTCCTTGCTCCTATCCTCCTCCACTCCAGTCTTTCTTTTCTTTCCCCCTTGTCTCTCGGCTGCTATTGCCCCGCCATTCACGAGAACGCTTCCACGCATGCCCGAAAAAAGCTTCCCCGGGCGCATGCGCCACCCAGCCGATAACCGGCAATCCGACGCATGCGCCACCCCCAACCAGTCTGCCGGCAGTTCACCCTTCCAATCTCGCCCCGCCCTCATATATGAATATTGATGAGAAATGGGCGGGCCCGTCTTCGTGGGCGTGCCCTCACAGACAGACAACGTACTACATCATACGCAAAGCTTTGTGACGTTGGGTAGAAGTATCTTTTGAGCAGGGTTGTTACTCGCCGGGCGTGGTGGCGCGCGCCTGTAATCCGGCGACTCGGAGGCTAAGGCTATCGGATTGCTTGAGACCAGGAGTTCTGGGCTGCTGCGGACTATGCCGATCAGGTGTCCTCACTAAGCTGGGCATCGATATGGTGTCCCCGGAGGAATCCGGGATCACCAGGTCGGGTAAAGAGGGGTGAATCGGCCCAGGTCGGAAACGGAGCAGGTCAAAGCCCCCGTGCCCATCAGTAGTCGGATCGCGCCTGTGAATAGACGTTGCAGTGCAGCCTGGTTAACACAGTGAAACATAGTCTTTTCTCAAAACTACTCTTGACATTTTTCATTCTCTTATTAAAATTATCATCATTTCAATATTACTTCACTTCAACATTACTACACTTCAACTGCACTAAATACAGAGAAATATTGATGCACAAAATGACCATTAAAAATACACATCAAGCTCTCGAATTCAAACTCAGATTCAAATTTTCATCAGCTCTGATTTACACTGCTTATATGTGCCAAATTGGCTAGTCCGAATGATTGTAATAATTTTGTACCACATGTAAAACAGTTAGGTGTTTCTGAAGAAAATAGCTTGTTTAAACCGTTTGGCTGTTTCAATGTTACTGCTCTCTACCGTTCCCTCGTTTTACTACAACAGAAAAGTTGATATCATAGCTGTTTTTCTGGCAGTGACGCACAGGGAGCGCTAACTTCACATTGCCGTCAGCACAGAGTGCACAATCTGCAATTAATGAAATATTTTAATATTGGGGATCCGAATTGCATTTTAAAAATCTCGCCTCTGTTACTAATTCATCAAAGAAAACTAACAAAAAACCAGTATACATAAAAATGACGTGGAAGCAAGCAGAATTAATCTTTTCTATTTTCTAAATAAAGCAATTCTGGCTTGAACTAAATTATGCCTAGCAAATAAATAAAAGCTTGAAATGGCAATGTTAAGAAAAAATCACACAACGCCAGATTATAGTCCAACAGGTTTATTTGGAAGCATTAGCTTTTGGAGCGCTGCTCCTTCATCAGGTGGTTGTGGAGTATAAGATCGTACGATATAGAATTTATAGCAAAAGTTTACAGTGAAATATAACTGAAAAAGACCTGGATTGTTTGTTAAGTTTAGGCTGTAGGTTTGATATCCAGACGTTTCATTACCTGGCAAGGTAACATCATCAGTAGCAACCTCCCAGTGAAGCTAAGCTGTTGTCACCTGCTTTCTATTTATATGTTTGTCCTGGATGGGGTTCCTGGGGTTTGTGGTGATGTCATTTCCTATTTGTTTTCTGAGGGGTTGATAGATGGTATCTAGATCTATGTGTTTGTTTATGGCGTTGTGGTTGGAGTGCCAGGCCTCTAGGAATTCTCTGGCATGACTTTGCTTAGCCTGTCCCAGGGTAGATGCGTTGTCCCGGTCAAAATGGTGGTTTTTTTCATCCCTGTGTAAGGCTACAAGGGAGAGAGGGTCGTGTCTTTTTGTGGCTAGCTGGTGTTCGTGTATCCTGGTGGCTAACTTTCTTCCTGTTTGTCCTACGTAGTGTTTGTGGCAGTCCTTGCATGGAATTTTATAGATGATGTTGGTTTTGTCCATGGGTTGTACTGGGTCTTTTAAGTTTGTTAGTTTTTGTTTGAGAGTGTTGGTGGGTTTGTGTGCTACTAGGATTCTGAGGGGTCTTAGTAGTCTGGCTGTTATTTCTGAAACTCCTTTGGTGTATGGTAAGGTGGTTAGGGTTTCTGGCTGTGTTTGGTCTGCTTGTCGTGGTTTGTTCTTGAGGAATCTGTGGACTGTATTTTTTAAGTATCTGTTCTTCTCGAATACGTTGTATGGGTGGTTCTCCTCTGTTTTCCGAATTTCGTCTGTGCTGCAGTGTGTGGTGGCTCGTTGGAATAGTGTTCTGATGCAGCTTCGTTTGTGTGTGTTGGGATGGTTGCTGATGTAGTTAAGTATTTGGTCAGTGTTTGTCAGTTTTCTGTATACGCAGGTTTGTAGTTCTCCATTGTCCTTTCTTTCGACTGTGACGTCCAGGAATGCAAGTTTGTTGTAGGTTTCTTCCTCCTTGGTGAACTTTATGCCTGTGAGGGTGTTGTTGATGATGTTAAATGTCTCTTCTATCTTGTTTTGTTTTGTGATGACAAAGGTATCATCTACATAGCAGACCCAGATTTTTGGTTTGATGTTTGTTAAGTCTCTCATCTTTTGGAATGACCATGTTGGTTTCAGTTCTTTCATATGTAAATTGCAAAACTTTTTTAAAAGTTATATTCTCAAGTGAACTTTAACAATTGGTGTCACATGTGAGCTGTCCTGTGTGAGACTGACTGTCCTACAGTGGTCAGACTTGAGTTTATTCACTGTTAGGGCTTGGATAGTGAGGAATTTATTAAATGTTTTCAAGAAAATTTTATTTATCAATATGTAGACGTACTTACTGTTATGAAGATGTGGGGTGTACTGTACCTTTAAGAGAGTTAAAAACTGGTAGAGCTCCTTGTCAGCATCAAGTGTTCTCGATAAAGTAACAATGTAATACTTGATCAAAAGCTAAATTATCTGGTTGTCTGGGAATGACAATACAGATTCGAATTAGGCCAATCAGTTTAAATTATACCCTCAAAAATACCAAATTCCAATCAAGTTTGAATTGAGTATATTGACAATCCTAAAAGCCACTGACACAATCTGGTGCTTTGGGAGTATAAGACAAGTGAAAATTGAACAGTTGAGAGGAGAACTGCCAAGCCAACAGCATCTGTACACTGCCCAGAAAATAGCTCTCTTATAAGGTCCCTTTATTGTTCAGTAATCTGTGAAACATGATCCCCAAGAAGAAGAAAAGAAGACTGAAATACAGAGTAGAATGAAAGCTGTCTGGTTTTGAGATAAGACATTTTGTTTTGTATGTCTTATTGGGGGTTTTATTATTATTAGTATTGTAGAAGGGAAGATAAAAGATAGGTTAGAGTAAGGACTTGTAAATAGTTGTTAGTTAACTATTCTCTAGCAGAGATATTTGTTTCACCTACAGTCATGGGTGAGTGCTGGAGGAGTCAGGGATAGCTAATATTGTGCCTTTGTTTAGAAAAGGCTAGAAGGAGAATCCTGGGAACTATATTCCTGCAAGTGTGACATCAGTGGTGGCAGAGCTATTGGATGGGTTTCTGAGATTTAAGATTAAATGCATTTTGAGACTGATTAGTTATGGTTAGCAATGCTTTGAGAGTTGGAAATTGTGTCTCACAAACTTGCTTGAGTTTTTTGAGGACCTAACTAAAAGGATTGAGGGTAGAGTGGTAGACCATGGACTTTAATAAAGCTTTAAACAATGTTCCAAATGGTAGACTAATTGGTAAAGTTAGATCACATAGGATTCAGGGAGAATTTGCCAGTTGGGTACGACATTGGCCTGATGGTCAAAGACAGAGGGTGGTGGCGGAGGTTTGATTTTCGGACAGGTGGCCTGTGACCAGTGGTATTCCACAGGGATTGGAGTTGGGTCTACTTTTGTTTGTCATTTCTATAACCGATTTGCATGAGAATTTAGGAAGATGGTTAATACATTTGAAGATGACACCAAAGTTGATAGTATATTGGACAGTGAAGACGGTTATCTGAGTTCACAAGGGATCTTGATCAATTGGACCAATGGACTGAGGAGTGGCAGATGGAGTTTAATTTGGATAAATGTGAGGTATCACATTTTGGTAAAACAAACAAGGGCAGGAATTATACAGTTAATGGTATGGCCCTGGGTAGTGTTGTCGAACAGAGAGACCTCGGGGTTCAGATACATAGTTCTTTGAAAGTTGCATCATAAGTAGACATAAGTAGACCAGTTTTTAACTCTCTTAAAGGTACAGTACACCCCACAACTTCATAACAGTAAATATGTCTACATATTGATAAATACAATTTTTTGAAAACATTTAATAAATTCCTCACTATCCAAGCCCTAACAGTGAATAAACTCCAGTCTGACCACTGTAGGACAGTCAATCTCACACAGGGCAGCTCACATGTGATACCAAATGTTAAAGTTAAGAAGGTATTTAGCACATTTGCCTTAACTGCTCAGACCTTTGAGTATAGGAGTTGAGGCCGTGTTGAGGTTATACAAGACATTAGTGAGGCCACTTCTGGAGAACTGGGTGCAGTTCTGGTCTGTTATCTGGAGGATGTTATTAAATTAGAGAAGGTTCAGAAAAGATTTACCAGGATTTTGCTGGGGTTGAAGCAAAGATAGATTGGGACTTTTTCACTGGAGCCTTATAGAGGTTTATAAAATCATGAGAGGTATAGATAAGGTGAATAGTAAAGGCCTTTTCGCTAGGACGGGTGTCAAAACAAGGGGTATATTTTCAAGGTGAGAGGAGTAAGATTCAAAAGGGACCTGAAGGGCAATGTTTTCACACAGAGGTGATTCATACAGTACCAGAGGAAGTAGTAAATGCAGATACAGTAACAACAATTTGATATACATTTAGATAGGTAATGAATAGGAAATGTTTAGAGGCATATGGGCTAAATGCAGGCAAGTGGCATTAGTTCAGTTTGGGAAATTTAGTCATCAAGGATGAGTTGGATGAAAGTGTCTGTTTCTATTGTCTATGACTCTATGACTCTATGATACTTCAACCATGACTGAATTCTCAAAGGGAATTTTGCCTTATGTTGCCAGGATAAAGGGTACCACAATGTGACTGGAAAGGAATTTGCATCTGGTGGAGGAAGTTCTAGTTGTCACACTTCATATCAGGGCCAACAATATAGGGAAGAAAAGAAAATCTCTGACAGAGCCATCTAAAAGGACAGGACAATAGATAGGTGGGAAAACCACCGTCTGCAAGTTCCCCTCCAAGCTCCTCATTGTCCAACCTTGGAAATATATTAGCACTCCTTCAGTGTTGCTGGATCAAAATCCCGGAATTCATTCCCTAATAGCATTGGGAATTTATCTACATGAAAAGGATTGCAGAGTTTTAGGAAAACCATCTTCTAAGGGCAGTTAAAGAATGGCAATAAATGCTGGTCCAGCCAATGACACCCACAGACTGAAAGTGAATAGTAAAAGACAAGCCCTCAAAGGTGGTAATATCAAGACTGTAACCCAAATTTCCAATTTATTAATTGGAATAAGAACAAACAGATCAGCATATACTGTAAACATGAGGCTAAAGAAGTGGTGTGAGAAGAAAGTGTTCAGTGGAACAGAGTTTATAGTAATAAATTAAGAGGGAGGATGCAGTCAGAAACAACATTAACATAGTTTAGAGGTTTAAAAAAAAGTGTAGGAGCAATGTTACAAATGTAATAATAGTGCTATACTTCACTGGGATAGCATGCTGGAAATTAAGCCTGCTATTCCTGCAGTCATCCTAAAAATTAAAAAGTTTTAAAAATGTGCAGTATTTACCTGATTTTCAGACCCAGATTGTCAAAAAACCTGGATTAGTTTTCTGAATTTAACATGAATTACAATGTATTACAAATAAATGGACTCCAGCTAGATAAAGCAATTATGAATCATCAGCGTATAACTCTCTAGTTAAAATCCTAACCCCATTATAAAGTCCCACTTACACACACATACAGACAGATGCAAACAGAAAAAAAAGTGGGTAATGTAGGCAGAGACAAAAACTGGAAAAATAGTTTAGTGGTCCCTCACCTACCTGATGAAGGAGCGGTGCTCCAAAAGCTAGTGCTTCCAACTTAACCTGTTGGACTATAACCTGGTGTTGTGTGATTTTTAACTTTATACACCCAGTCCAACACCGGCATCTCCAAATCATTCCCTAGATATGATTCTATGATTGTAAGGTACTTGTCTTCCAGAGACATAGTTTGCACTTGTAAAAACCTTGGACTTATTCATTAAAAGACACTGCTTAAAACAACTGCAGAAGGAAAAATAAACTGGTCTTCTTTTGGTTTACATGAGTTTTTACTGCAGATAACAGAGACAGCTTCCCAGAATATGTGGAGGTCTGATGATTTCTTCCTGTCTTGCTCACAGTCCCAAGGTGTGTAGCTGCTTGGGAACTAATCACATAGCTGTTGGCAGACAGAGGGCCTTTGCCATCAAGGACTGATTATTAGTCAACAGAACAATCTGCTACTTGTTGCCATTGACTCTCAATTTGTATACAGCCCTTGACTCCAGCTCACCTGCAAACTATACTTCAAATACTGCTTGAACCAGCAGATGTATAAGCAATATTTACAATGAGCGCCAAATTACTTTAAAAGCTGTAGTAATCCTTCAGCAATCCTTGGTCGTTTCAAACAGTTTTTTTCCCCCGTTTCAGTACACAATCAAATACACAGATATATAAAAACATGTGCTTTATACAATCGATACATCAGGTGAGGAAATTACTAAAATAACTAAAGTAGTCACAGCAGGAGTGACAAATAAGAGACATGGTGAAGTCAATTGTAAGCAAAAATGAAGCTGAAAAAGTGTTGCTGGAAAAGCGCAGCAGGTCAGGCAGCATCCAAGGAGCAGGAGAATCGGCGTTTTGGGCATGAGCCCTTCTTCAGGGAGGCAGGTTATGGCATACCAATATGTAAAATATCAGAAATTAATTGACTGAAATGGAAAAACAAATGCCATTTGGAGAATATGACTTTGGTGGTAACCAGTATTTGATGAGAACATAAAATTATAAATATTTACATAGTAATTGGGTAGATTTACATAGTAATTGTTTATTTCTAGCTTGAGTTTATTTATTTGTAATATATATTAAATTCAGAAAACTAATCTAGGTTTTTTGACAATCTGGGTTTGAAAATCAGGGAAATTAGCAAATACTGCATATTTTTAAAAAGTTTTAATTTTTAGGATGACTGCAGGAATAGCAGGACAGTAGGAAGGTCATCTGTCTTGGACTGACTGAAAATAATGGATCTGATTATTGCTAAAGTGATGACAAGCTAGGATCCAAAGAGATCCATATAAACACACATCAATATACTAGGGTCAGCAAGGACAAAAACGAGCAGTGTTATCTTCAACAGCTAGAGGTGTAAAATATAAAACAGAAGACATTTAACAGTATCTATACAACCCTTGGTTAGACCACAACTGGAGTACCATCTACAATTCTGAAGGGTACCTCAGGAAGAATTTGACTCTAGAAAGATATTTAAATAATGAAGACAGAGTTAGAAAGAGATAATAATGAGGAAAATGTTTTCAATGACTGAAGGGTTAACAGTCCAATGGCATAAATTTGTGCAAATTCAGCAGGCTTGACAGGATTCCAAGAGTTAAATTATGAAGAGTGTTTTAAGTCTCAAGAATATATTAGGCCAAGAAGTGAGGTGATTTAGGTTTTTATGATTTTAAAGGAGTTGAGGATGTAGATAGAATCATTCCCTTTGGTGGGTAACGATGTAATCTCAAAAGTAGAGCTGTTACATTCACAAGAGAAATTAGATAACATTTCTACCTGGTAGCATGTTAGGAGCATAGTATTGTATCCCACTAAAGGCATTAACTTTATTAATAAATAAATTGGATTTTTGCCAGACAGTATTATAAATTGATATGGAGCCAAGTCAGGTAGATGGAATGCTTGGAAACTGGTTCAGGGCGGTTGAGTGATACGGCAGCAACAGGCCAGGCTGTATTAGATTTAGTTGTAATGTGAACAATGAGACTGAACTAATTAATAATTTAATAGTAAGGCCAATACCTCATTAACAATAATCATAACATGATTGAATTAGATATTAGGCTTGAATGAAGGAGAATGAGTCACAAATTAAGGTTTTAAATTTAGGTGAGGCTGTCTTTCAGGGATGCAGTAGAAATTGACCACCATAGATTGCACAGAGCTGCTGGTGGATAAAATCATGGATGATTTATAGGAGGTTCAAAGAACTACATGTGAGAACATGAGACATTTTCATAACCCGAAGGAGCAAGAGATATAGTTGTTTATTTCAGAGTCAGAGTATACTATACATAGAAAACCATTTTGTCTGTCAAGTTGAAGCTCATCCTCTGAAGAGCAATTCTACTTAGTCCTAGTTCCTTATTCTTTCCTCAGAGCCTTGCATTTTCTGTTTCCTTAAAGCACTAATCCAGTTCCCTTTGAAATACACAATTGAATCTGTCTTCAGCATCCTAACAGGCAATGCGATCAAACGCTAAACTACCTGTAATCTGAAAAAGATTTTCTCTTGTATTTTCTCTCGCTCTTTAGTGAATCTTCATAACTCTCTGCGCTCTGATTGTTAATCCTTCAGTCACTGAAAATAGCTTCCTCATTATTGACTCTTTCTAAAGTCTTCATAATTTTAAACATCTCCAACAAACCTTCTCGAGGCTTTTCCTACTCTGAAAAGATGTCCAGCTTCTCTGATTAATTAAAGATACAACCTTGGTCAATTAGAGAAGTAGGAATAGTACACAGCGAGAGGAAAAGGCTTGTACAAATGCAGATAACAATAGAGATTATTGAAATATAAGGAGCAATAAAGGGTTCTAAGACCTGAATATGAGGACAAAACTGTGGCAGATGGAGTATAGTGTGGAAAATATGAACTTGCCCCTTTGGCAGGAAGAATTGAAATTTGCATATTATTTAATTGGAGAAGGATTGCAGAAATTTTCTGTGTGTGTTGGGGGGATGGTGGGATCTGGGTATCATGGTACATGAAATACAAAAGGTTAGTATGCACTTGATTAGCAATTGATTAGGAAGGGAAATGGTGCTGGAAAAGCACAGCAGGTTGGGCAGCATCTGAGGAGCAGGAGAGTTGACATTTTGGGCACAAACCCTTCATTAGTTGGGAAGTTTTGCTGCAGATGCGCAGGGTTTTGATGAGACGCTATCTGGATTATGATGTACACTTTTAGTTTCCAAGGATAGGAATTTATTCAGTGCCCTGTCAATAAAACCAGCTGCATTTTTCTCTCTGCCCAACAGCTTCAAGCTCTGAGTTATCAGCTCCCTGAAACATTTCCCTGTTATTGTCAAAGGCAGAGTATTCTGTGAACACCAGCAGAGACAAAGCCAACCTTAAGTGATGAGAAGCAGCTGCCTGTCTAAAGATGGTAAGATGTAAAATAAAGTAAGCTGTGTGACAAAATAAAAAGAATTGCATTTTATTTTGAAGTTATCTCTCTTCCTTGTACCATTGCTCTCCTTCTTTCTTCCAGTAGCCTCCCTCTCTCTCTCAACTTTCCCCGTGGCCTCTACATCTTCCTGAAGCCTTTCCATCATTTCCACCAAAAAGGAAGCTGGCTTCCAATACAGCTGCCCCACCCATTCCACTCCCAGTGTAGGAGCCCACCTCATTGCTCCCACACATCCCCTCCTCATACTTCTCCCTGTGCAGAACTCTACTCCTGCCCCATTCCCATGCTCTACATTGGCCTCAGATCCTGGTGCAGGCTTGCCCTTCCCCACTCTGTTACCAGTGTGGGTCTGTCTCTCTCTCTCTCTCGGGCTTAACCTAGACCTGTCTGTGTCTGTGCTGAGACTGATGGCTATTTTATTGGCCATTTTGGTATTTGGAGTCATGACTCAAATTGTTAAAATGATCAAGACAAATTCTGATTCAGTGAATCTGAGCTAAATCAATTAACTCTAATGTCTTATCATGTAATTTCTGTTATTTCACAACATTGAAATGGAAAATTCCAATTGGCAAGTCCTCTTGAAACCCTCCAGGAAAACCCCTTAACATTGGAGATTTAATCTGAGGAAATGTCAGAGGATTAAAAATCTACAGTGACTGTTGGCTAATTATTAATTTAATCCCTTGACTTGCCGCTAACCCTCTTTCCAACAACACAAACCCTGACCCACCCTCCCAGACTCAACACAAACACCACCCCTCGTGAGACAACCCCTTATCAACAGGACCAGACACTCCCCATTGGCCATGATGCATTCTTAAACCCCCTACCCAACCCAAAACTACAGGATCTGAAACAACTTGCTCACTTGACTGACATCTCAACCTCCCCAAAACATTCATGCAGTCACCTGCCCCCTTTCCACCCTCTCAGCCACACTGCATCCTAGTTCTCTACTCCCATCACCTACTGGGCACTCTACCCCTCCTACACCTTCAGCGACCTGCTGCCCTCAGCCCACATTCACTGACGTACTCTCACAGCAGCTGTCAAAGTAGTTGATGCTACTCGACATTTAAATCACAGAATATGGCAGACTGACTGCTGAGAATAATGATGGATTTAATTATGGTCTTCTCCCCTGTTGGCTGTGAGGATGGGTTTCCCCTGTTTTGTAAATTATCAGGCCAAAAGCAATCTAATCATAACCGTGTAAATGCTTTCTTGTTTTATTAGGGCCGCATAGAGGGGTGGTGAATTTTATTTTAGTTCATTTTCATGGAGGGTTTCAAGCCCATTGAGTCTTCTCACATTTGGGCAGCATGGTGGCTCAGTGGTCTGTGCAACTGTCTGTGTGGAATTTGCCCATTGTTTGCGTGGGTTCCCTCCGGGTACTCTGGTTTCCTCCCACAATCCAAAAGATGTGTAGGTTAGACGAATTGACCATGCTGAATTGCCCACAGGTTAGGTGCAGTAGTCGGGTAAATATTAAGGGAATGGGTCTGGGTGGGTTACTTTTCAGACGGCCGGTATGGACTTGTTGGGCCAAATGGCCTGTTTGCATGCTGTAGGTAATTTAATCTAATTATCATCCCAAACTTAACTCATTAACAATGCAAACACATCCTGTGGTGCCCCACACGTCTTGATTTTCCAGTCACTGAAGGCAGACGTTCTGATCACTGTCAGAATATCCCAGGATTCTGAACACAATGTCACCTTTGAACCCAGCCTGCACCTGGTTCAAGGGTTGGCAGTTCAGAGTTACTCCTCACTGTGCACATAGTGGGATAGTTACCACAAACTAGCGCTTCGCAGGGCACATAGGTGGCACAGCTGACCCTTTGTTGTACATGCAGCTGTGCATTCACACACCTTCCACTGTTTAAGAACAAAGCCTACCATTCCTTAGCCACATATCATCTTCCAACCTTGTCTAAATCAGTGCTACTCTTCCTCCAATGTCCACTGTAACTCAGCATCTTATCATTGTCTAAGAATGCTACAAACAGGAAATATTTCAATCACTTCAAACTAGTCACTTAATTCACCAACGGGAAAAGTGAACAATAAAGAAACAAACTAAAGTTGTATTTGCCTGTCAGAACAGAGAGAGGCTGCTTGCCATTCAAGCTACAATAGTTGTACAGTTTTAACAATTTGAATGAAGGATCACTGCACCCAACGATGATCCACTGGAACTGAGTGTCAATGAAGTCCTGTCGAGCTTGTAGTGCCTAATGGTGCTGTACTCTATCATACTGAAGGTAACGTTTCCCCTGCTCAATACCCTCACCTTTCTCCTTGGAATATTGCTGCCACACTCCCAACTCTTCAGTCTCTGTCACACCCTCTCTTTATCTGCTCCAGTTATGTAGGGAACAGCATGCAGCTAATTCTATTTGGATGATACAGTAAAGTTAGTCCCTAGACTGATGCATGCATTGGAAACTCATCTTCAGGAAGCCTATTGTCTGCTCCATTATGGGCCTGGTTGAACAATGGGCTACATTGATCCACTGTTGAGGAAGTTGCATGATGAAGTCATCAGCCATTATTGTAGAGTGTAACTGTTGTCTCCCAGTAATCATGTTTGTCAGGTATCAACCCAAAAAATGAAACAGGAACATAAATGTTCTCAAGGATATAGGACAATGGCAGCTCCTATGATACATCATGCAAACCTCTAAGGTTTAATAGCCATGACTACAGATGACTTGCACATTGATGTAATGGTACAGTTTTCTATTAATAAATTCGGTTGCATCAGAACATGGCACTCTCAAAATGTACAGTCTATCATACCCCATACCTGGTAAAGTCAGACACATTGCTGAAGTTCACTGCCTGGGCTATAGCATTGCCCTCGATACAGGTGGATGAAATGATGTGGTGTGATCTGACAGAAAGGGCACCAGTAACATCTTGGATGCAGTTGTAGGTTGAGGATCGAAAGATCCCACACAGATCCCCAGTGGATCCCTGGAAGGAACTAGTAGTGTGAACACTGAGTGCAGCTGCTGATATAGAATGACCACCCACCCCTTCAGATCCTATTCTAGCAGTTGGCCTGGTCTGGTATTGTGTCCCAGGACATCCTCAGCCTGTGGTGACATTGTGCCTGATTTGTCTGGAGGAAATGGCAACAAGAATGAAAAGCTATGGGCTTCCTGTTCCCTGAGGTGACCTCTTCATATTTGGCATCTCCTGGGGTTTACTACCAATGTGTTCAATAAGGGAACGGTATCTGAAGTTCAGAATTTGCTTTCTTTTCTTTCCTTCTTTTCACTGGTCTGCCTCATCATTAAGACACTCACACTCAAATTGTGATGCAGCTTGATTGATACTTGTCGCCATTTTGAATGACTCAAGGACAACATGGTGGCTCAGTGGTTAGCACTGCTGCCTCACAGCACCAGGGACCTGGGTGTGATTCCAGCATCAGGCAACCGTCCGTGTGGAGGTTGCACATTCTCCCCGCATCCATGTGGGTTTACTCTGGGCGCTCCGGTTTAGCTCCACTGTCCAAAGATGTGCAAATTACGTGGATTGGCCATGCTAAATTGCCATAGTGTCCAGGGATATGTGGGTTAGGCGGATTAGCCATGCAAAAAGTAGGCTTATAAGGTAGGGGGTCAGGTCTTGATGGGATCCCCATCAACAGTGTTGTCTCAATGGGCCAAGTGGCCTCTTTCCACCCTGTAAGGAATCTACAATTGATACAAAGCCCTCTCAATCCTTTATGTCAATTCTGTTGCACTTAAGGGAGAGTTTCAGAAGTGTAGTCCTTGATTTCCCATGGGAGCGTAACCATTTGAGGATTGAAAAAAAACTGGATCTGGTTGGGGAACACTTTTCAGCAATGAAACATAGCATCCAGTCCATTTTACCTGAACCCTCATGGAGCTGTGTCAACTAGCACCTATTCAAATTGGAATATACAGTGAAGATCTTGCTGATAGAATTTCTTCAGTGGTCTTATGTGTTGCTGTCCAAGTCTCACTGTGTACACTACACTTGGAATGTTGTGGACTTGTGATGGAATTTGTTCTTGAACACTTCTTGCCAGAGTTTGTACAAGATAGAACTGGCATGCCCAAACTGTTGTTGGATCTGTTTGTCAAAGGTGGACTTTAGATAGAGATAGTGACCCAGGTATGGGAAGTGCTTAACATATTTCAGAGTCTTTCCTTCAACATATATGGGGACTGGAACATTTGACTGACTAGGTGTGGGTTGACATATGAGTTTTATATTGGCCAAGTTCAATGGCAGCTGAAAAGCGCAGCAGGTCAGGCAGCATCCAAGGAGCAGGAGAATCGACGTTTCAGGCATAAGCCCTTCTTCAGGAATGAGGAGGGTGTGACAAGCAGACTAAGATAAAAGGTAGGGAGGAGGGAATTGGGGGATGGGTATTGGGAATGCGATAGGTGGAAGGAGGTTAAGGTGAGGGTGACAGGCTGGAGAGGGGTGGGGCAAAGAGGTCAGGAAGAAAATTGCAAGAAGAGCTTCAGGGCAGCGGAGATGACCTGGGGGGGTGCAGTGAGAGAGGGACTCACTGAAATCCTCGTGGAGGATTTGGCACACCTTCCTCATTCCTGAAGAAGGGCTTATGCCCGAAACGTCGATTCCTTGGCACATCCTCCTCATTCCTGAAGAAGGGCTTATGCCCGAAACGTCGATTCTACAAGGATTTCAGTGAGTCCCTCTCTCACTGCACTCCCCCAGGTCATCTCCTCTGCCCTGAAGCTCTTCCTGCAATCTTCTTCCCGACCTCTCCGCCCCCACTTCCTCTCCGACCTATCACCCTCACCTTAACCTCCTTCCACCTATCGCATTCCCAACACCCCTCCCCCAAGTCCCTCCTCCCTACCTTTTATCTTAGCCTGCTTGGCACACCTTCCTCATTTCTGAAGAAGGGCTTATGCCCGAAACGTCGATTCTCCTGCTCCTTGGATGCTGCCTGACCTGCTGTGTTTTTCCAGCAACACACTTTCCAGCTCTGATCTCCAGCATCCGCAGTCTTCACTTTCTCCAAGTTCAATGGCAGCTTGAGTTTATTGAATGCAGAATTGAAGAGACTGAGGGTGGCTTGGAAGTCTGACACAGTGTGTGCAATGATATCCACAAGTATGAATTTTGTAAGATAGACTGGTATACTCCAGCATTGTGTACATCCATGGTGGTCAAACCTTCCAAACAATCTGTTTTAAAATCAGCAGGAGCTGTTTCCTGACAGAGATAGAAAGCCATTGATATAGCTGCAAGTCATCCAAGCATCAAAGGGAATTATCAGCAATGACCATGGCATAGTGTTATAATGTTAATGCATTAGTAATTGTATGCCTAGAGTAATATCATGGGGTCTTGGGTTTACATGGCCACTGGTTTAATTTATGTTCAATTAATGTATGTGGAATTGAAAGCTAGTTTCAGTAATGATAACAATAGCAGCTTTCACTGATTGTTATAAAAAGTATAAATCTCCTTTAGGGAAGGAGATCTGCCATCCTTATCTCATCTAGCCCACATGAGACTCCAGACCCACAGAAATGTAGTTCATTCTTACACACTCTGAAATGGCCCACCAAGCCATTTAGTTCGAGGCAACTATGGATGGGCAACTAACACTGGTACTGCCAGCAACACCCTCAGCTCAGGAACAAATTAAAAATCCCTTTAAACTAGATAAGGGTCAGCTGCAGTCTGCAGTAGAAGTAATTTTACCTACTCTCTTTCATGTCTCATCATAATTGTCTCCAACCAACTGTTAACCTCTTCCTTTAATAAGTGTTTAAAAAAATATAGAATTTTTAATTGACCTGTTGAGACATGATGCACCTCCACGGTAGGTATGACTTGAATCCAGATGAAAGGAATGCTACCATTGCGTCACAAGAGTTCCACATTAAGGGGGTTTTGCATGCGCAATTGTTCTCTTCAAATCCATTTCAACAGGTACTGATCATCTTCCTGATCTGCAAGCACCATCAAAATGAATATGATTAGAAATTCTTCAGAAGGATATTATCTATAAACTTGTTAATGACCCTCACAAGTACGAAAATGTGTTTGATAAACTTTGTAAGAAAGACAGGAATATTGCAACATTCTAGTTTGGGAGGAGTTGTCACTGAATCAGTTGTTGATACTCGCTCCCCCCCCCCCCCCCAACACCCCCCCCCCCCCCCCCCCGCTGCCCGCTACTTTCCTGAACAAAGGGAATACCAAAATGACATGAAGAATGTAAGGACTGACTTGTTAAATAGCTGAAAATGTGTTGCTGGAAAAGCGCAGCAGGTCAGGCAGCATCCAAGGAACAGGAAATTCGACTTTTCGGGCATAAACCCTTGACCAGGAAAACGAAACGGCGAATTTCCTGTTCCTTGGATGCTGCCTGACCTGCTGTGCTTTTCCAGCAACACATTTTCAGCTCTGATCTCCAGCATCTGCAGACCTCACTTTCTCCTGATTTGTTAAATAGTCTGGGAGAAAGTGAGGCCTGCAGATGCTGGAGACCAGAGTTGAGAGTGTGGTCCTGGAAAAGCACAGCTGGTCAGGCTGCTTCTGAGGAGCAGGAGAATTGAGGTTTCGAGGATAAGCTTTTGTTAAGTAGTCTTCCTTGGAGTGGAGGCAGTGGTTGTCACTCTTTCAACAGTAAAATCTGAACACAGAATGTGGATCCAAATTTTGGAATTATTTTTCAATTCACAATGGAAAAGTACTTAAATCCTCATGTACATAGCTAATGGCTTTTCTGTGTCCAATAACATTGATGCAGCAGGTATTAGATAACAACTTCAATGCAAATATTGACATAAAAAAATCAAAAATCTTGCCTTTCACCAAATGTACTTGGAATTGTTCAGTCAATTCATTAAGTCCTTCTTAGACTTCTTTGACAAGTATTATTTTAAATGTCTGAAGGTGAGGACAAATAAATCTATAAACTACACAGAGAAAAGACACCTGTAATTTATTTGAGCATTAGACTGATTCATGTTGAGTAATTTTAAGAGCTCAATTAGCTGCTAATTGTTCTCAGAACCAATTTGGGAAAGCAAATCTTAGCAGGACTTATACACTTAATGGTAAGGTCCTAGGGAGTGTTGCTGAACAGAGACCTTGAAGTGCAGGTTCATAGCTCCTTGAAAGTGGAGTCACAGGTAGATAGGATAGTGAAGAAGGCGTTTGGTATGCTTTCCTTTATTGGTCAGAGTATTGAATACAGGAGTTGGGAGGTCATGTTGCAGCTGTACAGGACATTGGTTAGGCCACTGTTAGAATATTACGTGCAATTCTGGTCTCCTTCCTATTGGAAAGATGTTGTGAAACTTGAAAGGGTTCAGAAAAGATTTACAAGGATGTTGTCAGGGTTGGAGGATTTGAACTTTAGGGAGTCGCTGAACAGGCTGGGGCTGTTTTCCCTGGAGCGTCAGAGACTGAGGTGTGACCTTATAGAGGTTTACAAAATTATGAGGGGCATGGATAGGATAAATAGACAAAGTCTCTTCCCTGGTGTCAGGGAGTCCAGAACTAGAGGGCATAGGTTTAGGATGAGAGGCAAAAGATCTAAAAGAGACCTAAGGAGCAACTTTTTCATGCAAAAGGTGGTATGTGTATGGAATGTGGTGGAGGCTGGTACAATTGCAACATTAAGAGGCATTTGAATGGGTATATGAATAGGAAGGGTTTGGAGGGATATGGGCTGGGTGCTGGCAGGTGGGACTAGATTGGGTTGGGATATCTGGTTGGCATGGACAGGTTGGACCGAAGGGTCTGTTTCCATGCTGTACATCTCTATGACTCTATGACTCTAAGTATACACACATATAAAAGAACCTGTAGAATATACCTCTCCTCTTCGGTTTTAGTCAGTTATTTGGTTCCTACCCAGAGCACTCCTATGCTACTTTCCAGATTATTTGTTTTTTAAAATTCATTCACGGGATGGGTGCATCACAGGCTAGGCCAGCCTTTATTACCCATCCAGAAAGCAGATAACAGTCAACCATATTGCTGCTATGGGTCTGGAGTCACATGTGGACCAGACCAGGCAAGGATGGCAGATTGCTCTCACATTAGTCTACCAGATGGCTTTT
Source organism: Hemiscyllium ocellatum (assembly GCF_020745735.1). NCBI lineage: Eukaryota > Metazoa > Chordata > Chondrichthyes > Orectolobiformes > Hemiscylliidae > Hemiscyllium > Hemiscyllium ocellatum. The sequence continues at coordinate 126,697,788 of NC_083403.1, read as the reverse complement.
CCCTGACAAATGACAGCAGTTTTATCTGCATTCCATATTTTTATTGGATTGAAATCAAATTTTGCCATTGCAGGATACAAATTTAGGTCTCCAGAAAATTAGCCTGGGTCTCCAGATTATTAGTCTTGCAATAGTACTACCAGGACATCACCTTCCCCTTGTTTATTCTCTCTTTTAATTCTTTGGATTACCCATCAACATCTCTGTTTCTCATATTACAGTATCATTCAGTGCTCTATCCTGTTTAAGTCCTTCGATCTTTGCATAAAGTATGCAGTAGACTGGAAGAAACTACTCATCTCTTCCTGTAGGTGGCAGTGGATACTAAGACTTTCAATTGGTTTCTGATGCAATGTCACAATGGGGAAGGGGGATTTTGGGGCAGGACAGCACTCCGGCCGGAAAACCAGAGGTGGAAGGAACTTTAATTTCACAAATAACTAATGATAATTAACAGAACTTATACCAGTAAGTAATAGTAACATTGGTGACACTCAACATTCTACGATCAACCGTAAAACAACTTGTTAATTGTCTATAACGTAATTGTGTGCAAACTCTTCCATTTGAGCCATCCAAGTGAGTGTCACCTCTGCTAGGGGATGGTTTGTGTTTTCTTGCTCGATAATGCAATCCTTAGCTCATATATGAGCATTGTTATTCTTGCACATAGGGTCACAGAATCATTCAGAACGGGAACCGACCTTTCGGTCCAACTCATCCATGCTGACCAAGTTTCCCAAACTAAACTTGTCCTGCATACAAGAAGTAGTCAACTCCAATGATAATTACAGGCTGGGGTCAGGGATATGGGGTCTGGCCTAGTGGGAGTTAGTGGTGTAATACCAATATCACTACATTAATAACTCAGAGCTTATGCTCTGGAGGCATAGGTTCAAATCTCACCATAAAGTGGACCAAAACGTGAGTCTAATGGTGACCATGTAACCACTGTCAATTGTTGTAATATCTAATCAATCTACGAGTGTCCTTCAGGAAAGGAGATGCACCATCCTCATCTGGTGTCATCAACATATAACTCCAGACCCAAAGCAAAGTGGTTGACTATGAACTATACTCTGAGTCATTAGGGATGGGCAATAAATCATTGATGTCTTATTGTGCAGCAGGAGGCCATCTCTTCCAATGAGCATCATGACCTTGTTTCATTCTCCTAACCTTTCCATGTCTCCTTACACATTATTTTTACCTAATAATGGCAAAACGCCCTCATGAATTCTTCACTTAAACCTACCTCCACAATACTTCCAAACAGTGCATTTCATATCCCAACTACTCATTGAATGAAACACTTTTCCTTCTATTAACCTTGCTTCTTTTACAAATTCCATTCTTGTATCTTCACAAGCGGAAAAAGTTTCTATCTACTGCTAGCCAGTGACACCCCAGGAAAGAATTAAATAAGGTTTGTTGCTTGCTAGTGGATCTTACCGGCAGTGAGCAAGGGAGAAAACTGTCCTCTGATGGGAGGCTATCTTCCTCACCAATTCTGTTATTTCTATTTGGTGGAGACTCTTCCTTGATCAGTTGTCTCCGTGATTGAATTTTCCTGAGCGTTTTGGGGGGCGTTTGAGGATGGATTTGCCAAATATTTTGAACCCTGACTCTTGAGTCTTTTAACCTGTATAGATGGTTTAATTAACGTCTTCAGACATGGAATAACACACCTCTGGAGCAGGCCATCTTTGATCATCATTTGAGATATTGTGGCCATGGAATGTATAGTGATTGGAACTAGGGCAAGGTGGATCTCATTGACGATGGGATCCCTGATTGGAGTTGTCAATCTGGACCAATCAGAGAGCCCTGGCTGACAGATATAAACAGCTGATTGGGATTTGAGGTTTGTCCTCATCTCCCTGTAGGCTGGTTGAATGGTAGGGTTTGGGGCCTGGCTTTGCTGTTCCTCTCCCTTGTAAAATTGCTGTTGTATACAGCTGTAAATGTTAACTGTTTTTTGTAAACTGTTTTGTAATCATTTAATAAAATAAAAAATAAGTAAACAGCTGATTCAGAGAGTCTCATCAATCTAGCGACTGGCCCGAAGCCCGTTGTTCTGAATCCATGTAAATGAAAGGTGATAGGATACCAGCCTTCATGCAGTTATTTCAGAATGCATCAGGCCATTCTGTAGGTATGCATCACCAATATTCATCCCTACATGTGAATGTTGTCTGCAGTTATTCTATTGCAAAGCTGAATTTGCAACTGGGTCCCCTGGATTTACAAGCTAGTGATAATGCCACTAGGCCTCACCTTCTTCTGTCTTCCTTGCTGCCTTGTAAGTGGCACAAGTGTTTGAGACACTTCAATGAATGCAGGACTGGCTCATTCAAGACAAGAGATACTCATAGACCTGGTTGATGATACTTTTTAGCAATCCACAAATTGCCTCTAAGGAGAGGCACAATGTTGTCCATGTGTCAGCAAGGACACAGGGCTGCTAAAGTTATAGGATATCCAATGGATGTACTAAAATGAGGCTCCACTGCTTGGACTGCCCAGGTCGAACATTATAATAGACAATAGGTGCAGGAATAGGCCAATTTGCCCTTCGAGCCAGCACTACCATTCATTATGATCATGGCTGATCATCCTCAATCAGTATCCTGTTCCTGCCTTATCCCCATAACCCTTGATTCCACTATCCTTAAGAGCTCTATCCAACTCTTTCTTGAAAGTATCCAGAGACTCGGCCTCCACAACCTTCTGGGGTAGAGCATTCCATACACCCACCACTGTCTGGGTGAAGAAGTTTCTCCTCAACTCTGTTCTAAGTGGCCTACCCTTTAATTTTAAACTGTGTCCTCTGGTTTGGGACTCACCAATCTCCCATAATCTTGAATTAAGATGATGAAGATGAATCCTTTGTCGATTGTTGGAAACAAAAGCCTATTTGGTTCATTAATGACCTTGAGGGGAGGAAACTGCCATCCTTACTGGGTCTGGTCTACATGTGACTCCAGACCCACAGCAATGTGATTAACTCTCAACTGCCCTCTGGGCAATTAGGGTTGGGTAATAAATGCTGACCTAGCCAACAATGCCTTCATTCCGTGAGCAAATTTTAAAAAAGGATGTAGGTATCACGAAGATTCCCTGAGGAGTGGGCACAATACTGAATTATTTGTTTTCTGTTATCACAGATAACTTGCACAGTTAGGCAATGAAAATCTTTCCAATCAATGAATGCAGCAGCGTGCACTTTTGTTTTTCAAATCTCTGCCAGCTCTGTCCTTCTTTTATCTATCTGAAGTTGTAGAAATCTGCAATTATAGGAAAGCCCAGTGCTTGGGCTTACTAGCTGTTGGGATCCAAATGGAATTTCAAAAAATCATGGGGTCTTCTGAAGAAGTCACTGTCACCACCCCATCCCACATGCGCTCTATGTGTGACTGACTGGAGAATCGAACTCAGGTCCTCTGTAACGAGTCAGTGCAAAGAGATTTAAGGCTGTTGTCACCTTTAGGATCACTGACCTGGGATTGCCTCCCAGTGCCTGAGTGTGCAGATCTTCACTGGGGAGTCACGTATGGGCTTTACTACACCCTGGGACATCCGAAGCTGTCTCTTCTCTCTCACTCATCAGAGGATAACTGTGGGACCTGCAACATGCCCCATTTCATGCCAACACATGTCATTGCACCCCCTGCTGGTTGCCAGCATCTTGTGCTTTTGAAGCAGCAGCCACAGGCCGTTGCTGTTTCTGACTCTGGGCCACTCTACATTGGTCTTTCCTCTGTTACACCATCATTAAGAGAAACATACGGTTGATTTGAGCCATTGTCATGCAGGCCTGAAGTGACCTGTGAACCAATTCCAGTGAGCCGTCTGGTCAGCATTTTCACTGAAGCTTTCCCTCAGCCCTGACGACTTGAGCTAATGGGAAGCCCTGCACCTAGCCACAGCCTCCGTATGGCTGAGTCTGCCAGACATTGTTGGTCTACCCTCCATTACCCTTGGAACAAATTCAAGGGAGCCTTCCCTTGTCTGGATGTGTCACATGACCCCTCACCAGTCACAACCTGGAAACCTTGAGATTCTAAACTGACATGTCATTTCCACCCTCCAACTGTGCACCTTGGAAGTACCACAACCCTCCCTTACTCCCTCAGCCTTACATCGATCAATAGGAGATGCCACTTGGCACAAAACTTATTGCCATTTCTGGACAGGCCAGGATTACACTGGAACAGGTGCTAGGGGTCATGAAGCAATGCTCCTGTCTTCGGGGTTTGAACATTGAAGGGAGGATGCAGCTTAGTTCTCCATCCAGCTGACTAATGATGAATAGGGTGCCCGTTAGTACCCTAAGATGCACAGAATTAACTCCCATCCCAAAAAGACTCTCCTCCCATCTCTGCTGTTGGCTATGAGCGATTAACTGTCGACAAAGTTTGTCAGTTGCAAGATGGAGCATACTATTATTTTCAGGTATGCAAGCACCTCTTACCCTTCTCCATTACCCACCAAAATGTGCTGGACCAATATCACACTACCATTCCTCACCCACTATTACCCTTGAAACCTTTCTGTTGCCATTATAATAAACTTTGATGACCTTCTACTCTTCCCACTGAGCCATTCTGACCTGACCCTTTCTGTTCACAAGTACATTAGCTTTGCCACATTCCAGAATCCCATCCATGAAACCATATAGTACAGAGTCATGACCCTGACACTCTCACCCTAATAGATTTAATTTCCTCCATTTCCTGTCACTGTTGCATCTGTTTCACAGTACCCTCATTTCAGCCCTGACCTAGACCTGAAAATCAATGACTGATTTCCATTTGAAGTGTATTTCTCCCTGTGATGTCCTTCTCCTCAAAGCTTCCTTGACACACATCAGGTGTGACAGTCCATGACTTCTCTCATGGCTGAGGTTCATGCACACAAGTCTTCCTGATAGTCACTGAATTACATTGCTTGGAATTTATATTTTCAGTCATTCATTGGCTTTTTTTGGCAGTACAATGTTTGAAAATACAAGTTCAATATGTCTGTGGGTAGTTGGGATAATGATCCATCACCATGACAACACCAAAGGATTGGACAAACAACATTGGATTCCATGTTTGAAATACAGCTCAGCACGAATGCTATTAGACCATATAATGAGCTTGGACAGAGGAAAGTAGGATTTTTATAGAACTATGGAAATGACAGACCCAGAGGCCATTTGGTCTCTTATACCAACATTAACTCTGTAATGACATTCACGGTCACTCACTAATCTTTGTTCCACTCCCCCTCCAGCCCTGCTGCTTAGATCTTTTTCATATTCATTTTTTGCCTTATAAACTCTGTCCCAATATCTACCTTTATAGCTACAGGTGGTGAAAGAAGACTCTGAAAGCCTTTTATACCCAGTTCAAGAATCATTTTCCTACCAATCTCTTTCATGCTTTTATTGAGAATCTTTGATTGCCATTTCATCATTCATGCTTCCACTACTTACTGAGAGTAAGTTCTTTTTCTTTCTTTTCTCCTTTTCTGGCTGCTCCTCTCTCTGTCCCTCCATTTCTTCTCACCAGGTTGTTGTTCCTGACTCTGCAGGCATCCACCCTTTTGTGGAGTCTTCATTCCTCTGCTCTGCCTCCTCCCAAAAAGCACCTCTCTCTGGCAATAGCCCTATTCCCCAATCTCCCGCAATCCCAAGAATTCTCTCACTTGCTTCCCTGAGCACCCATTCCCTAGCATCCCTTCCTTCTTGAGTATCTATTCTCCCAGTTTCTTTCCAGCCCTGAATGCCCATTTCACTTTCCATCTCCCCTGATTCCTCAATCCCTTTTACTCTCCTCAACTGCTTACTGACCATCTCATATCTCCAATAATTGCAGAACTTTATGGACTGCCCTTCTCATCCAAAGACTCCCCAGTATTTTTACAGCCTTTGCCCTGACCTGAACAGAAGAGATTATCTGAATGGTGAAATCTAAGCACTGTAGGAAGGCCGGTGGGAGGGGTTGTTTATCCAGATATACACACCACAAAAAGCTGGGACATAACCACAAAAGTAAGCAATTGGGTAATGGAATGTGGACCTTTATCACAAATGGGCTGGAATATAAAGGGGCTGGAAATTATGGTGGGGTCATCTGTGATACTACTTTGAGTTTTGGTTACTGTATATCAGAAAAGAAATATTGGCACTGTGAGGAGTACAGTACAGATACACCAGAATGTTTTTGTGACTTAGAGGCTTAAACTATGTATGCATTCACATAAATAGCTTCCAGGCAATATATTTGTGCACCTATATCCAACTGTACCATATTAAAGCTGCCTATAACATTGTGATAACACCTGAACAGGACAGTTTATAACAGTTCAAGAATCATCTTCCTAATGATGCGTTTCAGCGCCTGGGACCTGGGTTCGATTCCAGTCTCTGGTGACTCTCTGTGGAGTTTGCACATTCTCTCCGTGTCTGTGTGGGTTTCCTCCAGGCACACCGGGTTCCTCCCACACCCCAAAGATCTGCAGGTTGGGGGAATTGGCCATGCTAAATTGTCCTTAGTGTTCAGGAATGTATCGGTTAAGTTGTCCCCGACATTCATCTATCTATTGCACTCCCAGCTTCCTTCCTCCCATCCCCACCCCCTCTCCTATTTATCTCTCAGCTCCTCCCCCCAACTCCCGACCGGGCCAACAAGTCTCATTTCTGATGAAGGCCTGAAACGTCGATTCTCCTGCTCCTCGGATGCTATCTGACCTGTGTTTTTCCAGCACCTCACTCTTGATTCTGATCTCCAACATCTGCAGTCCTTACTTTCTCCTCTGTAAATTTAGAGTAAAAGGGTAGATGAATAGGTCACGTTGCGATACTCTTTGGAGGGTCAGTGTGGACTTGTTGGGACAAATGGCCTGTTTCTACACTCTAGGGATTCTCTGATTCTATGATATGAGATACATTGATATTTAAGACATTAAAGCCAAATGCCGTGTGCCAGATTTCATTGTCACCAACTGTCTAAGCTAGAGAATCATTCAAGGGCTTTTGAAAACTTAGATTTGTCCATCTATAAGCCAATTTTAGCTCTTAAATTGAGTCATAGATCATAGAGATGGAAATGGGTCCTTCAATCCAAATACAGGTGCAAATGTGTTGCTGGTCAAAGCACAGCAGGCCAGGCAGCATCTCAGGAATAGAGAATTCGACGTTTCGAGCATAAGCCCTTCATCAGGAATTCCTGATGAAGGGCTTATGCTCGAAACGTCGAATTCTCTATTCCTGAGATGCTGCCTGGCCTGCTGTGCTTTGACCAGCAACACATTTGCAGCTGTGATCTCCAGCATCTGCAGACCTCATTTTTTACCCTTCAATCCAAATAGTCCATATCCACCAAATATCCTAAATTGATGTAGTCCCATTTGCCAGCATTTGCCCATATCCCTGTAAACCCTTCTTCTTCATATGTCCATCCAGATGCCTTTGAAAAGCTGTAATTTACCAGCCTCCACCACTTCCTTGAGCAGCTCATTCCATACACATACCACCCTCTGTGTGAAAAAGTTGCCCCATATGTCCCTTTTAAATCTTTCCCCTCTTACTTTAAACCTATGCTCTCCTAGTTTTGGACTTGCCCACCTCAGGGAAAAGGCCTAGTCTATTTACCCTATTCATGCCCCTCGTGACTGAGGTCACCCCTCAGCTTCCTATGCTCCAGGAAAAACAGCTCCACCCTATTCATCCTCTCCCTATAGCTCAAACTCTCTAACACTGGCAACATCCTTGTAAATCTTTTTGAACCCATTCAAGTTTAACAACATTCTTCCTATAGCAGGAAGACCAGAATTGCACACAATATTCCAATAGTAGCCTAACCAATGTTCTATAGAACTGCAACATGACCTCCCAACTCTTCTACTCAATGCACTGACCAATAAAGGAAAACACCAATCACCTTCTTCACTATCCTACCTACCTGTAACTCCACTTTCAAGGAACTGTGAACCTGTACTCCAAGGTCTCTTTGTTCAACAACACTCCCCCGGACCTTACCATTAAATGTATAAGTCCGGCTCTGATTTGCCTTTATCCAACTAAACTCCATCTGCCATTCCTCAGCATGTTGGCCCATCTGATCAAGATCCCATTGTACTCTGAGGTAACCTTCTTCACTGTTCACTACACCTCCAATTGTGGTGTCATCTGTAAACTTCCTAACCATACCTGCTGCATTCACATCCAAATAATTTACATAACCCAATGACTCATTTACATCAGTGGACCTAGCACTGATCCTTGTGGCACACCACTAGTCACGGACCTCCAGTCTAAAAAGCAACCTTCCACCACCACCCTCTGTTTTCTACTTTTGAGCCAGTTCTGTATTCCAACAGTTAGCTATCCCACTATTCCATGTGATCTCAACTTGCTAACCTGTCTACCATGAGGAATCTTGTCGAATGACTTACTGAAGTCCATTCAGATCATGTCCACTGGTCGGCCTCATCAATTCTCTTTGTTACTTCTTCAAAAACCTAGGTAAGTTTGTGAGACACAATTTCCCATGCACAAAGCCATGTTCAATGATAGGTGGTTTTCCTCCCTTTTTTCACCGCTTGATACTGAGCTTTACCTATGGCTGAAAGGAAAGCCTTTTCTTGTAAGTCTAGGAATTCCCAAGCATTTAACGAACAGAGCACAGGCACAGCTTATATGTATTAAATTAAACCAGAATGCTGGTGGACAGTATTCCAATTATCTATGATATCAAAAATGTCCAGAGTTTGATACTAAAAGGTAAATATAAAAAATCAATGCCTCAAGGAAGTCTGCAGGTACCTTTTAATTGTGCAACCATTTCTATTGCTTACAATATCTCTTTGTGTCTTGGTATTGTAATCCTTGTGGGGATCGATTTCCTTTGCAAAGGGAATCTGGACAGTTAGCTTGACCTGGCACAGTACCTGAGTGATTTAAGGCCATAGTCTGCTCTTCATTAAGTTAGGTGTCTGCTTACTTGCTGCTCTCTGGAGTTAATATTTTTGTGGTAGAGATTTAAAAGTTATAAGATGAAAAAATGCTCCAAATAAATCTTCTTTTTGCGTTTGAAAAGTGAAAAACTTGACATGCTTCTTCGAAAAGATCTGTATGAAGTGTGAAAACGTTTTGCTCGCTGTCTCTTGTTAGATTTATACACCAACGGTTTTGTTTCTGCCACTTCTGGAGTTATCGATCACATCAATTCCTTTTGCAATTTGGACAAGCCCTGAAATTGTAAAGTGATTCTGTATTCAGAAAGTGTTTGAAATCTGAATGCAATTTTATTGAGTTCAAACTCAGAATTTGTTCCAAATTATCTTGCTTAAAAATACCTTTGTAATAAAACTCAGAAAATATGATGGAATAAAAGCGAAACAATTCAGTTTTGGGTAAGTGATAAGTGGCATTTCATTAGAGTCCATATCTATGTCTTCTGTTGACATTATTTCAAACAACGTGAGACCATGCAGAATTTCCAACAACATTTTAAGGTGTACTAAATACACCAAGGTTTGCAACTGGGTGACAAATATATGGGAGGCTGTTGGCATTTGAATGAACTTTAATCAAGAGAGGCTAAGGGATAATGGTTGCATTTCAATTTGAATACATTTTGCTATAATCAGACTCTGGATAATATTCCCCAAATTTTTACTGTTCTAGATGAAATATCCTAAACAATTAGACTTTGTGGTGCAGAGGAATATTTTAGCTCCCCTTCTTTATTCACCCAGCGGTACATTTAGATGCAACAAGGTTAATTTGGAAAGGATCCCTTCCCTTGAGGATATCTTTCTCCCAGACCCAAGAAACCCACAAAATATGAAAGAGCAAAAGGGCTACGTTATTAGTTACGAGGAGGAAATACTAAACCAACAGAGATTAGAAATAGGAGGTGAGGCAAAGTGATAAAAGTTTAAATAAAAAGAAATGCAGATCAGTATTGGTGAAGCATGGATAATTGAACATTATGGTTGTTGCAGTGAAGATAACCAGAAGCATTGAGTGAAGTTTTAATACCTTTTGACCATGACTGAATTTCACCATTCAGGGTGAAGGGGTGTTCTTTGTTGTCCTGTTTCATAGAGTCATAGAGATATACTGCAAGGAAACAGACCCTTCAGTTCAACTCATCCATGCCAATCAGATAACTTAAATTAATCTAGTCCCATTTACCAGTATTTGGCCCATATCCCTCTAAACCATTCCTATTCATATATCCATCCAGGTGCCTTTTAAATGTTGTAATTGTACCAGCCTCCACCACTTCCTCTGGCAGCTCATTTCTATATATGCACCACCCTCTGTGTGAAAAAGTTGCCCCCACGTCCCTTTTAAATCTCTCCTCTCCTACCTTAAATCTATGCCCTTTAGTTCTGGACTCCCCCACCCCAGGGAAAACATTTGTCTATTTACCCTATTCATGCGCCTCATGATTTTATAAAAGCTCTATTCCCAAATTGGCCAACGTGTTTAACTTGACTTTTCAACTCTTCCAGAGAAAAAGAAATTCATTCTCAGGATGCTGGAGTCATTTGCTGGGCCAGCATTTATTGGTTATCCCGAACTACCTTTCAGAAGGTAGTGGTGAGCTGCCTTCTTGAACCATGTAAGTACACCCCTAGGGCTTTTAAACAGGAAATTCCATGTTTTTGACCTAATGACATGAAGAAATAGCAAATAGTCCCAAATTAGGATAGTGTGTAGTTTGAAGAGGAACCTGTAGTTGCTGGTGTTCCCATCCATCTGCTGCCTTTGTCCTTCTGATGGCAGAGGTGATAGGTTTGGAAGGTGCTGTTGAGAGAGCTTGGTGAATTACTGTAGTGCTTTTTGGAAGTGGATGTTGAATGTGGTGGATGGAGTGTCAATTAAGTGGACTGTGTTGCCTAGGATAGTGTTGTATTTGTTGCATGGTTTTAGATGGATTGGAAAGTGTGAGCAAATGTGTTGATTAGGCTGGATGGACCAAAGGGTTCATTCATGTCTGTCTTTAGTTTTATGTTATCTTGTTTGTCGGAATAGATAGATATCTCTTCTTAATTTAATTGTTTCTAAGGCTGACTTCCCACACATATCTTCATTTTTGCAGCCAGCCAGTAGAAAGCTAAGGCACTTATTGGCTCTGATGCCAGACAGACACATCACAGCACTAACATTCAAATGTGCTTCCTTTGATCTCCACCCCTCCAGGAGATTTCAGGTCCCGTAAATACTATGCTTTCCACGTCAAAACTATTCTGACATATTTAAATTGTAGATATATTCCACTATTTTGAACTTATCATATAATTATTTCAATGGCTAAGACATAGTGACTTTTACTTTTTCAGGTAATGTAATTATGTGCTCTGTTTCTCAATTATTTTTCATTTTAGTCATTGCGACTATAATAAATCAACATGAGAAGGGGGTCAGTTAGCTTGCCAGTTGGTTTGCAATGTAGAGTGATGCCAATAATATGGGTTCAAATCCTGCAACAGCTGTGGTTACCATGAAAGATTCTCCTTCTCAATTTCTCCACTCACTTGAGGCGTGGTGACCCTCAGGTTAAACCACCACCCGTTGTCTCTCTCTAATATGAAAGCATTTTTTTGGCTCAGTAGGCAACTTTATGGTTACTTTTAAATCACATTATCTTGATTATCATGTTGTGAAGTAGATAATATATTTTTAACCAATTTATATAAGTATGCTGTGAATTACAGGTGGAGCTTGAGCTCAAAGCTTCTCACCTATCTGACACCACGAGAATATTTTCAATCAGGCATACCGAAAATATGGTGTCAATCTGGTGAAGCCACCAAACAGGACTACTTGCATGCAAAACAGTAGAAGTAGCAAGTGATAATCAGAGCTAAGTGATCCCACAATCAACGGGTCAGATCTAAGCTCTGCGGTCCTGCCAGATCCAGTTGCGAACGGGGGTGGACAATTAAACAACTCACTGGACAAGGAGGCTTCACAAATATCCCCATCCTCAATGATGGAAGAGCTCAACACATCAGTGGAAAAGGTAAGGCTGAAACATTTCTGCCATGTAGTGAGAATTGTTGAGGGTGATCTCTCTTGACTTCCTCCAGCAGTCCCCAGCATTACAGATCCCAGTCTTCAGCCAATTTGATTCACTCTACATGATATCAATAAATAGTTGGAGGCACTGGATACTGCAAAAACTGCAAGTCTTGTGCTTGGAACTGCAGGTCGTGAAGACTTGTTCTTCAAAACTTGCTGTTCCCCAATCAAGCTCTTCCATGCACACTGGCATCTATCTACAGTGTGTAAATACAATGTGCAATACAATATCCTTTTATTGTCACATGTACTCCATTATAGGAGTACAGTGAAAAAGATATACAATGTCTGTCTTCTTATGCCGACATCTTAGGTACAAGTACTGACGTACAATTCTTGGATTCAGCAGAGGAATAAAAGTAGTTGCATTACTTACAGACTTGAAAAATTAGTTAAAAATAGGACATCATTAAAGGGTTGACATTACAGTAAGGTAGGAAATTTCAAATAGACATTACAGTGTAGCAGCTTAGTGCAGGCCTTCCCCATGTGGTGTCACTGACCACACTAGACACCAGCCAGCACCACTCTGTTCCAGGCTGTAGACTGTACCAGCACTCAACTGTTGCAAGGTAAGTGCCAGGACTCTCTCCCATGTGCTGGTGTCTGCTTGGGACTCGCTGCCTGCAGGACTGCTTCCCCATAGTTCTATGGGAAAGGCAGCCCAATTGCTAGACCATGGCTCGCTCTTTGCGGTTTTTGTCCAGGTATGTCCTGAATACAAAAGCAGGACAATTCAACCCAGTCAATTACCAGTCCCACCAGTGTATACTTGATTTTCAGTAACATTATGGAAACTGTCATCAACAGTGCTATCAAGCAGCAATTGCTCAGCAATAACCTGCTCAGTGACACCCAGTTTGGGTCCTGCCAGATCCACTCAGCTCCTGACCTCATTACAGCCTTGGTTCAAACATGGATAATGAGCTGAATTCTAGAGGTGAGGTGTGGGTGACAGCCCTTGACATCAAGATTGCATTTGACTGAGTGTGACTTCAAGAAATCCCAGTAAAACTAGAATCAGTGGGTATTGGGGGGCAAACTCTCTGCTGGTTGGATAGGAAAATGATTGTTACAGGTCAGTCATCTCAACTCCAGGACATCTCTGTGGGAGTTCCTCAGGGTAGTGTCCTAGACCTGACCATCTTCAGCTGCTTCATCAATGGCCTTCCCTCTGTATTAAGGTCAGGTTAGAAGTGGGGATGTTCGCTGATGATTGAACAATTCAGTACCATTCACAACTCCTCAGATTCTGGAACAGTCCACATTCAAATATAACAAGATCTGGACAATACCCAGGCTTGGGCTGACAAGTGGCAAGTAACATTCCCAGCACAGGCAATGACCATCTCCAAAAAGAGACAATCTAACCCACCGTTTGACAGTGATATTTCTTCTTTCAGGAACTTTAATAAAAAGTTGTTTTGGAGAACAAAAGAAGATATTGTTGAAGTTATCAGTAGAAGGAGCTTGACCCCTAAAGTCTGCAGGAGCATCTGGCAGACTGAGAAGAGGAAATCCATCCATTGCTTACCTTAGCTGTAAGTGCTTATTGTCAAAGTTTCTATATTAACCTGGTTCACAAAATGAACCTCACACCTCGCAAATACAATTCCACATGCTTTCATATTTTTCTCCATAATTTATTGTGTCATTAAATATGTTATTTTGTTTTATTAATATATATTGTTTTATGAACACCAATCACTGCTGACAGCCATATCACATGAGGCAGAATTGTTCACCATGGTGTAGGTGTACTCAGTCCCCTTTTAGATTTGGGATCTTTAGAACCTTCTACATCTGGTGTGGTGGAGGAAAACCATTTCCTAACCTTATGAAAAAATGCTTTTGCCTTAAACAAGATGGAGTTTCTTATATGGTAGCAACTATGTACAATAGACACTAATAGACATTGAGAGTCATTGTTATGGAGACGGAAGAGGACGTAGGTGGTTCTCACTCTTTCAAGATCCGAAGTCAGTTGAATATCCTCATCATGGGTTATGTTTAAGGCACTCCTCAATATTAACTCCCTCAAACCTTGTACAACAGATATAGATATTCGTATAGATAGGTAGTCTATAAAAATATGTAGACTACCTCCTTGTAACCTAACACACAAACATTTTTGGACAATCATTATGTGCAAATGTACATGATTTTTAACCCAGCTCTCTTGTACACATTCCAAGATTTATCACTTATTTTCTCTTTCATTGATTTAATTCTTGCAGATTCAGAACTGAAAATAAGGAATTCATATATTAAAGCTGGAATGTGAAATGACTGAACAGGACAGCACAGACCTATCATTCAGAAATGAATATAATTTCCCAGATGTCAGCTGCCTTGCCTTTCTGAAGTCAGTGAAGCTTTGCTCCAGGCTGCATCATGCAGCCAGTTAGAAGTGGTCAGCAGGGTCATCTCAGGAGAAGCTCTAGATATACTAAGCTGTCACAAATTGATCATATGCTTGGATCAGTCCAAATGCCAGCTGGTTGGGAACTGTGTGAAATATGTTGCATGAGTTGATCATTACTTCCAGGCGGTATAACATCTGCAGAAGTTACTGCAGACTGAAATATGAATTTAGCTTTTAGTTCCATCTAGCCCCTGTGGTCAGTTTCTTGGGTATTATTTCTCTTTACCCTTCAGTTTAAAAAAACGGGGACTGAAATGGATAGTCTCTCAAATTGGCCGAATGATTAATTTGCGCCTATTCACATTGATTCAGGCAAACTTTGTGCTATTTGCAAACTATAATGACTGTGTTGTGCAACACAGCTCTGAGTGTGCTATTATACAGTGATTGAATGCCTCAGCAGGGGACACAAAGTTAAAAATTACACAACACCTGGTTATAGTCCAAAAGGTTTATTTGGAAGCACTAGCTTTTGGAGCGTTGCTCCTTTATCAGGTGATCCGGACAATCACATGAAGGAGCAGCGCTCCAATAGCTAGTGCTTCCAAATAAACCTGTTGGACTATAACCTGTGATTTCTAACTTTGTTCACCCCAGTCCAACACTGACATCTCCAAATCAGCAGCAGAGGGCCTAAGTTCATATCAGACTGGTACCACTGTAAGCCACCTTCTCCCACTTAGAGCCTGATTGTGCATCCTAAATGTGAGGTTGCAGCTGGAATTGAACCTTGTGGTTAAAGCATTTAAAGACAGGGAAGAACCTTACAAAGTGGTATAACTGCCCAGACACACGGATTTGCCATCCAGCACTGGAGGCCTCAGCGAGGCCAAGGAGGGAAACATGGGCCCTAGTACATCACCAGGTTTTGGGCCCCTTTCCCCATCCTTTAACTTTTGACAGCTTTTGTTGAGTGCTTTTGTGATGGGCTTTGGGTCCTAATAAGAGTAGAATAGCACAGTGCAGGCAAGGCCATTCAGCCCATTCAGTCTGCTTCAGTTCTTCAAAGAGAAACCCAGTGAATTCGACCACACCCCTGCTCAAATGTTCTTTTTCTGTAAGTTCTTTCTTTGAGAATATAACTGATTTCCATTTTAAGGCTATTCTGAATCCACAATACCAGGAAAGGAGAGCATTCCAACTCCTAAGACTCTTAATGTAAAAGATTTCTTTATTCAACCTCTGGTTCTTTTGCCAATCAATTGAAATGAAGTTATATCTGAGCCACTCCTTATTATCAATCCTTAAACCATTGGAAACTGTTTGTATTTATTCTAACTGTTATGACCATATGAGGTGTGATAGAAAATTTCTTGTCTTTCTCTTCCTATAACTGATTATGACATTTTTTTTTGAAGGTTGGATTTGTCAATTCCTCACATTCTTATCCAGTTATATGTAGATGATTAAGAATTAGCTACACTGGATTTCTTAAGTTAATCAAGTGAGGAATTGGTTTTCAAAAACAGAAAAACTCAGCAGATCAGGCTGCATCTGTGGAGAGGAATTAGATTTAATGTTTTGTTTCGAATGACCCTTCCTCAGAATTGAGGGATTAGTTTTATCGTGCTAGAACTCACACAGGTAAACTTGTTGAGAATAATAAAATGGAAAAATACCTCCGGATTTCTGCAAAATGCTCTAAAATGGACACACACGATCCAAGTGTGCAAATGATTTGAGAGTCAAATTGCAGAGTAAAGGAGAGAGTTAAATAGATTAGGTTTGGCTAAGCTTAGATTCAAGCAGAGAGAGAAGGCAATAAAGTGTTAATTGGATGTAGATCTGCAGGCTGTGATTCTCAGCTGAGACAGATTTTAAAAGTCTGTCTTCTTCCAGAAGTACTTTTGTCGATGGAAATATTTTGTAGAATTCTCTGTTTGCTTCCCACAGTCCAATGGACAAAACAAGGGTCCTGTCTTCGATGCAGAGAGAGGGAGTGAGAGGGAGACAGAGAGAAGTGAACAGCTTTTACTCACTCCCACTGGTCCTTTCTGCTGAAACATGTCATGTGTAAGCATACACAATGCCTGGTAGGTCACGTGAGTTTGCTCTAGCTGCTGCCTGAGAATCAAACATCCATTGTACGGCTCTCTTAAGATTTTCTCAGAGCAATTGACTTCCAAATAGTTTGTCCTTCTATAGTTGAGCACTGTGAATATCTCCATTTATATGAGTGACTGGTCTCTGGGCCAGGGTCTGCAATATGTTATGATTCTGGGCAAAATGGAAGGAACTGTCCCCTTCTTTATTCAACTCCCTCATTCCGCTCGTCAGAGAAAGGTGAATTTAAAACTAAGGATGCCTTCCTTTGTGGATACTTTTTTCCTAATTCCAAAATAGGTAGGGATTCAACGGAGCCAATTTAATGAACCTTTCTTGAGTTAAAAACAGAATCAGTTACTAATGTCCAAAATGTAAAGTAAAATAAAAAGCAAAATATATGCTCAGATTAGAATTGAGAAATGAGACAATGATAACGTTTAAAAAGATATATGAATCAGTTTGTCTGATTGGGTTTGTCTGTGTGGTACAACTGGTGAAAACCTATATCTGTTGAATTCAGTAGCACCAGCAATGACATTGAAGCCGTTTGGAGATTCTGCAGATTAGGTAAGGGTTGACTCAATATGGTAAGAGGTGAAGTGATATTGAGTACTTGTTTAAGAAGATGTCCTCAGCCTCTTATCTGATATGACCCAGGCTTTGGTGGATCAGCCATGTGAGGTCCAGATCAACTGGGGCTCCAGGAGGCTTATGATTGATGACTTTTGTTGCTTCATTTCCAATGCTCGGTATGTCCTCCCTGCTTTCTTTTCCAGAGTGGGGTTAGGCTTCCCCACGCGGGATACACCCCTTAGATTCACAACACACAGGCCACTCCAGGATTGCACATCATTATCTGTCTCTAATTCACTCGAACCATTGCACAGTGACAGGTGAGCTGCTTGCCTCCACGTTATCCACCAGACTCCTGGCCACAGAGCTGCCCTCTATGACCTGCTCCCTGAGGCTGCCCTCCAGCCATCAGTTCAACAATATAGGGGTGGTCCTTGGTGTCCAGTCACTTGATGGCTTTGTGGGACTCAACCTAATACATCCTGAATATTATTCTGACCCCTGACTTTCTGATTTCAGTTAAATACCTTGGTGCCGATTGGGATGTCAGTGCTATCAACTTTACGATCAGTCAATTTTTTAGTGAATTTCTACTTGCAGAATTATATCAAAGATGTGCGGGCCAGGTGAATTGGCCATGCTAAATTGCCCGTAGTGTTAGGCAAGGGGTATATGTATGGGTGGGTTACGCTTCGGCGGGTCGGTGTGGACTTGTTGGGCCGAAGGGCCTGTTTCCACACTGTAAGTCTAATCTAATCTAATCTAATCTGTAGCTGCATTCTGTTTTGCTAAAAAAATTGTACAATATTCAGGCAATCAATGCAGACAGTTAATCAATGTAATATTTTATAAATTCCACTTTGGAAATAGAGCTAGTCTGACTCAAGATTGGGATGCAGACAGACCCTAAACCTCACACCTTGAATGCATTGTCTGGGCTGAGATGTCACTTTTTTTTTAATAAAGCCTTAAATTATCTTGAGTATGTGACTTAAAAGAAGTCCTGGGATTTACATATTAATGAACCAAAACCTGCAACCCACTCTAAAAGATAAAAGACTTAACAGCAATCGAGGTTTGTTCAATATATCATCTCAGTTGTATGACACTGTAATCTATTGCTATAAATTTTATGTCTTATGGTCCTACTCCACAGCTACCTGACGAAGGAGCAGCACTGTGAAAGCTAGTATTTCCAAATAAAACTTGGACTATAACCTGATGTTGTGCGATTTTTAATTTAGTTCTCTGTGTTCTCTTGGTTCTGGATTAATGGTGCTGAAAGAGCACAGCAGTTCAGGCAGCATCCAACGAGCAGCGAAATCGACGTTTCGGGCAAAAGCCCTTCATCAGGAATAAAGGCAGTGAGCTGGAAGCATGGACAGATAAGCTAGAGGAAGGTGGGGGTGGGGAGAGAGTAGCATAGAGTACAATGGGTGAGTGGGGGAGGAGATGAAGGTGATAGGTCAGGGAGGAGAGGGTGGAGTGGATAGGTGGAAAAGGAGCTAGGCAGGTCGGACAAGTCTGGACAAGTCATGGGGACAGTGCTGAGCTGGAAGTTTGAAACTAGGATGAGGAGGGGGAAGGGGAAATGAGGAAGCTGTTGAAGTCCACATTGATGCCCTGGGGTTGAAGTGTTCCAAGGCGGAAGATGAGGCGTTCTTCCTCCAGGCGTCTGGTGGTGAGGGAGCGGTGGTGAAGGAGGCCCAGGACCTCCATGTCCTCGGCAGAATGGGAGGGGGAGTTGAAATGTTGGGCCACGGAGCGGTGTGGTTGATTGGTGCGGGTGTCTTGGAGATGTTCCCTAAAGCGCTCTGCTAGGAGGCGTCCAGTCTCCCCAATGTAGAGGAGACCGCATCGGGAGCAACGGATACAATGAATGATATTAGTGGATGTGCAGGTAAAACTTTGATGGATGTGGAAGGCTCCTTTAGGGCCTTGGATAGAGGTGAGGGAGGAGGTGTGGGCACAGGTTTTACAGTTCCTGCGGTGGCAGGGGAAGGTGCCAGGATGGGAGGGTGGGTTGTAGGGGGGCATGGACCTGACCAGGTAGTCACGGAGGGAACGGTCTTTGCGGAAGGCGGAAAGGGTGGGGAGGGAAATATATCCCTGGTGGTGGGGTCTTTTTGGAGGTGGCGGAAATGTCGGCGGATGATTTGGTTTATGCGAAGGTTGGTAGGGTGGAAGGTGAGCACCAGGGGCGTTCTGTCCTTGTTATGGTTGGAGGGGTGTGGTCTGAGGGCGGAGGTGCAGGATGTGGACGAGATGCGTTGGAGGGCATCTTTAACCACGTGGGAAGGGAAATTGCGGTCTCTAAAGAAGGATGCCATCTGGTGTGTTCTGTGGTGGAACTGGTCCTTCTGGGAGCAGATACGGCGGAGGTGGAGGAATTGGGAATACAGGATGGCATTTTTGCACGAGATAGGGTGGGAAGAGGTGTAATCCAGGTAGCTATGGGAGTCGGTGGGTTTGTAAAAAATGTCAGTATCAAGTCGGTCGTCATTAATGGAGATAGAGAGGTCCAGGAAGGGGAGGGAGGTGTCAGAGATGGTCCAGGTAAATTTAAGGTCAGGGTGGAATGTGTTGGTGAAGTTGATGAATTGCTCAACCTCCTCGCGGGAGCATGAGGTGGAGCCAATGCAGTCATCAATGCAGCGGAGGAAGAGGTGGGGGCGTGGTGCCGGTGTAATTACGGAAGATCAACTGTTGTACGTAGCCAACAAAGAGACAGGCATAGCTGGGGCCCATACGTGTGCCCATGGCTACCCCTTTTGTCTGGAGGAAGTGGGAGGATTCGAAGGAGAAATTGTTAAGGGTGAGGACCAGTTCGGCCAAACGAATGAGAGTGTCGGTGGAAGGGTACTGTTGGGGACGTCTGGAGAGGAAAAAACGAAGGTCTTGGAGGCCCTGGTCATGGCGGATGGAGGTGCAGAGGGATTGGATATCCATGGTGAAGATGAAACGTTGGGGGCCAGGAAAACGGAATTCTTGGAGGAGGTGGAGGGTGTGGGTGGTGTCTTGAACGTATGTGGGGAGTTCCTGGACTAGGGAGGATAGGACATTGTCGAGGTAGGTAGAGATGAGTTCAGTGGGGCAGGAGCATGCTGAGACAATGGGTCGGCCAGGATGGTCAGGCTTGTGGATCTTGGGAAGGAGGTAGAACCGGGCAGTGCGGGGTTCCTGGACTATGAGGTTGGAAGCTGTGGGTGGGAGATCTCCTGAGGTGATGAGGTACTGTATGGTCTGGGAGATGATGGTTTGGTGATAGGGGGTGGGGTCATGGTCGAGGAGGCAGTAGGAAGAGGTGTCCTCGAGTTGGCGATTAGCTTCCGCGGTATAGAGGTCAGTGCGCCAGACTACCACTGCACCCCCTTTATCCGCTGGCTTGATGGTGAGGTTGGGATTGGAGCAGAGGGATTGGAGGGCTGCGCGTTGTGAGGGTGAGAGGTTAGAGTGGCGGGGGGGGGGGATAGACAGGTTGATGCGGTTAATGTTCCGGCGGCAGTTGGAAATGAAGAGGTAGAGGGCAGGTAATAGGCCAGCGTGGGGTGTTCAGGTGGATGCAGTGTGTTGGAGGTGGGCGAAGGGGTCCTCGGAAGGTGGGCGGGAGTCCTGAGTCTACCTCAAAAACGTGGCTTTGCCTCCTGGACGGCATTGCTAGCCTCTCATTAACCTGGTCATTCCCATCAGGAGGCATAGTGCCGAGGAAAGACTGGGTCTTGTCCAAAGAAGAGAGAGTATGGGGAATGGCCTGTGGATGAGTGTAGGTGCAATTATGAGCATCAAACAACTCGAAAAGGGACACAAGCTAATTTTCTTTACTCTCAGAAGGTAAGGTGCACAGACAGATATACTGAACATGGTTGAAACATTTATACTCTCCACTACCTCTGAATGATAAAGGATGATCCAGCCCTTGACAATAGCATAGACCTTGCAAAGTTCCTTGAGGATTTTGCTCTCGGCTTTGATCACTCTGAATCCAACACAAAACACCAAAATGGATGGAACAGTTATGTGCCAACTCTCTGTCCATAGTTTAAGATAGAATTAGATGTGAGGAATGCTGTAGGGGTGGGCCAGGTAGTTCATGAGGTGAGTTTGGTAAGATATGGCAAAAAATCTTTTTAGACCTAAAGCCAGAGGCCTTCCAAAAAACTCAACGCAGCTCGTTATCTGGCGAAAAAACATAAGATTCATACTGATGAGTGAAACCAATATGCTTCTACAGAGATCAGCAGTTACAAATAATGCCTTCCCCATGTGCAGCCCAGTTGTCTTCATCAACTGTAAGTTAACAGCATGTAAGCTGCCGAGAATCCCTTTAAATAGCTCTTACTGAGTTAGAAGCACTTTTGGTTGTGATTGTTTAAGAGAGACAATGATGTCCAGAATTGCAGTGCTGCCATAAAATCAATGTTTGACACTGATTGACGTCATGACCTACCTACTTTATATACTTGTGGCACAAGTATGCAATGCTAATGGTAATGCCTCACCAAGACGACATCTGCTGCACACTGTGCCAGTGAGAACATTACAGATGTTGTTTTGGAGCTGAATCAACACCCATGGCTCTGAAATCAGTGATAGAGCTGAATTGTGTGGTCAAACTGACTTCAATTTTCAATCTTCTGCCTTCCCCATTTTAACATTCTCTTTTCCGAGTCAAATTTCATCTTTCTTAGTGTACATTTATTCAATTAAGAATATTATGGGGCATTGCATATATTGAAGTTGACTGTGACAGGAAGCTAAATTGACTATTTTTTTAACAATAAAGATAGCAAGTGAATTAATTAAATTGACAGCCAATATGCAGAGTATGCAAGATATTTACAAAGAAACACATGCAATCTTATGTGCCTTGTTAGCAAAGACTAACAAACAAATGATAATCTTATGGCAGACTTTAAGGGAATTAGTATAATAATCAGTTTGTTCTGAAGTTTAAAACTTCAGTCATTGACAGTGTCATCCAGAGAGATCACTGGGATGGGTTAGTGCAGTAGAAGGTAATGTTGTACATTTTATTTGGTTATCAAACCAAGCAGCTGTGAGGAAAAAAAAAGGATTCTTCAATATGGAGCAAGCATTCTATTAATTTTGGGAACATCTACATTGCCCAGTGTGGAAACTTCAAGTATAGAATGATGAAGCCAAGGAGTTTTGCCCAGCAGTAAGTCCACTTCATTCAATCCCTCCACTCTCACTGATCAGCACAAATTCTGACTCCCTGGACATATTAAGAACCTCACTCTGCCTTACCTCTGAAACATCTAACAGCTTCTCCAGCTTCTCCTTTGTTCTCTGACTCTTTGTGGATCCTACCCACTTTTTACCCCTTCATTGGTGGCGGAGCATTCTGAAACTATAGACCAATAAGTTTAAACGCCTGTGGTGGGTAGGTTACTTGAGAGGATTCTGAAGGATATGAAGTACATACATTTGGAAAAACAAGGTTTCATTAATAGCAGTCAGCATGGCTTTGTGAGTGGAAGACCATGCCTCACAACTTTGTTAGAGTTCTTTGATGAAGTGACCAGGAAGGTTGATGAGGGAAGAACCATAGACTTAGCATATATGAATTTCAGTAAGACCAGTGGAGTCGCTCAAGGGCTGGTGCTAGGCCCATTAGTGTTTGTTATCTATATCAATGATTTGGATGAGAATGTACAAAGCATAATTAGTAAGTTTGCTGATGACACTAAAATAGGCAGTATCGTGGACATTGAGAAACGTTATCAGAAATTGCAGCAGAACCTCGATCAGCTGGTTAAGTGGGCCGAGAAATGGCAAATGGAGTTTAATATAGATAAGTGTGAGGTCTTGCATTTTGGGAAGTCAAATCAAGAAAGTTATGTTACAGTTATACAGGATTGCACTGAGAGTATTGTGCTCAGTTTTGGTCACCTTGTTATAGGAAGAATGTTATTAAACTGGAATGAATGCAGAAGAAATTTACAAGGATATTGGCTGGACTCAATGGTCTGAGTTATAGGGAGGGATTAGACAATCTAGGATTCTTTTCTTTCAAGTGTCGGAGACTGAGGAAGGACTTTGTAGAGGTGTATAAGATCATAAGAGGTGTGGATAGAGTGAATGCGCTCAGTCTTTTTCCTAGGGTTGGGGAATCGAGGACTAGAGGCCATCAGTTTAAGGTTAGAGGGGAAAGATAAAAGGGAACCTGAGGGGCAACATTTTTACATAGAGGTTGGTACGCATATGGAATGAGCTGTCAGCGGAAGTGGTTGAGGTGGGTACATTAACAACATTTAAAAGGCATTTGGATAAGGATATGAGTCAAGTGCAGGGAAATGGGGTTAGCGTGAGCGGACAGTTTGGTTGGCAGGGACTAGTTTGGGCCAAAGAGCCTGTCTCCGTACTGTAAAACTCTATGACTCAAAACTCCTTTTCTGAAGATTCTTCCTCTCCCCTTCCCTCTCTTCGAAATTCTTCTCAGAACCAACTCAATGACATCACTTTCAGTTATCTTTTCTAACCTCTTCCTTTCTATTCCTTTACCTACTTTTTTCTCCTTCCTGTGAATTACCTTTCAATATTTTTGACATTACGGCACAAAAATAAACATAGACATCATAAACATTAATAGAGAACTAATAAAAGCAGCTTGATCTGTTTTAGGACAGACAACGTATATCAGGAGGTAGCTCATCACAAAATGTGTGAGTGCATTACCAGCTATAGCAGAGATACATGCAAAGGCCCATCAAACTGTGATTTTATGAGTTAAAGATCTGGAACTTCAGAGTAGAGTTCCTGCTTCAGTTTAAGCCAGTAATGTCTGGTACAAAACTCTTTTGGCAAGGAATTCATCACTGTAGTGTTGAGTTCAGTTCACTGTGTCACCAGCTACTTTTGACATGGCCTGTGTAATTAACAGATGCTCATGGAGGACTCCCATCTTATGCAATGAATATCCTCATGTCACACTGTACATCCAGCTGATTCAATGCAAGGATAGCAAATTTGGACCACTAGTGGGTACCCTCTGAGTGTTCTGGTTTCCCTCCCACAGTCCAAAGACATGCTGGTTAGGTGGATTAGCCAAGGGAAATGCAGTGTTACAGGGATAGGGTAGGGGGGCGGGTCTCTTCAGAGATATTCTTCGGAAGGTCGGTGTGGACATGATGGGATAAATGGCCTGTTTCCACGCTGTAGGGATTCAATTATTCTATGATCCTATATACAGACAATGGGTTTATCAGTCACAACAAGAGGTGAAGGATGGGTCTTTCACAAATGTTTCTTAAAATATTAGAAATTCTGGGATTGCAATATTTTAATAATTCATTCACAGGATAAGGGCATTGCTGGCTAGGCCAACATCTATTGGCCACCTCTAATTATCCAGAGGGCAGTTAAGGCCCATTGCCGTGGGCCTGGAGTCACATAAATGCCAGACCAAGTGATGATGGCAGTTTGCTTCCCTAAAGGACATTGGTAAACCACATTGGTTTTTCTGACAATCAACAATGGATTCATAGTCATCACTAAACTCTTAATTGCAGACTTTTTAAAAAAGTTGACCTCAAATTCTGCCATCTGCCATAGTGGGAGTCAAACCCAGGACCCCAGAACACTATCTGGTTCTCTGAATTAACAGTCCAGCAATAACAGCATGAGTCCATTGCCTTCCCAGTATCAAGAATACTCTGCAACATTTTCAGAGGTGTTGTAGTTGAGTTCCTAAAGAAATTACTGCATTATCACAGAGATGACAGAGAAGGAGATGATCCTGTCTATACCAAATTTGATACAGATATGGGGCAATGCATCTTGGTTTGAAACACATCAGGAAGATGGAGCAGAGTTTGTGGAGAGAGGACGTGCTATGCAATGCCATCTGTCAAAGTTGGTGCTGGTCTCCTTTGTTCTGTTTAATAGTTACAGCAGACTCCTGCAGGCTAGCCAATGTAGCTAGCACCTTGGTGGGGATGCCATTCGTGTTGTACTGCATGCTGTTCCATCCAGGTTCTCATCTGAGTCCCCTGGAGTAAGCTGTCTTTAACTTCATCCTCTGGGAATTGGTAAATAAATCATCCTTTCCTCTATAACCAGACTACATGCCTGGATGGCTCACCACATGCTGAATTCATTTCTACATTTGTCTCCTAGATGGGTACAGTATCAATGTTTAAGTTGATGGCCTGAAAGTCAAATTGATTGGTAGGGCCTCTTCAAACAGTGCTGTGCTGATGCTCTCTTTCGGTTGGTGGTGGATAAATTATTGGAGGTGATTCTGAAAGATAGGATTTACATGCATTTGGAGAGGCAAGCACTGATTGGGCAGAGTCAGCATGGTTTTGAGAAAGAAACCAAGAAGATTGATGAAGGCAGAGTGATAGACATTTTTCAATTAGATTTTAGTAAAACCTTTGACAAGACTCAGCATAGCAGATTAATTCGTAAAGTTATATGACGTGGGTTCAAGGTGAGCTTACCAATTGGATACAAAATTGGCTTAGCAGTAGGAGACAGCGAGTGATGGTGGAGGATTAATTTTTTTTGGACTTGGAGGCCTGTTACCAGAGATGTTCCACAGGGATCGGTGCTGAGTCCACTTTTGCTTGTCATTTATGTAAATGATTTAGATGAGAATGTAGAAGTGTGATCAGTAGGTTTGCAGATGACACCAAAATTAGTGGTACAGTGGACAGTTTTATAAAATCTTGAGTCAGACTGGTTCTATTCCCAAAACGGAGTTTACAAAATATTACATTGATTGACTGCCTGCATTGACCTCCTACAGATTATGAATTTTTTGAGCAAAATAGAATGTATCTGCAAATATAATTCCGTAAATACAAATTCACACCATACTTTATCTGTGTATAAACTTTGTACTTTATACGAGAAAGAGAGAGAGAGTGGGTGTGCGCATGTGAATGTGTGCGTGAGTGTGAATGCATGTGAGACAGTGTGTGTTTGTGTGTGTGCATGTTGGCAAAGTGTGTATGTGTGAGTGTGACAGAGTATAAGCCTGTGAGAGGGTGTGTGCATGGGTATGAGTGTGGGGGGTGTATGCGTGTGCATGAGAGACAGTCTGCGTGAGTGGGTGAGTATATGAGTGTGAGTGTGTGTGTGTGTGTGTGTGTGTGTGTGTGTGCGTATGTGTGCTTGTGTGTGCATGTGTGAGAAAGTGTATAGTGTAGTGGGGTCACCTGTAGTTAGACATGAACCCAAGATCCCAGTTGAGGCCATCCTCATGGGTACCGAGTTCGGGCAGAGGCTGATAGCCAAGTTCAGTTACAATGTGTTTGAGTGTTGAGCCTGCTATAACTGAGCAGCTGGATGTACGTGTGAGCCTGGCAGTATTACCAAGTCTATGAGGTTAAGCAGAAAAAATTAGATCTTGGTCATGTGCCCTGAGTGCCAGGGAATGTTACTGGGTGAGTGATGAAACTATGTTACAGGGATCAACATAAGGGGGTTGGTGGTGTGGAGAGCAGGAAACGTCATGTGAAACAGGGTTCACTGGCCTTGACAACCTACTCCAGGTCATTGGCCTCTCATGACACTGCATCCAGGTCCTTGGGTGTGAGTTTTTTGGAACTATCTCCTTCGCCACCTGCTGTCATTCTGTTCTGAAGGCAGTCCTTGATGGACTCCAGACCCCTGATGACATTAGTCCTCCTTCCCACCTCCATGATCAACACCTTCAGATGCAATTGCAAGTCTCTCTTTACTACTGTGTTCCATTTTGCATTTTTAAATCACTGTAATGTCAATCAGTGCAGCCTCTCTTTAAGACACACAGCCTGCTTTTAAGAAAACCCAGCTAGTTGCTCTTTGTGATCACGCTCACACATGCTGTCAAGTGTAAAAGCAGCTGACAGGCACAAAGGACGTACATGCTAAAACTCACACTAAACATGACAGCATAGACATATAGAAAGTAGCAGCAGAAGTAGGCCAGTTGATTCAACCTGGTTTCTGATTGGCTTATCTTTATATCTTAAGATTTATCAAATTCTTTCTGAGACTTGGACTTTAATGAAAGCCTTTCTGTCAGTATGTGGTTCATTCAAATGCTCTAAAAAAGGTAGAACAACTTGTTACTCCTTCCTCATCTGGAGGGGGGTGGAGGGGAGAGATAACTTTTGTTACTGATGAAATTTTAGGATTCCTATCAAAAACTAACTGACATGGACTATATCCTTCCACCATCTGCAACAAATTCTTCACATGTACAGCTCATGTTAGTGCAGATGATAATTTACAGTCTGAAGATTTGCCAAAATTCTATGCACCATTTTCTCTATTATTGTATGGTTCCTTTCACATCCATCATTACGAAAAGGACTTTCTGCTGCCGTACTCATAAGCATTGTATTCATTTTGCACACTCATCTCTAAGTTTATTGTAAGCATATTCCATGTCATTATCAGTGAGAAATATTGTCCTGGTACATGTCTAGCCCCTGTGCATTCTTCCATTAACTTATCCACAATTATTCTCCTTACTTTACTATGCATTATTGTTGTCTGATGAATCTACTTGCCAAATCTACAAAACATAAAATGATTTTTGTTTGTTGCTTAGTCCGTATCTTTAAAGGCACAGCCAGTATCTCATTGAAATCTCTTGCTAAAAGCTGATCTACTGTGGGGTGTGATGTTGATCTTCAATATTTCTTACAAATCTCACATCTATGACCTTATCATACTACCCATCCTTTATTTCCGCACTCTTTACTAAATCTTTTAACCTTCAAGAGGACAGTTTGGCAATTTGCCTATATAATTTTAACACAATTGATATTTTGTCTTCTAAATTTCAACCCCCTGAAATTAATAAAACTCCTTTCATTTCTTTAGCAGAGAGGTTATGCTCCTTAAAGGCATTAATGTCCTATTTTGTAAATGACAAATGCACAGATTTTCCAAATTTTATCGTTTTTCACATTCTTTTTATCTTCGCTTTCCTGATTGATTAACAAGACACAATGACCAAGGTGATAAATTTATTGATTCCAGCAATTTTACAAGAATGACAAGTTTTTAACATGGTTTTAGTGTGTTAACATCCCCATATGTGGAAGTGGTGCAACTCTCAAGTTCTTCAACTTTGTTCCAATCCTTTTTTATTCAGAGTCTCAGTATCATTTTAACCAGTAAATGTGCAAACATTGTCCAATACGACACAATTGAAAGGTTGCCACCAATACATTCATTACCAAGCTGAAACCTTTTGTACCCAATATAGTGAGCTTTGATTTGCATTTCCACCCTCTTCCTGCAAATCCTTCATTTCATGTTTTAACCTCAACTCTATATTCCTGCATATCCCTAATAATCTTACATCCTCTTAATAACCAAGAATTTGTTTACCCCAGCCTTAAAAATACTTAAAGATTTTGCATTCACTGCCTTTTGAGGAAGGGAATTCCAAAAACCCTCAGAGAGAAAAAGTTTTGTCATCTCTGTTTTAAAGTGGCAAACTCCTATTTTTAAATTGGGGCACCTAGTTCTAGATCCCCCAACAAGAAATTTTCAATGTCCATCTGATTGAATCAGCTCAGGATCTTAGATGCTTCAATTGAGTCACCTCTGCCTTAAAGGGTGGCACGGTAGCTCAGTGGTTAGCACAGCTGCCCTGACAGCACCAGGGACCCGGGCTTGATTCCACTGTCAGGTGACTGACTGTGTGGAGTTTACACATTCTCTCCTTGTCTGTGTGGGTTTCCCCGAGATGTTCCACTTTCCTCCCACAGTCCAAAGATGTTCAGGTTCGGTGCATTGGCCATGCTAAATTGCCTTTAATGTGTGATGTGGATGAGCCACGAAAAGAGCCATGATTGTAGGGATAAAATAGGGAAATGGGTTTGGATGGGATGTTCTTAGGAGGGTTGGTGAGCCAAATGGCCTGCTTCTAGTCTGTAGGGATTGTATGACTCTTCTATCTCCGGAGGATACAGGCCTAGCCTGTCTAGCTTTTCTTCATAAGGCAATCTGCTCATTCCAGTTATTAGTCTAGTAAACCTTCTCTGAGTTGCTTCCAACACAATAACATCCTTGTGTGTGTATGATACCAGTACTGCACACAATAGTCCAGATGCAGTCTCACCAGTGCCCAGTATAACTGAAGCATAACCTCCCTTCTCTTGCAGTCAATTACCCTCGCAGCACCATACTATGAGTTTTCCTGTTTACTTGCTGTATCTATGTATGAATCTTGTGTAATTCATGCACAATGTCACCCAGATCTCTCTGCAGCTCAGTCCTTCAATCTGTCACCATTTAGATAATATCCTTTGTAAAAAAATCTTTCTGCCAAATTGGCAATGTCACACTTTCCCACATTGTATCCATTTGCCAGATCTTTGCCTACTCACCTACCGTATCTATATCCCTTTGTAGGCTCGTTATGTCTTCTTCACAACTCACTTTCCTACCTATCTGTGTCAACAGCAAATAGCTTGGTTGTTTGAGTGACAGAGGATGGTTTTGAAAAAAATGTAAAGTTTTCTGAAAATGAGCCTTATGACCAATAGAAGAATGAAAATTACTTATGACTCTGGACTATGTTGACCTATAAACCTAGAAAAAGAAAAATTCTAAAGGGAGGCCCTACTATCTGTGGTTAACTAAAGATGTTTGGGAAAGCATCAAACTTAAGGAAAGAGTGTATAACTGCACAAAGATGCATGGTAGGTTAAGTGATTGGTCAGAATATAAAGGACAGCTGAGAATAGTGAGAGTGACAGGAAGGCTCAAAAGTAGGGGTGTCATGATGGCTCAGTGGTTAGTACTGCTGCCTCACAGTGCCAGGGACTTGGGTTTGATTGCACTCTTGGGTGATTACCTGTGTGGAGTTTGCACATCCTTCCCATATCTGAGTGGGTTTCCTCCAGGTGCTTTAGTTTCCTCCCTCATCCAATGATGTGCAGGTCAGGTGGATTGGCTGTGCAAAATTGTTCAGGGATGCACAAGCTTGTGGGTTAGCCATGGGAAGTGCAGGGTTATAGAGTAGGGGGTGGGTCAGAATGGAATGCTCTTTGGAGGGTCGATGTGAACTCGACTGAATGGACTGCTTCCCCACTGCAGGGATTCTATGACTCTTCCAGTTATTAAACAGAGAACAACAGCAGAATTCCAAGGTGCAGAAGATTTTAGGTTTTCTGGTAAATGACTGGCAAATTAACATGTAGTTCCAACATATCATCAATAATGCTATTGATCTGCTATTCTTTACTTCATCAGAAATCAAACATCGATTAGGAATGTTATGCTTCAGTTATACAGGCTCCAGACTGTGCCAAGAGTTACACCAGAAACCAATTCACCATCATCAGCCAAGCTGGCAGTGTGATAGGTTTACATGTGCTAGAAACTATATACATAGATACTTAGGACCATGATTTATTTAGGCAAAAGGAATTTGTACACACATTATACCTTTTTCAGAAAAAAAAGGCCAGTGAGAAAGTTAATATCTGCTGCATACTCATGATAATGCCTTGACCAATCAATATCTACGGTCTGAGAATTAAAATTGACAGTTAACTGGTCTTGCTCTTTGTCAATTGTGACACAACCAATCTGTAGCATCTTCTCATTCTGTATAGAAATACATCCCTCTATACAAGTCTGTTTCTTGCTTCCTAGTTCTGATGAGTGCATGATGAATAGTTTCAACTAGCTACCTGCTTTCAGCTATGTTTAAAATGGTGGGAAACTCTTACAGAGTTTAGATCAGAGTGGTGCTGGAAAAGCACAGCAGGTCAGGCAGCATCTGAGAAGCAGGAAAATCGACATTTCAGGCAAAAGTCCTTCATCAGGAATAGGGAAACTCATACAGGATAGGAATGAGTTGGAAGTTTGTGAGGATTGTGTGATTTTGGAATTTTTTGCCTCAGAGAATGTTGGAGGTCGGGTTGTTGGATATTTTTAAGACAGAGATGGATTGATTCTTGTGGGGCAGGGGAGTCAAGTATTATTGGAGGTCATGGAAAGTGGAATTCTAAACACAAACAGAATAACCACAATCTTAATGAATGGCAGAGCAGACTCAAAGGGTTGAATAGTCCACCTTTATTTCGCATATTCTTATGTTCATACAATCGGAAAGGTAATCTATCTTAAATAGCTATGCATCTAACTATATACCTAATATATACCATCTTTATATTTAATCCCTTGGCTATTGTATTTTCATAAGCATATAAGAATTCTCTCACCTCAGAATTTATACATGCAAAGTCACACTATTATTGAAAACTTTTCTCTGTTTGAACAAGGTTGGGAGGATCTGTATCATGATGATTGCATACTAGGTAATGTTTCGAGCTGCAAAGTAATTTTTGAGATGATTTGGGGATGCTGATGACGGTGAGGATTAGAGGTTTCAAAGGGAATTAGTAATTATCTGATGTGTTCAGGTTTGGTCAACTTGTTATAGAAAGGATGTTGGTAAACTGGAAACAGAAGATATTGCCAGGACTCAAGGTCTAGGTTATAGGGAGAAGCTGGACAAGTTAGGACTTTTTTCTTTAGAGCATAGGAGACTGAGAGGGGACCTTATAGAGTGTATAAGATCATGAGAGGTGCGGCTTGAGTGAATGCAGTCTTTTCTCCAGGGTTGGGGAATTGAGGACTAGAGGGCATCAGTTTAAGGTTAGAGGGGAAAGAATAAAAAGAAGCCTGAGGGTCAACGTTTTTACACAGAGGATGGTACGCATATGTAATGAAATGGCAGTGGACGTGGTTGAGGCGGGGTACATTAACAACACTTAAAAGGCATTTGGACAAATGCACGGAAAGGAAAGGATTAGAAAGATATGGACAAAGTGCAGGGAAATGGGGTTAGCATGGATGGACATTTTAGTCAGCATGGACCAGTTTGGGCCAAAGAGTTGGGGAAAGCTTTGACTGTAAAAGATTTGCAGAGCGTCTGGGAAAAGACAGGGGTTTAGATGTGTTGCTCTTAACAGTAACGAGTGCCAACTGCATGGAGAAAGTAACTAATTGGAAATGAGAAAACAAGAGATCTAACCAAAGAAACAAAAATGCTTGTAAACTCACTGCTATCATGGGCAAGACGTTCTATTGAGATTTTGCCCTAATTTTATTTCTCCGCTCCCTGGTTATGACATGGTGCAGACAGTCTTCCTCCTGGCTGCCAATAAAAAGATACAAATCAAATCCTGATATTACACTGAGGAAGAGAGTTGGGAAAGTATTATTTTGGTTTCTACAGTCTCCAAAGTAGCTTCCCTGGTCTCTCACCACCGCCCAGTTAATGACCAGTTCATTGTGTTTTGGCATCAAGACATGATGTAATTGCAACATTAACCACAAAAAGTACTTTTTATTCATTCAGTCAATGTGGTCTTCTCTAGTTGGGTCAGCATTTAATGCCTTTCCCTGATTATCCTTGAGAAGGTGATAGTGAGTTGCCTTCTTGAGCTGCTGCAGTTCATTTGGAGTAGGCAGATCCACAATAGTTAGTGGGTGAGTTCCAGGAAATTGACTCAGTGGCACTGAAGATATGATGATATATTTCCAAGTCAGGATGATGAGGGGAGGGGAGCTGGTGTTCCCATGTATCTGCTGCCCTAATCCTTCTAGATGGCAATCGTCATGGGTTTGGAAGGTGCTGTGCAAGGTACGTTTGTGAATTTCTGTGGTCCATTTTGTATACTGCACACATTGTTGCTGCTGAGCATTGATGGTGGAGGGAGTGGATGTTTGAGGATGGGATGCAGATCCAGTGGGCTGCTTTGTTCTGGATAGTGTTATTGAGTGTTGCTGGAGCTGCTCATGTCCAAGCAAATGGGGCATATTTCATTGCACTTCTGAATTGTGCCTTGAAGATGGCGGACAGGCTCTGGGGACCCAGGAGGTGAATTATTTGCTGCAGGATTCTTCGCCTCTGAACAGCTCTTGTATCACTTGCATTTACATAGCTAGTTCAGTTTCTGGTCAATGGTAATTCCCCAGGATGTTAATAGAGGAGGATTCAGCAATAATAGTACTTTTGAATGTTTAGGGGCATTGGCTAGATTCTCCTTGTTGAAGATAGTCACCGCCTAGCACTTGTGTGCTATCCATGTTTCTCGACACCTATCACGTCTGCAAACTATCCTGGTCTTGTATTTGGATATTGAGTGCTTCAGCATCTGAGGAGCCATGAAATAATACTGAACATTATGCATTCTTTGCGAAATATTCCCAATTCTGGCTTTATGCTAGATACAGATAGCCTCGTAAAATCACAGAATTGTTAAGGTGCAGAAGGATGCTGATCGCTCTGCAACAGCGCTCCAACTGAGCACCATGATTTAGTACCTTCCTTCTGCCTTTTAGCCATACCTTTGTACATTGTTTCTATTCAAGTAATCAGCCAACCCTCTCTCAAACTCTTCAATTGAAACCTGCCTTCACCACATTTTGAAGCAGTGCATTCCAAACAAAGTTTTCCTTCATTTTACTTTTGTTTCTTTTCAAAATCACTTCAAGTCAGTCCCTTTTCCTGCTTGATTCACTTCCGTCAGAAAGAGTTTCTCCCTATCTGCTCTAGTAACCCTGTTCATGACTTTGAAAACTTCTTCCAGATCTCTTCTTAGCCTTTTTCTCTCCAAGGGAACAGTTATATTGTTTCCAATCTATCCCCGTAATTGAAGTTTCTGATGCCTGGAACCATTCTTGTAAATCGCTTCTACTGACTCTCCAATTTGGTCACATCCTCCCTATGGAACGGAACCCAGAACTGAACCCAATACTCCAGCTTGGAGGGCTAACAAGTATCTTATACAAGTTCAGCATCAGCTCCAAGCTCTTGTAATCTATGCTCCAATTAATAAAGTTCATGATTATTATGCTTTAGTAACTGCTGTCTCCATCTGTCCTGCCACTTTCAGCATCACAGTGGCAGCAAGATAACCATGTTTTAAATGCTCCCACATGGACCATTTCGCAACATTTTTAAGGCAGATTTTTATGTCCAGCAAAGAACCCTTAGCCCTCTGAAAAATTAAAATGTAGCCAGCATTCGTTCAGTCACTGGTAAAGAAAGACTTCAGCGTGCATGATATGAACATCACTAGTTTCCTTATTCTAAGAATGGCCTCAGGGTGCAGCCATATTTCTAATGTCCCTCTGTTCTCCATAGCCTTTAATTAGTTGTTCTCAGAACAACATCTGTGCAGCAAGATTCCTACAATGCGATGTGAGAGAGGGATCTTTTTACAAGTCCACGTGCCAGTGGGAATTCTTGCTTGGGGCTTGAATTGGAAAACAATGGCCAGCAAATATCTGAATCTTGCACAGCGCTTTCCTGTTGGAAGCTGAGGGCAGTAAAAGTAAGCCCCGTGGTGATAACAAGAGAGAGAGTTAAATGTGGGTAAAACATATTTGGAATTCTTAACAGCTTAAATGTAGGATATGACAAATTCACCATTTAATGGGCAGAAGTGATCAGTTACAGTGCAATACAGCTGCACCACAGCTGCCTTGCTACACTCAAGTGTTAACTCTGTAGTTGCTGAAGACCAGAATAACTACATATCCCGGAATGCATTCACAATGACTTGATAATCCATTAGCCTTTCAAATAGGGCATTTCCTGTTTCAAAATCTGAAGCTTCTAGGCCAGAGTCTGAAGTTGTATCATCTTTAATCAGAAAGAAAAAAATTTCTCCACACTTTCAGATGCTTTTCAGTGAGTGACACCATAAAACTATTGTCCCGGATAGAACATTTTTACCCTTCTCTACATATTCTAAAGAAAAATAAGTTGCATTTATAAATCACCTTTTACCAT
Organism: Hemiscyllium ocellatum; assembly: GCF_020745735.1. Classification (NCBI taxonomy): domain Eukaryota; kingdom Metazoa; phylum Chordata; class Chondrichthyes; order Orectolobiformes; family Hemiscylliidae; genus Hemiscyllium; species Hemiscyllium ocellatum. The sequence continues at coordinate 126,662,868 of NC_083403.1, read as the reverse complement.
CTCAGGTTCTCTTGAGGCATGTTGGTCAATGATGTACATTGAACGTGAAGTTGCTAAGTCATGGAGGGCACAGTTGAATGACAGTATTGCAAACAGTGTTGGGATAATGCCTGATGATCTGATTTAGTGACATTGGCTGAAGATAAAATTTAAGCCAAAACACACATTCCAGTCCTTCTTTCAAACACTGCCTTGGGATCTTATGTAATTGTGGAAGAGGGCAGTCGGGTCTTCAGTTTAACATGTAATCCAAATAACAATCCCTCTAACAGCACAATGCAGCCTCAGTACAGATTAGACTTTGCGTTCAGGAATTTCTAGAACCAAGTTCCAGACCCAGAAGGAAAATCATCACCACTAAGCCCCAAATGATTCAGCTACAACTTCAATTTTAATGTCTTTCAAACTCCATTCCCTTCCCAAAAATGCCTAAACATACATCCCAACAGCTCCTTCCCCACTGCTATTAAACCTCTGAGTGGACCTCTCAAACTTAAAATCCAATGTCAATCTTGCTTTTTGTGCACCCTCTTTGCGTCTGTAACTTTGTATTCTTTGCTCTGATCTATCACACGCTGAGATTTGTATGGTAGAATCTGCCTGTACTGCACACAAAACAAAACTTTTCACTGCCCCCAGGCACACATGACAATAATAAACCACATTAAAAATTTGTAAAAGAATTAAATATGATATTGAGGTGGAGGCAGATTCAATCGAAACATTCAAAAGGAAATTGAATGGATATATGAAACGGAGCAATGTGCAATGTTATTGGGAAAAGGCAGTGTAATGGCAGTAAGTGAGGTGCTCATTTGGAATGCTAGCACTGATATGATGGTGACAAAAGGCTTCTTTCTACACTGCATCAATCCTGTGACTGAATTCCCCAGCTTTACAAGAAACCACAGTTAATGGATATCTTCATTAACTAGCATTTTATTGCTGGAATTGCTTTTGATGCGATGGGAGAAATTATATTGAATAGTTGTCTTTTGAATGTTGCTATTAGAATTAGAGGGGGTCAATTCAGAACAGAAATGCGGAGACATTTCTTCAGCCAGAGGGTGGTGGGCCTGTGGAATTCATTGCCGCAGAGTGCAGTGGAGGCCGGGACTCTAAGTGTCTTCAAGGCAGAGATTGATAGATTCTTGATGTCACGAGGAATTAAGGGCAACGGGGAGAATGCTGGTAAGTGGCGTTGAAATGCCCATCAGCCATGATTGAATGGTGGAGTGGACTCGATGGGCCGAATGGCCTTACTTCCACTCCTATGTCTTATGGTCTTATAATTCCCTTATTCCCAACTGTTTTATATCTCGAACAAAGAAGATATTGACTTCTGAATTCTCATTGCATTTGCTCTACTTTTAACATTTTTGGAACTCCACATTGAAAATGACATCAACATGGAAGAAAAATTTCAGTGAAATAAATCTTCATGGATTTCTAAATTCCAATGAATGAACAACAACTCACATTTATATGGCACCTTTAAAGTGATACAGTATCCCAAGGCACCTCACAAGAGCATTAGAAAACAATGCTCATATCCTGAATTAGGATCTCCTGATCTGACCTGGAGACTTGTGAAGATGTAAAAAATCTCTACTGAATATTTTCTCTTCGCTGACATCTGGGGACTTGTATTTGGGTTGGGAAACCGTCCCTTAACCCAGTCAGATCTCATGAAACCTGGCAGCTCAAGAGAAGTGAGAAGTGCTTTGGAAGACAGGTAAGTGTATCATACAGATAAAGCTGGAGCGCTTTTCCTGGATTCCCCATTCTCTTCCCCATCAAACCACCATCTCCTTACAAAGGAATAAGGGAGTTGGACATCTTTCATTGAACAAAACAAAGGTAGCAGAAAGTCTATCTATAGCATACAGTTTTATCTACAATAAAGTTCAATGCTGTTGATTCACAAGAGTACAGAGAATTATTATTGTTGATTCCTCTGCTGAATTGAACAAATTTACCAGAAACAATATGTGTTGCATTAATGATATCTCTGTCCAACTTAACGTTGTGAAAGTCTGCTTTTCAACAGGTGAGTCCTGAAAAGATTAGGTTATATTAACTGTAATTTCATTAACTCAATTAATAATTCACCTTCAGAAGAACAACTAAACCAAAGCATTAGTGTTGACGTACAATTTCCAAATTGTCTGCACTATAGCATTGATATACTTTGAGTTGCTTTGAAGTACAGTGGCAGTGCTTTCTAAATCAACCCATAATTTGAGCTTCTTGTGTGTTCTTGTAAAAAGTATGATTTCAATTGATGAAATATTGGTTTCTTTGATTCATACTTGGAGAATGATGTGTCACTAATTTGAAACCTCCTTGAGGTGGTTGCATGCAGTTCTTGCTTCATCCATAGGCTTGCAATAGTTATCAAATAGTTGCATGGCGTATTACCAGATTTGTGGTGGCTGTGGAAAATCATCAGAGAAAAGGCTGAAGGGATGGCTGGATGCTTGAGGCAATATGCTCATAGCATTGTTTATGGTCCAGCAGGAACAGGGGTGTTTATTTACACTCTTACTCCCCATGATCACCAAACTCCTTCGCCCCCGCCAAACCCCTGCCCCCCCCCACCCCCACCATCCATAATCTGACACCAGCCTGTCACCTCCAGTTCCTCACGTGATCACTGGCTCTCCCTCCTACCAGATCATCTATTCCTGCAATTTTTTTGAGGTCCCATGCTGACAGGGCACCTGTTCCTCAGCTGTTTTGCAAACTGACGGACAGACAGTCAATCTATCTTGCAGTCTGTTGGGAAAGCGGCTAATCTTTTTAGAGAGAAGCCTGCAGTTAATTGCAAAAGAATATGCAGGAGACTAGTACTTCTGGGCTCCTTGTCTGGAAATCACTCTTAATAACCCCAAATAATGTAGGGCAGAAACTCCAGTATGAAGTTAAACTTGACAAAGCCTAATGCTCACATATCGGTTTTTAGCAGTGAACAAAAAGGTTGCTTTTTGGGACATGTCAGTCCTGATGGTGCAGTTGTAACAACTGTCTGAAAGTGAGGACTGCAGATGCTGGAGGTCAGAGTCAAGAGTGTGGTGCTGGAAAAACACAGCAGGTCAGAAAGCATCTGAGCAGCAGGAGAGCCAGTGTTTTGGGAGGAATGATGAAGAGCTTATGTCCGAAATCTTGACTCTCCTGTTCTTTGGATACTGCCTGACCTGCTGTATTTTTCCAGCACCACACTCTCGACAACGGTCTGATAAATCCAGCAACTGAGGAACTGCAAGATATGTCAGTCATTGGTTACACAGCTGAGATCAAGCTGAATTGTATGAGTGGCATTTACAATGGCATGGAGTGTATAATCTTATCAGATAGTGGCACAATATTGTATTTCCTACCATGACACAGCGTAAACCAATGTAACTATCTTTAAAAAGTTGACATTGAATCTTGATCCAATGTGCATTGTTTCAGACAACTTGACTGTTGTGTGTTTTTATGATTTGGGATAAATTCTTTTGCTTAATTTAAAACTAGCAACACAGAAAAGATTTATCCCGTACAGTAATCTGTAAAAATTCAAGTGACCAAGAACTATGTAAAGTAAAAATTAACAACTTTATTTCTTAAAATATAACAGAATAATTAACTAACCACTATTTACAATTTCTCTCTCTAACCTATCTTTTAGCTTCCCTTCTATAATACTAGTTTGATAAAACTCCCAATTAAGATTTACAAAATAACACTTCGTATCTCAAAACCAGGCAACTGTAGGCTCTTATCTTCAGATCTTCCTGTGTCTTCTTTTCTCCTTGTTAGGAATTTCTGCATCACAGGTTACTGATTTAAAGAGAGACATTTTTCAAGCAGTCCGTTACATGTTAGGACTTGGCAGCTCTCCTCTCAACTGTTCAATTTTCCTTGGTCTTATATTCCCCCCCACCAAGGCATCAGATTATCATTGGCTTTTAAGATAGTCAATATACTCAATTCAAACTGGATTGGAGTTTGATATTTTTTGAGGTATATTTTAACTGATTGGCCGAATTTGAATTTGCTTTTGTCTCCAGGCAACAAGCTAATCGAATTGTTTGACCAGTGTTACATTGTTGTCTTAGTGAGAACACGTGGAGCTGTGTCCAGTAGTTCTGCTGCTTTTAACTCTTTTAAAGATACACCCACATCTTTGCAACAGTGTATCATGTGAGAAAAATAATATTTTGCAAATAAACCCCAGAATTAGTCTACGTTGGCGATCAGCTCTTCAAACCACAATTAATTTACCAGTTTGTTAAAAATAATGATATTTCAACACAAAGATAAAAAGGAAAGGACTAGAAATCTGAAATGAATTATGGAAAGATATGGCAGATTGGTCAGCATTGAAAATTAAAAAGCAAGTGAGTGATTTAAGTGCAATCTTTTTTCAAAGTTACATAATAATGCTAATCCTTCCTCAGAAAGACAGGTTTGGTGTAATCTTTTATTTTCTTAAATAATGGATATTATATTTGAGATGATATTATATTTGAGGCAATTGATTAACAGGTGAGTTAAAAAATTGTATTGCTTCTGACCCAAATTGGGAATGAAAGAATGCCCTTTACAATGGAGGCCTCCGCATCCAAGCCACTTCAAGTATGCTTTATTTATTTACAAATTCAGTTGCAGCATTGCTAATATGCTGGGAGTTGTTGCCCATCCTTTGAATGGATGGTGAATACTTTGTGCTGCTGTGATGTGGTGTACATGTAGTTAGTGAGGGAATACCAAGATTTTGACACAGCAACAACATCCCTTGTCCTATTGATTTGCTCTTTTAATGTCTTTCTCTAGTCCAATATCTCACGACACTTCTCCTTTTAGTTCCAGATTTCCCTGTCCCACCTTGCTTACTCTGAATGTTGAGCTAAAACAGACTTCATTGTTATTGAGAGCTGCTGTCCCTTTTTCCACCCTCCAAACTTATTAAGGAATTAAATATTCATGAGACTGTGTTGGATAGATTTGTGATCCACAAGGGTGGACAGGAAAGCAGAACTGAGGCTGCAGTCAGATCTTCTGTGTTCCTATCAAATGGTGGAGTTGGCTGGAATGGCCTGCTCCTCATTTACATGTTCCTTTAATTGGTGTATTCTTTTCATGTTTTAGGCAGCAGCAAGTCCTCACAGAGTTTAAAAATGTCTTGAGGTCAGAAAGTTTCTTAAAGTGTTCTTTAATTTTATTGTTGTTATCTCCACAGTTTGTTCAAAATGTTCAGTGCTACAAAACAATGTGTATGAATACAGTTAAAAATTACATAACACCAGGTTGTAGTCCAACAGGTTAACTTGGAAGCACTAGCTTTCGGAGCACTGCTCCTTCAACAGGTAGCTGTGGAGCAGGATCATAAGACACAGAATTTATAGCAAAAGATCACAGTATCATGCAACTGAAATGTTATATTGATCAAACCTAGATTTAGTAAAGTCCTTCATCTTTTCAAATGGGTTGCGGGTTTCATTAATATGTAAATCCCAGAACTTCTTTTAACTCACATTCTTGAGATAACTTAAGGTTTATAAACAAAAAAGGTGACATCTTAGCTCAGACAATGCATTAAAGGTATAGGTGCAAATGTGTTGCTGGTCAAAGCACAGCAGGTTAGGCAGCATCTCAGGAATAGAGAATTCGACGTTTCGAGCATAAGCCCTTCATCAGGAATAAGAGAGAGAGAGCCAAGCAGGCTGAGATAAAAGGTAGGGAGGAGGGACTAGGGGGAGGGGCGATGGAGGTGGGTTAGGTGGAAGGAGGTCAAGGTGAGGGTGATAGGCCGGAGTGGGGTGGGGGCGGAGAGGTCAGGAAGAGGATTGCAGGTTAGGAGGGCGGTGCTGAGTTGAGGGAACCGACTGAGACAAGGTGGGGGGAGGGGAAATGAGGAAGCTGGAGAAATCTGAATTCATACCTTGTGGTTGGAGGGTTCCCAGGCGGAAGATGAGGCGCTCCTCCTCCAGCCGTCGTGTAGTTGTGTTCTGCCGGTGGAGGAGTCCAAGGACCTGCATGTCCTCGGTGGAGTGGGAGGGGGAGTTAAAGTGTTGAGCCACGGGGTGATTGGGTTGGTTGGTTCGGGCGGCCCAGAGGTGTTCTCTGAAGCGTTCCGCAAGTAAGCGGCCTGTCTCACCAATATAGAGGAGGCCACATCGGGTGCAGCGGATGCAATAGATGATGTGTGTGGAGGTACAGGTGAACTTGTGGCGGATATGGAAGGATCCCTTGGGGCCTTGGAGGGAAGTGAGTGTGGAGGTGTGGGCGCAAGTTTTACATTTCCTGCGGTTGCAGGGGAAGGTGCCGGGGGTGGAGGTTGGGTTGGTGGGGGGTGTGGATCTGACAAGGGAGTCACGAAGGGAGTGGTCCTTGCGGAACGCTGATAGGGGAGGGGAGGGAAATATATCCTTGGTGGTGGGGTCCGTTTGGAGGTGGCGGAAATGGCGGCGGATGATACGTTGTATGCGCAGGTTGGTGGGGTGGTAGGTGAGAAGTCTGTCTGTATCTCAATCTTGAGGTTGACTGGTTCTATTGTCAAAGTAGGAATTTATAAAATATTACATGGATTGACTGCCTGCAGATTGTGCACTTTTTAAGCAAAATAGAATGTCTCTGCAAATACAATTCTGCAAAAGCAAAATCATCCATAGACTTAAATGTGTGTTCATTACAGAGAGAGAGAGAGAGAGAGAGAGAGAGAGAGTGCATGTGTGTGAGTGTGAGTACACGTGAGAGAGTAGGTGTTTGTGTCTGTGTGTTCTTGGTAGAGTGTGTCTGTGAGTGTAATGGAGTATAAGCCTGTGAGAGGTTGTGTGCGTGGATGTGAGTATGTGTGGGAGTGTAAGAGAGGGTCTGTATGAGTGTGTGAGCATGTAAGAGTTCATGTGTGTGTGCGCATGAGAGACTGTACAGGAGGAAGTGAGGACTGCAGATGCTGGATATTATCAGGAAGGGCTGATGAAGGGCTTATGTGTGAAACTTTGATTCTCCTGCTCCTCGGATGCTGCCTGACTTGCTGTGCTTTTCCAGCACCACACTCTTGACTGAGAGAGTGTATAGAGCATTGGGGTGACCTGTAGTATGACATGAACCCAAGGTCCTGGTTGAGGCCATCCTCATGGACACCAAACTTGGCTACCAGTCTCTGCTTGGCCACTCTAGGTTGGTTGGATTATAACCTGGTGTTGTGCGATTTTTAACTTTGCCCACCCCAGTCAAACACTGGCACCTCCACATCATGTATAAGTCTGGATTTACCAGACTCTTACTGCTGTGTTTGATGGCAGGGAAGAATGGGCAATTTGCCTGCTGTTGACCTTCCTAATCCTGTCTCTGCAACAATCCATGGGGCCCAATTGCAGTCCCTCAGTGACCTGTTATTGACCACTTAAAGACCTCAACCCACCAGCACGGGAATTTTACCATGGTGGGGGCAAGGCCACATCATGTGGACAGCCTGGCAGCTTTAGCTGTTTGGGATGGTATTGGGCAAAAGGGTATCTCACACACACACGCACATACACACCTACCTCTGCATACCCTGTTGGACCTTTGACTTGTGTGATGTACATCTGCCTCTATGAAGGAGTAAATCCTATTCAAGAGCCCTCCTGGTTTATGAAATGGTCAGTCACTGTCCTGTCACAGCAGTGCTCCTGGGAGTATGGTCAGTGCTGAGACTACTATAATCCTCAAGGAAGATGTGTGTCTGCCCAACCTTTCCTAATTTCTGTGTCACTTCAGACAGTCTTTGTGTGTACAAGCTGCTTACTCTACTGCACAACTGGTTTCAGTAACACCACTGGGGAACCCAAATAACTCATTACAATACTCTAAGGCACTTTAGAAAAATATTTTTCAAAAATGATCTTATTGTAATTTCGGTGCCTGCCCAGCCAGCTAATGTAAGTGCAGGGCCACCTCGGAAATGAATGCTTGTTATTTGCAGACTGATCTGTAAAGACACTCCAGGACCTTCATGGTTCATGCTTGGTGTCCTGGTACCACATGAGTAGGTTGGGGTGTGTGATCCCAGGCTAGGTGTCTAGCCTTTAAAGGGAAGCTTCATTATTGGGCAGCTTGTCAGAGAGCTTCTGTAATGTGTTGGATGAGCCTGTTGTCAACTCATGTGGGTTTGTAGTGCAATATACCAAGAGTATGCAGTCATTCATGGGGCATGAAGCCTCAGATATATCAGCAAGGCTGATCATTATGGGGATTCTCTATCTAGTTGGGGCTAGGAAATGAAATCTCCGACTGTCTGTCTTCCTGTTGGTCTGTGGGAGAGTTGATTTATACCCTGAGCCTTTGTATCATGAAGGAAGCATGTTGTCTTCTCTCAGCATTGGATCCATCCCACCAAATTACCCTGCCACAAGATTGTAGCTAGGCCCGGTCAGGCCTGAACTCCAAAACTGGGTTGCAGCCACCTTCCATCTCCCTTCTCGTATACAGTACCCACTGAGGAGGTGTATTGGTTGGGAGGAGAGCCGAAACCAGTTCCACGGGGTTAAGACAATAGTTAATGGGGGTCGTTACCTTTCATGGCAAAGGGGCGGCACGGTGGCACAGTGGTTAGTACTGCTGCCTCACAGCGCCAGGGACCTGGGTTCAATTCCCGCCTCAGGCGACTGACTGTGTGGAGTTTGCACATTCTCCCCGTGTCTGCATGGGTTTCCTCCGGGTGCTTCGGTTTCCTCCCACAGTCCAAAGATGTGCGGGTCAGGTGAATTGGCCATGCTAAATTGCCCGTAGTGTTAGGTAAGGGGTATATGTAGGGGTATGGGTGGGTTGCGCTTCGGCGGGTCGGTGTGGACTTTTTGGGCCGAAGGGCCTGTTTCCACACTGTAAGTAATCTAATCTAAAGAATGTTTGAATGGAGAAATTTTAATCTGATGATTTCGGAAGAAGCAAAACTGCTTTATACTTCAAAAATAACAAACAAGTTTCCTCTGGCTTTCACTGCGGTGACTCATCCCCACCTTTGAAGTGTTTGAAAACTGCACAGAGCAAATTTAATCTTTCAGCCTGTTCCTGTTATTTAACAGAATGTGGTAAATCTAGAGAAACAGAGTTAAACTGACATTACTGATTGCTAAAGTCACAGGGGGTGGAATGGGTCTCCTCCAGCAGTGAGCAATGGATGTGGAATGAATCGACAGTCCGTTTTGCACAGAAAAGAAAACCAGACAGAGTATAATTACTGTGATTATGTGATGCTGCCAATAATCTCCACTGCCTTTTAAACAAAATGCTGGCATCTCTACTCATGCAAGATTTTTTTATACATTCACTTTGTTTTCACATCATTAACAGAAATATGCACAAAATATTTACAGGATGCCTTGGATTAATTTAGTTTTCCTTCTGTTCTGATGTGATATGTGTTGTGCAATGTACTACTTGTATGCTGCTCACACCCCGCCTTCATCTTGGCGCAGATATTCACAATGAGGTGGTAAAATTGTATGTCAATACTAAACACATCCAGAAGATGGTGCCCTTGTGCCACCAAACTCAATTGATCTTGTACATCTAGAATCAACGCTGAAATGTTTGAATGTGTCAGTGAGGCTGTAGTTGATTATTTTGTGGAATACACAGCTGATTATTTTAGATTCAATCTATGGAGGATGTGTAGAATAGCAAATATGCTGTAGTACATTATAAGCAGCAACAAATGTTATTCCTGGAATGCTATAAACCACAAAATTATAGAACATTACATAGAAACGCAGAAAGGAAACATTTAACTGAATTGGTCCATTTGGTGTTTATATTTCAGTAGAACCTCTCCCAATCTAATTACTTCTTCCTAGCCTACATCCACCCTCCCTTCCCTTGGTATCTCTTTATTTATTTTATCATGTATACATTTAGCCTTCCCTTAAACACATTAGTCGATTACAGCTATTAATTTCCACATCCACACAGTGGTTACCTAATGGTGATTGTTCTGGACTCATTCATCAATGAAAACAATTGCTCCACATTTATCCAATCAAAACCTTTCACCTTTTGAAATCCCATGATCATCTGATAAAAGGCGAAAAATCTGCTGATGCTGGAAATCAGAAACTAGGACTGAAATTGGGGAAAAACACAGCAGGTCTGGCAGTAACTGTGGAGAGAAATCAGAGTTAATCTTTCAGGTCCAGTGACCCTTCCTCAGAACTGGTGATGAGGTTCAAACTATTTTCATTGATTCAATCCTTCTCCTGACAGTAATTCCAGGGAGAAGGAACAGTTGCCAGATTGCTGGGGCCCAGTCACATGATTTGATCTGGCCTTATGGAATAGAATGTCATGCATTTCAATGTTTGGAACCTTATCTCATTATACGTTACATGATTTTGACTGTCTTGCCTGTTGTTGATGAATTTATACCTTGATATATTTAGAGTCATGGGGTCACAGAGATGTACAGCATGGAAACAGACCCTTCAGTCCAACTCGTCCATGCCGACCAGATATCCCAACCCAATCTAGTCCCACCTGCCAGCACCCAGCCCACATCCCTCCAAACCCTTCCTATTCATATACCCATCCAGATGCCTTTTAAATGTTGCAATTGTACCAGCATCCACCACATCCTCTGGCAACTCATTCCATACACGCGCCACCCTCTGTGTGAAAAAATTGGTCTCTTTTACAGTTTATCTTTCCCCTCTCATCCTAAATCTATGCCCTCTAGTTCTGGACTCTCTGACCCCAGGGAAAAAAAAACTTTGCCTATTTATCCTATCCAGGCTCCTCATGATTTTATAAACCTTTATACATACATACTGGGTCAAATTATTTGCCATGATTTACAGAAAGTCATACAGATCTTAAAAGTTCTTGTTTTATCTGTACAAATGTTTCTTGAATTATTTTAGCTGCCATATTCTACGTATGAATGTTGGAAACTTTAACAACATGATCTGTAACAAAATGTGATGTAGTTTGCTCCCGGTTCTCCTGGAATAAAGACTTGTTCTAAAACTGCTTGCTCATGCCACTTCTCATCCAGTATTGCTCACTAGAAGCCCAATGCTTTCTCTTGGATACTGTCTGGAGCTTTCACATCACTGAGTTAAAGTTACATTGGAATCTGCATTAAATCATTGAGCCCCCAATTCTCCATGATTTAGGAGGCTCTGGAGCTTCTGCCTTGCTGTGGAAAGCTGAGGTTTGAAATGGTGGCGAGCTGGAATCCAGTCCCCAGTTTAACTTCACGCTCACTAATTCATCAAATAAGGAGGAGGAGAGGCCATTCTGCCCACTTTGCCAATGGCAGATCTGATTGTGGCATTAATGCTTAACCCCCCTTGCCCCACCCCCAATACCTTTTGACTCCCTCATTAGTCAAGAATTTATTTACCTCTGTCTAAAACGTATAAAATTTCCCTGCCTTCATGACTGGAGTAGAAACCCATAATCCTCAGAGAGCAAAACATGCTCCTTTATCTCATACTTCAGTGGGACACACCTCAACTTTAAATTGTTTCCCAGATTCCAGTTCGCCCACAAGTGAAGATGTCCTTTCAACATTCACCCTGACAAATTTTCTTTGGATCTTCTATGTTTCAATAAGATCACCCTTCATTCTTTTTAAACTCCAACCCGGCCCTGACCTATCCATGTAATTCTCGCATTTTTGCATATGTCGGATGACAGTGACAAATGAAAGGAAAGAACTTACTTCTTTTTACTGCCTTGACACCTCAACATGCTTTACAGTTTGTGCAGTACCTTACAAGTGTTGTCTCTGCTGTAATGTAGCCAATTCACACATTGTAAGCTTCCACAAACACCAAACAAACAGAAGATTAGATCATCCACTTTCTCAGGTGTTAAGAAGTGTGCTGAGAGATCTTCTCTGTCTACCTCAGAGCAGTCACGGCCTTCATTGAACATAAAAACAAATCACAGGAAAATCTCAGCTGGCCTGGCAGTATCTGTGGATAGAGAAGCAGAGTTAATATTTCAGATCCAGAGACCCTTCTTCAGAATGGGTTTAATATCTCAGCACTGCACTGTGTACAAGTCATTGCGAAGAGACACTGAGTATAGCAGTCTTGTGATTCAGAAACTAGAATGCTACCAATTGAACAAAACCTTAGATATGAGTTTTGTGAGGGAATATTTCAGTATTTCACAGGCAATCTCACACTAAGCCTATGATTTAGTAACAGACTCAATCATAGGCACACAGATTATATCCAGAGTCACTGCCAGTTAGAGACCAGGGAAACAATGAGAGGTTCCACTTCATTCCACTGGCTTGGTAATTGTGGAAGAATAATTTCTGTTTGCTCTGATTTTGCTAAAATAAGGGTGTAGGCATGAAGGAATGTTTGAGATGACATTGTTGTATCTGAAGGAGTGACAATGATAGATAGAATCACTGAAATAGATGAATCATTCCCATGATTGTGAGGCTGAATCGGCTGCTGCTGTTTTCCCTGGAGCATAAGAGGCTGAGATGGACAACTCAGAGAGGTTTATAAAATCATGAGGAGTCAAGGATCTTTTTCCCAGGGTGGGGGGAGTCCAAAAATGGAGGGCATAGATTTAAGATGAGAAGGGAAAGATTTAAAAGGGACCTAAGGAGTAACTTTTTCACGCAGAGGGTAGTGAGTGAATGGAATGAGCTGCCAGAGGAAGTGGTGGAGGCTAGTACGATTACATTTAAAAGGCCATCTATATGAATAGGAAGGCTTTAGAGGGATATGAGCCAAATGATGGCAAATAGATTAATTTAAGATATCTGATTGGCATGGGCAAGTTGACCCAAAGGTTCTCTTCCTGTGCTGTACATCTCTATGACTCTATGATTCTATATTAATTTGGAGGCTTAAAGTGAGACCGGGTGCAATTTCTCACATCCTGTCTGAGCTTTTAAAACAATGATTAGGAAATGGTGACTTCATCATAAAAACAAGGTAGGAGTGGAGAGAAATGTTCTCGAAACCATCACTTTTTCACTGTTACATCAAAAAGTGACGCGTTTACAGCTTTTCAGCAGCCCACTGAACACATACCGAAAGATTTAACCATGTTAGGATCATCTGTCATTGCAAATGTCATCAGGCGTGGTTTCAGTAGCGTCAGGGTTGGGAAATATCACCACCCTTCGCATCTCTTGGCTGATCTCATTTCCACCAGTTTTGTGGAGAGGAGCCGTTTCAGTTTGGGAGTGACAGTGAGTCCAGGCTGGCAGTCCTGACCTGGGTGTTGCAACCGGCCAAACTTGGAGGGAAATGCTAGCAGCGCAGCCCGACAATAAATGTTGAATTTGAAACTGCTGCCAACTTGAGGCCATCTGCTGCAGCGAGGTGAATGCAAGGGAACTGCTCAATGATGCCAGCAGTACTGACTCCCCTAAGTAACTTCCATCCTGATTGTCACAATTCAAGAATGTTTTCTCTTCAAGTCTCTGTTGACAAACTATCTGATCTAGGTTTTAAATGTTAGCACAGATAAGCAAAATAAATAAATTAAACGCCTGCATAAAATAAACAGGTAGACCATTTAAAAGTGAGGAGAAAGTGAGGACTGCAGATGCTGGAGATCAGAGCTGAAAATGTGTTGCTGGAAAAGCGCAGCGGGTCAGGCAGCATCCAAGGAGCAGGAGATTCGACATTTCGGGCATAAGCCCTTCATCAGGAATAAGCCATTCCTGATGAAGGGCTTATGCCCGAAACGTCGAATTTCCTGTTCCTTGGATGCTGCCTGACCCGCTGCGCTTTTCCAGCAACACATTTTCAGCATTCAAAAGTGGGATAAGGAGGGATTTCTTCAGAGCCCGGTCTTTGGTTACGTTCAAGCCCAGAGCAATAGATTTTTCGTTACTAATGACAGCAAGGAGACTGACCCTGGGTGAGCCAACTAGCTGCGATCTACAATGATGGAGAAGGCTTGAGGGGCTGAATGGCCTACTTTTGCTCCAAGATCTGAGCCACAAGTTGTCTTATACATCACATGAACACCCTGGTATGTTAATTTTCAGCTCATTGCCCACACTGAGACTGATTTTGGAAGAGAGGTGACCTTTGCACACAGATTACATCCAGAGTCACTGCCAAGTAGAGACCAGAGAAACAATGAGAGGTTCCATTTCATTCGTCGGTCACAAATTTGCAGGGAAGTTACAGGGAGGTGCAAAGATTAGAAAGTAATCATAATGGAACACTTTATTTGCCCTAATACTAGGGCATTAATAGTGTAAGTGACAGCTAGCCACAAAAAGACTCTCTCCCTCATAGCCCTACACACAGATAAAAAAAACCACTATTCTGACTGGGACAACACATCTATCCTGGGACAGGCTAAGCAAAGACATGCCAGAGAATTCCCAGAGGCCTGGCACTCCAACGAAAACACCATAAACAAACACATAGATCTAGATGCCATCTATCAACCCCTCAGAAAACGAACAGGAAATGACATCACCACAAACCCCAGGAACCCCATCCAGGACAAACATATAAATAGAAAGCAGGTGACAACAGCTTCACTTCACTCGGAGGTCGCCACTGATGATGTTACCTAGCCAGGTAATGAAACATCTGGATATCAAACCGACAGCTCAGTGAGCAAACCTATGCCCTAAAGTGTAAGTGACAGACAGGAGACAAATTTGTGTTTGGCGATATTTTCTTGATCAGTATGATTCTTGCCCAGTAAGGAATGGGATCTGATCCTGGGGAATGAGGAGAGTCGTATCAGTAGGAGAATACTTAGTGGATAGTGATCATGGGATCATAAGGTCTAGGTTCACAAGAAAAAGGAGGAAACCAGATAAAAATAATTAATTGGAGGAAGATCAGATTCAATGGGGTAAGAACAGATGTGGCTCAGATAAACTGGGAAATAAGGTTGATAGCCAAAGCAGTAATGACTCCTTTCAAAGAGAAAATAGGTTAAGTGTATTGGGTAGAGTTAACATCCATTGCTACAAGGGAAAGGGTGGAAGATACAAATCTAGAGCTCCTTAGGTGATGGCTAATTGCTGGCAAATAGGACTAGATTAGTTTAGGACATCTGACTGGCATAGAGGAGTTAGACCAAAGGGTCTGATTCCGTGCTGTACATCTCCGTGACACTATGCAGTATGATAAAGGAGATAAATAAGGCAAATACCAGACGTGAGAAAGTTAAAACAATTAAAATCCAAACTGAGTCTAACAAGTTTAGGGGAAAGTGAGAAAAGGAATTAGAGAAGCAAAGAGTGGGAATGAGAAGAGACTGGCAGCTAATATTTTGGAGAATTAAAAAGCTTTCTCGAGACAAGTAAGTAGGAACCGTAAATGACATACTGCATGGAGGCAGGAGTCATGACTGACAAACCAATGAGATTTCCTTATAATTGTGTTTAAAAAGGTAGACAATGCTATCAAAGGTGCAGTGAAAGGGGAGGGGGGTAGCTAAGATGCTGAAGGTAGCCAGGTGGGCTAAACAATGGAAAATATTGAGGTATATGATGTTTTGGCTCTATTTAAACTTGATATTTCACCAGAACCAGTTGCATCCTCCATCCAGAATGAAGTAAAGATGGAAATAGTAGGGGCACTGATCATAAACCTCCAGTAGTACTGGAGTGGTGCCAGATGAATGGAGAATAGCAACGATCATACTTGTGTAAAAGGCAGCAGGAAGACAAGCCCCACAAATACATCCCAATCAGTTTAACCTTAATGGTGAGAAAACGAATGCCGGTAATCGGCTGAATCTTTGCAGAAGTTGGTTAAGAAGTTGGGTTTCATGGAGGGTCTCTCTCCACTCCAGGTGCCCTTTCCTCATGAGGAGACAAGGCAATGCCTGTAGGCTCCAAGCTAGAGGAGGGACCACATGCAGAAGAAATCTCCTCTCCGCACCCACTTGCAATATTGTGTTCTGTTCTGGTCACCTCATTGTAGGAAAGATGTGGAAGCTTTAGGGAGGGTGCAGAGGAGATTGACCAGGATGCTGCCTGGACTGGAGGACGTGTCTTATGAAGAAAGGTTGAGGGATCCAAGGCTTTTCTCATTGGAGCTAAGAAGGATGCGAGGTGGCTGAAATGAAGGGGCATAATTTTAAGGCAATTGGAGGAAGGTTTAAGGGAGATATCAGAAGTCGATTCTTTACACAGAGAGTCGTGAGTGTGTGGAATGCATTGCCAGCAGTGGTAATAGAATCAGATACACTACAGACATTTAAGCGACTCTTGGTACGCACATGGATATCGGTAAAATGAAAAGTATGTAGGTTAGTTTGAGCTTAGAGTAGGATAAGAGGTCGGCACAACACTGAGGGCCGAAGGGCCTGTACTGTTCTATGTTCCATGTTCTAATCCAGAGGTGGCTGGGCCTTTCACCTCTACCCTGGAGTCACCTGACCAAACCTCCAAGGCCAAGAAGCTGCAGCAGTGTAACCTGGGACTGCAATAGGAGGGAAAGGGAGTAGATCTTCTGAAGGTATATAGGGCGACATGCCAATCTAAGTAAATTCTTAGATTTGTAAATATATGCTGATGTTTCATCATCCACTGGATGTGCAAATCTCTGTTTAGACGCAGCTACGGACTGAAGATCTAGAGACCAGCCACACAATGTGCGGTGGTCCAAGATGAGATGTGCAGTCTATGGGCAAATAACGGGGAGGGGGTGGGGAGAGAGGAGGTGTGCTGTTTTAGCATCTAGACTCCATTTCTTCAGGTAACAAAACATTGCTAGTGTGCTTCATTCATTATGAAACCATGAGATATAGGAACAGAAGTAGGCCTTTCAGCCCATCAAGTCTGCTGCACCATTCCATGAGATCATGGCCGTTCTGATAATGCTCACCCCGACTCAGGCGACTGACTGTGTGGAGTTTGCAAGTTCTCCCCGTGTCTGCGCGGGTTTCCTCTGGGTGCTCCGGTTTCCTCCCACAGTCCAAAGATGTGCAGGTCAGGTGAATTGGCCATGCTAAATTGCCCGTAGTGTTAGGTAAGAGGTAAATGTAGAGGAATGGGTGGGTTGCGCTTCAGCGGGTCGGTGTGGACTTGTTGGGCCGAAGGGCCTGTTTACACACTCTAAGTAATCTAATCTAATCTAATCTAATCTAATCTAACCTAAAGTTTCCTGGCTTTTCCCTATAAAATGTGATTTCCTTATTATGTATGATATGGTCAGGAGTGCATGGGGCAAGGAGGTGGACTGCACAGAGTAGATTAATGCCAAGGGTTCACATGACTCATAGGTTTCCCTCAGTTCAGCATGTGGATGTCTGTGCGTCGCTATTGTCTTTGGAAGGGCTTGTCATTATTCCAAATTGAAATCCCCTTGGTCAGAAAGTTAAATGCATACCCTGAGCACTCTGAGTGGGATTGCAGCCATTTGTATCTCCATTCCACACTTGTTATTGCCAGCAGTGGAAGGAAGCAGTGGTCAGTGCCCGAGCAATGCATTTCAGGCTTAGATTCTTCATACTGGCGAAACCACAGAAGGAAACATTCCCTTCCTGGGTAGTCCTCCCTGTCAATTCCATAGACTTACTACTTCCCCAGCTTCCCACTTGTTTGTCCATCTCAGGCTTCACTTGCCATTTGACATTCCCACAGAGTCCCTAGCCCCAGGTGTGTTGAGTAAACATGCCAGATCCAGTGCTCCATTGAAGCCAGGGTCCTGCCAACTATTGATGTCACTCTACGCCTGTACTACCCCATTCCCTCCACGCCTATTGCCTCCCTGCTTAAATGTTGAGTTGTTGTCCCTTCACATTGTAAAGCCCTCTGAATCCTAGCATTCCGCCCCCAATGCCCACAATTAAGTTCCTCAGCCTCCCCCCCCCCCCCAGAGCAGTGGCTCCATGACATTTAGTGGGCAGGCCCCTCCCAAGACAGACTGTGAATTTGGAACAACTTGGCTGGAGAGTCCAAATGATGAGTGACCAGGTCCCTGAGTGATATCTGTCTAGCTCCTCAGCTGATGTCCTGTGACTCCCAGATGTTTGTACTGGATCCACAAGACTGATGGTGACCTATTCCCCTGACACCACCCTTGGCAATTGACTGTCATCAAACCCATGGTTGAATAGCAGGGTCATCTTTGACATTACTGAGCAGGGATGTCCTGACTGAAGGGTGTCTGTCTGGACTTGAGCAATGGCAACTGCCTTTAGTCTTTGAGACGTGACCAGTTGGTTGCAACACACGCCACGTTTTTGCCGCAAACATTCAGGCACATGGTGTAGGTGTATATCAGTGAGCCATATACAACTGTGTCCACCACCTTGAATGATGACTGTTGACAGCCATATCTTAGAACATAGAACATAGAAAAATACAGCACTGTACAGGCCCGTCGGCCCTCGATGTTGCGCTGATCCAAGCCCACCTAACCTACACTAGCCCACATTCCTCCATATGCCTATCTAATTCCCGTTTAAATGCCCATAAAGAGGGAGAGTCCACCACTGCTACTGGCAGGGCATTCCATGAACTCATGACTCGCTGAGTAAAGAATCTACCCCTAACATCTGTCCTATACCTACCACCCCTTAATTTAAAGCTATGCCCCCTTGTAATATCTGACTCCATACGTGGAAAAAGATTCTCATGGTCAATCCTATCTAAACCCTTAATCATCTTGTACACCTCCATCAAGTCACCCCTAAACCTTCTTTTCTCCAATGAAAACAGCCCCAAGTGCCTCAGCCTTTCCTCATACGATCTTCCTACCATACCAGGCAACATCCTGGTAAACCTCCTTTGCACCCGTTCCAATGCCTCCACATCCTTCCTATAGTATGGCGACCAAAACTGCACACAATACTCCAGATGTGGCCGCACCAGAGTCCTTATACAACTGCAACATGACCTCAGGACTCTGGAACTCAATTCCTCTACCAATAAAAGCCAGTACACCATATTCCTTATTCACAGCACTATTTACCTGGGTGGCAACTTCCTCCCTGGCTTTTTTTCTGCACTTAAAGGCAAGGCAAGACAGAGGAACTGTGAGCCTTTAAGATCTGGCTAACAAGGAACAGAGCGAAAAAGGCACGGTAATGCAGGGAAGCTGTGTGTATCCAGATAAGCACAAAGTCAGTGAATGCTAAGTGCAGCCCTGAGGTGTAGCCTGATCCACAAAATGAGCCTAGTACCTGTGTCTATGTGCACAAGTTGGCCTTGCCCTCCAAACTGCAGCGTTACTGTGCAGAACCATACTGTATAGGGAACAGAGATGTGACATGATTATCATAGAATCCCTGCAGTGTGAAAACAGGCCCTCCGGCCCAGCAAGTTCACATCCACCCTCCAAAGAGTATGCCACCCAGACCCATTCCCCTTCTACTCTACATTTTACCACTGACTAATCCACCTTATCTACATATCCCTGAACACCATGGGCAATTTAGCATGGCCAATCCACCTAACCTGGACAGCTTGGACTGTGGCAGGAAACTGGAACACCCGGAAGAAACCCATGAGACACAGGGAGAATGTGCAAACTCCACACAGACAGTCGTGCAAGGCTGCAATTAAACCCGGGAGCCTGGTGCTGTGAGACAGCAGTGCTTTGGCATGTGTATGGATGGTAATGTCTTTGGATGTCTGGGTGTGTGTAGTCGCTAACTATAGAAGGTGCTCTGGGGCATTCATGTCAGCTGCCCAACATAGAGATCCAGAGGAGCAGTCACAAACTGATTTTCAGCTTTGAAAATCCTGGGCATGTCATTTCCATCTAGCGAGTGACAGATTGGGAAACTGCATCACAATGTGGTGAGGTTAAGTCAGGTGGATAATGAGTGATAATCCTCATGAATAGGCTTCTTACTCCTCACTGGAGAGAGTCTTGTCTCGACTTCAGGGATTTGGTTAGGAAAACATGACCTGTCAGTCTCAATGTTCAGAAGGGCTTCACTGGCTATCTCACCCAAATTTCTTAATGCAGACCACATCGTTCAGGGGCTGCGAAGATTTCGCCCAGTAATTTGGTGGAAAATCAGATGAATATGGAGTCATTAAGGAGGGGGAGGTCAGCACAGTTTGGTCAAGCACAAACCTGCTTAATCTGAGCTCCGGGGAAGCCTACTTCATCCAGTTTGGAAAACAACTGCTCCCTGCTACTCACTACTTCCTGTCTCTCCATGCTGCGATTGTTCATTTTATTCCATGGGCTTTGCTTGTTCTCAAAGGAGAATTGAATAATTATCTGGTATGGGAAAGAAAAAACTTGGGCGGGGCCACAGGGAAAAGGTGAATGAGCTGCTCTTACTGAGGACGAACAGGCTGTGATGGGCTGAACTGCCTCATTCTGTACTAGAACCGTTCTATTGTTTTCTTGCTTTGGAACCAGTGGTGTCAAATTCCCTGAGGACAAGATAAAACCTATAATTCAGGATGTGCAAAGCATGTGTCAAAAATAGTACTGTTACCTTTGGGAACAATAAATTGTAAGGTCATCTGAGCTTGTATATCTTGTAGTGACGGAGCTGCCATTCCCTAAATATTAGCTGAGTGCTGGCCTGAGGTACCAACTCAGTCATCTGGCAGGGAAATAGGGAAAAAAAAGTAGATCAATATTGACACCGAAATAGTCTTTCTATCAATATTCAGCTTATCCTGATCACTGTTCCTCCCTCAACCAACATTGTAGAAAAAGATGAAAGGAGCATTCCTCACTTATCATCTGCAGAGGGCACTCCAATAAACTGAACAAGTCATGAACAACTACTGTTGTTATGGAGGTAAACACAAACACAGCTGGCTATATGCACTTGGCAAAACCCCAAGAACAGTAAACGAGTGAAGAATCAACCAATCTGTTCATGGTAGAGCTGGTTTTCAGAAAGCGGAGCTGGCCAGCACTCGGGGAGAACTGCCCCATTCCCCTTCAAAAGGTGCCACAGGATCTTTTACTTCCACCTCATAGGGCAGACAGAACCTCAGTGTGATAATTCATTCAGAAAAACCCCAATTTGACAGAGCAGCACGGCTTTAGTATTGAGCAGGGAAGCAGTGGGAAGGTAAAAGGGGGCAATCAAACCAGTAACAATCTTGTTACTGTTTGAGAACCCTACAAAGTGCAAAGTCACCGCTGCAATACATGACAATGGCCACTGCATTTTTATTGAGTTGTATATAAATGTTTTACATTGTTTCTAAGGTGTTACATAAATGCATTCTTTTCCCTTTCATCTAGAGTAACTAATTAATGATAACTGAAAACCTGTGAACTCTGACACGATGAGATGAGCTTATGTTTGTGCTTTGAATTTGTACCTCAGCTCCAGATGAATTCGTTTAACATTTACGTTGTAGAGTGGAAGTAACAACGTGAACAACAGCTTTTACACATCTGGATGTGTCTGAGTTAGTGCACAGATCACTGCTTAAAAGTCACAATTCTGCCTGTCAGCTTTTGCTTGTGAATTTCCCCTGCGCTGTGCGGAAGTGCATGTTGCTGAGTAGTGCGACCAGTGATAGTGCTCCTGTCTCTGAATCAGAAAAGCTCAAGTCTCACTCCAGAGGTGTCAGCGGAATGTCTATACTGGGAACAGACATGGAGATAGACCACCTGGAGGACCATCAACTCAATGAAAGAGGCTCTTTGGTCTACCCAAAACCTGTTGGTCTTTGACAACACGGTGTTGACCTCGACTGAATATTGCAGACTGGCACATTCCACGGTCCAGTTTTGAGAGATGCACTGAAGCTTGGGCAGCTGCTGCAAAGGCACAGTGGGGAAAGACCACTGTCTGAGGTCCTTCTGCCAAAGTTAAATGGGAGTCTGTTCAGTTATTCAGTTCAGGTGCTTCAAATGCATGTAAATACAGCGAGTTTTGAGAAAATTTGTAGCTGAGGTTGAGTTTCTGGATGTTGCTGAGTGAGCAAACCTACATCCAGCATGTAAATACAGTCAGAAATGTCTTTGATTGTTTGGATAGAGTCAAATTCCAATGTTTGTTTGTTTCTTTGATACTGTGCAGAACCGAATATGTATGAAGATATTTTTTATGCATGAAGTATAAAAAATGCCCCGAGTTGGAAGTGCTGTCTTTTGGATGTAATATTGGATTGGGACCCCCCAACTATCCTCTGAAGGGTCTATAAAAGATCTCAAAGTTTGCCTCTGAACCAACATTACAAATAAAAAGATTATCTGGTCATCATTACATTGCTGTTTGTATGAACTTACTGAGAGAAAACTGGCTGTCACATTACAACAATGACTGCATTTACATAGTCATAGAGTCATAGAGATATACAGCACAGAAACAGACCCTTTGGTCCATGCCAATCAAATATCCTAAATTAATCTACTCCCATTTGCCAGCCCTTGACCCATATCCCTCTAAACCCTTCCTATTCATATACCCATCCAGATGCCTTTTAAATGTTGTAATTGTACCAGCCTCTACCACTTCCTCTGGCAGCTCATTCTATACACGCACCACCCTCTGTGTGAAAAAATTGCCCGTTAGGTCCCTTTTAAGTCTTTCCCCTCTCAGCTTAAACCTATGCCCTCTAGCTTTGGACTCCCCTACCCTGGGGAAAAGACCTTGTTTATTTATCCTATCCATGCCCCTCATGATTTTATAAACCTCTATAAGGTCTCCCCTCAACCCCTGACATTCCAGGGAAAACAGCTCCAGCCTGTTCAGCCTCTCCCTGTAGCTCAAACACTCCAACCCTGGCAATATCCTTTTAAATCTTTTCGGAACCCTTTCAAGTTTCACGACATCCTTCCTATAGCAGGGAGACCAGAACTGCACGCAATATTCCAAAAGTGGCTGAATTGGTGTCTTGTGTAGTGGCAACATGACTGTAAAATACTGGCATTCTGAAGCCAGAAGTCACCAAACAAAGGTAGAGTCATAGATAAAAATCACACAACATCAGGTTATAGTCCAACAGGTTTAATTGGAAGCACACTAGCTTTCGGAGCGCTGCAATTATACTGCATAGAAACAGATCCTTTGGCCCACCATATTATTCCCGTTTTTCTATTTAATGGAGCACAGAGAGAACATGAAATATTTATTTATTCTATTAAAACACAGAATGATGGTGACCAGCGCAGGCCATTCATGTTAATCAATAACAGGGGAAGAAACACATCCTGAATTGAGCTGCCGTATCATTGGCAGTTTAAAACTTTTTCATACATAGCTCTGCTACCAGAATTGTGGCTGATCTCTGGAAGATCTGGAAGAACTTACTATCCCAGATGGAAACTAGGTCACCACATGAGGAGGAAAGCAATGGACTCATATATTAAAAAAGAGGTTATATGAGGAAGGTTGGGTGGAAGTGGGAGGGTCGCCTCTCACAAATTTACCTCTGCATTACACCATCCTGACTTGGGATTATGTCACTGTTCCTTCATTGTCATTAGGTCAAAATCCCCAAGCGCTCTGTCTAACAACACTCATGGATTGCAATGATTGAACAAAGTGGCTCAATGCAACACTCTCAAGGAGAATTAGGAATGGGCATTAAATGCTGGGCTAATCTGTGCTGGGCTAATCCATGCTGGGCTAATCTGCGCTGGGCTAATCTGTGCTGGGCTAATCTGTGCTGGGCTAATCCGTGCTGGGCTAATCTGTGCTGGGCTAATGTGTGCTGGGCTAATGTGTGCTGGGCTAATCTGTGCTGGGCTAATCCGTGCTGGGCTAATCTGTGCTGGGCTAATCCGTGCTGGGCTAATCTGTGCTGGGCTAATCTGTGCTGGGCTAATCTGTGTTGTTCACCTTCCATAAGAGAATAAAAAGAAGTCTTGTCAACTGTCAATCATTGTTAATTGGTGTGTCCTCCATGGGAACACCTCTATCAATCAAAGTCTACTTGTCAAGCAGACAGCACTCTCAGAGATAGTAGGGACTGCAGATGCTGAAAGTCAGAATCCATAGAATGTGGAGCTGGAAAGGTACGGCAGGTCAGACGGCATCAGAGGAGCAGGCAAGTTGACATTTCGGGTCAGGACCCTTCATCAGGACTGGGGAGGGGGAAAGGATGCTCAGACATAAGTGGGGTGGGGCTAGGGGAAAGATGGGTGGGATGGTGATAGGTAGATGCAGGAAAGGTAGGTGGGGTGGTGATAGGTAAATGCAGGTAGGAGATTATTGTGATTGGTCAGTGGAAATGGCAGAGTGGATAGGTGAGAAGGAAGATGGACAGATGAGGTCAGGTCAAGGAGGCGGGAGGAGAGGGAGAGCTGGACGTGTGATGGGGTTGTGGTGGGCAGAGAGATTTTGAAGCTGGTGAACTCTACATTGAGGCCATTGGGCTGTCAAGCTCCTGGGGTGGCATATAAGGTGTTCCCCCAGTTTGTGTGTAGCCTCATTTTGATAGTGAAGGGGGTGCCTAGGATGAGCATGTTGCCAGGGGAGTGGGAGTGGGAGTGGGAGTTAAAATGGCTGTCAATTAGAATTACAAATGTTTATTTCCAACTTGTATTCTTGCAAATTATCCTGATGAGTGGAAGATAAAAAGCAAGTTGAGTATTTTTCAGCAAAACTGAAAGATTGGAAATATTGGAAAATGCAATTTCTCAAGCACTTCGCATGCCGTCAGCTGCTTTGGGAACTCTGTATGATCCTGATGCACCATTCCAATCTACAATGCTCCACGTGCTTTTGGAATACCCCGATCATTGTTACTTAATATGTATAGACATTCCAGTGGTGCGTTAGTTATGATACTGGACTTGGATTCCAGTGAACATTTTAGAACTTAAATTCAGCTTTTAATATCTAGAATCAAGTAAATGCTATCAGTAAACATGACCATGGATTTCTGTAAAAACAGAACTGCTTCATGCATATCCTTTACCTGATTTGAACAGGTAATTGTCTCCAGTCCTACACCTTGCAATTGACTGTTAACCATCCTATGAAATAGCTTAGCAATCAACTTATCCAGTCCTTCAGGAAGATGATTCCACTTTGTTTTTTCAGGACAACTCAAGTTGTGGTGTCATCCCTACCTCCGTCTTGCTGTTGATTGACATAAATGGTCAGTGCTCACCTCAGTGTGTCAGCATTTTGTGTGAACTTTTAATACAAGAAATAAAATACTTCATGCTCTCTCTAATGTCTATAAAAACAATAGAAGAAGACAGGCATGCAGACAACACACACAGACACAAAACGCACACACACACACACGTATATGCGCATATGCAAGATGGCATTTTGAAGGGTTCGATTGTAGACAAAATTATTTGAAAAAAGCAATGGAAGGGGAGCTAGATACTAAACTCTACAGTTGGTACTGGCAAATGTTTGGCAGTGTTTTAAATGCAGCATCTCTTGTGTTCTTAACATGTTCCTTAAACACAAACTATGACTGTGGTGATTCTGCAGTAGTAACCATGAAGAGGACTGGCCACATGTCTCTAGTCTTGGCCACAATGATCTGGCACAATGCACAGCATCCTCATCTAGTGCACTGATCTCCGGATTTGGACTGAACTGAATCCAGGAGCATTTTCTTGATAGTCTGCCAAATGAGGTTACCCTTGCAAAGATAAAATGGATGAGTGAAGGTTCTGTGGAATGCAAACTGCTCTTGTGAAGGTGGCCAGCAACTTTGCTACTCTTTTTTTAACCGGCTTTTCCATAACTAACATTGTTATTTATGTATCATTTCCTACTGGGTATTACCTGAACAAATGCAAATCAAGTCACACTCGGTTGAGGTGCGGCCCCACATGAAACCAATTAACCAGTAAAAGGAGCTCTTCACTTCTCATCTGCATAAGCATATAATGGCATACATCTGGAAATGAGGTGGGCCAAGGACCTTCGCTGACATTCCATTCTAGTACCACCTTTAGCAAATTACACATAAACACATTGCCAACTTAATACAGCTGTGCTCTATTAGAAATGCTCTTTTATGTGTCAATCAAAACCCACAATTGAAAATTTGGCCATAAATAAATTAGTGATCGTCCTTGGTGATCATTTCATGCAAGCGTTTTTTTTTGGCTGGATTTAGCCCATGCACCACAACAGTTAAAATCATTTTCACATTATTACTGGAAGCATGTGGGCTAGCAAATGAAACCAAGGACAAGTGCCAAGTCTCTGTATTTGAGGATTCGAATGTATTAAAGGGTATTTTTGCCAACAAGTAAGAACAAAAAGCGCTCTGTTAGGAGAGAGCATGGATGTGAGAAATGAATGGTAATTATTGCACTCGACACACAACATTTTTTTTTGAAGGAAAAAGACATATGGATATAGGCAGAAAAATGAATCCCATTTTAGATAAGAGAATCAAAAAAAATGGAGCAGGTCGACAGACCTAAGATAGAGCCATGATCTAACTGAATGACGATTTCGACTCAAGGAGCTAAATGGAAGAGGGTCAATGTAGAATTGGAAATTCAGAATCATTTATTTTTGACAAAGACAACAAAAGTAATGATTTGTTTCACTTTTCATTCTCCTTTGAAAATGTATTTTCACACAAGGAGATCTGAATGATAGACAGTGTACTGTATGGATTAGCACTGAATCCATTCGCCTTTTATCAATATGTTAGATCAGATGCATCTTTAAAGAATTATAAGCTTCTGATATAAATCAAGGAATTTGATTCAGCAAAGTTTCTCTGTCAGTTTTGGTCCATGGTTGGATTGAGTAGAATGGACAGCGTGAGAGTAGGCAATACAAATGTGCATGTATTTGTTTGAAATTCTGCCCCTCCCATTATTAAATAGTGGAGAGAAATAGTTCATACAATGCCTTCGCTATTAGTATCACATCATGCAACTTCCACACTTTGTCCACACTTGGCGGTGCTGATCTTATAGAGGTGTGGAATTTGGAGTGGGAAGGCCACTGTTGGTCCTTTATTCACTTCCGGTCAACTGAGGCTGTGAGGGACTTCTTAAGGGCCTCAGGCTGTTACCTCTGGGATTAGCCAAGCTGCAAGCAACCCTGTCACATGTTGTGAGGCTGCCGACACAGCCTGTGTAGGCGATATGTCATCCCAGCATGAAGGAACAGACATAGGATGGAACAAGGGCTGAACACAGAACACAGAACCCACCATTACTTCACCCCCAACCTTCCTCAGATCTCCACCATCTCATAATTCAGTCTGGGGCTGAACGTCCTGTAGTGTCGGAGGCTGAGGGGTGACTTATAGAGGTTTATAATATCATGAGGGGCATGGATAGGGTAAATAGACAAGGTCTTTGCCCTGGGTGGGAGAGTCCAGAACTAGAGGGTATAGGTTTAGGGTGAGAGGGCAAAGATTTAAAAGGGACCTAAGGGGCAACTTTTTCACACAAAGGGTGGTGCGTATATCAAATGGGCATATGAATAGGAAGGGTTTAGAGGGATATGGGCCAAAAGCTGGCAAATGGGACTAGATTAATTTAGGATATCTGGCCTGCATGGACGAGTGGGACCAAAGGGTCTGTTTATGTGCTGTACATCTTTATGGCTCTACGACTCTATGGCTCCCCACCTGCCAAATCACTTCCTGTAAGATAAAGCGAAAGTTTTCAACCAGTGCTCTGGCCCATTAAGGTGTGTAGTCTGCCATACAGTTCTCTGGAGCCACGTCGCTTTGCGCAATGGCCTCCTGTCATGCACGTGTTCAGTACTTGTGCATGCACAGTGCCAAAACTTTGTTATGAGAAGATAGGGTGCATGCACAGTAAAGAGGAGTGCAGCTGAAACCGTTGTTGACCTGGCCTGCTTGCTGGGACGCATTCCCACCCACGTTAGCTCGGATTTTAAGGTAATTTTTTTTTGACTCACACCGCCTGCCTAAATCTTTGATTCTATGAAGAAATGCACAGGTTTCTTGTCAAAAGAGGTGATTCCTCTGCTAATTCATTCAATGAAACATCTGAATCCAATTAGAAAAATCAAGAGCTGTTGAGAGACGGTTCAGTGAGAGCTCTCTGACCACTGGCTTTTCATGCGCGTGTGATTCTGTTTGCCCCTCACCGGAATATCTCACCTGCAGCAAACAATGTGATGGTACCACATACGTTAAGACACCACTTCAACGTGAAACATCCACTTCTTGAAAACTGACACTTTCAGTGCTTCAAGAGCTTGAAGTAACAAAATATCAAGCAGACCCCAACGTCTGGTGGAATGTGTGTGGCCATTGGATAAAGTCTGATCCGACCCTGATAAACTTGGAAGGAGGCTGAGGCATTCTGGGATAATGATCCAACACTCACTTTGTGAGTTTCCCAGTTCTGCCTCAAAACCCACCAGGGAAAACCGTTCTATTGATTCTAACCCTCCAAGAGACAGGACCTCAGCAATAATTTTGAGATCCTGCCCACCGAGGGCCTCATTTCAGGTGTCTCTTCTTTGGGCGTGGCCTTTGTCACTCAGCCAGCCAGACGCCCCAGTGAAGTGGGCAGTGCCACTACTCTGTGACTCCGACCCTAGAACAACCTCAACAGCAATGATCTTGTCAGGCACAGGTGGAGCTTCTGCACTAAAAAGGCAAATTAAAACCCCCTCAAGAACCAGCAGAGAGCCAGAATAGCCATACTTAATCTTCCAGTCCAACAGTAGAAGAGAAACAGTGGATTTCACCAGGAATTGTGATTCCTCACCTTCGGCTCAATAAAATGATTAGAAAAATAATCAATCAGTATTTCTGCAGAAATGGGAATACTTCCACATTACGCAAAGTTAGGAAATCAAATTTACTGCTGTGACTTCCTGAAAGATTCAGAAAGGGACAAAGAATTAATGTAAATCAATTTACGAAGCATCAGGCACTCTCAGACTCAAATCTGTCCACACCACATTTCCTTTACATAGACAGACAGATACAGTTTGTTTTGCATTCCCATGTATTAAAGCAAGCCAGCCTTGTGAGGTACATCTTTTGCAGAAAATGCGACATGTCCACTTCAGTAAAGGAAGTGTCAAGGCATTTATTTCACTGGAAAGTGCAGATTTATAGAGCGATGAGTCTTGTTGAGGAGTCATCGTGCACAGTTACGTCTCGATGGGTGGGGTGGAGGGAGTGGTGATTAAGTCATTCAGATAGGAGAAGAGAATCTATATAAGATCCAGGACAGTTTAGCAACATCATGTTGGCACGTGCAATGTGACAGATTGGAGATCAGTCTATGTTCAATCATAAGATACTTTGTGGGGCCAACAATCCGCCTTGTATTGATAATTTTCTGGCACTTTTCATCACCAGTTATGTGCCATGAGTGCCAGACCTTGGAGTATGGGTGCCAGCAGTCAGTTGTTTGATTCTCTGTCATTGTTCCCCCTTGACAAACTGACAGGAATGTTACTCCACTTGGTCATGTTATGCACAATTTATTCACGTTGGGAGTGCATAACTAAGCGCCTTGAATATGATAATCGTGGCTAAATCAAATTAAACTATTCAGTAGAAACTTGTTTCCTTAGAGACTTGGAATTGGCATTGCTCTCTCATGGAGTATTGAGGTCAGTACCATTGGTGCTGAAAGGGAAATCAGGCAAGTACATGGGAGAGAAAAGAATAGAGGATATGTTTCAATAAAACATGGAAAATTTTGGAAGTATTTAACAAATAAGAATGTGTTGATACAGTGTATTTATTTAAAGGGGCTGGCAGACAGTGCTTGTAGAGCATAAACATCAGGATAAACCTTTGGCCTGAACAGCATAGTTTTGAGTTGTAAATTCCATGTAATTCTATGTGAAATGGTACTGACCTGTCTGCAAAATATGTGATTAAAACCATCATGTACGTTCATATGAGATTAGTCTGTCTGTCATGTTAATGAGGGCGTCCATAATTTAAAATAAAAGGGCTAATTATTTTGTTAAACCAGCAGATAGAAAGAATTTCCTAGCCCACGTGCTCACTACTTGCACTATTTCAGTGTTAGTGAGAAGGTGATGCACTGACATCTCCTGCTGAGTAATGCAGCAGTGTCCTGAGAAATGACTTTGGGTGTAATTACATGCCGATTATGTGCAGTTCCTCTGAATAAACTCGAAAGGTGTCACTAATTCAAGAAGAGAGATAGGGGTGTCAGTCACTCCACAAAGATTTTTGAAACGTGGAACATTCTTGAATAATCTTGTAAATTCTTTGAGGAACTAACAGAAATAATGGATAAATTATGTCTCAGGGCTTACTTGGTTTACAGTGATATAGAGGAAAACTAGTTGTGAGTTTTAAAGAGAAGAGACTCTTGTCTATTAAAAGAGGTGATTTGTTGTGTGGTAACACTCATGTATGAGTTACATTAATAAGTTCAACATTGTGAGGTATGCAGATATTGGTTTCCATCCTACAAAATCCTGATGTGTTCTGCCTTTCCCTATGCAAAGACTTCTGATTTTCTCAAACTGGGTGGAGCTTAATGCAGTCTCCAACCTTAACCCTTTCGGATCCATTATTTTATACAACATATCTTCACTCCTCCCATCATTAATGGTTATGCATTCCTGTAGTTAATCACATTATCTCCCTCTGAGTCCCTGACATTACAAATTCAGGCAGTCTGGAGGCTGCACAATTCCTCCAGGACCACATTGTTTTTGGAATTGGAAAATCAGTAAGTATTTGCCTTGAGGACAGTTGACCTGGACCCTGTGTGGGGGGGAGGGGAAATGAGGAAACTGGAGAAATCTAAGTTCATCCCTTGTGGTTGGAAGGTTCCTAGGCGGAAGATGAGGTGTTCTTCCTCTAGCTTTCCATGAAGAAGCTCTCTTCCTCCCTCTACAGACCATAGCAACACGATAGCTGGAGGAAGAGCGCCTCCCCTCACCTTGTCTCAGTCAAATCCCTTGAACTCAGCACCGCCTTTCCAACCTGCAATCTTCTTCCTGACCTCTCCGTCCCCACCCCCACTCTGGCCCATCACCCTCACCCTGACCTCCTTCCACCTATCGCATTTCCAACGCCCCTTCCCCAAGTCCCTCCTCCCTACCTTTTATCTTAGCCTGCTGGACACACTTTCCTCATTCCTGAAGAAGGGCTCATGCCCAAAACTTCGATTCTCCTGCTCTTTGGATGCTGCCTGACCTGCTGCGCTTTTCCAGCAACAGTCTGATAAGACAGTGACACTTGCCCCTGCATCAAGCTTAAAATTTAATGAGATGTTCACTGATACAAACAAACATTGTCAAATTCAAATTTCTCTAGAAATGAACTGGATTACTTTTCTCATGTAGATGGCTATACTGCTTTAACATCTGTGTATGAGTAGCCATTTAACATTTTGGTGCTCTGTAATCATATCCAACTTTTACACATCTGCTGGAAGTGATTTATTGTTTAACAGATTAAGCATTTTAAAGCTTTGCTGTTTTGTGATGTTTCCTTGTTCCACAGCACTGACACTGTCTCTTCAGTAACTGCTGTCCGGTCTATTTTTCTGTATTGGCTTGTCACTTCAGAATTTTTAATACCTTATGAACTAAATGACTTTTGCTGCTGTCCTATATTAATGTTATCTTTCACCTCTGATGATTTTGATGTGTGTCTTCCTGGTTTCTGCATCCACCAAAATCTGCATAGTGTTTTCCAAGGTCAAATGTCCTTATCAATGGATTCCTATGCATTCTGAACTCTTCCATTTCATTTTTCTCTTTTGAGAATAATTTTACTTATTTTTCAGATTAACATATGCCCCGACAAGCTAAAACGTCATCCGTTATAGGTCCTGTTGAATACAATGTTGCATTTAGTTGTTCGTCTTGTAACTTGGTGTCCAGTTGGAAGCAATTTTGTTTATGAAGAAATAGTTTCTCTGAAATGTGCAATCCTGTGCTGTAGTCACTACCCCAGCTTGGTGATGTAGGAGTCTCACATGCAGGATGTGGTAGTCAGTGGTCCAAATGGTGCTGTAATCACTGTACTGCCCTGTCGTTTAATCACCGCACTTGTTGCTGTATTCACAGTCTGTTTGGTGCTGTAATCACTCCTGCGAATGATGTTGTAACCATTGCCTTGCTCATTGTTTTAGACACTGTTACTTTTACTGCATGTGTTGGTATGTTGCCAGGTATGCAGGCCACATATTCCAACAACTGGCAGATTGTATCAAGCAGGATATTCCTTCAGCTGTTTGCAACTAGCAAGTTACTTGCTGTCCATAAACAGCCTGCGACTGCAAAATTCTCACCAGTGTCCAACATTAGATCTGAATCTGCAATTGGACAATGTTTATTGGTAATCCTGAATGTACAAGGAATAAGCTGGAAATGTGTTGCTGGAAAAGCGCAGCAGGTCAGGCAGCATCCAAGGAGCAGGAGAGTCGACGTTCCGGGCATGAGCCCTTCTTCAGGAATGAGGAAAGTGTGCCAAGCAGGCTAAGATAAAAGGTAGGGAGGAGGGACTTGGGGGAGGGGCGTTGGAAATGTGATAGGTGGAAGGAGGTTAAGGTGAGGGTGATCAGGTGAGGGTGATAGGCCGGAGTGGGGTGGGGGCGGAGAGGTCAGGAAGAAGATTGCAGGTTAGGAAGGTTGTGCTGAGTTTGAGGGTTGGGACTGAGACAACGTTGGGGGAGGAGAAATGAGGAAACTGGAGAAATCTGAGTTCATCCCTTGTGGTTGGAGGGTTCCTAGGCGGAAGATGAGGCGCTCTTCCTCCAGCCATCGTGTTGCTATGGTCTGGCGATGGAGGAGTCCAAGAAATAACACTGGCATCCAATGTAGGCTTTTCACTTGGGCTCCCAGTCTAGTGCACTTTCATGTACTAGAAGCCAAATATATTATTACACATTCTGCTGTTCTTTAGAGATAGAATGAAGATGTACACATGTTATGCCTCTTTCAACATATCGCAACAGGTAGCAGCTGGTTCATTTCTAAGAAACTTGCTTGAGAAGACAGAGCTAAGGCTCCCTGGTTTGAAATCAAAACAAAGCCTGGCAGTTATCAGTCAATCATCATTAACTCCTGAATATTCCAAAGCAGCATCCAGTGATCAGAGTCGACTTGCCAGCCAATTAGCTCTCTCCTCTCAGACAGTATAATTGCTGCTTGCTCCATTTATTGGAATTCTTGTAAATTGTCCTGATGAGTGCCAGACGAAAATCTTTGACAAAATGTATCTTTTTCAATAATAGACAAGTTCTGTATGACCAAATGATTAAAATATAAATTGTTATAACGCAGCATCTCTCCCACCAGAACATAACTGTTGATTTATGAACACTTAAGTGGATAATTTGAATGTTGCTCAATTTGCCATAATTCCCAACTGAGCATGATGATAATTTTCTTTGGACAATAAGTGTTTCAAATAATGTAAGCACAACAATGAATATCAGCCCATCATAGATGATTATTGCTTGTCCACCAGGCATCACTCACTAGTGCAACACCATAGCCTCCTTTCTTATTACTCATTACATGGTTTATGTCCAAACACCTTCACTGTGTTGTGGGAAATGAAAATCCTGTGCCAAATAAAGATCCAATTTGTTATTCATCTCGGCATGCAAGTTCAATTTTGTAGCAAGTAATATTGTCCTCTTGTTTATTAACAGGAGTTTTAGCTTGTACATACAAATTCAAACAAGCTGCCCCTTGTCTAACCATGGGAAGTAATTTGCTACAGACAGTGATTTCCTGATTATGAGTGCATAGAGTTAGTGGCTTTCGACTATATATATTTCATAAGGTTCATTGCAGATATACAGCACATCACACACTAAATTAACTTTATTCATTACAGAGCTAACCCAGAACACGCTCACAAAAATCCTCCAATTCCGTAACCTTATTTCAAAAGGATTTAGACCATTAGTAGCATAATTTTGAAGTTTCTTTCAGGAATCAACCTTCTTATTGCACCGGGTCAGTATATAAGCCCTTCTTAAGCACCATAGCAAAACATTGACTCTGTGCAATTTAGGCTTGCTTGTCCCTAACGTAATGCAAAATAAATGGGTGCTGACATGGCTGTTTATGTTTGATAGCACATGCGTTATTATATTCGACTGACAAACGCACATACAAAAGAAGAATATAGAAATATGATAAGACTAAGTTGTGGAAGAAAATTTAAGAGAGAATTTGTCCTCAATATCTTTAAATTCAATTTATTTGGACCACTGAAATTGATATTGTATACAGGATTTCCACCAATTTCTCAAACTATATTTTCTTTTGACATACTGGACTCAGCAGCTGAAAATACAGTCACCTTTATCTTTGAACCTTTTCCAATTCAACCTATTGACTGTGAAAGCATTCTGCTGAGATAACTGAAAAGCTCGTCATTCACTGGGAGAAAATCAAGTTCAGTGAATTTATGTATAAGTAAAAGATGGAAAAAATAAACACTCAGGCTTTCCTGGGGTTGTTTTCAGGTCGTCGGGAGAGGGTTTTATTTTGTTCAAATGTCAGAACAGCTGCCTAATTCCTGCAGCTGCACTTTGCAAGTTTCTGTCGAACACTCATACACTCCATTGGTCATTGCTGACTGGCAATTACCAAATGTGTAATTTCTCAATTTGCCCTGAGGTGTTCCCAACGCCCATAAGCTGTTCACCTGCAGTTTGCAAGGCAGTTTTTTTCCTTCTTCCCTTATAGAACATTTTCACCTGTGTTAAATTGCAGCATCGCCTGAGGTCACAGCTGATATTTGTTTTTAATCATATTTTCTTTGGAATAACTCCAATTTATTCATGTTCCTGAATATAAATGTTCAATGTTAAACTTCCAATGAGCAGAACAGGGTGATGGGGGGAGGGGAGGATATCTAAAACGCCAATGTAATTAAGGGATACAATCAACTTATAAAATAACATAGAAAGGTTTTCATTAAGCATACATGACTTTCCCAAAAGCTCAGTGTATTGTTTGTCATTGTATTAAGTCACGTTGAAGGACGAAATTCCAGATTTGATCCCTGGCCTATCGAATGATAGATGATCTAAGCCAAGCTGAAAATGTGATGCTGTGGTTGGTCCTCATCTCCATGCTCGGCAGTGGAATAATCAGCCTGGAGACTAGGGAATCAATTTTTGTTGAGTTTGTACATTTATTAGCTGACTTAAAGCAGTTATTGCACAGGAAATCGAGTTTCCGAAGAGTGTACCAGGGGAAAGTCACAAAAAAAAGAGGTAAGGTACAAAAACATGGATCCATTTGGGTAAATCTTGATATATGAGATTAGATGACCAAACGATGGGGGAGTTTATCATTTCTGGAATCTGTGAGGGTGAAATTCACATTAATCTGCTGTCATAACTATAATGGGAGACTAAAACCATGTGTAAAAGCATGGTCTGGGTATTTCTGATTGTAGACAACATTTTTTATTCATTTATGGGATGAGGGCATCGCTGGGTAGGCCAGCATTAATTGTCCATTTCCTAATTACCTAGAGGACAGGTAAGAGTCAACCATATTGCTGTGTGTCAGGGATTACGTGTAGGACAGACCAGGTAAGGTTGGCAGTTTCTTTCTCTCAAGGACATTAGTGAGCCAGATGGGTTTTTCTTGACAACCAACATTGGATTCATGGTCATCACTAGAATCCAGTTATTTATTGAATTCAAATTCTACAATCTGCCATGGCAGGATTTGAACCCAGGTCCCCAGAACATTATCTGGGGCACTGGATTAACAGTCCAGTGATTGTATCGCTAGACCATCACCTCCCCTAGAGGTCCACCACTAAGGAGGCTGAATCGAAAAAGGGTTAGGAGGTAATTTACTATCATGGCTTAATGATTGCTAACAATCAGAAAACAGTGAGTCAGAACAAATAGGCATTCATGAGAAGTTTTGAGAAGGTTTGTACCTCAGGTTGATGATGTATGTAAATTAGCTCGCTGAGCTGGAAAGTTTGTTTTCAGATGTTTCGTCACCATACTAGGCAACATTGTCAGTGAGAGTTTCCGGTGAACCGCTGGTGGTATGTCCTATCTCTCTATTTATCGGTCTTGGTTTCTGAAGGTGGGTGATGTCATTTCCGGTTCTTTTTTCCAAAGGAAAGTAGATAGGGCTTAAATTATTGTGTTTATTGATGGAGTTCTGATTAGAATACCATGCCTCTAAGAATTCTTTTGTATGTCTTTGTTTCGCCTGTCCTAGAACATGTGTGTTGTCCCAGTCAAAGTGATGTCCTTCTTTGTCTGTAGGTATAGAAGCTAATGATAATGGATCGTGTCTTTTGGTGGTCAGTTGGTGTTCATATATCCTAGTAGCAAGTTTCCTGTTAGTTTGTAAGATATAATTTTTTTTACAGTTCTTGAATGGTATCTTGTAAATTACATTAGTTTTGCTGGTGGTATCTATTGGATCCTTTTGATTCATTTGTTGTTGTTTAAGTATGTTGGTAGGTTTGTGGGCTACCATGATGCCAAGGAGTCTGAGTAGTCTGGAAGTCATTTCTGATATGTTTTTGATGTAAGGTAATGTGGGTATAATTTTTGGTTGTGCGTGCCTGCCTGTTTGCGTCTGTTTCTGAGGAATTAGCGGATTCTGTTTATTGGATACAGAATAACATTCTTGAAAACATTGTATAAATGTTATTCTTCTGTTTTTTTGTAGTTCTTGGGTGTTGCTGTGTGATGTAGCTTGTTGAAATGTCTTGATGCACCTCTGTTTGTAGGCACTGGGATAATTGCTTCTGAAGTATTTGGTCCGGGTGTGTTGTTTTTGGGTAGATGCTGGTTTGAAGCTCTCCGTTAACTGTACGCTCAACTGTCATATCTAAGGATGGAAGTCTGTTGTCATTCTCCTCCTCTTTTGTGAATTTTATGCCTGTCAGGATATTGTTGATGGTGGCATATGTTTCTTCGAATTTGTTCCATTTTGAGATGACAAAGGTGTCATCTACGTAGCAGAGCCAAAATGGCATTCTTGCATGGTCAAGCTATGGCTAGTGGGGTACCACAAGGCCTCAGCTAATCACCATATATATGGAGGTGGGAACCAGGGGCTCATGTAGTGTTGTAGTTGTGTCCCTGCTCTGAGGCAGAGACTCAGCTATTCCTGAGCTACGTAATAGCGGCACGGTGGCACTGTGGTTAGCACTGCTGCCTCACAGCTCCAGAGACCCTGGTTCAATTCCCGCCTCAGGTGACTGACTGTGTAGAGTTTGCACGTTCTCCCCGTGTCTGCGTGGGTTTCCTCCAGGTGCTCTGGTTTCCTCCCATAGTCCAAAGATGTGCGGGTCAGGTGAATTGGCCACGCTAAATTGCCCGTAGTGTTAGGTAAGGGGTAAATGTAGGGGTATGGGTGGGTTGCGCTTCGGCGGATCAGTGTGGACTTGTTGGGCTGAAGGGCCTGTTTCCACACTGTAAGTAATCTAATTTAATCTAATCTAATACTATCCCTGAGTATGTTGATGAAAAAATATTGGAGGTGGGGACCAAATATAACATTTCCAAACTTGTGAATAATGCATACAGGAATGTATGTTGTAAGGGAGATGTGAAGTGACTTCAGGATGATCTGTGCAGGCTTAATGAATGAATTAGAACATGGCAGACTGAATATAATGTTGGAAAATGTGAGGTTATCTACTTTAGTTGGAGGAATATATGTGTAGAGTATCTCTTTAATGCCACTAAGTTGGAAAGTATAATGTTCAAAGGGGCCTAGGTGTCTTTGTTGATAAGGACTGAAGGCTAACATGCAGGTGCAGCAAGCTATCAGGAAGGTTATTGGAATGTCAGTTGTTAATGCAAGAAGATTTGAGTACAGCAGCAGTGAAGTTCTATTTCAATTATATGGGAGCTAGAACCAGAAAACAAAATTTAAAACTAAAGGGGATGCCACTTAGATCCAAGATGAAGAGAATTTTCTAACTTTGAGTGTTGTGAACCTTTGAAATTCTCTACCAAAAATGCCATGGAAGCACAGTTTCTGGGTATGTTTAAGTTAGGGATTAATAGATTTCTGAAAGCCAGTGGCATACAGGGATGCCGTAGAATGGGACAATACAGAATAAGCCTTTTGGCCCACCAAGTCTGTATTGTCAAAGAATGCACCACACTGTCCAACTTTCCCACTCTAAGCCCATAGCCTTGAATGCTATGACACTTGTCCAATTACTTTTCAAAAACTATGGGGTTACCTGCCTCAATTACCCTCCCAGGCAG
This sequence comes from Hemiscyllium ocellatum, assembly GCF_020745735.1. Lineage (NCBI taxonomy): Eukaryota > Metazoa > Chordata > Chondrichthyes > Orectolobiformes > Hemiscylliidae > Hemiscyllium > Hemiscyllium ocellatum. The sequence continues at coordinate 126,624,832 of NC_083403.1, read as the reverse complement.
TGCATTCCAGATTTCCATCATCTTCTGGATGATAAAAAAAAGATTTTCCTCAAATCCCCTCTAAACCTTTTCACTTTAAAAGACCTTTTGGCTAAAGGGAACAGATTCTTTTTATTCACCTTGTCCAGGCCCCTCTCAATCTCATAACACCTCTATCAGCGGCCCCTTAATCTTCTCTGCTCGAAAGAAAACAACTCAAGCCTGTCCAGCCTCTCTTCATTGCTGAAATACTCCATCTAAGGGAAGATCCTGGTGAATCTCCTCTGCACCCGCTGCATCACATTCTTCCTACAACGTGCTGACCAGCCTGCACACACCACTCCAGCTATGGCCTAACTTAAGTTCTGTACAGCTCCAACATGACTTCCCTGCTGTTATGATTTATACCACAACTGATAAAGACTTGTATGCCTTCCTAACTATTACACTGCTCTGTAATTACAATCCCTACAGTGTGGAAACAGGCCCTTCGGCCCAGCAAGTCCACATCAATCTCCGAAGAGTAACCCACCCAGCACCATTCCCCCACCCTATATTTACCCCTGACTAACGCACCTAGCCTATACATCCCCGAACACTGTGGGCAATTTAGCATGGCCAACTTACCTAACCTGCACATCTTTGGATTGTGGGAGGAAACCAGGGCACCCAAAGGAAACCCACGCAGACACAGGGAGAACGTGCGAACTCCACACAGTCACCCGATATTGGAACCGAACCCAGGTCCGTGGCACTGTGAGGCAGCAGTGCTAGCCACTGACCCAATGTGCTGCTTCAGGGATCTGTGGACATGCACCCCAAGATCCCTTTGTTCCTGTGAGCTTCCTGCCATTCACTGAGTACTCCCTTGGCTTTTCACTTTTCCCAAAGTACATGTTTATCAGGATTAAGTTCCATCTGCTACGGATATGCCCACCTCATTGTCAACAATGCAGCCACTCTTTGTGTCATCCACAAACTTACTTGTCCCACATTCTCATTTACATCATTTACAAATATCCCAAACAACAAAGATCCCATCAGTGACTCCTATGGAAGGCTACTAGACACTGGCCTTCTGTCAGACAAACAGCCTCTGCCAGGACCCTCTGTCTCCTGTCAGTAAGCTGATTTTGGATCCATCTTGCTGGGTTACCCTGAATCTAATGAATATTTACCTTTTTTAACAGGTTCCCATGTTGGACTTTGCTAAAGTCCTTGCTGAAATCCATGTAAACAACATCAACTGCCCTAGCCTCATCGACACACTTAGTCACCTCCTCAAAGAATTCAATCAAATTCATGAGTCATGGCCTCTCTAACAAAGCCACACTGACTTTCCCTGATCAAACCTATCCTCTCCAAATGGCGATTGATTTTCTCCTTCACTATTTTCTCCAATAGCTTCACTACCACTACAGTGAGATTCTCTGGTCTACAGTTCCCTCGTCTATCTCTACATCATATGGACAATGGTGGGTCAAGGTGTTGAGGTATTCAACTAGCCGTGATTGAACTGAAAGGTGGGGCAGACTGGCTGACACTGTTACTATGATTTTCAGTATGAGAAGGTGGAATCTTATTCGCTGTTTGAAAGGTTGAGTAGTGGAACCAGAACTGGGGCTTCCTGCACTGGTGGTTCCAGTTTCACTTGACTGTTTTATAGAACATAGAACAGTACAGCACAGAACAGGCCCTTCAGCCCACGATGTTGTGCCGACCATTGATCCTCATGTAAGGTAAACCTAATGTACGATCCCTCAAATTTCAGTGACCATATGCATATCCAGCAGACTCTAAAATATCCCCAATGACCTCGCTTCCACAACTGCTGCTGACAACGCATTCCGTGCTCTCACAACTCTCTGCTTAAAGAACCCGCCTCTGACATCCCCTCTATACTTTCCGCCAAACAGCTTAAAAATATGACCCCTCGTGTTAGCAATATCTCCCTGGGAAAAAGTCTCTGGCTAGCGACTCTATCTATGCCTCTCATTATCTTGTACACCTCAATGAATGAAAAAAGTCCAAGCTCAGTCAACCTCTCTTCGTAATCTAAGCCCTCCATTCCAGGCAGCATCCTGGTAAACCTCCTCTAAACCCTCTCCAAAGTGTCCACATCTTTCCTATAATAGGGTGACCAGAACTAGACACAGTATTCCAAGTGCGGTCTAACCGAAGTTTTATAGAGCTGCAACAAGATCTCACAGCTCTTAAACTTAATCCCCCTGTTAATGAAAGCCAAAACACCATATGCTTTCTTAACAACCCTGTCCACTTGGGTGGCAATTTTAAGGGATACTGGAATTAAAATAAACGAACAGAAATTGTGGAAAATAATGGACATGGCATTGTGTAGAATGGGACCATAATTTCTGGAGTTGAAAAGAATAGGGGACGTTCTGATTAAGTGTTTGAAATTTTTAAAGGACTTATTTGAGTAAATGTTGGGAGGTTAGATTTCCTGGCTGGAAAGTTATCACATCAGAAGAATGGGCCTGTTGGAACTCAGGTCAGAAGAAATCATTGGAATTCCCTATCACAGAGAGCTGGAGATGCTCAGTCATTGAATACATTCAAAGATGAATTCATCAGATATTTTGAACACTAAGTGACATTGCAATGGTTTGCTGTATGTTGATTTTATGTTCAAATGAGTCGCTTCAAGATGGCAGCTCACCACTACCCTCTGAGAGGCAGCTAGAGTTACCTGCTAAATGCTGCACAGCCAGCAACACCCAAATCCCATGAATTTTAATCAAAAATCCTCACCATCACAAAGAATAGCCATTGCCACAAATGTTCCACAAATTTAGATAAGGTATTTTGTCAGTATTGTCAAACAAGTGAGAGAAAAAAACTTCAATCTTGTTTAATAATTTCTCAGTGCTGTAATTCTACTATTCAAAATTTAAAGAGGCAATTTTCCAAGTTCCTGTTCTGGAAAATGTCAATTTCCCAAGGCACAAATTCCAGGAACAAAGACTGACCCTTATTTCTCTTGGTCACCACTTCTTTTATACAGTTCCAAAATTTCTGGTATGATCCATTGGGATGTGAGCTGGAAGTGGGTCATAGAGGTGCAGGAACTGCTGTATGTGCCTAGACCATCACAATCTTCTGCTTAACTTTATAGGTGTAATTCTTGTCAGAAACTCCAGCAAAAGGAAATCTGCAAGTTTTCCTTGTAGTCCTCACCAAATCCTGCCAGATATAGGCTAAAGACTGGATGTTGTGAAATAACTCAACAGAGGCCGGTACCCCATTACCAAGTCACCCTTAATTTACATGTGGAAAGTCCTTGATACTTATCCAGTTCCCTCAGAACTAGCTGTCAGAGTGAACAAGATGTCTGATATTCCTAATGTCATCCAGGATCCCTGATTCGACCAGATTAACAGCCCCAATCAGGAATTTACATTCCATGAGGTCCACCTGGCTGACCTCTTTACAATCACTATGTGTTGAGCCTGGAATTTCGGCTAATTCCCAGCAGAATTGAAATGAGCTCCATGAGTGACTATCACTTAGCCATTTAGGGGCATCAATTGATTTGTGGGTGGATGGGCCTTCCCACGGGCTCTGTCACTATTCGAGAAATGACAGTGCAGGATGGGACTGATTGGGTTGGGTTGACGACAGGAAATATTTGACTCAATTGGCTAGCTGCCAACCTGCAGCAAGTGCCTGTAAAGCCCCACCCTTAGAGTCCAGAGTTGATGAAGACATAGTTTGAAGACATCAGCCACAAATGGGTTGAAATAAGGATACAGGTGGCAATGGGACCTTTGTGGAAATGGCTATTCTTTGTGATGATGAGGTTTTTTGATTATAAATTCATGGGATTTGGGTGTTGCTAGCTGTGCAGCATTTAGCAGGTAACTCTAACTGCCTCTCAGAAGGTGGTGGTGAGCTGCCATCTTGAACTGCTTCTATCCATTGGCTTTAGGTAGACATACAATACCAATAGGGAGGGAGTTGCAGGATTTTGATTCAGGATATTTGGAAGCTCCATTTGTGTTCAATGGGTTGACAACAGTTTGAGTTGGTCTAAAACATTGACCAAAAAGGAATTGTTTGAAACGAGAACCTAAAATGCTGAGGGCTAAATTAAAAAGCCTCCAAAATTAGGAATGGATGTCACGTTTAGTCCACACGCATTACATGAAATTCAGGCAGCAGGCTAACTTGAATGGATTGTGAATTATTTTAATGATTGTTACTTCACAAATTGGCAGGGATAATTTCTTGGCAGCATTTAAATTTACACTGAACTTCTTAAGGGAAGGTGCACTGTGACTGCAACAGCTGCTGATAGGCAAGCAGGAAGTGAATGTACCCCACCGGAAGGCAGCAGGAAGTGACTGTACCCCATTGGAAGGCAGGCAGGAAGTGAATGTACTACACTGGAAGGCAGGCAGGAAGTGAAATGTACACCCCTGGAAGGCAGGCAGGAAGTCAATGTTTCCCATTTGAAGGCAGAGAGGAAGTCAATGTACCCCACTAGAAAGGTGAGCGCAAGATGAAGTTTGGCAGATACCAAGGCTTTTGGCCACTTGTTTGGAGGTCTTGCTGGAAGAGGTAGAATGGAGAAAGATGGCCTGTTATTTACAAGGACTAGGAGAAAGTGAGGACTGCGGGTTCTGCAGAGCATAGTCAAAAAATGTGGCGCTGGAAAAGCACAGCAGGTCAGATAGCATTCAAAGAGCAGGAGAGTCGACATTTTGGGCATAAGCCCTTCATCAAGAATGTAGGAGGGGATGGGGTCTGAGAGATAAATAGGAGGCTGGGGCTGGGGGGAAGGTGCCTGGAAATGCAATACGTAGATGCAGGTGGGGAGTGTGATTGTGATAGGTTGGTGGGAGGGTGGAGCAGATACATGGGAAGGAAGGTGAGCAGGTAGAACAGGTCAAGAGGGTGGTGTTGAGTTGGAGGGTTGGATCTGGGATGAGGTGGGTAGAGGAGAAATTTGAAAGTCGATGTTGATGCCATGTGTTGGAGGGTCCTAAGGTGGAAGATGAGGCTGAGTGGCTAGAATCTGGCAGTGGAGGAGGTCCAGGACTTGTATGTCTTTGGGAAAGTGGGAGGGGGAGTTGAAGTGGTTGGTCATGGGGCAGCAGAGTTGTTTGGTGCACATGTCCCTGAAATGTTCCGTGAGTTGGTGTCCTGTCTCCATAGTGCCTTCCCATGTATCCGCTCCACCCACCCAATCGACCTACCACAATCACCCCCAGCCTGCGTCCATCTATCAACCTCTCCCTCAGCCCCACCCCACCCTCCTATTTATCTCACAGCCCCTTTCCCCCTCCACATTCCTTATGAAAGGCTTACGCCTGAGACGTCAACTCTCCTGCTTCTCGGATGCTGCCTGACCTGCTGTGCCTTGCCAGCACCATCCTTTCTGTCTGCCATTCAAACAGTTGGACAACCACAACACAGCTGTGGGATTAATGTCAGGAGTCAAGTTCTGAGAAGTTTGATGGAGAGCCATAAGTAGTTTAATGACCTTGCATGAGTGGTGAAGGTCAGTGAGTCAAATAATATACTCCAAATTGCTGCCCTACCACACCTCTGCCACTCAGTATCAGTAATCTCCACCAATCAGGATTCATATCTACCAATGAATTCTCCACCTCACTGTTGCACACTTAGTGCTGTTGCAAAACACATGACTGCACCTTCCAGCTTGCACACTCTGCTGACTGTTCAATATAACAGCCACACCACTCAAATAAATTATACGACCCTCACTGACACACTTACTTCTCTCTCAGTAAAAGATAACTGCTGCAATCCAAAGCCATGGTGATATCCGTTGGAGTTGAATGGATTTGCAAGACTGCAGTCTGAATTTCTGCTGTGTGACAATTGCTGAAGTGTCAGCCTGAGGGAGTGCCAGAAGCTGCATTGGGACATTATGCTGTCATTCTCTCTCATATGTTATCTCACCTCTGCCGTTTCATCAGTGTCCTTGCTATATCTTGTCACCCAGGAAGACCAGGCATTGCTGACTATCTGAAACTGACCATACAGAGCTGCGCCCCCCCCACCCCCCCAAAAATCCATCTGCAGTGACCCTACTGAGAGCCAACAACCTTTCATAAATTGTATTCAAGTCAGTGATTGCAGATGTTTAAAATAAAGGAAATCAAAGGTTGTCAGGAAAAGTCAGGAAAATGGAGGTGAAGATTGTCAGATGAATCATGACCACATTGAATGATAGAGATGATTTTGAGTCATAGAGATGTACCACATAAAAACAGACCCTTCGGTCTAACGTGTCCATGCTGACCAGATCTCCTAATCTAATCTAGTCCCATTTGCCAGCACTTGGCCCATATCCTTCTAAACCCTTCCTATTCATGTACCCATCCAGATGCCTTCAATGTTGTAATTGTATCAGCCTCCATCACTTCCTCTGGCAGCTCATTGCACACATGCACCATCCTCTTCATGAAAGCATTGGCCCCTTAGGTCCCTTTTATACTTTCCTGTCTCATCTTACACCTATGCCCTCTCGTTCTGGTTTCCCTGATCCCAGGGAAAAGACCTTCCTTACTTATCCTATCCTTGTCCCTCATGATTTTGAAAACCTCTATAAGGTCCCCCGTCAATCTCCGATGCTCCAGGGAAAATAGTCCCAGCCTATTCAGTAAAATGGTCTATTTCTACTCCTACATGTTATGGTCTTAAGGTCTTATGATCTCAATCCGGCAATTACTGGGTTCGTGCAATGTCGGAGCACTAACACAGGAAAAGGCACATGGAAAGCAGGCATGGAGTATCAGCACATGAGTGATTACTTGATGTTTGTCTGCAATATCACAACTGATTGTTTATTTTATATTTTTTAAACTGTTCTTTGTAGACCAGAAATTCTGTGATGGTCAATAATAGAGGGAAGGTATGTGAATGGATAATAGGAGTTGCCATCATTATATTGTAGTCCAATTCATTCTTCATGGAGAATCCTAGCAGAATGGACTTTACTAGGCTTGTTCCTCTTTTTCTTCCACCCCCTCCTCATTTTTCCAATACTCAAGGACTGTACCTGAGAGTCATGAATTACATCATCTGTGGACAACTCCTGTTATCCTGTGGCTGCCCTGCATTTTGCTGTCACGGTTCTGGTGAAGTTAGCATAATGAACTGGTACAGAGTGACTGTTGCCAGAATACAAGGCACTGCTGTGTATGCCACTCAGACTATGGTCACATAATAATTGGGTATTGAAGGATTCAAATTCCTTCCAGATTCACTCCAGGGCAGAGTTGACAAGCAGCATTTGTGAAATAATGTGCATTGAGTCAATGTCACCCTGCACCATGAAGCAGTCTGGAACCCGAGTGAAGCTCATTCTGCCCACAAGGATCTGGCAAAAGGAAGTGAAATATTGTTTCTTTTCTTTAAAAGAAGAACTCATTGATGTCCAACACAATCCAGTGGATGGCAAAGATGTGGTAAACTTTAACTACATGTGCTGATGCCTTCATCGAGATAGGTCCTTCCATGATTCCTGATAGATGCGCATTGTACATTGGATGCCATTTTGGTCACCGAATGGAATCCATACTGTCAATTAATGAGTGCTACTGAGCCCAACTTTTATGTCCAACATATTAACTCTTCCCAAAGTTGAACTGGGGCTCATCCAAAAGTGAATATTGAAGAAACTACCTGACTGTCCAGAATCAGTTAATGTACTGAATAAGATAATGTTCAAACCCACAGGACTCATGTAGATGTATCTATCAGGTCATCTACTGATCAATAGTCTCCCTTGTCTCCTGAGCTCTAGTGTTGAACATTTACCAGTCAAAAGTAATATTAATGTTGGGTTCAAAGTGCATTTTAAGCCCATCAAAATGTCTGCAGTATGGCTTTTCTGTTCTTCCATGAGATCTAGGCCGCACTGATGTAGGGTTGTTATGCTTATTGTTAAGGTTTGTAAAATAAACTAACTATTTTCATAGGTTTTTCACTGGGAGTGGGAAACATTCCAACTCTTTCTCAAATACCCTTTCTTTCCTTTAGTAGCAGGGAGTAGAATATACACAGCCATTTTAACTCAGATAGTATTTCCAAGTTCCAGGCTGCAATTCCTGGTTCTTTCAGGAACTGCCTCTCTTACACCACCACGTACAGCTACACCTTCCCTGACACCAAGTCTCAAATGATACATCTTTCTTGGCTGCCTATGGATTGCACTATGGCACTTAGAGCAAGCCAATACATTAATATAATTGCATTTCTTTACACACAGGGGTCATGCCATGTTATCATGGAATCACTGAGCTGAAGGTAGTGGAAGGGTGCAGGGACATAAGGCAGGATAATGCACCAAAGGGACAGACAATGTTCTTTGTGACTTTGGTTTGGGACAATATCAGTACATAAGAAAGGGTAACAGCAAGCTAACTTTGGCAGAAAGAAACCATGAAGATAATAACAGAAATTATGTGCGATTTGTGCAACCTCTGGTCAATGGACCACAACTCAGAGCAGTGTAGATTGTGACAGTGAACTTTCAACTCATGGCATTAAAGAGTAGGTTTTGGCCTCAGCTTTGTGCCCTGATTTCAATTCATGCTGCATGAGATGGTACTCTTCGATGTGAAGACAAAAGCTATGTTTTTGAAATAATGTGAAGTCAAGGTTAGTTTAAAGTTACATTTTAGGTTGATTGCTAATTTACTATCTAAGTTTAGGAGGAAGTTTACTAGTGCTGAGGTAGACAAAAACACTGGAAGTAGAATGTAGAAGGCAAGGGGGAGGATCAGCTCGTACTCTCAAACTGTTTTGATCAGAAAACACTAAAATGGAGAAAATAGATTGCAAAGGTCCTTTGTATCCCATAACAGTCACAGTGAGTCTAAACCATGTGACTCGCATACAGTATAATGATGAAGTTGTGTAGAAAGTATTATTAATGCACATCTGCAAAAAAAGTGCAAGTTTAATTTCCTCATTTCAAAATGATAATTAAGAAAGTGGCATCATTTATCACTGAAATAATAACATGTCAAGAAGAAATACAAGGGATGGATTACTCTTTTCTATTGCAGAATAAATTATTCCTTATTGAATTTCCACTATAGCTTACAGCAACAAATTGCCCAACTCTTAAAATCATCTATGTCTAAGCCACTTAACTCTGTTGAACCATTTCAGTTCCAAGGGTAATAGTGACTTCAAATTGTGTTTTTTTCTCTTAGAATCACCCCCACTCATTCCAAAGTAGAATTAAAGTCTGTAGTTATATACACACGCAGTGTAGTTCTAAAATATCATTGTATATCTGCTTCTGTACATGGTATATATGAACCAATCAAATCATTATGTTCACACGGGACACATCTAAGCCTTATAACCTGATTATGCACCTGCTGTTTAATTATATTTATAAGCCAAGCACATTTTACACTCTTGGTAGTATACACATCAGATTTTATTACCACCGCCCTATAATTTATGAGGCAGCTGATTGTTTAGTTACTGTATCTGAGGCTGTCAAATTCTTTTGAGTCAAATTCAAAGAAAAAGGATTGAAGATGAGGTAATTCACATTGGAACTTGTTATGAACCAAGTCCCACACAATCTTGGATTGTAATCTGAACTCGTAAAGGCATTTGTGCACATTTCTAACATATCCTTACAAGAATGATTAAGCAATCACAAGTGACATTGTGGCATTTGGATGTTGGACATTCTGTTCTATTAATCCTTTCCCTCCTGACTAAGGGGGAATTAATTAAGCTTAACACCATAAATAATGTGACATATTTTGCATTAAAGGTATGTTCTCAGCAAGAATCGAAAATTCTGTGTTGTCTAGTTCTTGACCAGGTGATCTATTTGTCTCAATTTCCATCCAGATGATCAATTCAAATTCTAATCTCCCATTTGGTTGTTTTTTTATATTCCAGTTTACAGAGCAATTTTAGCTCAAAGATTATGGATCATCATGTCTCAGTTTGGAAATCCAAGTCAAAGTCTTCTAACTGAGATTACTGTGTAAGCATTTAAAGTGAGTCTTGTCTTAAGTTATCTCAGTTCAGTCTTTTTGATTGGAGGATATTTTTCTCTAATCTTCTTTCTAAGTTGAAAGACAAGTTGACCACTGAAAAACAAATACTTGAAAAACAGGAACACATCATTGAATAGCACAGAGTGCCTGATGTTGGTCAACAAATCAGCAGATTGACTTGTTTTGGCTCTGAATACTGGCTCTCATGGTGTTGACTCTAGTCACTCCAGAACACAGCTGTGTGCCCGCACCACTGTGTGCCCACACCACTGTGTGAAAAGTGAACTCATTTAATAAAAGTCATGAAAAAGCACCACTTTAAGAGTATGCCAACTTATTGAACCATGTTTTATGACCTTGGTTAAGCTGCCAGGGCTTCCCATGCAGTCAGCTTTGGTTGTAACACCTGGTAATGTCGAATAACCTCTATTGTTCCCTAGACTCTGAATGACCATGTTATTGTCACCTGTAAGTTCTTAAGGTGTGCCACTTAACATAAACCATAACGAGAAAGTGACATCCTAGTGACTTATGGTTCCCTGCAGTTTAACTGTTTTTATCTTCAAAAAACTCAGAGTAATCCATTATTTTAGGAAACAATCAAATGCAGCGCCTATTCATATTGACCTACATGAACGGCTCTGATAGATCTCATACATCCGTGTGAAGAAAAAATGCATGGTCAATGGTTGCCAAGCTCTGGAGGCAATACATCCGTTGTACCGTAACTCATCAATTCAAACCTGTCGAAATAATTAAACATCAATGTCAATGTTTTCAAACGGGTGCAAATGCTAACATGAAGATGACATTAAAAATAGGGAAAACGCAGGTCAAGTTTTGCAGTGAACAGAGCAGTGAAAAGCTAAGGATCACCATCAGAACAATCTTTTGTCTCACCAATAGATGGCTTTATTATCAGCACAGTTAGATTAGATTCCCTACAGTATGGAAACAGGCCCTTCGGCCCGACTAGTCCACACCGACCCTCCAAACAGTAACTCACCCAGATCCATTTCCCTCTGACTAATGCAGCTAACACTATGGTCAATTTAGAATGGCCAATTCACCGAACCTGCACATCTTTGGACTGTGGTAGGAAACTGGAGCACCTGGAGGAAACCCACGCAGACACGAGGAGAATGTGCAAACTCTACACAGACAGTTGCCCGAGGCTGGAATCAAACCTGGGTCCCTGCTAATCACTGTACCACTGTAACTTTTATTTTCAATGAAGGATACAGTTTATAATCTATATGATGCACATAATGTATCCTCTTCAACAATCATACTACAGAGTTATTCAAGAAAAATATTGTTTCCATTGGTTGCCATATACTGTGGATATGTTTTCTATGCATTGACAAAGTTACAGTTGTTGTTATATGATTAATGTTTTGTTCAAAAAATATTTCCATCAAAACTTTCATCTTGCATTCATCAGGACAATTCACAAGAGGACCATTTCTACAGGGTAAACTAACATTTGAGCTGAATCAAATTCAGAGCAGAAACCAAAAGTGATTGCTTTAACCTTCCCAATATTTAATTGGAGGAAATTCCTGATCAAACAGTACCGGATGTTGGAGAAGCAACAGATTATTTAGCAACAATGGAGGAATCAAAAGCGATAATGCTGAGGTAAATGTCATAACTGAATCATTTGTCATATTTAAGATAAAGAAAAGCCCACTCTACCAGCCTGGTCTGAAGGATGGAGAGATGGCCCCTTGAAAATTATTTGAATCTAGGTAGGTGTTGATTGTGAATCCTAGAATCTCTATATTGCAGATAGTGGCCATTAGGCCCATCACATCTTCACTGACTCTCTGAAGAACTTACCACCCTATCCCCTTGATGGCGTATTTCTCATGGCCAATCCATCTAACCTTTACATCTTTGGATTGTGACAGAAGACTGGAGCACCTAGAGGAAACCCATACAGACATGGGGGGAATATGCAAACTTTACAGGCTGGGGTAAAACCCGTTTCTCTGGTGCTGTAAGGCAGCAGCGCTAACCACCATGTCATCACCAAGTGGAGGAATAAGTGCATACATGCATGAAGACAGTGCTACAGTATGACTCCATGACCCAGTGATGAAGTGGTAGCTGTAGATGCCTGTCACAAATTGGACACTGCCAATATATTAATTACCAATATACCCCCTTTGCAGAGTAGCCAGTTTCTCCCCTAGTCCTGCACTGGGCTGAATTGGCACGGGTGCTGGCCTTAAGAAACCCCCAAGGCTGTACAGGGATAGGTCAACACTTCTAAAAACAAATGAATGGGAATTAAAGTTGAGGCAAGCTGTACGTGCGCTGACAATGATGTCACTGCACACAGAATATGATGAGATCAGCAGCACATGTGCAGGTGAATCCTGAAACTTGTTAAGGCCGGCTAACATCACCGGCCCTGTAGCACAGGCACTGGCAGCCATCTTCACAGTAATTACATTTGTGTTAAATTGACTGGACCAGACTTGCTGTTCTTACAGCAACCGATAGCTGGAAGTTGCTTGATTGAGTCAGGACATTTTAAGTTCTCGTCTGGGAATTTTAACAGCCTTAGCAGAGATACAACTGAATCAGAAATGAAAGAATTAATGATTCTGTGACAAGTTATCACAGCTTGTAACTATACCAGTGCTTAAATGTGTTTAAATTCTAGCTTTCTCATTTGAATGCTTTTTTTCCAATAGCTCTTTCCTTGATTTTTTTTTCACATAAGTTGGCAGACCGAGAAATTCCAATAATGAAAGACATTATGTCGTATTCCATACCCTCCAATCCTTTTAATTTCTTCTTTTCAAGTTACTGATCTTTGCTGGTTCATGTTCTCCAGCCTGGGCTGGCTTCCTAACAAATTTCCCACAAGGCCGATCTGCATATGTTGCCTAGACAGTGAATGTGAGAATTCACTCTACTTTTCCCCTCCTCAGGCCTGTGGGCACTAAAGTCCAGTACCACTCCAAACTCATTGACACATCTGTCTCCAAACCAAGAAGCTGCATCTCTCCTCCTCCAACTCATAGTGACAAACATGGGTATTAGCCAGTAAATAATTTTGTTTAAGTCTTGTGTTTGTAGATTAGCATCTGAACCAGTTCAAAACATTTCCCCATATTGAAAGAGAGCCAATCCTTAATGTTAAATAATAAATTTTTATTAAGTCAAAATTGCTTTGCAAAAAGTGAACATCTTTTGTAAAGGGCAGGATTTTTTTTAAGCAAAGTGAATGTACATTATAGGGAAAGTAGAATCATTATAAGGAGAAAGAAATAGCAAGCAATCGGTATGAAGCAGCATTCCACGTTCCCTCCAGCCCCACACCCCCTTCCCATTTATCTCTCTATCCCTTGGCTCACAAGCCTAATTCCTGATGAAGGGCTTATGCTCCTTCGAAATCTAGTGAAGGGTTTTGGTCAGAAATGTTGACTTTTCTGCGGATGCTGTCTGACCTGCAGTGCTCTTCCAGCTTCACATCTATTGACCCTGACTTCCAGCATCTGCAGCCCTTACTGTCTCCTTATATAGAGCGAACTTCATTATATCCTTTCCTTTTCTAGAAAGAAAACTCATGAATCATCTGCATCTGGGTTGTTCATTGCCTTCGCTCAATTGTGGAATGGTGCTAGGAGAAAGTGAGGACTGCAGATGTTGGAGATCAGTGTGAAGAGTGTGGTGCTGGAAAAGCACAGAGGGTCAAGCAGTATCCAAGGAGCATAAGCTCTTCATCAGGAATTAGGCTTGTGAGCCAAGGGGGGAGAGAGATAAATGGGAGGGGGTGTGGGGCTGGAGGGAACGTGGAATGGTACTGCATACCGATTGCTTGCTATCTCTTTCTCCTTGCCTCTCTGTAGTTAAAATATAATTGAACATGAATATTTAATGCATTCACCTGAAATTTCTTTTGTTGTGTTAAGGTATTAGTTTTTAAAAGGTTGGTGTTGGAGATTGTGTAAAGCTCCACCCAATCTCTTGTTAGGTCGATTGGCCATGCTCAATTGCTCATTGTCAAGACAGTGGTGCTGGAAAAGCACAGCAGGTCAGGCAGCATCTGAGGAGCAGGAAAATCGATGTTTCTGGCAAAATCCCTTCGCCCGAAATGTTGATTTTCCTGCTCCTCGGATACTACCTGACCTGCTGTGCTTTTCCAGCACCACACTCTCGACTCTAATCTCCAGCATCTGCAGTCCTCACTTTCTCCTAAATTGCTCATTGTGTGCGGGGGTTAGGTTGATTAGCCATGGGAAATGCAGGGTTACAGTGACAGCATTGGGAGGGTGAGTCTGGGTGAGATGCTCTTCGGAGGGTCAGTGTAGACTCGATGGGCTGATTGGCCTGCTTCCACACTGCAGGGATCCTTTGATTCCATGATTCTATAAATCTGATGATACCATATTGGTTTGGATGAGGAATGAAAACCCAAATCCACAGGTTTCCTCATAGTCTTCGTAGCAATGTCTAACGTACATATGTAACATGTACTTTATTGTTATCATTCAATAAGCTACATCTTTTTAAGGCAAAAGACTCTTCTTATTAAGATTCACTAGAGATTTTTCCTATCCTTCTACTAATTGAATAGACTCTTACATGCCATTAACGATAAAGGATGATGGCAGCATCTTTAAACTCACCAATACCACATCTGCCTCAGGTTTTTAGCAGAAGCGTAAATTCATTCATTTTAAATCGATTATCATGTCTGATAAAACAGTAGAAAGAGTAATTTTAAGTGTATGCATGAAACCTTTTTGCATTCATATCCCCAAAAAATAGATTTCTGTGCTGCTCTTTCTCTCTGGCTCTGTGTTTGTGTCCCTCCTACTTTGGAGATATATACATTACCTTCAAAAGGAAGAGTGAGCAAATAAATTTTGTCAAACAAAATAATAGTCTAATTTGAAATATATACTTAGAAAACATAAAGCTTCCCACTGTATGATGCTTTACCATCCATTTACTTGATTGTACCTGAGCTATGAAAAAACGTTGAACATTTGTAAATCTGGGTATCATTTTCTAATAGTGCTAGGAACTACGGACAATTTCTGTGACAGACCAGTCCTGATGCGGTTACATTTATCTGTTGCAGCTGATGAGGGAAATAACTGATATGGCCATTGGAGTAATGTAAAAGAGGGCTTTGCTGGGTTGAACAAAGCAGGTATAGAAATAAGTTAGATTTAAATTAGGCATTTACGGAACAAGTTGACCATTGAATATTAATAAAATGTTTGGAGCATAGTCATTAAAATGGGGAGTTGTGAAATGTTTACATTCTTGTTATTCTGGCAACACTTCCAATTTCATTGAAGTGACACTTCTTTTATTCAGTCATGGAATGAAGGCATCACTGGCTCGGTACCATTTATTACCCGTCCCTAATTGCCCAGGGGGCAGGTGAGAGTCAACCACATTGCTGTGGGTCTGCAGTTACATGTAGGCCTGGCAAGACCAGGTAAGAATGGAACTTTCTTTCCCTAAAGTACATTAGTAAAGCAGATTTTCTTTTTTCTGACAATCAATTCATAGTTAACATTAGACTCTTAATTCCAGATGCTTTTAAAACTTACATTAAAATTTGACCCTCTACTGTGGTGGGATTTGAAGGCAGATTCTCCTGGGTTTCTGGGTTAACAGTGCAGCAATAATGCCACAAGGTGATTGCCTCCTCAGTGTCACTAGGTGATATATTACCAGGAATGTGCAGAATAAGAAAATACAAATCGTGAATTGCTCAGCTGCCACTGTAAAATGTTTAAGGTTAGATCATTTTACAGCTGAAACGTAAGGCTCCTTAAAGACTTTTCCTCCCAATAATGGAATCAGAACTGTAGCAACAAAGCCAGGTCAAAGTGATGGATATTCATTGTGAAAGGTAACCCTTCTAGTGAATACTCATGGGGAGGGTATACGTTCCAGTGAATGCTCATGGGGAGGGTATACTTTCCAGTGAATACACATGGAGAGGGTATATGTTCCAGTGAATACTCATGGCGAGGGTATATGTTCCAGTGAATACACATGGAGAGGGTATATGTTCCAGTGAATACTCATGGCGAGGGTATATGTTCCAGTGGATACTCATGGGGTGGGTATACATTCCAGTGGATACTCATGGGGAGGGTATATGTTCCAATGGATATTCATGGAGAGGGTATACTTTCCAGTGAATACTCATGGGGAGGGTATATCTTCCAGTGAATACTCATGGGGAGGGTGTATGTTCCAGTGGATACACATGGAGAGGATATACATTCCAGTGGATACTCATGGGGAGGATATATGTTCCAGTGGATACTCATTTTGGATGATAACATTTCAGTGGATACTCAATTTGAGGAATGATTGTTCTAATGAATGGTCATTGTCAGGGTGATTTATTAGAAAAGGTGCATTGCAAAAGGTGCCGATATTGTAGTGTACCATTTTCCAGTGAACTTCTTCTGAAGGATGATTATTTGGACAGCTCTTCTGAATGCATTGACTGAGGTTACTTCTTAATTTTAAATTATACTCATTCCAAGTGCCATTGCCTGTATGTTGGAGTCATTGTAAACAACGTTTCATAATGGTAATTATTTACCTTCTCCTCTATCCTGAAGGTGTTCATTCATGGTTTCTCACAGTTCCACAGTGAGTGCTAGTGCTCACTATTCAACCATATGGCCATTCTTCCAATGGGATCCTAGAACAGGCTGCTCCTCTCCAGAAACATTACAACTCAAGCCAATCACATTGTCATTCATCATTCACACACACACACTTTCAAACCGGCATCACTAACAGGAATTTTGAGTGGAATGTCCTCTTTTTAATCAGGGCTTGTTGTAATGTACTTACTCTCATCCAAAACACTTTGGTTAAATTAGTATAGATTGGGGAATCTGACCTGGTTTAGTATCAAATCATGTGCCATTAATGACACATGACATTAAAATATCATTCTGAAGCTAAGTATTAAAAAGATTGTATTGCTCACACTTTCTTTCCCTCATTGTAGCTTTTGTTTTCCAGGATTTAGAAAATTGGGCCTTTTGCCACGTGCCCTACTGAACAGACTTGAAGTAAATTTGAGTTCCGAAGAAGGTGAGCACTGTTATCACACAGAGACATTTCATTTCCTTCAAACAAAATGGACACCTTAAGGATCTATTTAATAATTGTATGAACACTTTGGTGTTGACTGTTCCTCCAAGAGCAGGCACTGACATTTTCATAGTCTCACATTATCTATTCATATCATTTCAAGAATTCAGTTGCCATTCCAAAGTCACCCTAATGACAAGCCTGGCTTCCAGCAAATGTTATTGAGATGAAAATGATGAAAATGATGTTGGTATTTTGTTTTCATCTTAGCTGGAGGAGGTGGATGCTGAAACATCCACAATGACAGGGTAGACTATCGTGTCAATTCAAGTGACAAGGCTGAGGGGTTTAAATCATCTTCAACAAGAAGGTTTGAATTGATGATCCAGCTTGGTTTCCTCCCAGCTCCCCAGAATCACAGAAACTAAGCTTCAGCTAATTTAATTCACTTTAAATGATATCAGCTAAGTACACTAGATACAGGAAGGGCTTAGAAAACATCCCATTGTCGTATCGAAGGCTTGTGTCCTAAGTCAAGCTGTGCTACTGCAGCTCCAACAATGGGATCTAATCAACGCTGCAGAGGAGATTGAACCCTCGTAAGAAATGTTGTCCCAACATAGCTAATCACTTTAGAAAGACTGTGATGTTTAACATTTAACTTTATTTCTACATATTTTTACTAAGAGTTTAACTTTTAACCTTTGTTCTTTCTACCTTGTTCTTAAGATTTTGGACCTGGGTAATTGTATCTAAAATAACGCTATTTGTGGTGACATTAAACACTTTTCACTGTACTCCTGGATTTTTGTACTTGACTGTACGTGTCAATAAAATCTAATTCTATTTCTAAGTTCTAATTGCCTAGGTATGTTGTGTTCACAAAAACAGGACTAATCTAATTCAACAAATTTCCACCTGATCGGTCTACTTTTAATTATGAAAGTGATGGAAAGAATAATTGACAGTAAAAATCAAATGTAACTACTCACCAATGCTCAGTTTGTTTCCCTGCTATCACATGGCTCTGGATGTCATTACAACCTTAGTCCAGTTGCAGACAAAACAGCTGAAATTCAGAGGTGACATGAGAGTGACTGCACTTGACATCAAGGCTGCATTTGATCGAGTGTGGCATCAAGGAGCCCTATCACAACTGAGGTCAAGTGAAATAAGAAGGAAAGCTGTCCTTGTGTTGGAATTATAACTGGCGTAAAGGGAAGTGATTATGTTTGTTGGAGGCTAATCGTTTCAGCCCCAGGACATTGTTGTAGAAGTTTTCCAGGGCAATGCCCTTGGCCCACTCATCTTCAATTGTTTCATCAATGATCTTCCCTCCCTCATCAGGTCAAGTCAGAACATTTGCTAAGCATTACGTATGATGTTCAGTATGATTTGCAATGCCTGTGCAACAACTGGGCTTAGGCTGATAAGGGCAAGGAACATTTGCATCAAGTAAATGCCAGGCAATGACCACCTCCACAAGAGAGACACTGACTATCTTCCTTTCGTGTTCAACAGCATTACCATCGCTGAATCTCCACTATCAACTTCTTGGGAATTCCCAGTGACCAGAAGTTGAACTGGACATCCCAAATAAAATCTGTGGATACAAGAGCATTTCAGAGGACAAATATTCCATGGTGAGTAACTTATCTTTTAACTCCCTCAAAACCTGTCGATCAGGCACAAACCAGCAGTGTAATGGATGAGCTTTAACAACACTCAAGAAGCTTGACCCCATCCAGTCAAAGCAGCCCGCTTGATTGGCACCACATCCACAAACATCCTCTCCCTCCGCCACCTACCCTCAATAGCAACACTTTATGTCACATACAAAATTCACTGCAGAAATTCACCAGTTCCATTAACAGCACCTTCTATCTACAACCATTACCATCTATAAAGACAAGGGCAGATACACCACCAACTATAATTTCCCTCCAAACCACTGATCATCTTGACTTGGAAATGTACTGTTATTCTTTCTTGTTATTGCTGGGTCAGACTCCTGAAAATCCACCCCATGTATTATGGTTAAATGTAAACTAAACGGACTGTAGCAGTTCAAGAAGGCATTTCACTCCCAATTTCTCAAGGGAAATTACGGACAGGAAATCTGTGCCTTTGAAACTAACATCCCATGAATGAATAAAAAAAAGCTAGACATTGGCTAAACAGCTGCATTGTCTTCCACTGAATAGAATGTGGAACTGAGCTGATGGGAAAGCATGAGCCCACATGCTAATTCTTTGGAGCAGGCTCTCACTGGAAAAATAGCAGTGAGATTTCTGATACTGATGTGAATATAAAATAAAAATAGAAGATGCTGGAAAGGTGCAGGAAGAGACTTGGTATCTGCAAGAGAAACACAGGTTAATGTTTCCAGCGGGAATCTTGCCTGCTGAAATTGACAACACATCAGTCAGCTTTTGAGAGGCAATGGTAAGTTATGATTTTGGGTGTGAATGAAATCTTATTGATCTTTGAGGTAAGGATTTGTCTTCTGTAGGAGTGCTAAATGGATGCTATTGAATGGTTACCCATTTTATACTCCATGTGGTACAGTTGGTTCTGCTATAGTGTGTGTATCTTCAACGCGAATTGGCTATAAATCGATTGAAGAATTTAAACCGTTATTTGTAGAACACAAACTTTCCTTACTTGTATTGGCTAGAATGTGACTCTGGTCCCCTTGGTTTAAATGATGCTGCTATTATGTGATTTTCTCATAGCGCAAGATTGCGTGGGAACGGAACTATTGGAACAGACTGTATCCAATTTATTTTACTTCAGCCGAAAACCTATTCTCCTTTAACTATTGAGCAAACTTTTGCGTATTTCCTTGTGGTGTGAATGATCTTTGGGATTCTAAGCAGCTATAAGTCTAAGCTATAAATAATTTGCATCTATGGAAACAGTAATCTATTTGGCACTGAAGTGTGATAGATGGGAGCCTGGATACAACAATAGGTGACATTGGCCTATGAATTTCTCATTTGCAAGGATTGATAGCACTGGTTTTACTGGTACAGTGGGAACTGTCAGTGGCCAAGGCTAGAAGCAGCTGTTTCGTCGGTACTTCTTGTACAATCAAGCATCGCCCTTCAGGCAGTCCAGGTGGCTTCAGCTTCTTTGCAGAACTTTCCCACTCTCCATCCAAATGGGTTGGTTTACCGTTTCCACTCAGGAGGCTCGAATAAATTAGAACCAATTATTCCCCCAAATATTTTAAAAATTATGCCTCAAGTGCTCAGAAAGTACATTGCCAAGAAAAGTGCAGAGCTTGGCTTCACTAGTGCAGGTGCAAATACTGGGTGGATGCCAGACCCTTCTTATGCCATAGGTTTTGCATTAACACTTGTCAGTGATGAAAACTTTTGCAGAAGTGAGTGACTGAAGGGCTCATCAATGTAGAAGCTTCCCAGCACAGTCACCACCTTGTATCTGTTATGACAAGAAAGGAAGGAGACAGCACTCAAGGCATGGTGAACAGGACATGTAAACAGTTTGTAACTACACTTTACCAGACCTGGACTGCTGTTGTTGAGAGTTTCATTGCCACATTGTAAGGGGCTAGCGTTAGCATCGCATTATGTAAAGTCTGCTAATGCTGCCGGATGCTACTGCACTGTAGGCAATATCTGAGAAGCATTTCGGCCACACCTAACAAGCCAGAAATGAACTACATCTAATAGTAATAAATCAATCACAAAGATGAAAGGAGAAAAAAACTGTAGGTGCTGGTATTCTGAAATAAAACATAAAATACTAAAAATACATAATTGGTCACTTAGCACTTGAAGAAAAATAATTGTTTGACTGGGACTTGGACTTATGTGAAATAACACGTTTAAAGACAAAAGAAAGAAAAAGAAAGGTTGATGGTTCAGTGCTTAGCATTACTGCCTCACAGCGTCAGGGACCCGGGTTTGAGTCCACCCGTGGGTGACTGTTTGTATGGAGTTTGCATATTCCCCCTATCTCTACCTGAGTTTCCTCCAGGTGCTCCGGTTTCCTCCCTCAGCCCAAAGATGTGGAGGCGCGATGGATTGTCCATGCTAAATTGCTCATAGGGATGTGCAGGCTAGGTGGATCAGCCATGGGAAACATGGAGTTATAGGGATGAGGCGGGTCCAGTGGAATGTTCTTTGGAGGGTCAGTATGGGCTGAATTGCCTGCTTTCATGCTGTAGGATTTCTATGATTCTATCACCAGTCAATAGTCTGATTGCCTTACATTTAGGGGACTCTCCATATTGATCAATATTTCTGTTCTTATGCTGACATAACCAAAGAATGTGCCTTCATGTACAATTTGTCATTTATTTTTCACAAGTGGACCACGAAACACTTTGAAGAATGAGGCCAGATAGTAATTTTTAAACTTTTGTTTACATACAGCAAATGAAGATGCCAAGCAAGCTCTATGCATTTAGCTCAGAAACATAGGAAAGATAATAAACCATATTCCTATATAACCAATCCACCACAAAATCCAGGACTGAGGAACACTGTACTGTTGAAGATGTTGTCCTTTGACTGAAGTGTTAAACCAAGAATTACTCTGCTTTCTCATGTGGACATAAGAGACCACAACAATATACTGAATAAGAACATCACAGTGGCTTGTTGATTATTTATCAACAACATTAGAATTGATAAACTTGTCATTATCATAATATCATTTGTGGGACTTTGTCATGAGTAAGTTGGTTGCCACAATCCCTATATAACTATTTTGACAATGCTTCAAAAGTACCTAACTGATGCTTAAATACCTAAATTTCTTAATTGGAATAATTGAAATTCACATCAAATATTAATGCATTTACAAGGCCAGATAGTTTGGAAATCATATGCAGTGTGGAGACTTTTCTGGAGACTTCCCTCTTGTAGCATAAAATCAGAGATTGCATTTCCACTGTGTGCAGCCTTTGCTGTTGCATTCCTCCCGCATTAGACTTCCTAGTCAGAATACTCTTTGCAATTTGGAGTTGTGGAGCCAGGTCTTCATGTGATGCTCAACAACAGCTTCCAAACCGGTAACATGTACCCCCTTGAAAGACAAGGGAGACAGACACATCTCTACCCTGGAGGCTCCCTGCCTCCATTCCTAATGAAGGGCTTTTTCCCGAAATGTCGATTTTCCTGCTGCTTCGGTGCTGCCTTACCTGCTGTGCTTTTCCAGCACCACTCTAATCCAGACTCTGGGTTCCAGCATCTGCAGTCCCCACTTTTGCCTAGACAGACACATGGCAACACCGCCACCTGTATGTCCACCTCCATCTGTATGGACTTGTATGACAGACAAAGTTTCTTCACTGCCATGAGGTTTAAAGCCCTGGCACGCACTTCTTAACAGCTGTTTGTGTAGACCTACACCATATGGACTGTAGCATTTGAAGAAGACAGCTCAGCTCCATCTTCTCAGAGGAAATTATTTTTGCAAAGAACTACTGGCCAAACCAGCAATGTCTACATTGACCTTAGGCAGACCCAAGGCACGGACCTCGACTGAGCACTTATCTACTTTTCCGGAGCAAACAAAGGACCTGGAATTGGCGGCTGCTACATTGACAGAGGCATTGTCGGCAAGTTAGGCCCAGCAGCAAAGGATGGTGCCTCAGGATTGGACTCTGTCATTGGTTGACTCTGGTGTAGATGGCGGCGAAGCTGTGGTGGAGAGATGGCAGTGCAGGTGTTGTTGATGGTGATGAGCTAACTCAGTACTGACGGATTCTGTCCAAGCTATATCTTTCTTTTTCTTCCTTATTCGTAAATTATTTTGGATATCTCTTGGAAGTACAGATGGAAATTATACAGTGAATGGAAGAACCATTAGGAGTACTGATATGCAGAGGCATCTGGGTGTGCAGGTCTACAGATCACTGAAGATGTCACCACAGGTAGATAAGGTAGTAAAAAAGGATTATGGCATGCTAGCCTTCATTGGAAGCGGCATTGAGCATAAGGATAGACAAGTTATACTGCAGCTTCATAGAACTTTGTTAAGCCACACTTAGAACATAGCATACAATTCTGGTCACCATGCTATCAGAAGGATGTGGGTACTTTGGAGAGAGTACAGAAAACATTTACTGGGATGTTGCCTGCTATGGGAGGGTTTTAGCAATGAAGAAAGGTTGAGTAGATTGAGTTTGTTTTCACTGGAATACAGGATGTTGAGGGGTGACCTAATAGATGTTTATAAGATTGTGAATGGTATAGACTAGGAACCCACCTTCATTTGCACATCGGGAATTTGCGTCATCTAGTTTCTCAGGGAAGGAGTGGAGAATGGGATAGGTGTAAAAATAACATAATTTGGGGCATTAATGAAGTGAAAACACATGACAATAAGGTTACCAATGCTCAGTGGACAGATTTTGAAGTTGATGTTTAAGGCTTGAGGGGGAAAGTGGAAAAAAATCATCTTGATTGGGGAGTCTAGTGCTTTCATTCTCACCTTATTACAAAGTCATAGAGTCATAGAGATGTACAGCACGGACACAGACCCAACTCATCCATGCCGACCAGATATCCCAACCCAATCTAGTCCCATCAGTACCTTGCCCATATCCCTCCAAGCCCCTCCTATTCATATACCCATCCAGATGCCTTTTAAATGTTGCAATTGTACCAGCCACCACCACTTCCTTTGGCAGCTCATTCTATATATGCACCACCCTCTACATGAAAGTGTGAACCCTTTCAAGTTTCACAACATCTTTCTGATAAGAAGGAGACCAGAATTGCACGCAGTATTCTGACAGTGGCCTAACCAATGTCCTGTACACTGCAACATGACCTCCCAACTCCTGTACTCAATACTCTGATCAACAAAGGAAAGCATACCAAATGCCTTCTTCACTATCCTATCTACCTGCGACTCCACTTTCAAGGAGCTATGAACCTGCACGCCAAGGTCTCTTTGTTCAGCAACACTCCCGAGGACCTTACCATTAAATGTATAAGTCCTGCTAAGATTTGCTTTCCCAAAATGCAGCACCTCGCATTTATCTAAATTAAACTCCATCTGCTACTTCTCAGCCCATTGGCCCATCTGGTCCACATCCTGTTGTAATCTGAGGTGACCTTCTTCGTTGTCCACTACACCTCCAATTTTGGTGTCATCTGCAAACTTACTAACTGTACCTCTTATGCTCACATCCAAATCATTAATGTAAATGACAAAAATTAGAGGGTCCAGCTCCGATCCTTGTGGCATTCCACTGGTCAAAGGCCTCCAGTCTGAAAAACAACCCTCCACCACCACCCTCTGTCTTCTACCTTTGAGCCAGTTCTGTATCCAAATGGCTAGTTCTCCCTGTATTCCATGAGATCTAAACTTGCTAATCAGTCTCCCATGGGGAACCTTGTTGAATCCCTTACTGAGGTCCATATAGATCATGTTCACCATTCGGAAATAAACTTTGGTATTCACCCTATCCATGCCCCATATGATCTTATAAACCTCTGCATGGTCACACCACAGCATCTGATGCTCCAGGGGAAAAAAAAACCCCAGCCTCTGGTTTTGCTAACAATCCGCATACATGAACATCAACTAGCCACGAAACGACACGACCAGCTATCCCAAGTAGCCACACACGCAGACAACAAGCAACATGAATTCGACTGGGAAAACACTACTATCATAGGGCAAGCCAGACAGAGAACAGCCAGGGAATTCCTAGAGGCATGGCATTCATCCACAAACTCCATCAACAAACACATCGACCTGGACCCAATATACCAACCACTACAGCGGACAGCTGAAACTGACAACCGGAAGCGGCAAGGACAGACCACCATAAATACCGGAGGAAACATCAAAGAAGCGCTTCGCAGGAGGCTCCAAAGCACTGATGATGTCACCTAGCCAGGGGAGGAAAGTTTGCAACAAAAACTTCCAGCTTAACTCAGAAAGCTGGCAGGGAATTTAACTTACCCATTCTGAATCTATCCCACTCCAGTTTTGATTTGCAAGTGACAAGAACTGCCAACCTCTTTTCAAGGTGGAAGGATATTCTTTATAAATGCAAATTGAGTTTCATGCTGTGCCATAGCTTTGTCATGTTTGACCAGGAAGGCGAGCAGGGTCTTGGGTTGATACCAACACTTCCAGTAATGCAATGTCTCCTAAGTACTGCACTAAAATCTGTCAAATGGTTCAGCGCTGGAAAAGCACAGCCAGTCAGGAGACATCCGAGGAGCAGGAGAGTCGACATTTTGAGCATAAGTTCTTCATCAGGAAGGTGGGGGAGGCCCAAGGGGGATCAGAGATAAATGGGAGGGGGGTTGGGGCTGGGTGGAAGGTAGCTGGGAATGCGATAGGTAGATGAAGGTGGGGAGGGTGGGTGGTGATAGTGATAGGTCGGAGTGGAAGGTGAAGCTGATAGGTGGGAAAGAAGATGGGGCAGGTAGGACAGTTCATGAGGGCAGTGCCGTGTTGGATCTAGGATAAGGTGGGGGGGAGGGGAGATGAGGTAACTGGTGAAATCAACATTAATCCTTGTGTTCTTCCTCCAGGCAGGAGGGGGAGTTGAAGTGTTCAGCCACAGGGTGATGGGGTTATTTAGTGTGTGTGTGTCCCAGAGACATTCTCTAAAACAAGTTGGCGTTCTGTCTCCCCAATATAGAGGGAGCAATGGACACTGTAGATAACATGTGTGGAAGTACAGGTAAATCTCTGTCGGATGTGGTAGGATCCTTTGGGGCCTTGGATGGAGGTGAGGGGGGGAGATGTGGACACAGGTTTTACACCTCTAGCGGAGGCAGGAGAAGGGCCAGGTGTGGAGGGTGGGTTGATGGGGGGGAGCATGGACCTAACAAGGGAGATGCGGAGGTACTGGTCTCTGTGGAACACAGATAGGGATGGGAAGGGAAATATATCCCTGTTGGTGGGATCTGTTTGTAGGTGGCGGAAATGGTGGAGGATGTTGCCTTGTGTCCGGAGGTTGGTGGCGTGGAAGATGAAGACCACAGGGGTTCTGTCCTTGTTGTGGTTGGAGGGGTGGGGTTCAAGGGTGGAGTTACAGGAAATGGAGGAGATGCATTGGAGGGCATCGTTGAACATGTGGGAGGGGAAATTGCGGTCCTTGAGGATGGATGCCATCTGGGATGTTCTATGATGGAATTGGTCCTCCTGGGAGCAGATACGGTGATTGCAGAGGAGTTGGGAGTAGGGGATAGCATTTTTACAGGAGATCGGGTGGGAGTTGGTGCAAGCTAGGTAGCTGTGGGAGTCGGTGGGTTTGAAATAAATGTCCACATTGAGTCAGTCAGTGGAAATGGAGATGGAGAGATCCAGGAAAGGGAGGGAGGTGTCCGAGATAGTCCGGGTGAACTTGGTGGGTGAGGTCAGGGTAGAAGGTGTTTGTGAAGTTGATGAACTGTTTAACCTCCTCGTGGGAGCAGGAGGTGGGGTTGATGCAGTCATTGATGTTGTGGAAGAAAAGGTGGGGAGTGCTGCTGGTAACCTGTGGAAGATGGACTGTACCATGTACCCGACGAAGAATCAGTTACCCCGATGAGGTCTCCTCTACTTTAGGGAGACAGGACGTCAACTTGTGGAATATTTCTGAGAACATCTCTGGGACACACACTAAACAACCACACCGCCCTGTGGCTGAGCACCTCAACTCCCCTTCCCATTCCGCCAAGGACATGCAAGTCCTGGGCCTCCTCTTCCGCCTGATACTAGCCACCCGATGACTGGAGGAAGAAGGCCTCATCTTCCGCCTTGGGACCCCCCAACCACACGGGATCAATGTTGATTTCACCAGTTTTCTCATCTCCCCTCCCCTCACCTTTTCCCAGATCCAACCCTCCAACTCGGCACCGCCCTCTTGAACTGTCCGACCTGTCCATCTTCTTTACCACCTGTCTGCTTCATCCTCCACTCTGACCTATCACCATAGCCCCCCCCACCTTCATCTACCTATTGCATTCCCAGCCACCTTCCACCCAGCCCCAACCCCTTCCCATTTATCTCTCAGCTCCCTTGGGCCTCCCCGACATTCTTAATGAAGAGCCATCGCCTCTCCTGCTCCTCAGATGCTGCCTGTCTGGCTGTGCTTTTCTAGCACCACACTTCTTGATTCTGACTCTCCAGCATCTGCATTCCTCATTTTCTCCTAAATCTGTCGAGACTATGGGCTGAAATCTCTGGAGTGAGGCTCGAACTTCTGACTCAGTATTTTACTAAAGAACAAAGACTGACAATGGTGAGTGAAAGTAGAATCAGGGAAATAAATTTGAAAGAGTATTAAAGCAGTCACACTAAAAAATACACAGAACTAGGAAAACTATAGGAATGCTTGCGATCCCAACTACAACTCTAGGAATAATTGCATGCATTCATCCCCAAATACTGCTGTACTCAGTTGCCAGAATACAAGAAACTGAGCTAGTTTCACCCATGGTTGAACTTCGATCTTACATCCCACTTAATCCCAATTAGAACACTCACCTATGCCTACCACCTTGAGCTCTGACCCCACGTTGCTTATCTAATTATTCAGTTTGGTAAAAGCAATGACTGCAGGTGCTGGAAACCAGATTCTGAATTAGTGGTGCTGGAAGAGCACAGCAGTTCAGGCAGCATCTGAGGAGCAGTAAAATCGACGTTTCGGGCAAAAGCCCTTCATCAGGAATAAAGGCAGTGAGCCTGAAGCGTGGAGAGATAAGCTAGAGGAGGGTAGGGGTGGGGAGAAAATAGCATAGAGTACAATAGGTGAGTGGGGGAGGGGATGAAGGTGATAGGTCGGGGAGTGGAGGGAGGGTGGAGTGGATAGGTGGAAAAGAAGGTAGGAGAAAGTGAAGACTGCAGATGCTGGAGATCAGAGCTGAAAATGTGTTGCTGGAAAAGTGCAGCAGGTCAGGCAGCATCCAAAGAGCAGGAGAATCGATGTTTCGGGCATGAGCCCTTTTTCAGGAATGAGGGAAGTGTGCCAAGAAGCTAAGATAAAAGGTAGGGAGGAGGGACTTGGGGAAGGGGCGTTGGAAATGCGATAGGTGGAAGGAGGTTAAGGTGAGGGTGATAAGGTGAGGGTGATAGGCTAGAGTGGGGGTGGGGGCAGAGAGGTCAGGAAGAAGATTGCAGGTTAGGAAGGCGGTGCTGAGTTTGAGGGATTTGACTGAGACAAGGTGGGGGGAGGGGAAATGAGGAAACTGGAGAAATCTGAGTTCATCCCTCGTGGTTGGAGGGTTCCAGGCGGAAGATGAGGCGCTCTTCCTCCAGCCGTCGTGTTGTTATGGTCTGGCGATGGAGGAGTCTAAGGACCTGCATGTCCTTGGTGGAGTGGGAGGGGGAGTTGAAGTGTTGAGCCACGGGTGTTTGAGTTGGTTGGTCCGGGTGTCCCAGAGGTGTTCTCTGAAATGTTCCACAAGTAGGCGGCCCGTCTTCCCAATATAGAGGAGGCCACATCGGGTGCAGCGGATGCAATAGATGATGTGTGGAGGTGCAGGTGAATTTGTGGCGGATATGGCAGGATCCCTTGGGGCCTTGGAGAGAAGTAAGGGAGGAGGTGTGGGCACAAGTTTTGCATTTCTTGCGGTTGCAGGGGAAGGTGCCGGGAGTGGAGGTTGGGTTGGTGGTGGGGGTGTGGACCTGACGAAGAAGTCATGGAGGGAGTGGTCTTTTTTTTGGAACGCTGATAGGGGTGGGGAGGGAAATATATCCCTGGTGGTGGGGTCCGTTTGGAAGCGGCGGAAATGACGATGGATGATACAATGTATATGGAGGTTGGTGGCATGGTAGGTGAGGACCAGTGGGGTTCTGTGCTGGTGGTGAGTGGAGGGGTGGGGCTCAAGGGCGGAGGAGCGGGAAGTGGAGGAGATACGGTGGAGAGCATTGTCGACCGCGCCTGGGGGATATTGCGGTCTTTGAAGAAGGAGGCCATCTGGGTTGTTTGGTATTTGAACTGGTCCTCCTGGGAGCAGATGCGGTGGAGACGAAGGAATTGGGAATATGGGATAGCGTTTTTACAGGGGCAGGGTGGGAGGAGGTGTAGTCTAGGTAGCCGTACGAGTCCGTCAGTTTATAGTAAATGTCTGTGTTGATTCGGTCGCCTGAGATAGAAATGGAGAAGTCTAGGAAGGGGAGGGAGGAGTCTGAGACTGTCCAGGTGAATTTGAGGTCGGGATGGAAGGTGTTAGTAAAGTGGATGAACTGTTCAACTTCCTCGTGGGAGCACGAGGCAGCGCCGATACAGTCATCGATGTAGCGGAGGAAAAGGTGGGGGGTGGTGCCAGTGTAGCTGCGGAAGATGGACTGTTCCACATATCCTACGAAGAGGCAGGCATAGCTGGGGCCCATGCGGGTGCCCATGGCTACTTCTTTGGTTTGGAGGAAGTGGGAGGATTGGAAAGGGAAGTTGTTCAGACTGAAGACCAGTTCAGTCAGTCGAAGGAGGGTATCAGTGGAAGGGTGCTGGTTGGTACGGCGGGAAAGGAAGAAGCGGAGGGCTTTGAGTCCTTTGTGATGGGGGATGGAGGTGTACAGGGACTGGATGTCCATGGTGAAGATAAGGCATTGGGGACCGGGGTAGCGAAAATCATGGAGGAGGTGGAGGGCGTGGGTGGTGTCCCGAACGTAGGTGGGGAGTTCTTGGACTAAGGGAGACAGGACCGTGTCGAGGTATGCAGAGCTGAGTTCGGTGGGACAGGAGCAGGCTGAGACAATGGGTTGGCCGGGGCAGTCAGGTTTGTGGAGTTTGGGCAGGAGGTAGAAACAGGTAGTGCGGGGTTGTGGGACTATGAGGCTGGAGGCGGTGGATGGGAGATCTCCTGAGGAGATGAGGTTATGGATGGTCTGGCAGATGATGCTTTGGTGGTGGGAGGTGGGGTCATGGTCAAGGGGGCAGTAGGAGGAGGTGTCCGCGAGCTGGAGTTTAGCCTCAGCGGTGTAAAGGTCGGCGCGCCAAAAGAAGATAGGTAGGTACGACAAGTCATGGGGACAGTGCTGAGCTGGAAGTTTGGAACTAGGGTGAGGTGGGGGAAGGGGAAATGATTATTCAGTTTCCCTACCCTTGCTAGGTTACCAAACTAGCTGCTTCATTTCATGGTTCAAATCCTGGAATATCCATGTGGAGTGCTACTGAAGATTTGT
The DNA here is from genome assembly GCF_020745735.1 of Hemiscyllium ocellatum. NCBI lineage: Eukaryota > Metazoa > Chordata > Chondrichthyes > Orectolobiformes > Hemiscylliidae > Hemiscyllium > Hemiscyllium ocellatum. The sequence goes on along the minus strand of NC_083403.1, from coordinate 126,594,608 downwards.
GTGATCTTTTAAACTTAGAATGTTAAACACAGTGGCCCATTCCAGGAAATGACAGTATTTCAGAGAAGCAGAGCTGGAGACACCAATCATTTTCATCATGTGAGAAATGGGCTGAGAACAAACATGATAAAATTCGCATTTGTTTAATAAGTCAATCTTATTTTGAAAGACCAATTTACATTTATTTTAAGATTGCCAATTCCTTAGCCTGTATTTGTGATTTTTAAACAGATTTCTATTTCCTGCTTGCATTGGAGTTCAGTTCAGTGATGAGTATTTTATGTCAATTTTATTATCTGTGTAATTGGACCTATGGTTCCCTTCAATGCACACAACATTTCTAATTCACCATTTGTTGAAATTCAAATAAATAATTAGTAGAAGGTCTACTAATTCCCCTTAACCTGTAGAAAGCAGATATATGACTATTATCAACGTATGTACTTCTGATGTTTACAGAAAACTTATCATAGAAAGTTACAATTATTTGTAAAATGCAGGTAATTCTTCTCTAAAGTAATGGCTGTGTTCTCGTGCAACACTGCTTTATAGAAAAATTGCATTATAGAAACTGCGTGTAAAGTGCTGGTGATGTAATCACGTTACAGGTAACACATGTTTTATCAGTTCATGCTTTAGAAACAGTGTCCCCAATTCGTCAACTGCGTTACAGCGAATTTACGTAAACAAAACGTGTGTTATAGCAGAATGGCCTGTACCTGATGGACCAAGCTGGACGACACTGATATTCCATTTATTTTATGCAGTGGCAATCACTTTTGTTTCTAACATTGAGAGTAAACAGAGTTAATGGTATCATCTTCAAATGTTAAACAATTTTAAAGAGCATAAGTCTTTGACTCCAAGCGTGTGCTGAGTTTCATGATCCCAGCTGGATATTTTTTTAATGTATATTTTAGTTAGTGTCAGGGCCCCTAGGCTTGGGAGGAGAAAATGACAAGTTAGTGTTCCTGCTCACTTTCATTAAACAGAGGCCAAAGCAGATGAATATCTATTGGTGGACATCAGGTGTTGATAGTTTAGGGTTCCATTTGCATTCCCACTAGCAAATATTCTGTTGCAAAGATGGACGAGCTAGCCTTAGTGTCCATGGATTTGAGCGATATAGTGTAATCAAAGTTGGGATGAAGGGATGAAAAATCTTTGCTCATCAGGCATTGGTGGTACGTATATGATTACAAACAATATTTAGATATGGAGGGCATAGAGACTCATTTCTAATTCCAGAATGTTCAAAACACTTATGAAGTCATTGTTCATTCCAGTAATATATATCAAGTGAATTCACATGGAGTGTAAGGGTGATGTGGGCTGCTGAACAGAATTGGCTGATTGCTCTGTTTTGATTTATAATACTCCTATTACAGCTGTGCAGGTGAATACTGAATAAATAAATGGACCAGATTGGGTTGGACTGGGACGTATTCCATCAGAATGAACCTCCGGAGACCAGTTTGATTTTTTTTAGATTAGATTCCCCACAGTATGGAAACAGGCCCTTCGGCCCAAGTCCACGTCGTCTGTCCGAAGACTAACCCATCCAGACCCATTCCCCTACCCTATATTTACCCCTGACTAATGCATCTAACACCATGGGCAATTTAGCATGGCCAATTCACCTGACCTGCACACCTTTGGATCGTGGGAGGAAACCGGAGCACCTGGAGGAAACCCACGCAGACACGGGGAGAATATGCAAACTCCACACAGTCACCTGAGGCTGGAATGGAACCCAGGTCCCTGGCGCTGTGAGGCAGCAGTGCTAACCACTGAGCCACCGTGCCGCCCCATTTTGACACAAAGTGAGCCAATTGATCAACCAGCATTCCATATCAGGCTCCATGGAAACTGATGTCAGATTCATGGGAAAGATGTGTGCCAAATGACAACTATCCATGAGCTGCACTCACCTCTGTAAAAGGTTGAATAGAGAAATGGAATAATTGTGCTGAGCTTTGGCAAAGTATAAAGTGAATATTTTACACAGGCAAAATATTTTGATATACAAAATTTCCATGCAAATCACTCACTGGATCAATCCCTTGTCCATTCTGTGTGTATCCTTTTTGTGTGCTCCAGTTTTACTTTATGGTTATTTAAAATGTAAGCTATGGAATGCATATAAATATTCAAATCATGCCAATCACGTCTCTATTCAAATCAATCATAGCAACATTTCATGAACACACTGCCCGTGTTTTCTTTAAAAGTTTTGCAACCTCTACGTTTCAACAAACCATTCCAAAAAGATAAACGTGATTGTTCCTCTGCTCATTCATTGGTTTGTTTCTTCTGCTCATTAACTTTCAGAAACATCTTCAACTCCATTTACAAAGAATAGACAGAAGTAGAATAATCCAGCCTGTGTATTTCCTTTATAATACTAGAAATTGAAATAACATATTTATCGAGAATTCTGTTTCATCATCAGTATTAGAACAAAGCAACGTTAACTCCTTAGCAATAAGGACTAAAATGGTTTCATCATTTGTCATTTTGGATTACAGTTACTGGTGTCTCTCCAGGGTAGTATCACCAACAAGAGGAGTGGCCACTGTCGGCATTGAAATGTGATCTACACCAGTTTTCAATTGTGGAGATCAAGGTAAAACGTATGTGGGGGTGTTTGCTGGACCCAGACAGAGAGGGCATAGAAAGAGGTGGGGAAGGTGCTGATCTAAAGGCCAGGTGGAGTCTTACTCTGAATTCCTCCATTCTCACTAATGGATGCCTCCAATGGGCATAGAAATCTTGACTAGGAGCCACCAACTCCTCTAAAACATCAGTAAGCCCATGTGGACTGGCCTCTGATTGCTGCTGGAATATTTGCACTGAGAAGATGAGCTCTTAATAGCAACTTAGGTGGCTGGTTAGTGCTACACAATGGCAGAAAGTAGTAGATCTCTTTGCCAAATAAAATACACGCCTCCAATTGACGAGGAGGAAGTGAAGCAATGTCCCAGATCAAGTCTTCAATCAGCATACAAAATCCATCCCTTGGGAAGTTGAGTGGACAAAGTGTACATGAACAGGACCTAAGTCATGATAACCTGGAACCCAGCAAACATTGCTTACGAAGCCAAGACTTCAAATATGTACCTCATCAAGACTGAAACCAGTAAGCATTTGAGGAGAAACATTCTGCATTTGGACTGGAGAAGTGAAATAGTTCTCAACAACAACAGCTCCTTGGCTTGCGAGTGACACAACAACAAGCAAAACTCATGACGTCAGAAAGAACAGGCACGACAATACCCGGGCAGTGTGCCAACACATTCCTGAGAGAATTGACTAGCAAAGGTGAAAGGCCTTTTTCTGCGCTGTTGATCTCTATGACTTTTTATGAAGGCCAGGTATCCTGTCACCTCGGTGCTACAGTGAGTAATACTTTTGAGAAAAGAAAACAAGCTAGAAAACACTCTAATTAACTTGTTTTGCTAATTATGAAAATCGATTGTTTAGACACAACATTAAAAGATGAATGAATATATCAATGAACAGAGACAATATTTTTAAAAAGGAATTAGGTTGTTTATGCTGCTATGTTATTCAATAGGTGCTACATTGTTATGTGCCTGTACAGTATTCATATACAGTATACAGTGATACAGGGAGCAGTTAGCCCATTTGGCTGGACAGATGGTTTGTGATGCGAAGTGATAGTACAGGTTCAATTCTTGTACAAGTTGAGATTACCATGAAGGATTCTCCTTCCAAACCTCTCCCCTTGCCTAAGGCGTGGTGACCCTCAGTGTAAACCACAACCTAGTTGTCTCTCTGTGTAATGACAGAGCAACTCTATAGTCTGGTAGGACTACAGTAACTTTTACTCTGCTACTGTCAGGATACTGAGTAACAATATATCAGTCTCTAACATATGGAGAGTTGCAAGAAATATATTCAATGCAAATTCCAATATTTGAGTCTAAAAATGTGGTTATTTGCAATGTTGGGATCTGTAGGACATTGCATAAGTGCACATTAATACGTGTGCATTGCATTAGTGTGCACATTTGTTTGTACATGCTTAAGCATGAGAGTGTATATGTACCTTCAGTTGTGAATATGGGCATGTATACATTCTGTACGTCTTTGTGTATACATCTCTGTGTATATGTGATTTTGTCTTCTTGATTGTGATTGTGCATGTATATTTGTGTGCATGTGTATATTTGTGCATGTATGTGTGTGTATATATTTGTCTGTGTGTATGCTTATATATGTATGAATTTTTATGATGTGTTCTTTTTCAAAATTTTTATGAGCAAAATGGACACTTGAAGATGAACTATCATCAAACATCCAATGAACTGATTGGTTGATGCTGATGTGCACCTGGAGAAAATTGGGCTCAGCAATTGGTGGATTCGATGATGCTTATTTCAAAGACATGTTCCTTATAAGGAACTACATCATAAAAGTTTAAATTCAACAGGTGAAATGTGAAAATCAAATTGTCCATCTTAAATTTTACCCCCTTAGAGATGTGATTTGGTCCATTTCTGTTGAGTTCCTTTCCCATCAAAATCAAGTTTCAACACTTTTGTAGGAATGAGGTTCCATTCAAAAATTTGGCTTCACAATTTTGGACAGTGGCAGAAGTGGGGATGGAGGTCAATGAGGAGTGGAAACATTGGGTTAGTTTTCTCTGTTGCCGCAGTATGCCTGAATCCTGTTTGACTGTGAGTGGACTTGGAGACTTTATGACAAATCCTGATGACAGAGATATTTCCAAGACTGGGATACTGCCATACTACTCTGGTGAAAGAGAGAAAGTTCTCTCCACAAGTTCTGCAGGCCTCAGTGATCAATAATATAATTCAAGTGAACGTGTAGGGCCTTTGCAAGGCCATTTGTTTCTTTAGTCTTCCATTGCATTGTGGGCAGTATATGATGCCAATCTCTTCTGGCCTTTGAGTGGCTTTCTGGACCAGAGGACAGTTAAGATCAACCACATTGCTGTGTGTTGACAGCTATACTGGGTAAAGAACAAAGAACAAAGAAAATTTACAGCCCAGGAACAGGCCCTTCAGCCCTCCAAGCCTGAGCCGATCCAAATCTACTCTCTAAACCTATCGCCCAATTCCAAAACATCTGTATCCCTCTGCTCCCCACCTACTTATGCATCTATCCTGGCGCACCTTAAATGAATCTACCGTGCCTGCCTCTACCACCTCTGCTGGAACACATTCGAGGCACCTAACAACCCCTGTGTAAAGTACTTGCCATGTATATCCCCCTTAAATGTATCACCTGGCAGATGGCAGATTTCCTTCCCCAAAACACATTAATGAACCAGATGGGATTTGACCACGAGTAATGATACAGTCATTGTCATGGAATGAGACTAGCTTTATATTCCAGGTTTATTAATCGAGTTTATACTCTGTCAGCAACCATGATGCAATTTGAATCCACCTGCCCCAGAGCATTGGTTTTGGTTTCTGGTTTACTATTTTAAATGACATTACTACTACTGCAAATGTGTTGCTGGTCAAAGCACAGCAGGCCAGGCAGCATCTCAGGAATAGAGAATTTGACGTTTCGAGCATAAGCCCTTCATCAGGAATAAGAGAGAGAGAACCAAGCAGGCTAAGATAAAAGGTAGGGAGGAGGGACTAGGGGGAGGGGCGATGGAGGTGGGATAGGTGGAAGGAGGTCAAGGTGAGGGTGATAGGCCGGAGTGGGGTGGGGGCGGAGAGGTCAGGAAGAGGATTGCAGGTTAGGAGGGCGGTGCTGAGTTGAGGGAACCGACTGAGACAAGGTGGGGGGAGGGGAGATGAGGAAACTGGAGAAATCTGAATTCATACCTTGTGGTTGGAGGGTTCCCAGGCGGAAGATGAGGCGCTCCTCCTCCAGCCGTCGTGTAGTTGTGTTCTGCTGGTGGAGGAGTCCAAGGACCTGCATGTCCTCGGTGGAGTGGGAGGGAGAGTTAAAGTGTTGAGCCACGGGGTGATTGGGTTGGTTGGTTCGGGCGGCCCGGAGGTGTTCTCTGAAGCGTTCAGCAAGTAAGCGGCCCGTCTCCCCAATATAGAGGAGGCCACATCGGGTGCAGCGGATGCAATAGATGATAGAAGGAGCGCCTCATCTTCCACCTGGGACGGCTGGAGGAGGAGCGCCTCATCTTCCGCCTGGGAACCCTCCAACCACAAGGTATGAATTCAGATTTCTCCAGTTTCCTCATCTCCCCTCCCCCCACCTTGTCTCAGTCGGTTTCCTCTAACTCAGCACCGCCCTCCTAATCTGCAATCCTCTTCCTGACCTCTCCGCCCCCACCCCACTCCGGCCTATCACCCTCACCTTGACCTCCTTCCACCTATCCCACCTCCATCGCCCCTCCCCCTAGTCCCTCCTCCCTACCTTTTATCTTAGCCTGCTTGGCTCTCTCTCTCTTATTCCTGATGAAGGGCTTATGCTCGAAACGTCGAATTCTCTATTCCTGAGATGCTGCCTGGCCTGCTGTGCTTTGACCAGCAACACATTTGCAGCTGTGATCTCCAGCATCTGCAGACCTCATTTTTTACTCGAAGACATTACTACTACCCCTGCCTTAACAATGCCCACGCCTACTCCAAGCAGACATACATTCTGTTGACTAGGAGAAAGTGAGGACTGCAGATGCAGATTCCTGATGAAGGGCTTATGCCCAAAATGATGACTCTTCTGCTCCTCGGATGCTGCCTGACCTACTGTGCTTTTCCAGCGCCACACGTTTTGACATAGGTTCTGTTGAGGCCATCTGAAAAGTGCCAAGTTCATTTTTAATTTCCATTTACATCTTGTTTTTGTGTTTCATTCCTCTTCTTGCAGGTTCTCGTCAGCTGACCCACTTTCAAGCAATACCAGTGTATTTCTGTAATTGGCCATCAAAGCATGCAAAGAGACATAATTGCCATTACCTGCCAATTCTCTTTCCCTTAATGGTGAGGAAACGGTGTGCCTGCCACCAACATCTCCCTGACTTCTGGGACTGATAACTTACTGCATGTGCCTCTTTCCAGTATCTACCCAATACTTAGAACGTTACCTATCAGAAACCCCAAAGAACCATTGTTACAACAAGATTGTACAAATTTACTTTAGATTAGATTACCAGGATTAGATAAGATTACTTACAGTGTGGAAACAGGCCCTTCGGCCCAACAAGTCCACACCGACCCGCCGAAGCGCAACCCACCCATACCCCTACATATACCCCTTACCTAACACTACGAGCAATTTAGCATGGCCAATTCACCTGACCTGCACATCTTTGGACTGTGGGAGGAAACCGGAGCACCCGGAGGAAACCCACGCAGACACGGGGAGAATGTGCAAACTCCACACAGTCAGTCGCCTGAGGTGGGAATTGAACCCAGGTCCCTGGCGCTGTGAGGCAGCAGTGCTAACCACTGTACCATCGACTTTGCTTCAAGCTTGTCAGCAGCTTATTGAAAACTTCTAGAAACAGTACCATGCTGTAAGAAATTTGCCATGATGTTACTTACTCCAGATTTCTGTACTTCTGGCAAAGGCTCCCTCTTCTCTGCTTCTAATCCACTCTCTGGTCCTTTGCCTATTTTTCCATCTGTATCAGAAAGCCCATTAGTGAGGGACTTTGATCCATCCTGCACCTGGTTGAATTCTTTTCCAGCACATTTTAAGAAATACAGCACTGAAGATTTTTAATACATTAGGCACATGAGCAATACTTTGCATGCTAGAATTATTAATGTTGCAAGGGAGAGCTCCACTGCCATATTTATCCTAATCCTCTTTAACAATTCACTGTTTGGTGGTACACAAAATAAGCCTTGCTACACATACTTACACAAATTCAACTACAATAGGTGTTTCTACCTGTATACTTATACCTTGCGTTGTTTCTTCCATTCCAGTTGGAAGACATGTCAAAAATGATAGGAAAGCAAGGCAAGTCTTCTACAACAGCTGTGTCATTTTCTGACCGAACTACGTGCAAGATTCAACTGAATACCATTGGAACTACATAATGTGAAATTTACTTTAGTCTTTATTGTAATTTAAAATATTTTTTTCCTAAAAGGTGCTTCAGATTGTAGGGTGTCACGTGTTACAGTCTTGGGTAAGGAATGAGCTTGGACCTAAGTGTACAGACTGTTAGATCTAAATGTTCTTATCCTGTAGAGGATTAGAAGACACTCAGTGGGTGGGACACCTGCCCGAATGACTGATCCCTGTCTGCAGCTGATTACCTGACATCAAGGACAATGAAAGTATTTTTGGACAGGCAGCTGGTTTCTGGGAGGGGTTGGGTGGAGTCCTTGGACACCTGCTGCAGTACATACCAGGCCAACTGCTTGGAGAATGCCAAACATACTGCAGTCAATACACTCCCTAGAATCATGAACATTGAAATTCCCCAGATCAGGTCTTAACACCTTATGTGTAACCTTCACAGCATTCAGCATTAATACAGTGACAAAGCTGAAAACAAATTTAATAAAGCGTAGGCAGTGCTAGGCCCAGCATTTCCATTTATATAAGTAATTTGAACATCGCAGTATGTAGAAGGAATATTATGAAGATTGTTGTGATTTTTGTGGTATAAGAGGTTAAATTTAATTGTGTGATATGTTAATGTATGTCATTGCAAGAAGTGATGCAATGTCACATAATCTTGCTTTATCTTATATCTTGCGGCAAAATTATGCCACAGTTAGATGTTTCTTAAATATTAAATATTTGGCTTACCTCAACAAACTCCATAAAGACCAATTGCTTGACAATATTCACTTAGCTGACATGGAAATCTGAGAAAGAACAAAGGTGACGAGAGTTGAACAAGCAGCAGACTAATAGGTAGCTGACGCAGTACAGAGCAGAGGAATAGATATCGTTTCTTTATTCGTTTGTGGGCCATGGGTGTTGCTGACTGGACAGCGTTTGTTGTCTGGCTTTAGTTGTCCTTGAGATTTAAGGAAAAGGTATGGTGAACCTGTTCTGGTTTATCACACAGTAAACATTCTGAAGACACGTGAAAGCACAGTTTGAGATGGGTAACTGCAGGTTTGGCTTCTTTGTGCTAGGAAAGAACCCAAATTTTGCAAGTTTGGCTGGAGTTTCAAGATAGATCCAGTTGCTTCAAGTGTTGTGAGAGCAGTCTGACTCCAACCTTACAAAGAAACAGCTGTGAAAGTTAAACATTAATACATGGAAGTATTATTAGACAGTGTCAATTTGAGCTCACCAGGGCTAGAAAACCACAGTCATTGATAAATATTGCGACAAGATTCAGTGTCGATTTCTGACCCGGGAGGGTTTGTCGTGTTGACATGTCAGCCAGGCACTTTGAAGGTGCAGGTTGACAGCTCCCTGTTCAAGGAGCAGGAGCTAAATATATTCAGCAAGTATTTGCCACTTTTCCCATTCTACTGCATTTCAGCTGCTGTAGCAATGAAGGGTGGTGGTTCCATGGATTGGATATAACACTGTGTAGAAAACAGGTATTGCCTTGAGGTTCAGTGCCATTACCTGGGTATACTGAGATATCACGTTTTTTTTGTTAAGTTTGTGAACCAACGTAAACATTACAATCAAATAGAATCTGCTGCATTGACCTTTTGTTAATGTTATATTTTTACCTTTGATTAACTTAAGAGTGATTCTTTACATAGAATTGCATTCAAATTCACAGACCATTCTGCCCAACAAGCTTATATTGCAGTTTATAAACTCTCTTGCTACCTCAGTTCATCTCAGTCTCTCAACATGGTTTTCTGTTCCACTCTCTGTAAATATTTATCTAGCCTCCCCTTAAATGCATCAATCAGAATAAAATGCATATATTACCCAAAGGATAGGAGGATTTAAGGAGCTAAGGAAATTGATCACATCACAATAACAAAGATATTCAGTCCCACCTTGGATAAAGCTATGTTGCCAAACATTGCAGCCTTGAAAATCCTTGAACCCACATTTTCCTCACATCTGCATACGTTGGGAACCTTCACCATTGACCTCAAGTTGTCTTCCCAGTTTTTGAGAGGAGTTCCCATGTCTCACATGGATGCTATATGCTACATCTTAGGTGTTCCGCCAGTTCCAATGTGCGGGAGAATCTGGTGACTGCTGCATTTCCAGGGAAGTGGGAGGGCTCACTGAGACTGGTGATAATGCAGTGGCAACCAATGAAGAGTAGGGAAAAGGTACAGAGGCATTCACTGCCGACTACTTCCAAACACTCTCACAGATAAGTCAAAAATAAATAGTTGAAACATCCAATCCATCAAAAATCTTCTTCCTTTGACCAGCTGCTTAATGGTCTCTGTAAAATTCTTGGTCCAGTTTGGGAGTCATCAAATAAAAACCAAAACATTTGCGGATGCTGGAAATCACAAACCAAAAACAGAAGTTGCTGGAAAAGCTCAGCAGGTCTGTGAAGAGAAATTGAAGTTAACGTTTCAGATCTGGTGACCCTTCCTCAGAACTGATGATAGCTAGTAAAATGTCAGTTTATATGCAGAAGACAGTGTGGGGGAGAGAGGAAATGATAGGTAGGAATAGACCCCAAAGAGAAAGAAGAACAGTTGGTCGGACAAAGGAGTAGATAACGATCTGGCTGAGAGGATGAAGAACTGTTAATGGGGACCGTTAGTGGCTAAAAATAGGTAGTGAGTAATGGCAGACTATGTGAAAATAAGGCCTGGTGTGTGTGTGAGTGTGTGTGTTAGGGCTTGGTACATGGGAGAGTTCAGGCCCTATGATTGAACTTGATATTGAGTCTGGAGGGCTGCAGTGTCACCAAGCGGAAAATAAGGTGCTGTTCTTCTAGCTTGCTCTGAGCTTCACTGGAGCACTGCAACAAGCCTGAGACAGTGATGTTGGCCAGGAAACAGGGTGGTATGTTAAAGTAGCAGCAACTGGAAGTTCAGGGTCTTTTTTACAGGTAGCATGTAGATGTTTTGTGAAGCAGTGACCCAGTCTATGCTTTGTTTTCCCAACATTGAGAAGACCACGTTGTGAGCAGCGAATGCAGTAGAATAGATTGTGTGAAGTGCAGGTAAAGTGCTACTTCACCTGGAAGATATACTTGGGCCCTTGGATACTGTGGATGGAGAAGGTAAATGGGCAGAGGTTACACCTTTGGCAGTTGTATGGAAGGTGCCGTGCGTCTTTGGGAGGGTAGCTGTTGGGAGTGAAGGGAGTGTGGACCAGCATGTCCCAGAGACACCAGTCCCTGTGAACAAGGGAAATGAAGGGAATATGTGTTAGGGAGTCATTAAACCCATTATCCCATGTTATATCCTCACATCACATGCTTTCTGTTGTCAACAAGGTAGCCAAATGGTCCATACATCAAGATTCCAGAAAGTTACTATGACTATTTAGAAAAAAAATGGTCTCATTTGAATTATTTAACTCAGCTAACACTGGAATTTCTGATGGGGTTTTCCTCTTTGGCTGACCAAAGTTCAGCTCAATCACACTTTGCACTGTCAAATGCAGGGCTCCAGGAAACAGGCCTATTAGAGAGAAACTGAAAGAGACTCAACACACTTTTAAAAAGAAAGGTTAATAAAGCGCCAAAAAAATCCACAAAATGCTGTTTCACATTTGAAACTACATTGCTGCTGAAATAGCATTCTCATCAAGCAGCAACAGGGTATTGCAAAATAAACCGATTGCTTTGTCTTCCTAATTACACATAAATCTCTTCTGTGAATTTGGTCCAAAATTACCTCTAATTTCCAATAGTTTTCTGAGTACCATTAAAATAGTCTTCACTGCACTGTGTACACCCGTCAAAATATCTTCAAGAAGCGGAATGGTTTTTTTAAATCCAGGGGGCTGCATCTCCACCCTTAACCATAGAGTGCTACACAACCAGCAAGCATTTAGAAATAAAATACTTGACATATTGTGAAATTGGTTGCTTGGAGTTTAGTTGCTGCAATAAGTGGATTGTTTGTGTTAATGTTCTTGTGTCCAGAGAAGGAAATCTCAAAGACTATACTGTGGAAATTAATATACTTAACTGTTTTAGGGTATTAGCATCACATCAAAGTTTTTACATGAATTTTACATATTTTTAAAAAATGCATTGTTTCAAGGCAGAAACACTATAGTGAGAGACTATCGCTGACAAGGATCCCTCTTGGCCTATGCTAATGATTTGGCCGTATCACTTGGCAGTAAATCTTATCAACAGTTGACTTTGACATCCTCAGTAAAGAGGACTACCAGAAAATTTCAAGTTAAGGTCAGATGATAAAGTGCAGCACAAGTGAATGTGTGGCTTACTTGCTATATCAGTGTCACCACTGGAGTTGCACCATCTGCTGACAGTGAGCAAGAGGCAGCTGGCAAAACTTGACTTTGGCACTGGTGCATTCAGCATTTTCCTTAAGGTCATAACAAAAATCTGGTGCTGCACTTGAATTGAAGCCACTCAAACAACTTGGTTATTCATTCGATTCTAAAAAATTGCTTCAATGCATGGAGTACTCTTAAGACATGGAGGACAGAGGCTGTGATATCAATTCCTTTTTGTTATTATATGATAATAAGCAGATTCATACCTGAGCTGAAAATGTGTTGCTGGAAAAGCGCAGCAGGTCAGGCAGCATCCAAGGAACAGGAGATTCGACATTTCGGGCATAAGCCCTTTTTCAGGAATGAGGAAAGTGTGTCCAGCAGGCTAAGATGGTAGGGAGGAGGGACTTGGGGGAGGGGTGTTGGGAATGCGATAGGTGGAAGGAGGTCAAGGTGAGGGTGATAGGCCGGAGTGGGGTGGGGGTGGAGAGGTCAGGAAGAAGATTGCAGGTTAGGAAGGCGGTGCTGAGTTCGAGGGATTTGACTGAGACAAGGTGGGGGGAGGGGAAATGAGGAAACTGGAGAAATCTGAGTTCATCCCTTGTGATTGGAGGGTTCCTAGGCGGAAATGAGGCGCTCTTCCTCCAACTGTCGTGTTGTTATGGTCTGGTGATGGAGGAGTCCAAGCACCTGCATGTCCTTGGTGGAGTGGGAGGGGGAGTTGAAGTGTTGAGCCACGGGATGGTTGGGTTGGTTGGTCTGGGTATCCCAGAGGTGTTCTCTGAAACGTTCTGCAGGTAGGCGGCCTGTCTCCCCAATATAGAGGAGGCCACATCGGGTGTAGTGGATGCAATAGATGATGTGTGGAGGTGCAGGTGAATTTGTGGTGGATATGGAAGGATCCCTTGGGGCCTTGGAGAGAAGTAAGGGAGGAGGTGTGGGCGCAAGTTTTGCATTTCTTGCGGTTGCAGGGGAAGGTGCCGGGAGTGGAGGTTGGGTTGGTTGGGGGTTTGGACCTGACGTGGAAGTCACGGAGGGAGTGATCTTTTCGGAACGCTGATAGGGGAGGGGAGAGAAATATATCTCTGGTGGTGGGGTCCGTTTGGAGGTAGCGGAAATGACGGCAGATGATACGCTGTATATGGAGGTTGGTGGGGTGGTAGGTGAGAACCAGTGGGATTCTGTCCTGGTAGCGGTTGGAGGGGCGGGACTCAAGGGCGGAGGAGCGAGAAGTGGAGGAGATGAGGTGGAGGGCATCATCGATCATGTCTGGAGGGAAATTGCAGTCTTTGAAGAAGGAGGCCATCTGGGCTGTACGGTATTGGAACTGGTCCTCCTGGGAGCAGATGCGGCGGAGACGAAGGAATTGGGAATATGGGATGGCGTTTTTATAGGGGGCAGGGTGGGAGGAGGGGTAGTCTAGGTAGCCATAGGAGTCAGTCAGTTTATAGTAAATGTCCGTGTTGATTCGGTCACCCGAGATAGAAATGGAAAGGTCTAGGAAGGGGAGGGAGGAGTCTGAGACGGTCCAGGTGAATTTGAGGTTGGGGTGGAAGGTGTTGGTAAAGTTAATGAACTGTTCAACCTCCTCGTGGGAGCACGAGGCAGCACCGATACAGTCATCGATGTAGCGGAGGAAAAGGTGGGGGGTGGTGCCAGTGTAGTTGTGGAAGATGGACTGTTCCACATATCCTACAAAGAGGCAGGCATAGCTGGGGCCCATGCGGGTGCCCATGGCTACTCCTTTGGTTTGGAGGAAGTAGGAGGATTGGAAAGAGAAGTTGTTCAGGGTGAGGACCAGTTCAATCAGTCGAAGGAGCGTATCAGTGGAATGGTACTGGTTGGTATGGCGGGGAAGGAAGAAGCGGAGGGCTTTGAGTCCTTCGTGATGGGGGATGGAGGTGTACAGGGACTGGATGTCCATGGTGAAGATAAGGGATTGGGGACCGGGGAAGCGAAAATCATGGAGGAGGTGGAGGGCGTGGGTGGTGTTCTGAACGTAGGTGGGGAGTTCTTGGACTAAGAAGATTCATACCTGAGCCCATTCACTTACGTTTGAATGTCTACCATAGCACTAAAATGGCTGGATTCAAAGTCACAAATGACACCCTATGTGATTGCGGCCATGATAAATTCCAGCTGTGTAACTTTGCCTGGTTTTTATTCTTGCCTGAAAATGTTGTTATCTTTGAGGTTGTCAGATCCAATGCTGTCTTGGATGGTATCTGATCTTTCATCCTTAACAGTCTTCTAAAACTGGGCAGGCCGTATTTTGGCTGCATTAACTCCTGTTCACCAAATGAGTTTGATGATTTACACTGACTGCCCCAACCAGTCTTGTCTCACCTTCAAAATTCTCATTTTTCAAAATTCTCCCAGAACATTCGTAACCTTTGTCCAGATCTAACAATCAAATTTCTGTCACCTTGGGATGTTTTGTGATGTAAATGGTGCCACATGAATACAGGTTATTGTCGTTCTTCCTTCCTGATTTCTAATATGAAATGGTGTGCACGTCTTTGAGATGAAGCTTATGCTGTTTGGAAAAAGAAAATTAGCTGGACCACTCCAGGAACTTAATTATTCTCAAACTGTCACTTTCTAGATCTTTAAACATCATTGAGATGGTCAAAAAAAAATTTCTGCATGCAGGGTTCTTGGTGGTTAACTGTAGAATTATTGCACATGTGTTGCTGGTTAAAGCACAGCAGGTTAGGCAGCATCCAAGGAATAGGAAATTTGACGTTTCGGGCATAAGCCCTTCATCAGGAATTCCTGATGAAGGGCTTATGCCCGAAACGTCGAATTTCCTATTCCTTGGATGCTGCCTAACCTGCTGTGCTTTAACCAGCAACACATTTTCAGCTCTGATCTCCAGCATCTGCAGACCTCATTTTTTACCCGAATTATTGCACATCACAAACTAATTTTACAAGTGGAGGTTTCTGAAGTCTGATGGAAGCTGCACAGCAAAAACCAAGACAAAAATGTAACAAAAAACCAGAAGAACTGCAGAGGTTGGAAATTAGAAACAAAAATAAATGTTTCTGGAAAAGCTCAGCAGGTCTGGCTGCATCTGTGAAGAGAAATCAGAGTTAACGTTTTGGGTCCAGTGATCCTCGGATCTGATGATAGCTCGGAAAATGTTGCTTTATATGCAGAAAATAGGATGGCAGGAGGGGGTAAGGAGTCAACAAAAGGTGGGGATAGAGTCCAAAGAGAGAGACAAAGGAGTGGATAACGATCTGGCTGGGAGGATGAATAACTGTTAATGGGGACTGATTGTGGCTAACAATGGGTAGTGTGTAATGGCAGAGTATGTGATAACAAGGTCTGGTGTGTGCGTGTGGTAGGGGGGCTAGGACATAGGAAAGTTCAGGCCCTAAAATGATTGAACTCAATATTGAGTCTGAGAAGCTGCAGAGTCCCAAGCAGAAAATGAGGTGGAGTTCTTCCAGCTTGTGCTGAGCTTTGCTGGAGCACTGCAGCAAGCCTGAGACAGAGGCGTTGGCCATAGAACAGGGTGGGGTGTTCAAATGGCAGGCAACTGGAAGCTCAGTGTCTTTTTTGTGGGCAGAACGTAGATGTTCTGTGAAGCAGTCCATGCTTTATTTACCCAACGTAGAGGAGACCACATTGTGAGCAGCGAATGCCATAGACTAGATTGTTAGAAGTGCAGGTAAACTGCCACTTCACCTGGAAGGTATGTTTGGGCCCTTGGATACTGAGGAAGGAGGAGTGAATGGGTAGGTGTTACACCTTAGGTTGCAGGGGAAGGTGTGGAATGGCTGTGCGGGCGGGATGTTGGGCGTGAAGGAAGAGTGGACCAGGGGGAATGGTTCCCGCGAAAGACGGACAAGGGGTGGGGGTGGATTATGTGTCTGGAGGTAGCATCTCACTTGAGGTGGCAGAAATGGAAGCTGATGATCCTCTGGATCTGAATACTGGTGGAGTGGTAAGTAAGGACGGGGGGGGACCCTATCGTTGTTACAGGAGGGAAGAGAGGGGGTGAGGGTGGAAGTGCAGGAGATGGGTCAGACCCAGTTGAGGGCCCTGTCAACAACGGTGCTGAGAATCTTTGGTTGAGGTAGAAGGTGGATATTTCAGAGGCTCCCTTGTCGAAGTTGGCCTCATCGGAACATAAGTGACGGAGACAGAGGAACTGGGAGAATGGAATGAAGTCTTCAGTGTCACCCTCAGTTTTGGAAATGAAACCACTCTCAATTCTTCTCCAGTCCTCAACATCCTCTAAAAATGGATCTTCACTTCCACAATATCTTCACACAATATCTGCCATTACACACTACCCATTGTTAGCCACTATCAGTCCCCATTAACAGTTATTCATCCTCCCAGCCAGATCGTTATCCACTCCTTTGTCTCTCTCTTTGGACTCTATCCCCACCTTTTGTTGACTCCTTACCCCCTCCTGCCATCCTATTTTCTGCATATAAAGCAACATTTTCCGAGCTATCATCAGATCCGAGGATCACTGGACCCAAAACGTTAACTCTGATTTCTCTTCACAGATGCAGCCAGACCTGCTGAGCTTTTCCAGAAACATTTATTTTTGTTTCTAATTTCCAGCCTCTCATACTCTTCCAGTCCAAACTGGCCATGAGGTTTTCCACTCTCATTTACAATTATTTCCTCTGCCATGGAGCTATCTGCTGACAATATGACGATCTGCTGAAATGCCAGAAGAGTTTTCCCATTTCCTGCTGCAAAATGCAGCAGGGTTTAAGATGGAAATCCCAGAGAAATGGCATAACGAAACACTGCTTGCTCACTTTTCTGGGAGTTCTGACAATCTTTTTCTAAGGCCATGGCAGGAGATTGGGTGAGAACACACAGAATTTCAGGCACAAGGATTTCTCCCAAGTTTCCCGAGACGTCTCTTTGATGAAGCAGGCAGCAAGATGTCACTGACCACATGACATTGTTTTCACAGCATTTTAAGGATCTCCTGTCCTGCAAAAACTGGGCCAATCATAACCCTGATAAATACCCTTCCAACCAATCATTTCCCGATATCACAGGGACGTCAGCAACAGGCCCAATGTATTGTTCATTCAGATCAATCATGATAACTGACATGTAATGGGCACCCAGAAAGCAAGTTATGTTATAGTACAACACATTGAAAATTAGTTCACAGATTGTAATGTACGCATTGATAAAGAATTTTAATTTGAGGTAGATGTGTTTCTGGAGCCAAGTATGCATCAACTGTATCTGTGTCTACTAATCAATAACAAATTACAGTCACAGATGGGAAACACATTGAATGCATACTCCAACACTGAGAGCCACTGTTTTCAAGGGTGAATTCCCAGTACCAGTATACTGAATTACTTGGAAACAAATATTGGAATGTTTAACATGTACGCTGGTAGATTTTCATTCATTATTTCAATCTGATTGTGCTGTTTTTGATCATCGTCTTGAAGGAAATAATGAAAATTTGTCAGGACAGGGTACCGTAGCACATGCTTCTGGCTGTCAAACTTCTGCACTGCAGATCCAATATTCTGAAATATTTCATACCACTGGAACCCCAAATTTAGATCAACATTTTATGACCACTCACAGTGATCTATTATTTTCAATTTAGTGGTGAGTTACCACACCACAAGCAGATGGAGTTTAATTTAGACAAATGTGAGGTGCTGCATTTTCGAAAGGGAAATCAGGTCAGGACTTATACACTTAATGGTAAGATCCTGGGAGCATTGCTAAACAAAGAGACCTTACAGTGCAGGTTCATAGTTCCTTGGAAGGCAGATAGTTCCTCGCAGGTAGATAAGATCGTGAAGAAGGAGTTTGACATGCTTGTCTTTATTGGTCAGTGCATTGAGTACAGAAGTCAAGATTAGTGGAAAAGCACAGCAGGTTAGGCAGCATCCGAGGAGCAGGAAAATCGACGTTTCAGGCAAAAGCCCTTCATCAGGAATGAAGGCAGGGAGCCTCCGGGGTGGAGGGATAAATCAGATGGGAGTGGGGCTGGGGAGAAGGTAGTCAAGAGTACAATAGGTGGATGAAGGTGGGGATGAATGTGATAGGTCAGAGAGGAGGGTGGAGCGAATAGGGGGGAAGGGAGACTGGCAGGTGGGACAGGTCATGAGGATGGTGCTGAGCTGGAAGGTTGGAACCGGGTAAGGTGGGGGGAGGGGAAATGAGGAAACTGGTGAAATCCACATTGATGCCCTGGGGTTGAAGTGTTCCGAGGCAGAAGATGAGGTGTTTTTCCTCCAATCGTCTGGTGGTGAGGGAGCGGCGGTGGAGGAAGCCCAAGACCTGCATGTTCGGCAGAGTGGGAGGGGGAGTTAAAATGTTGGGCCACGGGGTGGTGTGGTTGATTGGTGTGGGTGTCCCGGAGATGTATTGCCATTGAGAACAGGAGTTGGGAGGTCATGTTTTGACTATGTATAACATTGGTTGAGTCACTTTTAGAATGCTGTGTGCAATTATGTTCTCCCTGCTATAGGAAGGATGTTGTGAAACTTGAAAAGGTTCAAATACGATTTACAAGGATTTTGACAGGATTGGAGGGTTTGTGCTATAGGGAAAAACTGAATAGGCTTGGGCTATTTTCCATGCAGAGTCAGAAGCTGAGGGGTGACCTGATAGAAGTTTATAAAATCATGAGGGGCATGGATAGGGTGAATAGCCAAAGGCTTTTCCCTATGAAGGGGGACCCCAAAACTAGAGGGCATAGGTTTAGGGTGTGAGGGGAAAGATTTAAAAGGGATCTAAGGAGCAACGTTTTCATGCAGAGGGTTGTGTGTGTGTGGAATGAGCTGCCAGAGGAAGTGGTGGAGGCTGGTACAATTGCAACATTTAAAAGGTATCTGGGTGGGTATATGAATAGGAAGGGTTTAGAGGGATATTGGCCATCTGCTGGCAAATGGGTCTAGATTAATTTAGGATATCTGGTCAGCATGGACGAGTTGGACCAAAGGGTCTGTTTCCGTGCTGTACAATTGTATTACTGTATGACCCTAAGATTGAGGAACAATCAGTGATGACGAGATCTATTCAGACTTCAAACCATCCACAGTTCCCAAGTCACAGCCCCCAGTTGTTTCAATGTGCTTCTAGTGATTTTCATCTTATCTGTAAACTGGATACCAATTCTGTGTGTTGAAGACTTTTGTATGAAGATCAGTTTGAATTTTACATTTCACTCCTTTCAACCCGTTTTGTTCCAGGTTAGTTAGAAATAATGGGGATGATCCGGTGAACCCGTGTTTCTTGCAAGAAACATCTCATTGTTACTCACTGTTCATGTTTCAGAATTAGTGGTCACCGATTTATGACAGAGATGAGGAGGAATTTCTTCTCTCAGAGCCTGCAACTCAATGGATTTCTTTGCCATAGAGAGCTGTTGAGGCTGGATTAGATTAGGTTAGATTCCCCACTGTTTGGAAACAGGCCCTTCGGCCCAACCAGTCCACACCGACCCTCTGAAGAGCAACCCACCCAGACCCATTTCCCTCTGAACTAATGCAGCTGACAACATGGGCAATTTAGCATGGCCAATCTACTTAACCTGCACATCTTTAGACTGTGGAAGGAAATCGGAGCACCCAGAGGAAACCCATGCAGGCACGGGGAGAATGTGCAAACCCCACAAGGGCGGTTGCCCGAGGCTGGAATCGAACCAAGGACCTTGGTGCTGTGAGACAGCAGTGCTAACCACTGAGCCAACGTGCCACCCAATCATTAAGGATATTCAAGGCTGAGATTTTTAATCAGTAAGGAAATCAAAGGTAATGGGGAAAAGGCAGAAAAATGAAAATTATCAGATCAGTTAAACTTGAAAGGGTTCAGAAAAGATTTACAAGGATGTTGCCAGGTTTGGAAGACGTGAGCTGCAGTGTGAGGCTGAATAGGCTGGGACTGATCTCCCTAGAGCATCGGAGGCTGAGGGATGATCTTAAAGGGGTTTATAAAATCATGAGGGGCATGGATAGAGTAAATAGACAAGGTCTTTTCCCAGGGGTGGGGGAGTCCAGAACTAGAGGGCATAGGTTTAAGGTGAGAACTTAGGGTGGAAAATATTTAAAACGGACTGAAGGGGTATCTTTTTCATGCAGAGGATGGTGCGCGTATGGAATAAGTTGCCAGAGGAAGTGGTGGAGGCCGGTACAAATACATTTAAAAGGTTTCTGGATGGGTACATGAATAGGAAGAGTTTAGAGGAATATGGGTGAAAAGCTGGCAAATGGGGCTAGATTAATTTAGGATATCTGGTCAGCATGGATAAGTTGGACTGAAGGGTCTGTTTCTGTGCTGTACATCTCTACGACTCTGAGTTATGATCCAGATTTGACAGGCTGAAGGTCTACTTTTGCTCCTATGCTTTATAGTCTTTTGTGTACCTTTTACCATTTGCATTCCTCATTGTCACCTCCTCTTAAGGTTGAATGCATTATTGTACAAATCATTCCTTCCATCATCCCTGCAGGCCTCACTGTTTGATTGTCTCTTTTGTATCTTGCTGACCAAAGCTGAATTTAATTATCGTTTCAACATTCTATTAGGGAGTTCTTGTTCTATTATGCTATTGTTCTTCACCCGGTAACCCACCTTTGCAAATAAATGGCCTGTCAGAATTGTCTACAGTATTCCCAAAAGTGCAGGGTCAATCTGACTCCAGCTACAGTGACCTCTGCAGGGTCATCATCAAGGTCAGCTTACATTGGACTGTTGACAAGCATGGAATTCATTTCTTTAAAACTTGAAAGTGGTTACAATGGAAATTGGGAAAACATCTTGAAATCTGCTGTGGTTGTTTCTGTCTTTCTTTTAATATTGGAATGACATCAGGCACCTTGCAACAACAATAATGACAACAACAATTTATATTTGTATAGTGCCTTTTACGTAATGCAATGTCACAAGGTTCTTCACAGCAACAACTCAAATCAAAGCATGGTGTACCACACTTGGAGATATTTTAGACAAATGGTCCAAATCTTGCTTAAAGCAATAGGTTTTAAGCCGGAATAACGAGAGATGGAGCAGTATGGAAGGGGGATTTCAGATCTTGGGGCCTTGGCAACTGAAGGCATAGACACCAATGGTGGACCAGTTATGACTGGGAATGCGCAGGAGCCAAGAATTAGGGGAGCATAATTATCTTGGAAGTAGAGGGTTAGAGAAGTTGCAGAGATAGATAAGGGCAAGGTTTAGAGGAATTCACAAACAAGGATGAAATTTTAAAGTCAAGACTTTGCTTGACTGGAAACCAATACAGCTCAGCAAGCCCAGGGGAAATAAGAGAACAAGAATTGCTATGTGTTCACTCAAAGTGGTCAATAAGACAAAAACTCTGAAACCTGATTAACCTTTGCTTCATACATTTCCAAGCAGTGATCCAAGTGTGGAGAAAGTGAGGACTACAGTTGCTGGAGACCAGAGTCAAAAAGTGTGATGCTGGAAAAACACAGCAGGTCAGGCAGCATGCGAGGAGCAGGGCAGTCAATGTTTCAAGCATTAGCTCTTCATCAGGAAACCTCTTCATCAGTGATACAAGTGTGTCAACTTCAGATTTGCTTTACAGCTACTGTTGTCTAACTCTACAGGAAGCTAACTTCAAACTGAAGGTAGGATTTGCAGTGATGTGGTGATGAAATGGCGTATTTTTGTTGCACTGACACTGAATAGACCATAGGGCAGTTATAGGGAGTGACCAAACTAGATAAGTGCATATTCTATACTGAAATCAGGCCTCAGTTGTTGGCAGTGAGAATCAGATACACATGCCAATCTAGTGCATTGGATACAGATGATTACATTTGGGCATTTGCATTCTGTGCAAAAGTGTATAAGGTATCGCATGCGTAAAGCAGCAACACTCCTATGCTCAAAAATTCAAGACAGCGTTGCTACAAGTGGGAGGACTATGCTAGATAGAAAGAAAAATCTAAATTAAACATAAATATTCCAAGATTCCCTTCCCTCTTTCGCCACCTTACCATATCTTTACATTCCCAATATTGTCCTTCTCTCTATCATTTTCTGTATCCTCTTTTACTCTTTTTCTAAATCCTCCAATGTTTTAAAGTATGAAAAGGTCTTAGACCATAACATTGCTTTGCAACTAAATGAAGTTATGGCCAAGAGTGGAGTGAAATTCTGGTATGAAATATTGACAGTTGACTTTGAAATCCATTGCCTGATTTAATACCTGGCTCTTCCATGGACCGAATAATTTTAAAATGCGACCAGAAATACTGATTTAAACTACCACAGTCATCATATACTTTTGGGTAAAAAATTAGGTCTGCAGATGCTGGAGATCAGAGCTGAAAATGTGTTCCTGGTTAAAGCACAGCAGGTTAGGCAGCATCCAAGGAATAGGAAATTCGACGTTTCGGGTATAAGCCCTTCATCAGCCATTCCTATACTTTTAAAGCATCATATACTTTTGTCAAGTTTCATGAAACCGACGTGGATTAAACAAAAAATGGCTTGAGCTAAAATTAATATATTTCTCTAAATGCAAGTATTCCTTTGGGAGGGTCCTCATGTTCTCTGTGGTTTACATCGAAATGATAATCTTTGCGTGTTGGAGATGGAACCTTGCCTATCATCTTTATACTTCGAAAAATAATAAAACACTTTTGTAGATGGAATCAGCTGGCTTGTGTTACAACGAGAATTTTTTTTAAAAAAGACAATTGGCTTATTATGAATAACTAAATATATTTCAAAAATCATTAAGTGTAAATATTGCAGAGGCTGAAATCTGAAATAAAAACAGGAAGTAATAGGGGAACCCAATAGGTCTGACAGCATCTGTAGACAGAGAAACAAAGTGAATGCTTCAAGTCCAGCATGATTCTTCTGCGAAACTGATGGGTATGGTAAAAGTGATGGGTTTTATGTTATTGTAAAAGGCTGGGGAAGGGGTGGGGTAGGGGATGCGTGGGGGGGTGCGGGGTGTGATGGAGGAACAAATGGAGCAAACAGTGAAGTTACTTAAAATTACAGGCAAAGGAGTTTTCATAGTGGTGGAGATGAAATACAGATTATGAGTATGTGTAAATGTTTGATGTTAATACTATAAAATGGGTCAGCATCATTGAGAGCAAACATATGTGAAAAGACATTGGAGAGTAAAGGATAGTCAGGACAGAGGACAGGCTTCATGTGAGTTGTTGAACTCAATGTTGAATCCTGAAGGCTATAAAATGGAAATTGAGGCTGGAATGCTGTGGAAATGCTAGCATGGGAGCAAGCTGGTGTATCGAAGTGGCAAATGACTGGAACGTTGGGGTCATATTTGTGGACAGAGCGAAGGTGTTCGACAAAGCGAGCATCCAGTCTGTGTTCGGTCTTTCTGATGCAAAGCTGCTGGATGGACACTGTTCAGGCCTCATTTCAAGGAAGAAGCAGAGAGCCCTCAGATCATCTTGATGGTGGGGTCGATATGCAGAGGGTTTGCTGGGGAAGAAGAGATGGCTTGAACTAGGAAACAAAAGATTGTGAAGCAGGCTGTTGAGCCATTGAGGGATCATGAATATAAGCTGGAAGAGACTGGACAAGGGGAGAAAAATGGAGTCCAGATATGAAAAAGTTCAGTGGGGCAGGAGCGGGTTGTAATGATGGGTCAGCTAGGGCAGTGCTGCTTATGGATTTTTGAAGAACATAGTAGCAGGTTGTGGGCCTTTGGGTTCTCTGATGTGGGAAGCTATGAATGGAAGATCTCCAGAGGAAATGAGTTCAGTGACAGTCCTGGAAACAACAGCTTGATGTTCAGTGACTGGGTCATGGTCCAGGAGAAGATAGGAGGAAATATCTGAGAGCTGGCACGAGCTTCAGTATGCAAGATGACACCAGCTACCACCCTTGTCAGCATAGTCAGGGTTAAATCTGAGGGAACACAGCAAGTTCAGAGGGAGACAAGTTAGTTGGGTGAGAAGAGCAGAGGAATTAGGTGGTTTCTCCTGACTTGATGAAAAGACAAGCAGATAAAATGTCAGAGGGAGAGGTCTATTTGTTTGGAACGTTTTGGAGCTTGATGATGCATGGAGCAAAGAAATGGGCAGGAAGGTGAAAGCACCAGAAGTTGAGTTCAATGTCATGTCCTACCGAAATTAATTGAAGTAGATATGTAAAGGAATAAAACTGAATTCTTTTGAACACAGATCATTTAACATTAGACAGCAGAAGGTCAGAGGGTGTAGTGAATTGAAAGTACGTAGCAATACAGGGAGATATGTGCATTCCTTAACACCTGAGAGTATTAAAATTTCTTGTTAAGATGATGAATGAGATAAAGAATAAAATGAACTTGAGGACCAGAACAGCTTTGAGACAGTGTGAGATAGTGCTGATGGAGACAGCAGATAAGAGTACAAATG
The DNA here is from genome assembly GCF_020745735.1 of Hemiscyllium ocellatum. NCBI lineage: Eukaryota > Metazoa > Chordata > Chondrichthyes > Orectolobiformes > Hemiscylliidae > Hemiscyllium > Hemiscyllium ocellatum. Next base: position 126,569,940 of record NC_083403.1, on the reverse strand, counting down.
CAGCAGTGCATGTCACTGGCAGTAATTTATTTGCATTTTAACCTTAAATATTAGCCCCTCCTTACATGTTTCAGTTGCTTTCCACAAGGGATGACCTTTCTTTAGATATTGTTGTAAAACCATGCCAGCTCATTATGCTGGATAAACTGCTGTTTATGGTAATGGTTGCTGTCACCCTCCTGTTCAAGTAGAGAAAAGTATAGGGCCTGCTTGATCCAATGTGGTAGAGGAAAATCACTTCCTGGTCTGACTAGAAGAGTTTTTGTTTGCATTTATAAGATATAGTTTATTGTATTTTATCAGCTAGTTACAGGTTAGAGAGATATGGTAGACATTATGACAGGGCTTTGAGGGGGACCACAGATTAGATCTCACTCCTTTGAGATTCTAATCTGTTTTGCTCACAAATCCATCTGACAACACCATAGTGGGTGGTGCTATTGTGCTCCTCAGTTTTAATCCTTTCTAGATACAGAGGTAACAGGATGCAGAAAGCTACATTAATTTCAAAGGCCAATGCAATGGTATTGATTTAACTAGCTATGCAATGATGCACATAACAGAATTAGAATCACCCAAGTTGAATATCCTAAGATGCCAAGCAATCAGATGCTTTCTATTAAAGAAAGACATGCATTTATATAAAATCTTTCATGATCTCATAAAGCACTTGGTAACCAACTAAATGTTTTTGAAGTAACTTTCGAAATTTTGTCATAATGCAGGAACCACAGATGCACAGCAAAGTCCCACAGACATCAATGGAATATTCTATAGGATTTATAGCCTGACTGATCTGTGCCAATATTTACTGCTCAAATACCCCGTTTTCTACATTATTCATCTCACCCCAGCAACATATTCATTTGTCTGTCATTAAGAGATCTAGGATTTCTTAAAACTTTTAATGCTATTTGCTTCAATAGCTTAACTATCTATCACATTTAACACCCCAGAGCACTTTATAGGACCATTATGAAACAAAATATGAAGATGAGTCACATAAGAAGATATAGACCAGATGGTTAAAAGTTTGGTCTACATGATGGATTTTAGGGTAAGATAAAGGTTCCTGATATGTTATAGATTATCATTTGAGAGCATGTGTTCTAAAGTGAGTAGAACCACAAATAACTTTAAATTTGATTTGTATCTCTATGTTGTATATGTTAAGAAATAAAGGACTTAGTTCAACTTTTGAGTTTGGAAAGGTTGTCTGGAAATTTGTCTGGAAAGGTTGATAACAGTTTGTCTGGAAATTTGCTTACATACATTTAAAAGAGGCTTTAAAAACCCTTGAAGTAAACCTTTCAGTTCTTTTTTAAAGCGAAGAGTAGAAGAGAGAAACATTGGTCGGCTGCCCAACAACAAGATATCCTATAACACAGGGAGCAGACAAGAATACTTTCCCTTCAAAAGATAGAAGAATCCAGAACAATAGTGAAAGTGTAGGTTTCTTTCAGGCAGAAGTGGATCATGTAGGGAGAAAACATTAATAAGAGTTTAGCAATCTCCAGAACAGTCAGAAAGAAGCAACAAAATTCTAAGTAGTTTAATGTTAGGAAGGGAAAGCTTGAGAAACAGACGGCTGTAGATGAGGAGTTTAAGGATCTATGTGAAGAAATAAGTGAGCTTAGTTAGCATTTTATTTAAGGTTCTCACGTGTAGATACATTAACTAAAGGAGACAGCATTGAATGAATGTATAGGTTTCCTGGAAAGAAGCCAAATACTGCCATGTCAACTGAACAAGGAACTTTAAAGTGGAAACAAGTGAGGGTTAAGTGTATGTCAGAATACTTTGAGTGTAAAAATATTGAATCTTTACTACTGATATTTATAGTAAGACCTTTAAATCGCGCTTATATAATGTACAATAGTTTGAGTGTTTATTTGTGTGTGTGTCATCAACTTTGACGTTATATTTTTAAAAGTACATTAGTAGCTTCTTGTGAATATGTTAAGGGACTGACCATCACATTAACCAACAACGAAAAAGGTCTTTCAAGCTAGGTTTCACTCTGGCGACTGAGTTGTCCAGTATTATCATTAGCTGGCATCATAACAAAGGAGGAAAGGTGAGGTGGCAAGGTGCAGGGAAGGAATTCCAGAACCTCGGGCATAGACAGCTGATGGAACAAACACCAGTGGTGTATTTTGAGGAATAAGTAAATGTTGGTGAGGACAGTGAGGGAGCTCTGCTTGGTCTTCTTCAGGTAGCTCTTATGGATCTGTAATCTGAGACAACAATCCTTCAGTGCTGTGTTACCAACCTGGATTATGTGCTCAAGCCTCCTATTGATCCCATGACCATATAATGCAGAAAAAAGATTAATACTTTAATGTTGCAAATTGCAGTCCTTGCCGAGAACAGATTTTTTGCTGCCATAGAGACAAAAAAGCATTTTTAATTTGCGTTTTGAATTGGATGAGTTTTGTTATCTCGAGCGTATCTTAGAGGAAGGATTTAAAAGGGACCCAAGGGGCAACTTTTTTACGCAGAAGGTGGTGCGTGTATGGAGTGGGCTGCCAGAGGAAGTGGTGGAGGCTGGTACAATTACAACATTTAAAAGGCACCTGAATGGGTATATGAATAGGAAGGGTTTAGAGGGACATGGGCCAAGTGCTGGTTATTAGGACTAGATTAATTTAGGATATTTGGAGTTGGACAAAAGGGTCTGTTTCTGTGCTGTACATCTCTACGATTCTGTGACTCTATGTATCTAAACTGTATTAAATTTGTCTGCAGGTATGTGCACAGTGTGACTACTAAAATGTATTTAACTAAGGTGAGTCATATCAAAGTTAAGCAATGAAGCTTTACACGTAGGGATGGAATTTCCCAACCTTGGGAGCTGGATTTTCCCTGCTAGCTTCAGGGCAACAGTGTTCTGCCCCAGTTGGGGTCACAAGTCACACGGCGATGATTTTCCCCAATTTACCCCATTAGTGGTTAGAGATGGGTTCAATGTCCAATTAGAGAATGTGGGCATGCTATCAAAGCCTAATGACCAATAGGAGGCTCTCCAACTCAGAAGAAGTAGAAGTTAACCTTCCCAGGAAGAAGGGTGTCCCGAGATGGGATTTTAAATCCCATGGGATTGCGAATGAGAAATCTACATGATGGCCTGCTGCCATACTTGGAACCAATCAGGCCAGAGACATCCTGTAAAGCAACTGTGTTCGTCTCCAGGCAGATACAGTGTGAACCCAATGCCTCTGGGGGCATGAAAACTGACTAGAAAGGTTTGGTTGGCCTCTAATAATAGGCCTAACTGATATGATAATAAGTCTTCAACAAGGTCAACTGGCTATAGAATATGGCCCTGGAATGGAAGGGAGTTAGCGTGGTGAAATTTACATGCCTTTCATCATCTTTATGATTGCCTCCCATCAGAGCCTAAAGGTTCAGGGACAGACTGAAGATTTCATCCTTTTCATTCATTAATTGATTTGACACAAATCCAACTTCCAGAGGTGAATGCTCAACGATGACCACTGAAATATCTAGTCTGTAAAGCCATTTTCAGTTAAACTCACTGTTAGCCAAATTATTAGAAATTTTGGCAAACATTTTCAGTTGAACTCAGAGTGATAAAGCTGCCCAGGTAATGTGGCATTACCATGATCAGTTGAATGAAATCACTTTAAAAGGAGGAGATTGAAGATTATGAGGATCAATATGAACATAGATTGAATACTCCCTCGGGAGCTTCAAGTTCAAAATGCAAGTGCATTGTTAGATTGATATCTGAGAGTTTTACTTGATTGTTTTCAGGGTTTACGAAAAAATGTTGGCTTTTTCTGAGAGCTCTTACCTGTTCTTATTGAGTTTTCCCAGGGGAATAAGCAACTTGGAAAGATCACTTTGTTCTGGAAATTCTAGATGACTTATTCTTGTGACCGAAGAGAAAATGAGACTGCAGATGCTGGAGATCAGAGCTGAAAATGTGTTGCTGGAAAAGTGCAGCAGGTCAGGCAGGATCCAAGGAACAGGAGATTCGATGTTTCGGGCATAAGCCCTTCTTCAGGAATGAGGAAAGTGTGTCCAGCAGGCTAAGATAAAAGGTAGGGAGGAGGGATTTGGGGGAGGGGCGTTGGAGGTGCGATAGGTGGAAGGAGGTCAAGGTGAGGGTGATAGGCCGGAGTGGGGTGGGGGTGGAGAGGTCAGGAAGAAGATTGCAGGTTAGGAAGGTGGTACTGAGTTCGAGGGATTTGACTGAGACAAGGTGGGGGGAGGGGAAATGAGGAAACTGGAGAAATCTGAGTTCATCCCTTGTGGTTGGAGGGTTCCTAGGCGGAAGATGAGGCGCTCTTCCTCCAACTGTCGTGTTGTTATGGCGATGGCTGTCAGACCATAACAACAACCTCCATCGCCAGACCATAACAACACAACGGTTGGAGGAAGAGCGCCTCATCTTCTGCCTAGGAACCCTCCAACCACAAGGGATTAACTCAGATTTCTCCAGTTTCCTCATTTCCCCTCCCCCCACCTTGTCTCAGTCAAATCCCTCGAACTCAGCACCACCTTCCTAACCTGCAATCTACTTCCTGACCTCTCCGCCCCCCACCCCCACTCCGGTCTATCACCCTCACCTTGACCTCCTTCCACCTATCGCATCTCCAACATCCCTCCCCCAAGTCCCTCCTCCCTACCTTTTATGTTAGACTGCTGGACACACTTTCCTCATTCCTGAAGAAGGGCTTATGCCCGAAACATAGAATCTCCTGTTCCTTGGATGCTACCTGACCTGTTGCGCTTTCCAGCAACACATTTTCAGCTCTATACTTGTGACCGAGGCAGACATGCTGGGCTTTCCAGTGCTAAAACAAAACATATTGTGCACATAAAAGAGTGGGGGCTGGAATTTGTGCAATATGATGCGAGCTGTTTCTGAACTCTCTTATGCTACAAAGATGGTATAGAACCCCAAAGTATTTACAGGCAATTTTAACTTTAAGTTCCAAGATGTGGTTATTTGTTAAAAAAAAGACTGCCAAACCAAGAAAAAACAGTGGATGTAAATCCTGTGACTGTCTGGCAGAGTCCAACGTGACACCCATGGAATATCACCCCTACGAGTCAGGGAAACTTCAAAGATGGAGAGAACTAACAAGAAAGATAAAGCAGGGGCTGACTACTCCCCCTTTCAGCAGAAAGCTACCTCTGGCAGGCACATTTCTTTTACAACAAAAAAGGAGATAAAACTAATTGGAAAACCTTGCTTGTATTTGCCAGAGAGCTGTGAGGGTCACAGATTTCAAAACTGCCATTTTAAACACTCCTGCACTGCAGGTCAAACAAAGGGAAAACTTTCTCAAATCCTGAATGTTGGGTTTCAGCTACTGTTGAAAGGAATCAGAATAACATTAATTCCACCAGCTTGCTAAACCAAAAGAAAAATTGCTCAACTGCCAATGTCAATGTTATCATTGTCTTCCACTAATGGCTGCACCATCATCTTATCTGGTATTCACGATCAATTCAGAAACTTCAAATGTCTTTATATCTCCTTGAACTCACCTCTTAGATCTTCTCTGTGTGCTATGCTGCATTGTTTTTTTCTATTTGTATTAAGTAATTAATAAACTTACATTTTTGTTCATTGAAGAATGCCAGTTAAGTTGGTTCATACTCCTTGGCTGATCTCTGCAGGGACCTTCCCCAATGGGGAATATCATTTTCAGGTCACCTTCGTTGCTGGCAGCGGTCGCCAGGGAAGTTCTGGAAGGAAGGTGCTCTGTAAAAGCTGATGAAAATGAAATGGGCTGTGCCTGTTTGCTTTGTATGGTAAATTTTGGTAAAATCACTTCACAGTCAAAAAAAAACTTAGAAATTTACTTAACTTGAATTGAAAATGCAAATAATTAAAGATGCCATCATGTCTAATTCAGCTTGTCAGTCATCCATGATTGACTGTTAACACATGGTATTTTGTATAAAATGCAGGATCTCTAGTTGTTACTGACTGTTTCTTTACATTTGAGCGATTATTGTGTAACAACATAAAGGTTCACTCCAGCAATAGTGATATTATACAAAATTAATTAAGCTAATCATGTCAGCCTTTTATATCCTACATATAATTGATTAGGAAACATAATTTAATGTAAAGAATTGTGTTTTGGAAAAATAAAAAGGGACACCACTTTTTTCTCTTGACAGAATAGAAATTGCAAAAGTAGTGAAATATATCTTATTAGGAAATGATCAACTCTGCTTAAAGAAAAGGTAAAAATCTCACTTCCCCTTCTGTAATTATTTACCAGTTGGCATTTTTATTCTCCGGCTTTCAGTTTGTTTGATCTTACATTTATTCAGACAATAGGTGTCAGCGTAGTTCTGAATATAAGACAATGAACATTGAAGCATGTTCACTGAGAAAAGATAAGAGGCTTGCAAGCTGCATATTGTGTTTACCATCACAGAAGAGCTGCTTGCACCCAACTAATGTAGTTGAATGTAACAAATGCACTTTGCACAGAACAGTACTTTGCTGTGCCCATACATCACGCATGAGAAAATGTTTGTCACTACAATTGTAATGTTCTTGCATCAGAGTGACAAGAGACGGGAGATTACATATTCCTTTAATCAAATAATTTGGTAGAAGTTGCCATGGTGTTTTAGTCTAAACTGCCATTCTAGTAAAGGTCAACAATTCAATTGCTGTCCTCTGCTGATTAGGTGACCTCAGTGAACATGGCAACCAGGGTTCAATAATTGACTTCAATAACCCTGGATTAAGAATGAGGAAAATCAGTGACCATGGAACTGCAGGCCAGAACAAAAGAGCAGCTTCTCATTGAAATGAAGCAACAGAAACTTGCAAATAGTTTAGTCTCAAATCAAAATGGAAGCTGGCACTTAACTCTCGAACAATAAGAAAGAAAATCAGATGTTTTTTGTTTATTATTTTATCCTGTTTGTGGTCAGATGCATGTTGTGAGAATGTGGGGCCATGATGTGTAAATGTCAGCATATTTCACCACACAGGCACGTGAATTAACAAAGCCCAAATTGATTCATTCAGCACTTAGTAATGAGCGTAGAAGAAAATAAATATACTCTATTATTTTACTACATATATCAGTTAGTTAAAGCATTTGTCACTATTGTTTTTATCTAATATAACTTTATCTTTTGCAATGGAAGAAAATGTACAGTTAAACAATATTTTATCTGCATATCCCTTTCTACTCTGCGGTAATGCGTGGGTGGATATGAGAGCTATTATTTAGTACATTCCCACCGGCCTAAGTCTATCTTGTTCTCACCTCCTACTCATCAGGTTAGATACTATACCCATTTTTTTATTCTCAGTTTTGATCTTATCGTGTGTGTTCCACAGTTTGCATCTCTTCTAAATGTGAAGTCAAGACTAAAACTGACAGTATATGCATATTTTAATAACTCTTAGCAAACTGCTATCCACTGTGTTGAAACCTTTCACTTTACTAATAGTAATGAAGCTTTTGCCTCTGTTCATGGTCACATAAAGCTCAGTAAATGTAACAATAGCTCAAAGAATTGAATGGATTTTATGGTTTGTAAGCATTAAATAACCGACAGAATACCACCATTGGCTTCTAAATCAGGAGGCTATAGTCTCAGACTACCTAAGAAAGTGTGGGGTGAGACAAATCCTTTTGGATTTATTATGTCAATGCGCCATTGTCCTTCATGAGAGGATTAGTTTACAAGCTTAAGTTGCAGAACTAATATAAAAAATAAGGTTGCTGGGTCAAAGAAGGATATATATATATATATATATAAAAAGAGAAATGTTCAAAATCTTGATTGATGAATTGGTTTAAAGAGCATTTAAAAGAACAGGAACGTGGAAAGGCTAGAGGTATTTCCGCAGTTGACCAAACCTTGAACCTTGTGATATTTGCCACCTTTACCAGTATGTGGCATTTGGTAAAGGCTGTTTGAATGCCTTCATCACCATCTACCCTCCTTTGTCTAATCCATAACTTGGTCCTATCTAAAATACCCCACCATAGAGAAGCGGCATGGTTTTTAGAAAATGGGAATGTTTACCCTATTTAGTTAGGCATCATTAATTTGACCTTAGGGAACTGGTACAGGTACATCTACTCCCTCTGAAAGATAGAGGAAAACTCCTTGTCTCCATCCACAGGCTATGTGTGACATCAATAGAATAGATTAAGTCAATGTATTATGAACATTAACCCCCTACAGAACAATTGCCTTATACAACAAGGCTGGGGGATTTCGGATGGCAATTCTGATGGTGACAATGGTGACTAAAGGTAATGAACAGGCAAACCATGGTAAAGTGCTGAGGAGAAAATGACATTTGTGACTTAGGCTGGGACAGTTAATGTGCTGAGCTTGGAAGTTGCTGAAGGTTACAGAAGTAGATAGGGAACAATGCCATTTGGGTTTTATACGGAAGGATGTGAATTTTAAATTGGTGTGACTGAAGGCTTGAGAATCAGTGTTGAGAATGTGAAGAAAGGAGTAAAGAGTAGAGCATACTTGTTGCAAGATAGGAAAAGGCAGCATCTTTTTGAATGAATTAAAGTTGTTTGGGACGACTGTAGAAACCATTGGAATCATTGAGTCTGTAGATAACCAAGATACTTATGAGAGTTTCAGTAACAAACCAAAATGAGAGGATACAAGTGATGTCAGATGCCTGGCTATAAATTGGTAGGGCATGAAATTCTAAATTTAACATTATGATTCAAGCCCTACACTGGGTAGTTCATATTTATGGGGGGAAAGCAGGGAGGTGAAATAGATTTGATGGCTCTTTCTAAGAGTTGGCAGTGGCACAAGGGGTCAAATGGTTTCCTTTTGGCTGCATTATTCTATGATCCTAGGTGGAAGACGTTGAGATTGAGAGGATTATGTGTTTGGAAGCCCAGCCGAGAAGCTCAATTCCATTAATAATTTTGTGTTGAATTTGGCTCAACCTAAAACCGGGGTCTAAGAGGGCTATTGAGTGAACAGGTTGTGACAATTTATGTTAACAATCAAGATTATGGCTTCTGTCTTCTCAATGATTAATTGTTTGAAACTGCAGATCATCCAAGACTGGGTGTCAAGTAACCTGTCAACAGAGAGCTGGTTGAGAGGCTGAGAGTGATGGATGATTAGAGCTGTGTATCATTTGCACTCATATGGAAGTGGATCCTTTGTGCGTACAGATGGACAAGGGTAGTGTATATGCACGGATATCAAAGAGAAAGGGGTTGGAGACAGATTCTTGGAAGTTTCCATAGAGGTATTAGAAGCAATTCTGAGGACATTCTCTAGCTAGTATTGATTACTGGAAATTGGAGGAGACTTAGCTGGAAGAAGAGAGTATGAAGTGACAAAATAAAAGACTGTCTTATAATGTAAGTGGAATAAGGAACACTGGAAGGGATAATGTACCAATCACACAATGACATTTGTGACTTAGGTTGGGACAGTTTATGTGCTGAGTTGGGAAGCACACCTGAATGGAGAGATAAAAAGAAAAAAGAATAAAAATGCAAAATGCTAGAAAATTTCAGCAGATTAGGCAGCATCTGTGGGGAAATAAACAAAGGAAACAGTTCATGTTGATGACCTTTCACCAGAACTGGGAGACGTTAGAAATTATTTTTAAGGGGGATGGGTACTCAAAGAATGATAGGAAAGGCAAGGATAAGGTGGAAGAAATTAAATGACAAAAGACTTGGTGTAAAGCCAAAGAAAGTGGTATGGAACAATAAAGAAACAAATAAGGTGTTTAGAGTAGATGTGTGCAGCGGAATGATGAATTGTTGCCTTATGAATGTGAAAGGAAGAGAAAATGAGAATAAAATCGAAACCTGCTGAGGGAAAGGAAACAAAATGGGGGCAGAAGTTACAGTCTGAGCTGGGTGAACTCAGCGACTAGTTAGGGCAGCTAAGTGTCTACTTGAAAACTTGTTGTTCCTTGAGCTTACTATGAGCATTATTGAAACACTATAAGAGACCATGGAAAGTGAAATTAACAAGAGAATTAAAATGACAGGTGACAGAGGTTCTCCAGTTCAGCAAATTCAGACAGTAACCTCCGCCCCCATTTTGCTTTTTCTCCTTTGCAGGTTTCAATTTTATGCTCATTTTCTCTTTCTTTTATTTTTTCAGACGGCAACTATTCATCATTCTACTGTTCACATTTCCTCTACTTACATCTTTTGTTTCTTTATTTGACTCATTACCACATTCTTTAGCTTCGCACCATCATCTCTTTTGTCATTCAATCTCCTCCGTTTTCCACCCGATCACAGACTTTTTGTTCTTTTTCCATGTTCTCCTTCTTACTTTAAATTGTCCATTTCTAGCTTCTCCAGGTTTGTATAAAAGGCCATGACCTGAAATCTTAACTCAGTTTTTCTCTCCACCGATGCTGCTTGACCTGCTGAGTGTTTCCAGCATTTTCAATTGTCATTTCAGATAACCAGAATCTGCAATATTATGCCTTTCATCAAAAATAAGCAAATTGCATACAAATGGAAGGTAGACTTGGCAACTGACAACATGTACATGACTTTGGATAGGATAGGAGGTTGGATGTATAGTGAGAAGTTTGAATCACAAAGAAATTGAGAGTAGGATTATTTTGGAAGAAAATGATAGGGGAGGTTTTGAAAGGGAGGGAGTGGTTGCTGAGGAAGAACAACCATTTATAATGTCATCTCGGATAGGAAAGTTTGACAGCAAACAATTTTTGGGGATTTGTTTCTTAAATATTCATTCATGGGATGTGCATTTATTACTCATCTGTATTTGCCTGTGAGAAGGAGATGGTGACATACCTTTTTTGACAATTGCAGTTCATGTAGTCAAGGTACATCCCCAACATGAACACAGTGCTGATGAAGGGATGGCAATATAGTTCCAGCTTAGGTTTGTTTGACTTGGTAATGTTCCCATGTTCCTGCTGTCACTATCCTTCCAGGTAATATAAGCTTCGGAAATGTTGTTGAAGTTCCTTTCTTTTGTATGCTACACTTTTGTTTATAAAACCAAGGATTCCATGAATCATTTAAATAGAGTCATGTTCAAGGACTTGAGCATCTACGCTCACAGGTTTCTCTGGACCTGCACCATGTTTACGTTCTGCTATTTAGTTTATATTGCCCCTCCTCATTTAACTTTATACTTCTATGTTTGTCCAGTGACTGGAAGACTGAGAGGACTCACAGGGAACAGCTAACAAGTCAACACTTGGATGCTTAATAATCATTTCCCAGCCACTAACCTCACTTTGCCTGAAGATTTTAAGATATAATTTCCACTTACCTGCCAATTTCCCATTGTAACAGAATGGGTGGCCATTTGTCTGTTAATCTGTTATTTCGCCTGGACATAAGGAGAAGTTATGGAGAAGATGTTGGACCCGATAAATTTCCAATCACATCACATAGAAAATGAAACAACGAAGGTAATTTTATACTTTAATTATTGTAAAATGAGTAACATTAGACAATTGAGTCTCCCTTCTCCTTTGAGACAGTCTCTTGGGTTCAAGGTTGACTTGGTTTTACTTTGATTCAATGGCTTCTGAGATACTTGAGCATTCCAGTATGTGATCTGCAGTCTCTGCCCCAGGTGGAGCAGATGGTGTTTGAAGGATTGGGTTGATAAGTGTGTGGCGGTTTATGCATCCTTTCATAGGAATTCATAGGAGATCTTTTCTATAAAGATCAATTAATATAGCATTTGATGGGACTCTATTCTATTAATTACTGTTTTGTGAGAGAACACTTCAAATCTCTTGGCTCGTTTAAAATTTTATCAACTGTCAAAGTCTGAAATCTTAATTCTGCTTATGTTCCAATTCATTTTTTGTACACTTTATGCTTTCTTTTCCCCAGCTACCAGTGATCCCAACATTTTGAAATTATCTTTACTCTTCATCTCCACCCCTTTGTTAATCCAGTGAAGTCTGAAATTTATGTTGTACGATATTATATCTTAATGCTTTTATGTGAAATTTTAGTTTGACAGAGAATTTCCCCTGGGAAATATCATTCTGTCTTTTTAAAAAGAATATTTGTACAGAGGCTTTCGAGGCTTTTAGCTGTTGCAACCTGGGAAAGGGAAGGAAATAGTGTTTCCTTTTGGAACTTCAGCTTAATCCAGGATGTAATCTGGAATTAATGTTTTGCCTCCTTATTTATTGATGTGCTTTTGAGATGGTAGTAGAAAAATAGGTCAGTATAAATTAATTTCATTTCCACAGAATCATGATTTAATAGGAATGTAGATTTGGATTTTTTTGCTCATTCCCGATGCAATCTTTTCCATTTGTTTGTGTTAGTCAGCAGATTATTTAGCACTCTGGAATCGGCCCAAACTCACGGGGTGATTTGAAATACCGAGCTGCAGAACATTTTTCAATTAAAGCAGATGCTGTAGTATGCTTCAGATACTACATAGATTGCATCAGAATACTTTCAAACAATCAACGTTAGATATGGCCTCTAAGTGAATAAATGACCAACAGAAATGGAGCATCAAAAATTAAAATCTGACAGAACAGCACTGTATTGATGTTATATAGGTGTTGCAGTCATACACTGCTGTGAATACACGCTATCTGGAGTACTGCATTCAATTCTGGGCACCACACATCAGGAAGGATATATAGCTAAGATTTTAATAATTTACAAAAAAAAACGGGTAGGTATTGCTATGATATACATTGATAGCTTATGCCCGAAACATTGATTCTCCTGCTCCTCATATGCTGCCTGACCTGTTGTGCTTTTCCAGCACCACACTCTTTGACTCTGATCTCCAGCATCTGCAGTCTTCACTTTCTCTTATCCATTAATTATTATCTAATTGAATGACCTCATCCAGCTCCTATATACATTGGTAAACGTAAATTTGCAATATTAATCTGTTGAAATGATTTGCCAAGTACTTATTCCAAGCATTGTCTCAGAAGGCAAATACACAATATTTCACAATAGAATATTTTTAATAGCTAATAAATTATTACTCTTTTCTCCTTACAAATGTTTTAATAATATTAACACTAAGTATAAAGGACTTTACAAAAGGACTTCCCACATTCAAAAATATATGATAAATAGAACAAATATTAATATAGAAATCAGTCCTTTGAGTAACAATTATGCATGAATGTATGACAGTCAATACTGCATTCGCAAGTAAGCATCCATAGACATACATAGCATTGCCTGGAATCAGTCCAGTCTGAGTTGTTTATCGAGTGATTCACTATTAGATAAGATTTTGACAGGCTTACCTACTTTTAGGTTCAAGATGTTCTTGAAGATACGTGAGATTCTCATATTCTGCACTGTTAACATTTGTACGTGAATAACACATTTTGCCAAGTGTTTATGCTTTGGATTCATTATTTTCTATTGTGAGGTTAATGTTGTTACTCGACTCAAAAAGGAGTCTGTGTCAACACAATGAGTTTTAAACCAGTGGGAATGATAGTCCTCTAACATGCTTGATCTATACTCCTGTTAGGAAAGGAGTTTTGCTGTGTTTGCAAAATTGCAAGAAAATAATTTATGTCCAGTGTAAACATGAGGAGATAGCAAAGTGTGTCATAATCCAATTTATGTGATGATATGAAATTGTACAGCCTAAAAATGGTTAGCAACACCTTTGAATGATAATTATTCCAAGTTCCAGTTTCATAGGTCCTGGACTATATAAGGGCTGTTAAATTGGCTACATGACCCCCAGCCAACTTTCCTCAGAGACACTTCGCATCTGTACACGTAGGTTTGAGAATATGATGATAATGCTCCTACTGCTATAACATTCAGTGCAGTCAATCAATGTTTCCTGATCAATGTAAAGCATACATTTACTTAATAGACAATATCTTCATAACACATAACTGGAGTTGAAGCCGAATTATGTCACTGTAATCATAAATCATGGGCGCAGTGTGAAATTCCTTGTATAAAAGGAAGCAGCATTACTCAATTTGCCGCTAAAGTGATAACTGGTACTGGTCAATTTCCGAATTCATTCGTGGATTGTAGATATTGCTGGCTAGGCGAGTATTTATGACCCATCCTTAATTGTCATTGAGAAGATGATGGTGAGTTTTTGAACCTCCCTTGCCCACAATCCTGTTTGATATAATTCCATAAAGGATAGTATCCTGTCACCAAATGACCCTTTATTTACATGTCCATTGTACATCACGTTGATGCAGCTAGCACAGAGCCTGGTCCCAAAGTGAACAAAAATCCTGACACACCTGCATATATCTGTCAGCCAGGACTCCCTGATTGGACCGGGTTAACAGCCACAGTTAGGGAGCTCATATTCTATGACATCCACACGGCTGACATTGTTCCAATCACTACACTGTTAGGAATTATGTTTCAGGATTTTAACCCAGCAATAGTGAAGGAACTACTAAAACAAATTAAAAAAATTTCTGGAGAAACTCAGCAGATCTGTCCACATCTATGAAGAGAAAACAAAGTTAATATTTCAGGTCCAGTGACCCCTCCTAAGAACTGTTCAGCTACATGGCAAGTGTAACTTTATAAATTTAAGTCCATAACCCTGTACAGTCCTTTGCAACCTGCTTTGCAGGGGATGATATTGAGACCAAATTTTCTACAGAGAATTCTTACCAAATCAAATACTGTCCGTACTTTAAGGATCACTTTCAGGTGACTCCTCAATATTCTCTTTGCTAGAAAAAAGGCTCACAGGTGTTCAATGAATCCTGATAGGTATAACCTGTGGAGCCAATTCATTTTTAGGTGTTTTTGCACCCTCACCAGTGCCTCTACATCATTTTTTTTAACGTGGAAACCAGAACTATGGCACAGTGGTTAGCACTGCTGCCTCACAGCGCCAGAGACCTGGGTTCAATTCCCGCCTTGGGCAACTGTCTGTGTGGAGTTTGCACGTTCTCCCCGTGTCTGCGTGGGTTTACTCCGGGTGCTCCGGTTTCCTCCCACAGTCCAAAGATGTGCGGGTCAGGTGAATTGGCCATGCTAAATTACCTGTAGTGTTAGGTTAGGGGTATGGGTGGGTTGCGCTTCGGCGGGTCGGTGTGGACTTGTTGGGCCGAAGGGCCTGTTTCCACACTGTAAGTAATCTAATCTAATCTAAACTATTCATTAACATCAGGGTTCCGCGGCCTGCTCGTTCTGCCCCTATTTCTTTCTGCCACCCAGCTATCATTTCTGATACTTAATTGTCTTCAAATTGCAGTTCACAATTAATCATAAGGATTATAATTTTTGATTTTCATTGGTTAGCTCAATGGGTTCCAAGCCAGTCCTCACTTATTTGAGATCTTGCGTTACAGTGGTAAGATCTTCGCCTCCCAGGTTCAAGTCCCACCTGCTCCAGAGATGTGCCATGACATGCCTGAAGATGTTTAGAAATATCTAGAAATGACATGTGAGGGTTTTTGTGATGCAGGGTGGTGTCTCTGACTTTGCCAGAAAGTCTCTTTTCAGGTGCTACCCTGCCCTGTAAATGTCCCATAACATGTTTGAGCAAGCTGATTAAAAATAACTTCAAGATGATACAGTCTGCATTTCACTTCATAGGCCAAAAACAAACAACAACAAAAAAACAGCAAACCAGGTGGGATGGTAATTTGCAGTTACCCAAATTTAAGCACTGTATAGCATACCAGTACGTTTTTCTGGGATTATATTCCGAATCATTGTGCTAAACAAATTTTGAGCAGTATTATAATCTTTCAAGGGGGGAGAAACGGAACAAATGATTGTTGCAAGCTTTATTTCTTTTCAATAATTCATTGGCTTTCTTCCCTTCCTGAAATTAATGGCCCAAACCACAGTTAAATCTGTCTGTCTACTCTTTATTCATGTACCTTGATAGTGAAAGCACTACAATTGAGCTCCTCTGTCTGTTCCCACGCATCCTCACACACATTAAGGGTAATTTTGATTTTATGTAATAGTACACAATGGGTATGTCAACAGCTTGTTTTTCACCTCCAGTTCTATTCTTATTGACTTCAATGGAAATTAAAATCGGGAGAAGCGTTCAGGTGCTGGCCAGCTTGTGACGACCTGTTTTACACTGTCAAAGTAAGTCCAAGTTACCTCACTTCTTTCCAACAAGTTCTATGCGTTTTAGTTAATTTGTACCTTCCTTATCCCAGTGGTCATATGCTGAAATCTGGTGATAAAACTCAGAGCTGAGGCCAATTTAGTTCAGTATCATAATGTATCATTTGCTTATTCATATTGTTTATTATGAACCTTTAGAATCTTCAATGCTTGTATTTGGCAAAACTGTGGCTGTTCACAATGGGAATGAGAGACTGTGCCATTGTAACATTGCATGCATAATGGAGTAGCATGGTGGCTCAGTGGCGAGTATTGCTGCTTCACAGCACTAGAAACCCAGGTTCGATTCCACCCTTGGGTGATTGTCTGAGTGGACTTTGCACATCCTCTCTGTGTCTGCATGCTCTTTTTTCCTCTCACAATCCAAAGATGTGCAGGTTGGGTGGCTTGGCCATAGGAAATGTAGGGTTGCATGGAGACAGAGTGGGCTGCTCTTCAGAGGGTCAGTGTTGACTTGATGGGCCAAATGGTCTGCTTTCACGCTGTAGGGATTCTATGAACATAAGTCAAAGCAGAGATGAATACAATTCTAACTACATTTGTCCATTCATTTTATGAAAATTAGTATTTTAGTTCTAAAGGAATGAATTGCTTGTGATCCAGAATAAGAAGGACACAAAAAAAATTTCAGTACCGTTGGTAAAAATGCAACATGGGACTTGGGAGCAGAGTGTTAGGCAATAACAGCTCAACAAAGGTGTTGGAGGCACTTTAAGATACTGCTGAATTCTAAAACATCTAGAGATGCAAAGACCTCTTTGAAATAATGGGCTCCTGGAATCTAAGCAAATTGAGTCATAGAGACGTACAGCATTGAAACAGACCCTTCAGTCCAACTCGTCCAGGCTGACCAAATATCCTAACCTAATCTTGTCCCATTTGCCAGCACCTGGCCCGTATTCCTCTGAACTCTTCCTATTCATATACCCATCCAGATGCCTTTTAAATGCTGTAATTGCACCAGCCCCCACTATGTCCTCTGGCAGCCCATTCCATATGCGCACCACCCTCTGAATGATAAAGTTGCCCCGTAGGTCCGTTTTAAATCTTTCCCTTCTCACCCTAAACCAATGCCCTCTAGTTCTGGACTGCCCCACCCAGGGAAAAGACCTTGTCTACCCTATCCATGCCACTCATGATTTTATAAACCTCTATAAAGTCACCCCACAGTCTCTGACGCTCCAGGGAAAACAGCCCCAGTCTAATCAGTCCCTCAGTATAGATCAAACCCTCCAACCCTGGCAACCTCCTTGTAAGTAAATAAATAATTGTAGGAGAGCGATATTCTGACAAAAGAAGCACAAATTTGCACCTGTTTACCCGTGGAATTCCCCTGGGCGAAATCGTCCCAAGCGTGAACAACATGGGCTATGGTGATAAATCTGAGACAATCATGCGAGATGTCCAGAGAGGCCTTTCACAATGTGGGCAGCTGCAAGTCGCATTTTCCAACAGAGTCCTGCATGGCAAGACGATATTCTTGTTAATGAGGGTCCTTGTAATGGGAATTGTCACGTGATCACCAAACTCCACGTCATTAATATGCAGGCTGCTGTTCTACCGCCTACTGGATAGACAGTAGATGCTGAGATTTCCTGGTGTGAAGGTCAATGCAATGGTGAGGTGACTCCTGCTCACTGCTGGCTGCACTGGTTCTCTATCTTAGGGCACTGACGTCTCAGCTCCATGCATACACACTAACTGCCTGCACCCCATGGCTACAAATACAGGCATCTCGTACGTGCCAGCCTCACTGCATTATCAAGGCGCATCTTCAATCCACACACAGCATGCCTCAGCACTTTACTGCTGTACATTGGAGCACAGTGGCTGCTAGCAATGCACTGCTGCTGCAAGGGTACTGTTCACTCAGCAGTCGGTTAGGATCAGGGTTGTGTCTCAGGTTTTGTTCTCTTAGCGCTCATTGACTTAGCGCCTCATAGCATACCTCTGCCTTGCCTTCTTGTGCCTAAGCTCACCAGCCAGTTTGAAGACTCACAGGGTACTGCTGTATGGCCTTGTCTCTTGGTGCAGACACAAAGCTCAGGGAGCTGGTCAGCAGTCATCAGTCAAGGGGGTCACATTCAACCTGTCAGTGCGGCCAGTCCATTGATCCATCAGGAGTCAGCTGGATCAGTCAAGAAGCTGGTCACTCGTCATTTGGGCTATTCCGGTAAGTTCCACAAAGTGGTCAGCTGTGATCATTTCTGGGGATCCATCGAGTAAAAGTCAATGGGGATTTTCAGAGGGCAGTGTTGGACTAGGGAGCTGGGGAAACTCATTCTGGGGATTGGAGTCTAAGGGGATGCATAGAACATGGGTGGAAAAGAGGTCATGGGGGTGGAGGCTTATTGCAGGGGAGCAGTCTCTTGGCCTCTGGGAGGGGGTGGGATAAGGGTGCACCATTACACCCAGCCTCTTCACTGTGTGTATGGGATGTGGATGACCAGGTGCAGCTCAGGTGGATGGGTTTGGCGAGGGACTCCAGGAAGTGTGAGGCTTGTGGGGGTTGACAAGGATGTCTACTGAGAAGAGGGTGTTGAC
Source organism: Hemiscyllium ocellatum (assembly GCF_020745735.1). Lineage (NCBI taxonomy): Eukaryota > Metazoa > Chordata > Chondrichthyes > Orectolobiformes > Hemiscylliidae > Hemiscyllium > Hemiscyllium ocellatum. The sequence continues at coordinate 126,551,275 of NC_083403.1, read as the reverse complement.
ATTTGGGGTTTCAGCTACGACACGGTGAGGAGTAGCCTGGAGATCACAGCAACTGCTGCCTTCCATCGTTTTGTCACTCACATGAGCAATGGAAATGACTGTGGCTGTGACCACTCCCCAGAGGGGGGAGTGGGATGAATGCTGATATCTCTGAGGGAGGGGCCTGCACATTAGGGTATGGGGCCCTTCAAAGGTCAAACCCAGAGGACACCACCAAGCCCTCACCTACATCACCCCCGCCAATACAGTGAAGGTGAAACATACTTGTGAAACGTAGCTATCCACTGACTCTGTGCTGTCCAACTCCTTGTATCCTGACCACTTTGTACAGGATAACAGTTGAGCCTGATGAAAACTTTGTGCTGCAATAACAATATCTGTGCGCCTGGAAAAATGGAACCAGATTGTCAGAAGAGTCAGCTTTACATTCTTTGAATTGCTGAAGCTTTCTGTGTCCATATTCAGCAAAACTCTGGACAATATACAGGCTGATAATATTCAGACTGAAAAGGAATTCACAGGAGCTATGGGAAATCCAGCCATCTCCTCTCGATATTGAACAGAATTGCCTCCATTGAATTTGCACTTTATTCCTGATGAAGGGCTTTTGTCCGAAACGTCGATTTCGCTGCACTTTGGATGCTGCCTGAACTGCTGTGCTCTCCCAGCACCACTAATCCAGAATCCGTTGAATTCTCCACCATCTACATCCAAAATCTTAAGCTGACCAGCCATATAACTGCTGTGGACATATACAGGACACAGGCTGGGGAATTTGTGGCAAATAACTCACTTTCTGACTCCTGTGGATATAAACAAAAGAAAATGAGGCATTTAGATAGACACACAAACAGACGAGGAATGGAGGGATATGGACCACATGCAGGTGGATGGAAATAGTTTAGAATGGCAACATTGTTGGTACAGACATAGTGGGCTGAAGGGCCTGATCCTGTGCCGTAATGTCGTTTGTTCTATGGTATGTTTTATGATCCTCAAATAGATGCAGTTCCCGTCCTGAGTGAGCCCTTATAAACAATCCGCTCACAGATTCCTGACACTTTAGATGCTTTCCTCTCACATTGTAGTGCTTGGGTCATATTAGGTGCAAAGGCAGGCTCAGAGAGCCACTTTCAGTACTACTGGAGCATTCTCATCCTTACCATGTTGAATTAATTAGAGGGCAATCTTTTCAGATCATAGGAGGATAACCTGAAGAATAAACATCAGAAGAAGAACATCAGAATAAACCTCTGTATGTTGAAAATGGCACAGAATCGCAAGTAAAGTTATGATGAACTGAAATACATTCTTATGACCAAAGAAAAGTTTTTCAAAGAGGTAGACATGTTTGGAAGATTATTTCAACATCGAAGTGCACAAAATCGCATTCATTAATGCAAATTTAGCATTGCTATCTAACTTTTAAAATCAATTTTATTTGAAAATCAGCAGTCAGTTGAACATAATAAAATGTGCATCAACTTTGTTTCTTTCCATCACACAGTCACGAGATATTTCTTCAGGAATATTTGGCTTGCAATGCGGAAATTCTGATTAGGGGCTTCTAGAATACAGATAGCCACAAGTACTGAATAACTGATTGAACTGGTCACATCAGCAGGAAGCTCCTCTCAGTTTCTTCCCCTCTGGCTTGATCTGACCTAACCACAGCTCAGTAATCCAGCCCTTTAATCTCAGGCCTGTCACACATTGGCTGTGCTCAGTGGGGCATGTAATGTGCAGAGGAAGAGAGCTACTGTGTGTCCTTACTTGTACACTTCTTTTTGAAATGCAGTGACTGCTGTTAATTACACAGGCATATTGGGCCTTCCCACTTGCTGTCTCCAGGGGTCATATTAATTCTGATCGGAGTGGATGCTTTCCTTTATAATTTCACTCACTTCCCCAGCCTGTCGCTTGACCAGCCTATTTCCCGTCCAGCCATTGTTTCTCGAGGAAATGCCATGATGAGCACACAGCAGAGGGTTTTTTGCTGTGACACTAATGGGCTATTAACACTGTCATAGTTATCCTGGAAACATTCACTTTGTTGTAGCCTCTGTTTTGAAGTAATATATCAGTTGTTGTTTTCACTTTAGCATGGCCTTATACAAGTAGCAAAGAACTTTCTCCCAACTCAGAATTAGGGAGCGGTCCTAAAGGCAGCTGTATCTGGTGTGGGCATATATTATATATATATATTTATATATATATATGATCACAGGCAAGGAACAAACATTAACAATGGTAAATTATAATTGTCAACTGTCCTCCTGGTGTGGTACATACATACACTCAGACAGAAGTTCACATGTACAGGCACTGAGAGAAGTGATTTTAAACAATTGATTTTAAATAATTTGCTTTGATTTCAAATTCCGCTATGTTTTCTCCCCTCCCCATCTCTAACATTCTCTATCTCTTCGACCTTCAGAGATAACAGCGCTCTCTCAATTCTGGTCCCTCGAGTTTCTGGAATATTCATTGACCCACAATTCCAGTTTTGAAGAAGTGGGCACTGTTGACACTGGATTTGCTGTCTCCTGCTGGTAAAAGGACAATGCAGCATTGTCATATCAGAGGTCTGTCCCAAGGCTTTCCTACTCTGACTTTGAGGCTGTCCCGACGGAGGCCACAACTCTCAATTCTCACAGTTTTCACTAGTCAGATTTTTTAAAAAAATCACTTGTCCAGTACAAGCCTGAGCTCGCTGATAGATTTTAAACCCAGAATGCTGTTGACATGCGGTTTGGATACGTTGTATATATTGATATTTCAGTCCAGCGTCCAGCAAATGCAATATTGTTGAAGACCAAAGTTTGTGAGAAGATTTGTAGCTCGGGTGCTCGTTGTTGTGGTTCTGTTCGGCGAGCTGGGAATTTGTGTTGCAGACGTTTCGTCCCCTGTCTAGGTGACATCCTCAGTGCTTGGGAGCCTCCTGTGAAGCATTTCTGTGATGTTTCCTCCGGTATTTATAGTGGCTGTCCGCTGCAGTGGTCAGTATATTGGGTCCAGGTCGATGTGTTTGTTGATAGAATCTGTGGATGAGTGCCATGCCTCTCATGGACCCAATATACCGGCCACTGCAGCGGATAGCAAGAACTGACAACCGGAAGCGGCAGAGACAAGCCACTATAAATGCCGGAGGAAACATCACAGAAGCGCTTCACAGGAGGCTCCCAAGCACTGAGGATGTCACCTAGAAAGGGGACGAAACGTTTGCAACACAAACTCCCAGCTCGGCGAATAGAACCACAACATTGTTGAAGACGTCATGAGATATCGAACTGAGAACTGAGAAAAGGCATTTAGAATGATTCCTGATGAAGGGCTTATGCCCGAAACGTCAAATTTCCTGTTCCTTGGATGCTGCCTGACCTGCTGCGCTTTTCCAGCAACACATTTTCAGCTCTGATCTCCAGCATCTGCAGACCTCACTTCCTCCATTTAGAATGATTGTCCTCACCACACAGCCCTTTGAGTAAAGGAATTTGGATGATACATTGAAGTTCTACATGACATTGTTGAGGCCTCTTCTGGAGTATTGTGTCCAGTTCTGGCCGACCTGTTAAAGGAAGAATTTTATTAAGCTAGAGAGTGTTGAGAAGGGATTTACTAAGATGTTGCTGGGTTTGGAGGTTTGAGTTATAAATAAAGGATGGATAGGCTGGGACTTTTTTTCACTGGAACCTTAAAGAGGTTTCACTGGTGACATTAAAGAGTCTTTAAGATCATGAGGGATATAGATAGGGTTAATGGTAGGTGTCTTTTCTATTGGATGGGGCATTTAAGACCAGAGGGAATATTTTTAAGGTGAGGGGAGAGAGATTTTAAAAAGACACAAGGTGCAAATTTTTTACACAGGAGCTGGTTCCCGTGTGGAATGGATTTACGGAGGAAGTGGCCGATGCGGGGACAATTACAACATTTAAAAGACATTTAGATAAGTACATGAATAGGAAAGGTTTGGAAGGATATGTGCCAGGCACAGTCAGGTGGGACTAGTTTAGTTTGGGATTATGTTCGGCATGGACTGGTGAGACCGAAGGGTCTGATTCCGTGCTGTATGACTCTATGAGATTCCCATCCCCTGCTTAGGTAGTAAAATCAAATGGTGTTATTTGAAGAGCAGGATTGATTTGCCTTGGTATCTGTGCTGCTGCCTGAGCCTGCTTAATATATGCAGTGTGGAATGTTGTTGTATGGGCTTTGAAACTGTCCAAATCAAGCATAGCTGCATCATTCATAACTGATTCTATCTGGATGGACAGTGGATGGAATGCGTTGTCCATTTTGAATTTGCACAGTGGGCTTGGACTTTCTGGTGCCACTATGCAGGAATGAATGCAAACAGGAAACCGCGCCCACCTCCTCTGCCTCCCCGCCACACATAATTCATTCCTATATGCAGTATAGTGAGGCTAGTGCTGGCCTGTACTTGTACTTTTCCCTGTTGTCACTCACTGGCATACATGCAAAAGTCAACAGATTGCTGTATAGTAAGAAATATGTGGAACCTTGGCCTGTTTCCCTCTCTCTAACTGCTGCTAAATGCACTCACTTATCCAAAGACTAAATTTGAGACTTCCCTGGTCCGTATGATTGTAACTAGTTGAGTCATGGAGGGAGCTGTTGGCATATAACTTTAAATGCTCCCTATGTTTATGTTCGTCAAAATGAGAGTCAAATGATTGTGCACATTGCCATTGATAAGTCCTTCAAAGGTGAGCCAGCACAACTGTTTGCAAGGCAGATCGATGTGCGAAAAATAATCTCTTCTCTGAATTACATTTTTCAATAAGGTCACCCAACCATTTTTCACTTCAGCAGAGAGGTCTTATTGTTATCAGGTTAAATTGAATATTAGTCTCCAGTGTTTGGCAGAGATTTATGAAGAGATTGATATGGATTTGCACAGCTCTCAGGCTGATTAAATTAAAGACACCAGGGGACTTGTGCACTACTGCATATTTTGAATTAAATGAAAGCATTGCATCTGAGTGGATTGTAATTTAACTTCAGTTGAAGAAAATATAAGAAGTAAATGAATACATAAACAAAAACACTCTGTGGGGGAGAGAGAGATAGATAGATAGGCAGAAAGACAGTCAGACAATGTGTGCAAGCCCGTTGAATGCAATCAGCAGCTCTTAAATTGAATGCAAATGTTTACGAGTAATGTCCATATTTCAGATGGTTTGGATTAGTAAGGATATATTATTAGGACCTGCCTTAGCATTAATTTTCCTACAACACAGTAATTTGCTTTCTCATTCCACAGTACCACAGGAAATAAGGAAATGTCCTTTACTCAGGAGGCCCACTCAGTGTTAATGTTAAAAAGTAAAGCACTTGAAAGAAAAATTGTGACAAGAAGGTTTATGGATTATTATGCAACCTTGCACTAACATAATTCAAAACAGAATTTTTCATAAAATCTTAGCATCGATAGGAAGATTTCCGATACCCAGCAGTTGCAATGGGGTAAGGTGAATGTTTTCACAGGGCTCCTTGTCCCCCTGTTCCAAAACTGCCTCTTGCTGCCCACTCCCCTAAACATTCCCAAAGTGAGTGCACACCCCCATACAGACCCACCTTCAGAGTCAGCGATAGAATCCACTCTCCAAACTCACCTGAAAGGCAAGCTTCAAACTCCTGTTAAATCTCCACAGTGAATGGTGAAAACCAGATTCCTTGCTTTCCCACACACGACCACCTTCACAAAGTGAATGCTACGATCTCCCTTTGTATGTTCGGAAAGGTCTTCAGCTAAACAAACACACAAACATACCAGTGCCCATCTGATCATGCATTGCACACACATGTATAACTGCGTGTATATCTCTCAGATAACTCATTAAACCAGGGCCTTGACCTTCGTCTCAGGTGGACATAGAAATGCTAGAGTCCCGACTTTCCTTTTGAGATCCAGACCCAAATGTTAACATAATTTATATGGCCTGATGCTGCTCTGAGTGGGATGTAGTCACAGGCTGTGATCACAGGCTGGTATTTGGTATGGCTGTGGGCTTAGCATTAATTCTTGCTGTATCCCAATAGAAACAGTCTGATTGATTTATCCTTACTATTTGCTATCTGTACATTGATTAATTCTCAGTCTATAATAGCAGGTTTCTCCAAATCCAATGCTCTCAGTTATTTACTAACCTCCTTTGTTGGACCTAATGAAAAACCTTCTGAAAATCCAAAATGCCACTTCCACTGATTCTCTTTTGCCTATGCCACAAGTTACATCCTCAAAAACTCCCAACAAGTTTATCAAGTATTATTTCCCTTTCATAATTCCATGGTGACTCAGCCCAATTTTACCATTCTTTTGTAAGTGCCCAGTTATCATCTCCTTTATAACTGGCATCAACAAGCAAAGCTGGAATATTTTATTCTACCTCTCCCACCCTGTCTTAAGCAGGAGGTTACTTTCTAGTCTGCAGGGGTGTTTCCAGAAAAAAATAGAATTTTGAAAACTAACCACAAATGCATCTATTATTTCTATAGCTATTTCCTTCAACATCTGCGATATAGCTCATCTGATCCGGGGATTTATCACCCTTCAATCCAGTTAATATTTCAATTACTACCTCTTTACTAATAATTTCTTCCAGTACTTCTGTTTCATAGTACCTAGTATTTCTGAATGAATCTCTTCATCCTTTTCTGTGAAGGTGGTCACAAAGTTATTGATTAGTTTCTCAGCCATTTCTTTGTTCTCCACTATATGTTTGCCAGACTTCACTGATAGTGGACCTACATTTATCATAGCTAATGTTTTTTCCTTTTTACATGCCTAAATAAGACTTTACAGGTTCATCTTCATGTTTCTTGCTCGCTTGCATTGTTCCCAATCGTGAGGTTACCACTTGTTCTGGCATCCTTATAAGTCACTTCCTTTGATCTGGTGTAATTTTAATCTACTACACGTCGTGAATAGGTCATTTGGGTCTTAACAAACTTATTGTTTGAGACTGAGCACTGGGGTCAGCTGGCCATATTCTCTGGCTGAAGGATTCTAGTTACTCTGAGTGCTTTTTCTAGGTGTTGCTGTACACTAGGAGGTCACCCAGGTACATTACCCATTAGGTAAACCTGCCACTATCTGGTTCATTAAGTATTGAAAGTGGTTGGGGTATTTTGGATTCTGAATGGCAAGACCCAAAACTGGCATAACCATGTAGATTGAGATTAGCCATTGTTACTATATTGCCTACATTACATATATCCCAAATTATCAGATTTATATCAAAGTTAATATAGTTTGCTGGCGAAGAAACTATGCTGACGAATGTTTATAGCCTTGGCGGTTTCTTAGATCCATCCAAGCGTATGCACTTTGATCACTTGATCTGAGATACTCTGAAACATATGTACTGATTACATACCTTATTACATGCACTATGCCATCTCCTTCTCCTTTCTGCCTATTTTTCCTAAATCCCTGGATGTTTAGTTCCTAAACTTGGTCGTCCTGTAGTGGTGTCTCTATAACGGCAATGAAATCACATCCATTTACTCAAATTGTGCCTTAAAATCATTATTTGAGAGTGTCGTGCTGGAAAAGCACAGCAGGTCAGGCAGCACCTGGGGAGCAGGAACATTGATGTTTCGAGAATATGCCTGAAATGTCGATGCTCTTGCTTCTTGGATGCTGTCTGACCTGCTGTGTTTTTCCAGCACTTCACTCCCGACTCTGATCTCCAGCATCTGCAGTCCTCACTTTCTCTTCCTTAAAATCATTAGCCTGTTTGTAAATGTTACATGCAATCAGATAGAATGCTTCACTTGAAATTTTTTTGCCAAACAAGTTGACCAAAATTCTTGCTTGACATCCAGTTTAGAAAATAACTTAGCTTGTGTAAATTTGGGATTCAGTTTTTCAAGAGTTAGAATTTTGTGTAGGCATCTCTTTAAGGAAGATGCAGTCCAAAAATATTCTGATGGTGCCAACTCCCGTTAGCACTCTTGCAGTGGATATGCACCAATCTGTAAGTTGATGGGTCAAGCATTATAAACCACCACCCCACCTAACCTCTAGATTGAGTGTCCCATTGTTTTATGTCTGTTCCATGAGATTCTAAAAAAATTAACCTATTCATATCTGGTCACGCTAGTAACACTCATGCCCCAGGTTTGGGTAGGGGCATCATGATACAGAACGAGTTCATTAATTACCTTACCTGAGGATGAGCTTATCTGACAGCTTATTACTAATTGCAATGCTGTGTAAAGTGGTCAACCAATTTTAAAGGTTTTACACAGAGCTGATCTGATAAAGAAATAGTAGATTTCAACTTTGGGTGCATTTTTATATTTAAAAAAACAATCGATTTTCTTGACCTCTTGTCATCTTGACTGAGAGGAATACATTCCCTATCAAAGTAGTGAAAAATGATGTCTATTGCAATGAGTACTGATGCTCACTGGAACGTAGATATCCATCCTGATAGGCTGAGTGTTCCTGAATAATCAGATTGTCGATTCTGGTTTAATTTACTCCTTCAGTCTTGAAAATAAATTCTTAATTTTGCTGCTTTTATGAAACCAGTTCATCTTCACCAGCCTGACAGAATTCCATCATGCTGATAGAAACACATTTCAGGAATTCAATCATGTAAGGAATTAATGTATATGGATATAAATTCCATTCCTGAGCACAGGATATTGCATAATATGTGATGATCCTGTTCCTAAAATATACATAATATGCTGTCATTAGTATAAAAACACAAGAAAGCAAAATAATGTGTAGCATCTGCATCACAATCTGTTTCCAAACTGTTCTCTTGTAAGGCAGATTGAGAATTTTATAGCGCATGCATTATTTACATACCACATGGATGCTGATTATGTAATATTGGCTCCCAATTGAGGAAGAAGCATTGCGAATCAATGTGTTCAACATGTCAAATTGCCAAGCACCTGCTAATGCTTCTGTAATAGACAATTTCTCAGAAGGGAAATCTGATTTTTTTCACTCTATTCTTTTAAAGAATAAAGCTGTTGTCCATCCACTTATCTATTTTTAAATATGGCCGTGATAATAAATGACAGGGAAAAGGTTAGAAAGGAACGCCAAGGATATAAAAATCATGTTTGTGGAGTAAATCTGGCCATCATTTGCTTAAATATTGTAGGCGAAAATGAGGACTGCAGATGCTGGAGATTAAAGTCATACATGTGGTGCTGGAAAAGCACAGCAGGCCAGGCAGCATCCAAGGAGCAGGAAAATCGATGTTTCGGGCAAAAGCCCTTCATCAGGATTCATGGAGAAGGGCTTTTGCCTGAAATGTCAATTCTCCTGCTCATCAGATGCTGCCTGACCTAAATATTCCATGCACCAGTCTATGGGCTAAATTAGGACTGATACATCCAAAAAACTTGGACTTTGATTGAATTAATGGAACTCTTGCAGATTGTCACCTGGCTCCTTAAATACCTTGGGAAGTAGTTAGGGTTAATCTGGAATGATGAACAGATTTGGTATTCAGTAATTTTGTTTTGAAATTGTTAAGAACTTAATTTCCTGATAGAAGTACCTTCATGGGAACATCTCCGAGACACCCGCACCAATCAACCACACCACCCCGTGGCCCAACATTTCAACTCCCCCTCCCTCTCTGCCAAGGACATGGAGATCCTGGGCCTCCTTCACTGCCGCTCCCTCACCACCAGACGCCTGGAGGGAGAACGCCTCATCTTCCGCCTCGGAACACTTCAACCCCAGGGCATCAATGCGGACTTCAACAGCTTCCTCATTTCCCCTTCCCCCACCTCATCCTAGTTTCAAACTTCCAGCTCAACACTGTCCCCATAACTTGTCCGGACTTGTCCGACCTGCCTAGTTCCTTTTCTACCTATCCACTCCACCCTCTCCTCCCCGACCTATCACCTTCATCTCCTCCCCCACCCACCCATTGTACTCTATGCTACTCTCTCCCCACCCCCACCCTCCCCTAGCTTATCTCTCCACGCTTCCGGCTCACTGCCTTTATTCCTGATGAAGGGCTTTTGCCCGAAACATCAATTTCACTGCTCGTTGGATACTGCCTGAACTGCTGTGCTCTTCCAGCACCACTGATCCAGAATCTGGTTTCCAGCATCTGCAGTCATTGTTTTTACCTTCATTTACAGTCTATGACAACACACAGCACAACAGAACCTCATGCAGGGGACAGCAAGAGGAATTGTCAGAGAGGCTCTGCTGATTCTTCTGAGCAGCAGTATGTATTATCACATTTACTTGATGCAGAACTGAAGGAAGGTAAGACCATAAGACATAGGACAAGAAGTAGGCCATTCAGACTATCAAGTCTGCTTTGCTTGTCATTGAGATCCTACTGATTATTGATTGATTTATTCACTGACATAGAGTCAATGAGATGTACAACACGGAAACAGACCCTTCGGTCCAACTGTTCAAAGGCTTGATAACAGCAGGGAAGAAACTATTCTTGAATTTGTTCATACATGTGTACAAACTTTCCTACCTTCTGCTCAACAGAAAAAGCTGGAAGAGAGACTAACTGAGGTGGGACGGAGCTTTGATTATGTTGTTTGCTTTCTTGAGGTAGTGCGAAATATAGATGGAGTCAATGGATGGAAGGTTGGTTTGCGTGATGGACTAGGATGCGTTCACAACTCTATGGAGTTTCTTGTGGTCTTCCCAAGCTATGATGCATCAAGTTAGGATGCTTTCTTTGGTGCATCTATAAACATTTATAAGCATCTTCATGGACATGCTGAATTTCCTTAGCTTCTTGAGGAAGTGAAGGCGTAGTTGTGCTTTCTTGACTGTAGCATCAATGTGGGTGGACCAGGACAGATTGTTGGTGATCATTCCTCCCAGCAACTTGATGCTCTTAACCATTGATCTAGACAGGGGCATGCCCTGCATTCCACTTCCTGAAGTTAATGACTACTTCCTTCACTTTGCGAATGTTAATAGATTGTTGTCTTCACACCATACTGCCAAGCACTCATCCTCTTTCCTATACTCTGTCTTGGCTTTGTTTGAGATTTGACCTACAATGGTGTTGTCATCAACAAACTTGTGAATGGGCTTGGTGCAGAATTTGGCCACAAAGTGAGTATATATGGACTACAGTAGGGGGCTGAGTATACAGCCATGTGGGGCACTGGTGTTGAGGATTATGGTGGAGGAGGTGTTGTCACCTATTCTTGCTGATTGTGGTCTTCAGGTCAGGAAGTCAAGAATCTAGAGAGGGAGCCGAGACCGAAGTCTCAGAGTTTAGAGATGAGTTTGTTTGGAATTATGGTGTTGAAAGCGGAATGGTAGTCGATAAGTAGGAGCCCGACGATGATATCATTGTTATCCAGAGGGTCCATGGATGAGTGTAGGGCTAGGGAGATGGTCTGCTTTGGACCTATTGTGCCAGTAGTGAATTGCAAAGGATCAAGGCAGTTTGGTAGGCTGGGGTTGATATGAGACATGACTAACCTCTCAAAACACTTCAAATTATGGGCGGTAATCATTGAGGTACACGCTGCATGATTTTTCTTTAGCACTGGGATGATGGTGGTCTTCTTGAAGCAGCTGGGAATATCAGATCATGGCAAGATCTGTCAGATCTATCAGAGCACCAGAATTAGGCCTGACCTGATAATCTTCAATCCCATAGAACATTGTCAGGGTAGCTTTAAGGCCACAGGAGATGGATTAACCAGCCCAGTACTATTCCATACAATGCCTACAGTGGGTGAATGAGCTACCTTGACTTCACTGAGGTGTAGTTTGTGGAAAGGATAAACCACATGAATGAGTTGTAAATGACCTGGTCCATTTTCAGATGCTGTACTGCAATACAAGTATTCATAAAAATAAAAATGGACATTCAACCATATTGTCACAGACTTCTTCAGGGAAAATGAAGAAGACTTGACCAGCATGTGGTTCATGAGATCACAAGTATCCCATTTCAAACGCTATTCAATATACCTAAACCATTAGTCGCAAAAGGGATTGACAAGGTTCTCTGAAAGATGAGGTTTTACTTGTCTAAAGGAAGTTGTTGATCACATCCATGTGGCCTGTTAAGCACCAAAGAAATATGCTGCAGCCTTTATCCAAATAGTAAGATTACATTGGATCAACATTCAAAAGTCCTGTGAACAGCACCATGTTAATTCTTAATGCCAATATATAATTTAAAGGGTACACTCCATATCTAGAGGCAATCATTAATAGTGGCATCTGTGTGCAGAGCGGTAAATGCCAATGTGACTGCCACATTTCTGCCTGTACTTGACATTTGCTTTCGGAACAACGTCAACAAGAATTAGATTTTTTTTCACATTTTATGTCTTTCTACTTGGATGCACAGGACTCAAATTCCTGGAGGTGGAATACATAGCCTTTCAGTCAAAATCTTCAAAATTCCTTTTATGGTGATTACATTATGGTTAAACTCTGGATCTGATACAAATGCAATAGAATCTGAATGTAGGTGGTGAAACGGAAGTGCAAGTTCAGGTTTCACTATTATTGCATTTGATTACTCCGGTTATAAGCAACTGGGCTCTGCAATGGTAAATGATTACTAAGAAGGCAGAAGAAAGGGCATGCTGAATGCCGCCTTTAACAAATGCAACATCCTCGCCGACACATGGGAACTCCTTGTTGTACAATGATCAAACAGGGGAAGAAGTATCCATGAAGACCCCAACCTTTGTGCGTCACTGAGTGGAATACAAGGAGGTCAAATGCAAGCAGCGGAAAGAGCACACACAATCCAACTTACTCCATCCACTCACCTCCCCCGACAGCACCTGCCCCACCTGTGACAGAGTCGATAGCTCCAGGATTGGATTATTTAGCCACCACAGAACACCGCCAGCTCCCCCTCCCCTTCCTCCCCTGAGTGGAAGCAAGTCAGCCATGAAGCTGAGGGACCGCCAGGAAAGAAGAACGTTTGTCGATTGTTATTCACACACACTCTGCCCCTATCACTGCAAACCAGGGAGCAGGGGTGTATATTCTGTTCTCGTGGGGTTGCACTATTTAGGTTCAGGTCCCGCTCCTTACTTTACTCCTTGACCACAGTCTGCATAACAAAAAAGAATCAGGAGCAGCTTTTGACAGCTGCAGTTGTGCTGGGACCTCATGTGGGAAACTATGATGGTACAAGCCACTTCCTGTGAGTGCCAAAACAACTCCAGCTGTGTGGCCTATTTTAAAAGGGGTTGAATTCATCACAAGTGTTACCATCAAATAAAGTTGAAGTTTGACCTAACGGGCCAAATCCTGAGATTTGAATTGAAGTTTTAATGGTTGCTGTTTAAAAATAACTATATAGGTATCCAATTTGCATTTCTTTACAGGGGCTAGTGTTTACGTACAGCTCATGCACTCTCCCTGAGTCTGTTTCTCCATTCAATGAGACAATGGTTGACCTATAAATCACTCTGTTTAACTACCTTTGATCAATAGCTTGATAATCTTCTGAATAAAATTTGACCCATTTTCCACATTTACAAAATCGTTTTTTGTGGGAAAGTTCTTTCTGATTTCACTTCTTCGTGGGTCTAGCTGTAATTTGAAAATGACACCTCTAATTCTGGATTTCTACATGCAGAAGAACTAGCTTTCCTCTACCTGCCCTCCCTTCTTTTCTATATTTTAAACTCCTCAGTTTTCTGAACTCAAGGGAATACAATCCAAGTTTATGGGAATTTAATCCAAAAACCCAATGCCATTTTGTTAAGTCTGTACCATAAACTTTCCAAGGACAATGATGCCCAGAACACAGCAGAGCAGTCCAGAAGGGGAAGATGGATATTAGTGCACAGCAGTAATGAAAATGAAATATGTGTCACTTCACCCAAAATCTATGCTGCTCAAGCCATAACCACATTCCCAAATGGCCTCCACTTCAGTCAAACTCCTTGTGATGTCTTAAGGGAGATCATTTTTGCAATCAAAAAGTCCATTCTTTTACGATAAAGTTTTCAAATTGTCAATAGATGTTTTTATATGCAGTGATATTCCTCAATATAAATGATTTGTGCTACATGAATATTATAACTACATCAAAGCTCAAAGCTTTAATACATGTTGACTTTTGTTTAAACAGTATGCAAATTCCAGATCAAATATTGTGAATAGTTAAAACATGACAACTAACTAGCTAATACAATATCTTCAATGGCATTTAGGTGTTTATTGTGATATTTAATTAATTGTCACTGCTGGACCCTCATGGAATCTGCTACCTCTGTCGTTCTGTGTCACAAGTTTATTTGAAGTAGTTCACTGCCCAGTCCTCACTTAACCATGTCTAAGCCTTGTCTAATATCAATTGTACAGGGTACACCTGTATAGCATCTTCACTGAACAGACATTGTGAAATAACTCCATGCAAGTCAGTATACCATCACCAAATCACCCTTTATTGGCACTTGTAAAGTCCTTGACATTGATCTAGCTCCTTCAGAGCCAGCTCTCGGTGTCAGAAACAGAATGGTTTATCGCTTAATAGCATTCGATACAACTACATTCTAGTTAGGTATACTATTACAAGGACTTTGAAGAGAACTCACCCTTATAACTTCTTTTCTTGTGTAAACAAATCTGAAAATTGGAACAAAACAATAGGATGTAAACGCAGTTCCTGCCCACCATCCCTAATGCAAAATTTGGCCACTGTGTTTACACCCAACTTGTGTTCCTGTAAGAAATCTGATGAGAGAGGGAGAGAGAGCCAAATCCAATTATTCTGAATCTAATCTAATTGAGAGTTTGGAAGTTACTTTTGGGTAAATATTTCAAATTTATCTGATGAGCCATCGCAAAATAAACTGAGTACTAGTGTCAAGTTGAGGAGGGCTATGTCTTGCAGCACTTTTTAATCTTGTTGGTAGCTGAGGCCTGTTTAAAGTGATTTCATAAGGCAAGTGGAAACTCCAGCAGATTGTGCCCATTACTGTTTTGTCAATGGTAATACATATGCCAGCTGCACAATGCCTTTATCAGTAAAACAACAGCAGCTATTGGAAAGCAGAAGCTTTCAGGATCTATTTTACTCGAGGCTTCATATCTGCAGGGTCATCACTATCAGGTACTTTGAATGACAGGACTATTATTAAGTTCATTTATCAAACACAATGTAGTAATTCAGCCATTCTGAATCCCAGCTTTCATTCCTTGCTTTTTTGTCACTGTGTGGGGTAGGGTCAATTAGAACATATCCAGGTGAATACAAAAAATAAGAATCTGTTTTCAAAAACAAAGCACGTTTTGCAAAATGTACAGCTTCTGAGCTTTTATTCCTTTGTATAAACTGGAATTCTGTTGTAAAATACCAGGAACTTTATTTTATTGCAATCAATACAAATATGAAGCAGTTCCAATGAAAAATACTGCACAAAATGTCTGCTCGGCATTTTGGTGATGAAATGTCATTCTGCAAAGACCAATTTTCATGCAAGTAACTTGTTGGAAACATTGCACACAAACGCTTCCTGTTGTGTACTGTTGCCTTTTTTGATGTGCACTGCCATGCAATGACTGAAACCCCAATATAACCACAGACCATTGTCGTGCTTGTTATCAGTCTTGCTGCTCCTCCTATTCCTTAATGAGTTGTCACTATATTAGGCATACCTTTGCACATGTAAGGTACTGGAAGTAGGTACCACACCCTTGGAAACGGTGGAGAAATGTCATTCTGAAAGTATTACAGATATGGTGAGGTGAATTAACCATTCATAGTCACAATGGGTGTGGCATGAAAAGGCGGGCTATGCTGCAAATCATCTGTGAATAGAAATTCTAATATCAATGCTGTATGTTTTTAAATGATATTTCTAAATTGAAATTTTGAAACAGATATTAAAGGAGACAGTCAAAGGTCAGTTAATGAAATATTGACCTTGTATAAATTTATGCATGAACAAGAATTCTGAATTGAAGTCTGCACTGTTTGCACGTGCACAGCCCCATTAATCAAAAGATTAAATGGTCTTGTCAAATACAGTGTCTGACATTGTCCTACAAAGAAGATCAGTAATTATTGCTGGTTAATGGTGGACAGTGAATCTTCTATTCCTCCTCTTTGAACCTTGCAATATGTAAATAGGAATTTTTTTGTCCTTGATTTAGCAGTTGGAATCACTTATGTCCTTGTGACAGGCAACAATAAGAATGATTATACTTAAGGAATATGAATACTTTCCTTGATATGTTTAACATCCAGGTCTACACAATGCATAGTATAAATGGTAACAATCTGTTTGTCATCATAAAAAGAGAAGGGTACGCATCTGTTTTATCTGTTAACTTATTCAACAAGGAAGGTGCCCAATTGCAAGGCTGATGTTCAACGGTCTGGCACTGAGCCAAGTTTTGAGAATGGGGGAGGGGAGGGAAATTACTTACTAGGGGCTAGAAAATCATTGTCATTTATTAAAGCTGGTCTTGGTATATGGGCACAATAAAAGAACCTTTACACAAATCTAATGGTGGAAAAATGCTAAGTTAATGGCAATCAATTTTATTTAATCCAAATTATTGTAAAAGGATTGCTAATAAAAATATATTCTACATTTCAGTTTCAGCCTTGCCTATTCTCATTATTGTTTCTTTCTGCTTTTTTCAATAAACTCTTGCGTCTAATTTCAAGTTCTACATCAATTCCACTTTAGGTAAAATATCTTATATAAATTCATATTGCTTTGTCCATCCACATTTTGCATTGCTTCTGTTAATTCAGGTCTATTTTCCAACATGAGCTGAACGCAGGCACTGTATTTTGCTTTAAATGTTCATGAGTGTATTCTCTTAAGAGTACTTTAATCACTGCCTGTATGTGCTTCTGTGCAGTCCAACGGAGCATTATTGCAGTATCTGTTTTTTGTTTTCTCTCAGAATGCATTTTCCTTCTCTTGCCTTCTTGTGTGACGGCTATGCACTTTCTTCTTTCTGTGCTTCTTTATTTTTTTCCAGGATTGCTGTTTCATTTCTCTCCATTTCATTGGTGTTTTGTGCAGACTATATCTTGGTTATGCTATTTTATGTTTTCCTTCTCACTTCTTCCGTGGGTTATAGCGTCTTCATTTCTTTTTTCACCTGTTCTTTTTCAATGTTGTTTTCAGTTCTCTGTGAGACACTTCCTCCTGTATCCGTCACTCTTTCCTATTTCTTTAGAGAAGGATATAAGAATAATTTCAGTAACAGAAGACCAGTGTTAAATTCCACAGCCTGTTCTCCTTTCATGGAGCAGGAGAATTGATTGGATGGTGAGCTGATGTTTGAGGGAGGGCACGTGTACAGGCTGGGGGCTTACACCTTAATGGGACTGGGACTGATATCCTTGTGGGGAGATCTGATAGTGCACTTGGGGTGAATTTAGATTAGCTTGTTTGGGGGGGGCATGGGATCCTGAAAGTAAACCAGATTGGAACGAAAAAAAGTTGGTAACAAGAAGTCAAAAAGATAGCAGGGAGACTTGGAGATTGGAGAAATAGAGTTGACTATTGAGCTCAAAAAGTCAAAGTTAAAGGCAATCTATCTGAATGCACGCAGCAGCTACAACAAGGTAGATGATCTGAAGACACAGAAGAGATACATAGGTATCAGTATTAGAGAAATTTGTTTGCATGCTAACCAGGATTCGGAACTGAATATTTAGGAAGGATACTCAAAAAGGAAAAGAGATAGAGTTGCCCTGACAATAAAAGGTGGGAGGATCTCTGATCAGAATAATATGTGGAGTCAGTTTGAGTGGAACTAAGAAACAGTGAGGTACAGCAAGTGTTGGCTGGAGTTACTTATACACCAGCAAATAGTAGTCGCAGTGTGGGGCAGAAGGTGAGAGAAGTGTCAAAGAGTGTGGTGCTAGAAAAGCACAGCCGGTCAGGCAGCGTCTGAGGAATTGATGTTTCAGACTTAAGCTCTTCATCAGGAGATGTGAGAAGCTTGTAGGATGTGCAAAACAGTTATCCCAGTGGACTTGAATCTACATACAGACTGGATAAACCAAATGAACACTAAAGCTATAGAGGGCAAGTTTTTTGCCGTATGTTAGAATGGTTTTCTAGAGTAATATGTTGAGGACTCAACTAGAGGATGAGCTGTTTTAAATCTATTATTATGTGTTGAGGTTAATTAAAGCTAAAAAGAGCAAATTAACAAACTTGTTGTAAATGATCCTTTATGGATAAGTGAACAAATATAATATAAATCAACCCTATTACTCTACATTTATCCCTGAGAAATGCACCAAACCTACACATCCCTGAACACTATGTGTAATTTAACATGGCCAGTTCACCTAACTTGCGCTGCTTTGTATTGTGGGAGGAAACTGGAGCACCAGGAGGAAACCCACACAGACATGGGGAGAATGTACAAACTCCACACAGACAGTCGCCCGAGGCTGGAATCGAACCCAGGTTCCTGGTGTTGTGAGGTAGTTCATTCTGAAGTAAGGGCGTGACATTTGAATGAAGGCATGAGGCAAAACTTAGCGGAGACAGTTTAGGTAAATACATTAAAAAGGCATGATTATACATTGGCAATGGATAGCTTTTAAAGACCTTTGACATGACTTCCAGCAACAATGCGTTTCTTCAAGGTGAAATAAAATTCAAAAAGGTCCATCAACTGTGGTTATCAAAGGAAGTTCAGGATTGTATAAGATTAAAAGATAAGGCCCATACATTCACCAGAAACAGCAGCATTTCTGAGGATTGGGAACTTTATAAAAGCCAACAAAGGAGGTTCAGGAAGCAGATAAGGAAAAGAGAACAGAATATGAATACAATCTAACTAAAAAAAATTAAAAACTTATTGTAAAAAAGCTTCTAAAGGTATGTAAAAAGGAAATGTTTGGCTAAAATGAATGTGAGTCCATTAAGCAGAATCAGAATTTATGATGGGGAACAGAGAAATGCTGGAGAAGGTAAGCAATTATTTTATGTTTGTTTTCACTGAGAACTGTATAAGACATCTCCCAAAACTAGAGATCCAAGTAGATAGGGAGAATGATGAATTGAAGGAAATGAGGATTTGTAAGAAGATTGTACTGAAGAAATAAACAGGGCTGTAAACTGATAAATTCCCCAGGACTTGATGCTGTACCTCTCAAAATGCAGTTATAGTGATTGTTTCTACATTGATAATTATCTTCCAAAATTCCATAGAATCTGGAATGATTTTGCACATTGTAAGGTAGCAAATGTCACCCTCCTATTTAAGAAGGAGGTAAGAGAGAAAACTGGGAATACAGATCTGTTAGCCTTACATCAGTAGTGGGGAAATTCTTGAATCCATTATAAAGGATGGGATAAATAGACACCTAGTCGACGATAATCTGATTGGCCAGAGTCAACATCAATTTGCAAATGGAAAATCATGCTTGATGAACTTAGATCATACAATCCTTACAGTGTGGAAGTAGGCCATTTGGCCCAACAAGTCCATAACAACCCTTTGAAGAGCAACCCACCCAGCCCCATTCCCCTACATTTACCCCTGACTAATGCACCTAACCTACACATCCCTGAACACTATGGGCAATTTAGCATGGCCAATCCACCTGACCTGCATGTCTTTGGACAGTGGGAGGAAACCGGGGCACCTGGAGAAAACCCACACAGACGCGGGGAGAATGTCCAAACTCCACACAGACAGTCGCCGGAGCATGGAATCAAACCCAGGTCTCTAACATTGTGAGGCCGCAGTGCTAGCCACTGAGCCACTGTGCCACCCTTGCTGGAGATTTGTTTTGAAGATTTTATCATCTAATAAAGAAGAGCAGATGGATGCAGTATATTTAGATTTTCAAAAGGCTTTTGTTAAGCGTCCCCAGAGGAGACTGATTATAAAAATCAAAACACATAGGATAGGAGGTAATACTTGGATGCCAGATGGAAAAAAGAGTCGACGCAATTAAGATATTTCTTCTGGTGGGAAATCTAGAACTGGTGGCACAATTTAAAAATAAGGAGGATGCTACTTAGGTCCAAGATGAGGAGAATTTCCTTTGCTTAGAGGGTTGTGAGCATCTGGAATTCTCTGCCACAGAGGGGTGTGGACACTCAGTCTTTGTGTATGAGTCAAATAGAAATTCACAGGTTTCTGACTACCACTGGCATGGAGGGACGGTAAAAGACCTTAAATGTTTGATCAGCCATCATCATATTAAGTGGCAGACTCAGCAGACTGAATGTGCTCTTCCTATTCCTGATATATATTTCCCTCAGTCCCTTCACTCTCTAAAACTGAATCCTGTTGCCTGTTGAACCCAATGATCCTTTTGGTTTTAACTTAAATCTTGACAACACATTTATTACATAACCTGAGTAATGGGTTATAGCCTAACTCTGCCAGCACTTGGGTTCTTCCCTACAGTGGGTAAGGTGGTGAGAAGTAGGTAGATTTTTGAAATATCAAGGAGTTGAGGACTACAGAACTGGCACAGGATTTGGGGCATGGGACAGATCAGCCACAATCTTATAGAATGACAAGGCGGGCTTGAGGAATTATATGTTCCACTCCTATTTCTTACATTCTTAATTCCTTTCAAAATCCTGAAATACACAATTTTTAATTTGCTTGAGTTCAGCTTTTATTTGTCCTGATTAGGCCAAGGGATTTCAACCATCTTGACACATTGTCTGTCAGCTGACCTTTTTTTGCTGTCCTCTGCTTTCCATTTCTAGCCTTTCCTTTGTTCTCACATGCAATCATCTTTCCACAAACCAACCCTCGCATTTCTCATCGCTGTCCTGATCTGCCTCATTAACTCCGCTTTTCATGTGCTTCTCCTGTGTGTCTAGATACTGGGGGTCTGTTTTGGAAGAGATTTCCATTGGGATCATAGTCCAGTTGTGGTTCTGTCTGGTTTACTGCCAGATGCTGGACTCGTCAACAAAAAAAAACTGGTTGATAGCTATTCCCTGTGGCTTAAACCTGGTAAACTATGGGCTTTTGAACAACCTCTTACCTGATAGGTTTCAAATGCAGCTGTTGTAGATAAATGAAGTGGAGGAGGAACAGAACAGAAAAGGAATTTAAAATGCAGACCAAATTGAAATGGGACTGAATTCCTTATAAGTGAGCTTTTAAATACACAGCTAACGAAGGCTAGCTGATTACAAAATCTGGCATCCAATCAACAGCTGATAGTGCCATTTTAGACCATCACATTTTGGAAAAGCAGCTGGCGTGGAATTGTACAGGATGTTAGAGGGCTCAGCAGAATACTTACGTAACCAATGTGATTTCCCCTTGGGAAGAACTGCACATTGTTCATGCAATTATACAGTACCTGAGGAGGCCATTCAGTCCATCTTTGAAAGAGCTAACCAATTAGCTCTTTTCCCATAACCCTGAAACTTTCCCCTTTCAAGTTAGCGTCTGACGCTCTTTTAAAAGTTACCATTGTAATCTGTATCTACATCATAACACCAGTTTCTCAAGGGCAGCCAGGGATGGTCAATAAATACTGGTCTAGACAGTGATGCCCGCATCCCGTAACTGAATCAAAATGCCTTTCAGACAGTGCAATCTAGATCATATTAAAACTCAATTTCAACCTGCTTCTTAACATCCCTGCTCTATGGACAACAATCCAAATATATTCTGGTCTATCCATGTAACATACCTCCGTCATCCCTGGTAATAGCTTGGTCAATCTGTGTAATCTCTTCAGACCTTGACATTCTTCCCAAAGTATGACACCCACCACAAAACAATGGTGCCTTAGCAGCAGTTTATAAAGGTTTAGATTAGATTAGACTTACAGTGTGGAAACAGGCCCTTCGGCCCAACAAGTCCACACCGACCCGCCGAAGCGCAACCCACCCATACCCCCACATTTACCCCTTACCTAAACTACGGGCAATTTAGCTTGGCCAATTCACCTGACCCGCACATCTTTGTGACTGTGGGAGGAAACCGGAGCACCCGGAGGAAACCCACGCAGACACGGGGAGAATGTACAAACTCCACACAGTCAGTCGCCTGAGTCGGGAATTGAACCCGGGTCTTACAGGCGCTGTGAGGCAGCAGTGCTAACCACTGTGCCACCGTGCCGTTTAGTATACTTTTTTTTCCTGTACACTATGCCTTTATATATAAGAGAGTAGATTTGTGTGTTTTAACAACCTTTCAAACTTTTACTGTCACTACTGAAGATTCATCAACATGAAGCCACCCCCCCCCACTTTAACTTTATACTGCTTCTTTTCATTTTTCCTAATGTAATGCATCATATCACACTTTGTGGAAAACGTCATTTGCCACTTGTTTTGCTATTTGTATTGTGTCATGTCCCAGGCCCAACCATCTTCAGCTGCTTCATCAATGACCATTGTAAATTCAGAAGAGGGGATGTTCATGATGTTGAGCACCATTCATGGTTCTTTAGATACTATAGTAGTCTATGCCCACATGCAGCAATATCTGCACGACATCCCGGTTTGTGCTTGCAAATGGCAAGTAATGTTTGAGTCAGGCAATTGACATCTCCAACAAGACCGAGTTTAACCAGCTCCCCTTGACATTCAACAACATTACCAGTTCTGACTCTCTCAGCACTGGGGATTACCATTGACTAGAAACTTAACTGGATCAGTTGCATGAAAACTATGGCTTGAAAAGAACATGAGCTTTAAATTTAGCAGCAAGCAACTTACCTTGTGATTCGACAAAGCCAGCCCAGCACCTACAAAGCACAGGTCAGGAGCATTAATGAGTACTCTCCATTTTGTTACAGAAAGAGGAGAGATGATAGGGAAGACTCCCATGATGCTTCATCTCTTGGATGACTGAAGATACTATGTTTCCAAAAAGTGTCTGAACTCCTAATGCTGTAACTTTAATAAATTCTAAATGTTCTTATACATTTAAAAAGTACAGGTAAATATTTATTGTTCAACAGTTGACTCAAGAATACACATAGACACACACAAACTCACACAGGTACATACACATGGCAACACAGGCAGGCACACCCACATACACACAAGTTCACATGTGCTCACACACTCACATGCGCACACACACAGATGCAGACCCACACTCACATCCACTCACACCCACACATTCACACACACACTCACATGTGCGCGCACACAGCCACGTACACACACACACACACAAACACTCAAATAAAAACAAAACACTGCAGCTGGTGGAAATCCGAAATGAAAAGAGCAAATGTTGGAGAGGTTCAGAGGCTCAGCAGGTCCAGCAGCATCTATGGAGAGAGATACAGAGTTAATACTTTGAGTCCAGTACCATTCTTCTTCCCTGAAGACCTGTTGAGCTTCTCCAGAACTTCCTGTTTTTGTTACACAGCCGCACTGAGTGCAGAAAAACTCACACAGATACACAAACACACCCACACATCTACATGCATGAGCAAATACATTCACACACATACACAAACATAAGCACACACAAACAAAATCACTCATATGCACACACACGTACAACTACACACACATTTACGCACACACATCCATATACATACACACACATGAATAAATATAGATGCTCACAAGTTAAACAATCACTCTTGCAGATCACAATCACACATAAGTACATACACATTTACACAGATACAAATGCACACACCCCAACACAGAGACATGGATATAAAATCACAATCACAGGTACACACACTCACACAGTTGCATCCACCCACCCACATATAGATGCAAACACTCACTTAATACACTTAGATATACACTCAAGAAATGTAGCATGCACTGGAGATTTATGATTTCAAGAGTTCCCTGTTATATTTAATTTTCTCTGGGTCGAAGACTTGAAATGGTGCAGATGTTTTGGTTCACTGAGAAAGAACAGTTCTGGTGAGTTTGGAACGATGGACTTGCTGTTGATTTATGTTTGAGGAAGCAAATTTCTCTCATTTCAATTCAATCAAGGTACAATAGTGAAGATCTGGTACAGTTGTTCAGCCCAGAGTGATGAAACAGTGAAAAACCAATAAGACATGGGGTATGATGTACTGGTCTGACCGCCCATCATTTTGTACGAAACGAATTGGACTAAGTATGTCTCATTCACCAAATTTCCTGTCTTTTACTTGGTACAGACTTTATGGTTAACTAGACTCACTGCCTAGATGTGGCTAGTATTTCTTAGGCAGGCTTTCCCATTGCTGGCATAAAGACTGCTATCTTTCACAGAGTAAACCCTCTGAGGAGAAACTGAGTCACAGAGTCATAGAGATGTACAGCACAGAAACAGACCCTTGGGTAAAACTCATCCACGCTGACCAGATATCCTAAATAAATCTAGTCCCATTTGCTAACATTTACCTACATCCCTCTAAACCTTTTCTATTCATATACCTATCCATATGTATTTTAAATGTTATTATTGTACCAGTCTCCACCATTTGCTCTGGCAGTTCATTCCATACACATACTTCTCTCTGTGTGAAAAAGTTGTCCCTTAGATTCCTTGTAAATCTTTTCCCTCTCACTCTAAACCTATGCCCTCTAGTTTTGGACTCGCCCACCCCAGGGAAAATATTTTGTCGATTTACCCTATCCATTATTAACTTGTAAAAAGTCACCTCTCAGCCTCTGATGCTCCAGGAAAAATAGCCCCAATCTATTCAGCTTCTCCTATAGCTCAAATCTTCCAACCCTGGCAACATCCTTGTAAATCTTTTCTGAACCCTTTCAAGTTTAACAAAATCCTTCCTATAGCAAGAAGTATTCTAAAAGTAGCCTCGCCAATATCCTGTACAGTTGCAACATGATCTCCCAACTCCTATATTCAATGCACTGACCAATAAAGGCAAGCATGCCAAATGTCTCATCACTATCTTACCTACCTTTGACTCCACTTTCAAGAAACTATGAATCTGCACTCCAAGGTTACTTTGTTCAGCAACACTTTTGTTTGGGCTAAATTTTATCAGGTTCAGCGAAGGGGTTGGCCCGTTTCATGGAATATTTCTCCCATAGGGGGTGAGCTCCAGTGGGTTTTCTCACACTATTCTCTGCAGCTCACTACATTGGCCATGTATTATGTCTCCACAGCACAGGTCTTGCACTATCAACCAGTCACCAGTGGTCTCCTGGGATTCCTGGGATTCCTGGCACTGGTGCCATATTTAAAATGCAGTTGTATACCAGGCTACATGCTGTCAGCCTGGACCCATCCAGCATGATTCGTGTTTCTGGAGAATTATCCCAGAGATGGGCCACGGAAGGTCCCTGCGGCACCCATTAATGTGGTGTAACTGTGTTATAGTTAAAGGACCTGAACTAATAAAAACGTGGAATATGGTACTCTAGATATAATTTCTGAAGAAGGGCTCATGCCCGAAACGTCGACCCTCCTGCTCCTTGGATGCTGCCTGACCTGCTGCGCTTTTCCAGCAACACATTTTCAGCTCTAGATATAAGTAAATGTTAAACTGATAAAGCTGTAGTCAAAGTAAAGTTGTGTTTAACTAACTTATTAGAGTTCTTTGAAGAAGTAACAGGCACTCAGTATGTCGGGCAACATCTCATTGAGTTCTGAAAAGAGTCATGCCACATTCAAAATAGTAATTCTGTTTCCCTCTCCACAGATGCTGATTTGCTGTTTTTATTTCACATTTCCAGCATCTGCAGTATTTTGCTTTTGAGGAGTGTGAAGAAGAATACAGATAGATTTTTACCAGTTACTCAAGCTAGCAGATGAATTATGGTATAGTGAAATGTGAAGCAACTCACTTAGGCAGAAGAATTAAAAGGTAGAGTATGACTTCAATGCAGAATGTCTGCAGAATTTCGAGGTGCAAAGGGATCCAGGTGTTGTGGTGCAAGAATCATGGAGAGTTTGTATTCAGGTCCTGCAAGTATTAATAAGGTAATAGGCTGCTGTTATTCAGGTAAGTTATTCTAGCCATTCTTGATCATGTCTGACCATCTGACCAATTGGCTGGCCAACAGAAGACAGCGAGTGGCAATAGAAGGAAAATATTCTGCCTGGAAGTCATTGATGAGCGGTGTTCCACAGGGCTCTGTCCTTGGCCCTCTACTGTTTGTAATTTTTATTAATGACTTGGATGAGGGGATTGAAGGATGGGTCAGCAGGTTTGCAGATGACACAAAGGTTGGAGGTGTTGTTGACAGTATAGAGGGCTGTTGTAGGCTGCAGCGGGACATTGACAGGATACAGAGATGGGCTAAGAGGTGGAAGATGGAGTTCAACCTGGATAATTGCAAGGTGATGCATTTTGGAAGGTCGAATTTGAAAGCTGAGTACAGGATTAAGAATAGGATTCTTGGCAGTGTGGAGGAACAGAGGGATCTTGGTGTGCAGGTATGTAGATTCCTTAAAATGGCCACCCAAGTGGACAGGGTTGTCAAGAAAGCATATGGTGTTTTGGCTTTCATTAACAGGGGGATTGAGTTTAAGAGCTGTGAGATCTTGTTGCAGCTCTATAAAACTTTGGTTAGACCGCACTTGGAATACTGCGTCCAGTTCTGGTCGCCCTATTATAGGAAAGATGTGGATGCTATGGAGAGGGTTCAGAGGAGGTTTACTAGGATGTTGCCTGGACTGGAGGGCTTACCTTATGAAGAGAGGTTGACTGAGCTCGGACTTTTCTTATTGGAGAAAAGGAGGAGGAGAGGGGACCTAATTGAGGTATACAAGATAATGAGAGGCATAGATAGAGTCAATAGCCAGAGACTATTTCCCAGGGCAGAAATGGCTAACACGAAGGGTCATAGTTTTAAGCTGGTTGGAGGAAAGTATAGAGGGAATGTCAGAGGCGGGTTCTTTACACAGAGTGTTGTGAGAGCACGGAATGTGTTGCCAGCAGCAGTTGTGGAAGCAAGGTCATTGGGGACATTTAAGAGACTACTGGACATGCAGATGGTCACAGAAATTTGAGGGTGCATACATGAGGATCAATGGTCGGCACAACATCGTGGGCAGAAGGGCCTGTTCTGTGCTGTACTGTTCTATGTTCTATCTCCTCAATATTACTTCCTTGCACCATCTCCTTATTCCTTCATGCCATTAATCTCCAGAAAGCTATCGATTTGTATGCTGAATCTGCCTCAATGATTGAGCTTCCGCAACCCATCCGGGGCAGAGAATTCCCAAGTATCACCATCCTGGAGTGCAGAAATTCTTCCTCATCTCAGTCTTAAACAGTCTTCTCCATATCCTGACATGATGTTCCCAGTTCTGGAATCACCAGCTAAGGGAACCATCCTTTCAGTATTCACTCTTCCATGCCCTGTGAGAATTTGTATGTTTCAATAAGGTGTCCTCTTGTTCTTCAAGATTCATAGCAATAGAGATTCAGTCTCTCTTCTTGAAACAATCCTGCAATCCCAGGGATTAATCTGGTGAAACCCCAACACATTCCCTCTATGTTAATCAAAATTATGCGCAAAACTCCAGGTGAGGTCTCACCAAGGCTGTACATAACTGCAGCGAGACATCTTTGCTTCAGTACTGAAATCCCTTTGAACTGAGTGTCAATAAACAATTTACCTTGCTGAGTATTAGTTGCACTTGCCTGCTGGCTTTTAGTGACTCATGAACAAAGTCCCTTGAGATGCCTTCACTTTTCCACCTCCTCATCATTTAAGAAAAAAGTCTGCCTTTCTGTTCACATCGATTCACATTGTATCATCCACCAAGATTTAGTGCATTCACCCAGCCTGTTCAAATCCTCAGGAAGTTTCCTTGATCACAACTTACATTCCCAGGACAACCTCAATTATCCGAACATAAATTATCCAAATTTTGGATTCTCTGGACAAGATCTCAATGTCCCGTAATAACACTATCCATTATCTGGACAATCTGTTATCCGAAATCTCAGAACATAGAAAAGTATAGCACAGAACAGGCCATTTGGCCGAGGTTTAATCCTAATGTAAAATATAGTAACTTAACCTACGCACCCCTCAACTCACTGCTATCCATGTGCATGTCTAGCAGTCGCTTAAATGTCCCCAATGACTCTGCTTCCACCACCACAGCTGGCAACGCATTCCATGCATTCACGACTCTCTGCGTAAAGAACCTACCTCTGATGTCTCCATTATACCTTTCTCCTAATATCTTCAACCTATGACTCCTCGTACCAGTCAATCCTGTCCTGGGGAAAAGTCTCTGGCTATTGATTCTATCTATTCTGTACACCTCGATCAGTCTCCTCTCTTCCTCCTTCTCTCCAGAACAACATACTCCCTGTCCGTCTTGTTCGGATAATTGAGGTTGTTCTGTAAATGCACTTTAGGTCTGAAGAAAAGGAGTAATTCTGACCTGTTCAGGGGGGCTACTATATTGTTTATTAATCTTTTCTGGGAGAAAGTGAGGACTGCAGATGTTGGAGATCAGAGCTGAAAATGTGTTGCTGGAAAAGCGCAGCAGGTCAGGCAGCATCCAAGGAACAGGAGAAGAATTCCTGAAGAAGAGCTCATGCCCGAAACGTCGAATCTCCTGTTCCTTGGATGCTGCCTGACCTGCTGTGCTTTTCCAGCAACACATTTTGAGAATTAATCTTTTCTGGCCATTTTCATTGTTTAATGGCATTTTCTGAAAGCTTTCAACTTTATAGTGCTTATTGAAGAGCTTTTAAGTGAAGTGAGAGCTTCAGAAGTCATCAATTACATCATTTTATTATTAAACTACAAGAGTCACCTGCTAATTGCAGTGCACGAGCGTTATTGGAGAATAGATATTCAAACAACCATACTCTAGATTGACCTTTTCATGACACTTTGATTTCAAATAGAAATAGTTGCTCAATAGACTGACCAGCAAGTGGGAAGTGTGACAATACTGTCACTTTAAAGAGGTTACTTTGTCCTTGGGTTTTTTGAAGAGAGCTCATACAGGCAGAGGTGCCGAGGAGTCTAGGGAGTAACAGTTTAACAATGGAAGGGAAGTGGCCAGTTCTCCCAGTTCAGCTGTAGCAGTCACAAGATGTGTGAGTCCGTAAGAGTTGCAAGCTTCAGTAAAGAATCCTCTGAGTTTCTCTGAAATCTCTCTCTGGATATTGTTTCCTTCTGTCTATAAGAATCTGTGTCTGAGTTTACCTTTTTTGCCAAGGGAAGCGTTTATGGGATGTTACTGTATTGGAGCAGTTAATTCGTAATAGTTACTGTATTAGGTCAGTTAAGTTTTTGAATGCTTAAGTTATTCTAAATTCTGTTTTCTTTTATTGGTGTTTCAGCTGCAGCGTTTAAATATATTCTGTTTTGCCTAAAGCCGAGTGTTTTGACCAGTTACCACACCTGGAACATTCATTTAACTTCTGCCTTTAAAATAAGAAAACGTTAGAGTCTAGGATACCTTCTTAAAATATTTTGAGGGGGGTCTGGCCTGGTCCATAACAGAAGTAAGATTGTTTATTTCTGGATCTACTCAGCTGAGAAAAAAGATGCCTCCCCTTATTTCTTGCTTTCTTGTTTTGTCTCTCTTATGTTGCCTGGCAGCTATAAGCTTTCTTGATAACTTTATTTTCGCTTATTGACTGAATATTCTGCAGCAATGAGCACCTTAATGTAGATCGAACAGCAAGTAACACTGCACCCGCGTATAGCTGCCAGTCAACATGACTTTACAGTTAATGACAGCCCTAGAGGGCATGTCAAAGCTGCATCCAGGTGAGTAAGCCCTTGCCTCCAATGTTACCATGAGGGCATTAGCACACCAACCATGCTTTTGGATTTTCCTTCTTGTTATTCTCCTTTACCCTGACAATTTTACATCTCTGACCCTTCTTAGTCTACTGTTGTCATCCATCATTCATTGGCTTGTCTTCCATGGACTTTGGCGTGTTGCGCTATAAGTTATTGTGAGAAGATACATAAGAATGGCCCACTGGAAATTATCCTCTAATTCTGCTTCAATGCCAGGGTTAACCTGGCTAAAATCAGGAGGTCACCATATGGGAAATTGTGATAATAGCTTGTCTCAACAACATATTTCATGGTTGACCGTTCTTCTTATCGTATCTTTAAGTTCAATCGTTTTTCATTTTAAACTCCTGTGTGCAATTTATTTTCTTGTCTAAAGAAGCAACGTGTAAGGCCTGATAAGGAATGCATGCAAGTGAAATAGAAAGATGTATCTATATCGAGAAGGTACATGAGATGGAGCAATTGTTCACAAACTAATGCATTGATGGAGAGGAACCCAACTTACAAGCACCAAAGTACCAACAAGTTTTCTAACTTGATATGACAGCCAATCACTATAAAAACTGCAAACATTCCCTCACCCTTCAATATTCTGACAGGGTAATTCCCTCTCTGATAGACTAGTCCACTCCTCAGACATTGCCAATGTCCCCTCTCTTTCCCTCATTATCTTTCCATGCAAGCACAGGAGATGCAGAATTGCCTTTGTTCCTTCAATGTTCTAAACAATTTTTCCACATGACACAGACAGCCACTTGTACTTTTCTCAATATGGTGTATGCTGCTCATGGCAGGCTCTCTTCTACATTGGGCCCGCAGATTGGCTTATCATTTGGGAACCATTTCAATCGAACCCTCAACAATGACCCCAGGCTTCCAGTTCAAATCTCCATTTTGCTTTCACTCTGACTTCTCTGTCCTTAGCAACAATTAAGATCAACACAAGCTCGAGGAATAGCGCCTCATTATTTGATGTGACATCCTATAGATTTATTGTATCAACTCTGAGTTTGACAATTTCAGATTGTAATTTTCGCCTTCATTTTGTCTCAATTGTTTTGCTGGTTTTCATTTTATTTTATTTTATTTTCGGACTACAGATTTCAGGATATTATCATTCACACCACTTCCAGTTCCATATTTTATTTCTTTACTTGTTCCATTACCACGCTTTTTGACATTTATCCATTCTTTTTATCATTTAATCTCTCTGGTCCTCTCCACCCCTATCACACACCTTCCTTCGTTTTGTTCTTCCTCCTATCCTTCCCTCTCCCAGGCTCAAAAACACCTCTAACTTTTAGAATTTCTTCTCTCTCCCTTCACAGATGCTGCCTGGCCTGGTGAGAATTTTCTGTTTTTTTTAATAGAATCCCTACAGTGTGGAAACAGGCCTTTCGGCCCAACCAGTCCACACTGACTCTCTCAAGAGTATCCCACCCAAACCCATTCCCCATTACTCTACATTTACCCCTGACTAATGCACCTAACCTACACATTCCTGAACACTATCAGCAATTTAGCACGGCCAATTCACTTTACCTGTAGATCTTTGGATTTGGATTGTGGGAGAAAACTGGAGCACATGGAGGAAACCCGCGCAGACACGGGGCTGAACGTGCAAACTCCACACAGACCGTCGCCTGAGGCTGGAATGAAACCTGGATCCCTGGTGATGTGAGGCAGCAGTGCTACCCACTGAGCCACCGCATTTTGACAAACTGATATTGTAAGTAGTTTCTATTTGCAGGTCCATTAGTTTTCTGTACTGGTTTTGTTTGCATTGATTGTTTTGCAGAACCAGCTTTCTGGAGTTGATTTTCGCCAACTGACTTTCTTGCCTGAGGTAAAGGTATTTTTGGAAATTAAGAATGAGCAAGGCTCTTATTGACATCAAATTGAGCGAGGTGATACATTTACAAAGTGGAGCTGCTTCCATTGAATGCAATTCCACAGGATGGTATAGCATTCAGGATTCTGAATGTGCACTCCTTACTGTAGATTCTGAGCCTTGGCAATAAACTGGAACAAATGTGTTTTGTTCAAGTAGAAAGGCTAGTCTGAGTATTCAGTCTGCATGCAATGTGGTAACTAGTTATGTTGGCTTTGCTTTGAGAGGCATGTCACATTTGATTTTGTGTCCAGAGGAATAGTAACATTTTGAAAACCTCAAACCCAAACTCGACTCTCCTTAAACCTGCATACTTGTGGTCGCAATGTTATTGAGACAGAGCAGCAGGCAATCAATCTCCTCCCCGGAGGCAGGGCATTCATTTACAGTTATTGAGTTATCATGGCTCTGAAAGAGGTAATTCCACTTGTTGGGTCTGATCCAGCTCACAGTACAGCATTCCACTCAGTCACATCGACCCATTCTGTGCCCTGAGTGTGGCGCTGGAAAAAGCACAGCAGGTCAGGCAGCATCCGAGGAGCAGGAGAATCGACATTTCGGGCTAAGCCCTTCATCAGGTTAGTGTGCAAGTTTAGTTCCCTGAAGTGGCTCATCAAGTTTCTTTCTGAAATCGTTGATTGTTTCCACTTTCACTGCTCTCACAGGCAGTGAGTTCCACAAGACTATCATTCACTGTGTAAAAAATGTCTTCCTCAAATTCCTTTTGGGTCTCTTGTTAAATCTGTGACACCTAACCTTTTATGCTCAGCCAATGGGAGCAAATTTTCTTTATCTATTTATCTAAACGTGTCACATTCCTCTACACCTCTGTCAAGTCTCCCTTCCTCAACCACTTTTACCGCAAGCTCAACTCCAGTTTTTTCAACCTAATGTTGCATCTTGAAGAGTATCATTAAATCCTATTCACTTGGTTCCCCCCAGACCTTCTAATCCTGCATATTCTTGCACTGTCTCATTACATCCATGTTGCTGCGCCTTCTCCCTTCAAACAACATACTCACACTTTGTATTTAATTCCATCTGCCACTTATCTGCAGACAATCTGTGACCTCTTGCAGTTCCAGCCTCACTTTTTTTCACTCCTCCAATGCTGGTATCATCAGCAAGTTTTGATATTCTATTCTGAATTCCAAAATCCAAGAATTGGAAAAGGTTGGGCCTAAATACTGACCCTTGGAAAGCACTACCACTTATCAATCCCTAACGAGATTTCATTTATAGAGGCATAGACTCCTTACAGTGCAGATAGAGGCCATTCAACTTAATGAGTCTGTGAGTGTCCCACCCAGACCCACCCCATCCCCATAACCCCACATTTCCTGTGGCTAATCCAACTAGCCTGCACCTTCCTGGATGTTATAATGCAACTTAGCATGGCCAATCCAGCTAACCTGCACATCTTTGGACTGTGGGAGGAATCCAGAGCAAAGACTGGGAAAACATGCAATCTCCACAGACAGTCATCCGAAGTCAGAACCGAACCCAGGTTCCAGGAGCTGTGAGGTAGCTAAGCGCTGAGCCACCATACCGCCCCAGAACTGAAGGCAAGCAATCAGGGTTCTTTAGGAATGTTTGACATCTGGCTGCTTTGCAGCTGATAAACCTTTAACATGAAGCTGTGAAATTTTGAGAGCTTGCCCTATTGCTCGAAAGTCAGATGTCTGCTCAGTGTTGGGTCCGGGATCAAGGATTCCCCAACAGAGTTCAGTAATTTGCTTTTGAAATTCAGTCTACAGCTTGATTGGGCTTGATGGTGGGAGCAGTCTGAATGCTGAATCATTACAACATCCTCTGCTGGTGTCATGGAGTCATAGAGATGTACAGCATGGAAACTGACCCTTTATTCCAACTCGTTCATGCCCACCAGATATCATAAATTAATCTAGTCCCATTTGCCAACACTTGGCCTATAACTCTCTAAACTCTTCCTGTTCATATACCTATCCAGATGCCTTTTAAATGTTGTAATTGTACCTACCTCCACCACTTCCTTGGCAGCTCATTCCATACAAGTATCACCCTCTGCCCCTTAGGCACCTTTTAAATCTTTCCCCCTCACCCTAAACCTATACCCTCTAGTTCTGGACTCCCCCAGTCTAGGGAAACGACCTTGTCTATTTA
Source organism: Hemiscyllium ocellatum (assembly GCF_020745735.1). Classification (NCBI taxonomy): domain Eukaryota; kingdom Metazoa; phylum Chordata; class Chondrichthyes; order Orectolobiformes; family Hemiscylliidae; genus Hemiscyllium; species Hemiscyllium ocellatum. Next base: position 126,517,560 of record NC_083403.1, on the reverse strand, counting down.
CCCTATCTATGCCCCTCATTATTTTACAAACCTCTATAAGGTCACCCCTCAGCCTCCGACACTCCAGGGAAAACAGCCCCAGCCTAGTCAGACTCTCCATATAGCTCAAACCCTCCAACCCTGGCAACATCCTTGTAAATATGTTCTGGACCCTTTCAAGATTCACAACATCCTTCCAACAGGAGGGAGACCAGAAATGCAAAATGTCCACATGTTCATTGCAGAGAGGCATAAATAATGCTGGCACAGTACTTGAGGACTGTCCACTCTACAGACCAAGCAGTGGACTGCTTACCACAAGTTCAACAAATGAGGAGGCTATCGCTTGGCTTCATGGATGTACATCTCTATGACTCTATGTGTATTCCCTAAATAAATTAAACCATTCTCCGATCTGAAAAACTAATATTTAATACAACCCAAGAATAGAAAATGCTGGAAATATTCAGCAGGTCTGGCTGTCTCTTTGGAGAGAGAAACAGAGTTGAAATTTCATGTCCAACATGGCTTCATCAGAACTCATTTAGAATGACTTATTGTTTTTTTTAATCTTTCAGCTTATGTTTCATCCAAGGTGACCATCTTACTCCATGAGCTTAAATGATTTAAGTTAAGCTTCTGTGCAGGTAAGTATTTTCTTGAAATCCATGGAGACAATGTCTACTGCATTCCCTTTATCAAACTTTATTTCTTCAAATTAATTAAACTAAATTAGTCAAGCACCCTTTAAATATTTCAGTGAAGCAGCATGCTGCAGTTAATCACTCCTTCCACTCTTTTGACTTAAGAAAAGCAAGGACTGTTGCTTTACATTACTGCATATAGGTCAGGATGAATAACATTTTTCTGGCTCCCAACCTCACCTGCATTCTCCCCATAAGTGGAGTTCTCCACCAGTGATCAGAACCCACTGTGATCACCAACACCATCCTTTCCTCCATTAAAACTGTTACTAGAGCAATCATTGAACTCCTCACTGACCTAACTACTCTCTCTCCAACTCGGCAACCCTCTTCCACCCTCCAATCTATTTTGCATCCATTCAGCTTCCCAATGATCTGTTGTATAAGTTGTTGTGGCCTCTTCCATAGCATTCCTCACCTGATACAGAGCCATACCTGTCAATCAGATTGAGGTTCGGGTCAGGAATGCACTAGAAAATGTGTATGAACACTCGTAGAGAACTGTTCCAGCCCCAGTTGGAAATCCCACCCCAGCAAACATTGGGTCATCATTTTACATGTTATTCTGGTTTTCCGAGGATAATGTTTATAAATGCATGTTATTTTCTACTGCCTGGGAACACTGAAATATTGACTTCAGTGAGATTGTTTGGAGTTGTTGAGGCTTTGCTTGCATCTGAATCCTCTGTAAACACAATGGGCTAAGTCTCCCTTGCATCTTCTGTAATATTGGATCATTTTCTCACTTCTGTAATACCTGACTGACAGGTCAAGATAACTGAGAAAATATAGGGGCAATATTCTGAGAAACATTAGAGCCAATTTCTTTTTAATATTCCTCTCAAAAGGGAAAGCAAATTCAGAATGTCTGATCTGGGATTTCCTTTGCAAAACTATTCATTTTTCTTATGTTTGCAGTCCCAAGAGGTGGTGCTCTGGGCTAACAAAGATAAGCTTAAATGAGTAATGTATAGAAATACACATCAGGAAAGCTTGCTTCAGAGGGAGCAAGTTGCAACGAGAGAGCCATGATGCTACACCACTCAGGAAAATGAGGCATGAACTTATTTTCAATTAATCTAAATAAAAGCTGTGGGTCTAGGTAAAAATGTTTCCATACCAAATCACTGCCTCTAACCCCAGCTGTCTCATTAAGACCTGTATTCCCAAAGGCAAGCTTAATAAAGAGCATTTATATTTCATCAGCATGGCCCACGAGATAATATGCATCCAGAGAAATGAACTTTGAAATCTGCATGGTCAATCAGTTTTAAATTTTCAGTCTTATATTTTACAGTGATTCCAATTCTTTCAAATATTAGCTGCGATTGAAGTTTATAACCATGCTTACATTTTGTGCCAATTGACTTGTTTGGTTGATCTCCCATATCCACTATCAATGAAATATATCCAAATATTTCCTAAGTGACACCAGGTTAAGAGACAAATAACTGGGAAGTGTCCATTAGAAACTTTAAGGACTATGTAGGTAACATATTCCATGAAGATGCTATCCTTAAGGGGACCACTTAGATTCACATTCTTTTATAATATCAAGGGATATTGAACTCAGATCTAAAGCTGTTTTTTTTAAACCAACTGCGATTCTAGGAAAGACAGCCACTAGTTCAAGAAGCCCACTAGAGTTAGGATCAGATTCAGATGTTAAGGACTGGTGTGAAAACAGCCAGAATAGTTCCCGTTAAGCTTGAATGTATTGGGAAAATCTTGAGTTAATCCTGAAATTCAAGCCATTCAATGAAACAATTGGAATTGGTATTCCAAATGCCAATGGTTTTAGTATCTTCTCTATCCTAAGTGCTATTTTGCTACATATAGATCTTAGACTGCCACATTCAGTAGCATATTTGTGCAGCTTGACAAACTTCCTGTGTAACATTTCAGGTTGATGCAAATTCATGTTGGCCATCAATTCAACCACAGGCCAGGAAATATCTTTGCTGCCTGAATGTAAGAATCTAATGCAGCTCGGTGCTTTTTTAAAGATTGTCTTCTTTAGTTCTGAATCATTCAGCTCAGAACGCAATACTTACAGTCCTCCAATGTCTTCTTCCTGTAGCCCTGCACTTTCTTCTGTTTCAGATAATAATCTAATTTGCTCGATTGAACTTGCTTCCACTATAATGTCAGTGCAGTGCCTTCCAAAACCTAACCACTTGCTGCATAAAAATAATGCCCCTCATATTGCTATTCTCAGAAAAAGTAGATGATTTGTTGAACTCCACACACGAAGAACACAACTTTCAACATCCAGCCACATACTGACTAACGTTCAATATTAGACTCTGATTCATCCGTCTGACTTATTAACTTTGTTTTTTCAAGGGTATGCTCGTGGGCTGAAGAGGGGGACTGTGAGATCCCATAAACCGAGGATGGGGTAGGATTTACACAGCTACATATACTTCTCTGTTTGCAAGGTTTCCTCCTCCTCCAAATGATCTCAGAGGACATTCAGAAGGCAAAAATCCTTAAAGCTTGAAAAACAATTGTCAATCTCTTTGAATAAGTGATAGTTAAATCAGCCAAAGGTGGGAACATAACTAATAAAAAATTATTACTTTGTGAATTGGGAGAATAGCTAAACTCTCTGACTCCAGAAACTCAGCTATCTACGTATGAGGATAGATTAACTACCCATAAGTTTTAGTCTCTTGACAAAAACATGAAAGTTCTTAATGTTTAGGAATATAGGAATTAGGAGTAGGAGTAGGCCATTTTGCCCATTGAGCAATAAGGTCATGGCTGATTTGCTTTAGGTCTCAACTCCACTTTACAGTCTGGTTCCTGTAACCCTTGACTAGTGCCACAGAGAAGGTGATGTGGTGATGCAAATCACTAGTGCCTGTGCCTTGATGGAGGCCCTGGCTCAGGCAGCAACAGCTCAAATGGCAACATTAAGTGGCGACCATTTAGAACAAGGTCATCCTCGTATGTGTGACTAACAGAATTGGCAAGGAGCCACTCCTCCAATCAAAGAATCTATCTTTCTCATGCTCCTCCAATCACAAGCTCTTTCTCATTTGCTGCTGATCAGTTCGGTAGCGTGCTTGCCACCCTAAGTCTTCACCTAGCTGGTGGATATGACCAGTTTATACAGATATCATGACTTGATGGTGTAACTTCACTCTGTGGTGTGTTATCTGTCATCCTGTTGGGTGTGTTTTATTTGTCGTGACGTGTGGTGGTTGTCTGGCATCGTCTCATTCATTTCTGAGTCACCATCCTGTGACTGGGTGCTGATGATATTCAGTTCAGATATGTCTATTCCTTTCCAGGACTTGACTATTGATCATTACCACCTCATATAATTTGGTCTGGACATAATGACATGGTGTCTTTCCATGTACACATGCGTTCATCTGAAAATCTCTAATTTGTGTATTTGGTCTTGATTCCAGATGGAAAACTGCATTCTCATTGATTGTGCCTTTGCATTATTGCCTCCTTTCTTTCCAAGAATGTGCTGCAGACACATGGTTGAATAGTGAGAGTGTTGGGGGGAAGAATTTATGTGGATCTGTTTCACAAACAAGACAGCTGCAGGTGAGAGTAAGTTGTTGAGGAAAAGAGTAGCCTATTGATTGAACATAACTATCTGAAAATCTTGGCAAGTCACTTTGCATTTAATGGTGATGGACTTTACAGAGTGTTCTGCAAGACCATTTGACTGAAAGGAATGAGGAGAGGAAACATATTGAATATATGATTTCTTGCATATGTCTTGGAAGGGTTCATGGATGTGCTGCAGACTATTGTTGGACACAAAGTGCTGAGGTATGACAAACATGCTGAATGTACCAATATCCATTGCATTAGTAATATCTTTAATTCATTGTGGAAAAGAAAATTTGATGAGAATGTAAGTTTGGAATTGGAAAATATCGGATATAATCGGACACCATAGCTCAGAAGGAAAAGGTTCGCTTGATTGTTGAGATTGATGGAGTTGACCTGGTTCACATGACTTGATTACTCGGTCAGTCATTTTGTTAGTACAGAAAGTATGCATTGTTGAAGGCGTATAGGCCACCCGTTGGTGATGACCTTCTTGAGCTGTTACAGCTGGTCATCCACCAAAGTGATGTGGTTGAGGTTGAGTCTGGAACCTTCAGTTTGGAAACTGTGGGCATCTGTCACTACACGGATTGTAAGATTATACAGATCTATGCAAGCTGATAGATTGATGATAGGTGGCCCAACTGTTTCAATGTTTAACAAGTTTCACATGTCCATCCCAAGGATCCATATTGGCATTTAAGAGAGATACAGATGCATGTGATGTTGGACCTGTTGACATTTGTTAACTTATCTTTTATGAGCTGCAGCACATTGTGCAGGTTTTTTTTGTGTATATCTTATGCAAAAAAAGCAAAGGGATGATTTTTGCACTTGCCACCAATGTAAATTTTGACTTCAAATGTATGATGTCCCTTCCTTTTGTGGTGTTTCACTTGAATGCAGGTAAAAGATTCAGTTTTTAAAAAATAGCATCCATGTAGTGTTTTAAGTTGTGTGTCCAGCTGGAGTCTGAAGCTGGAACATTGAAGTTTCCTCTTGGCCTTTGTTGACATGCCTGCTTGCCACAGATGCAAATTTGGAAATTTCTTTGGTCTTGTTCATTGGTTGGCTCTTCTTAACATTTTACTGTGGAGAATTCTGTTGTACTTTGGGCTTCTCTGGATGATTGAATTTCTTGCACATTTTAACTCAATGTTCTCTTGTAAAACATAGCTTGCACGTTTCAGGAAATGTTGGACACTATCTAGGGGCGAGAGGGAGGTGTGGTGTGATGGTGTCAGATAAGCCACACCTCATGTTTTCCCAGACACGCTTTCTAGAGGATGAACACTTATTGAGTTATTCTTTCCCGTTTTAAATGCATATAGAAACTCTTAGTTTCTGATTATGCATTTTAGCCAGCTTTCTCTTATATTCTACTTCCCTGTCATTATTTGTACAGTCATTTTTTGCTGCTTCTTAAATCTGACCAGTCTTTGACATACAACTAGTTGTTGCAGATTTGTTACAGTGTTTCTTCCATTTTAATGCTATACTTAATCTTCTTACTGAGCCAAGAATGTGCATTCATTTCAAAGAAGTCTTTCCTTGTCACTGGGAGTTTGCTGATAGTTATTAAATTTCTCTTTAAAACTCTGCCTTGCATTTATATTGTTCTGTCTATTAGCCGAGTTTTGCAATTCACTTGAGCTAACTTTGCCTTATTATGCTTAGACTTATCTATATTCAAGTTTAAATCAGTAGTCTTTGACCCATACTTCTCACATTAAAACTAAACCTGAAATTCAATTGTGCTATCATTATTGTTCCTAGATGTTCATTTACCATGGTTACGGATTAATACTGCCTCATTGTTCATTACCAGGTCTACTTGTACAATTTATTGTTGGACCTCTTGCTCTCAGTTCTCAGGAATCCATATGGATCAGATATGGCAGGAGGCCGCTCTCCTTCCTGTATCTGCTCTTATTTCAATTACATGTCTTCCATATCTTGCAGTATTGCTTTAGGAGACACAAAAAGTAATTAGCTACTTAATCAGTTTGATTAATCTCCTCCTCAGTTATATATTCAAATCTGTGTTCACATTCTTCCCAATCTTTATGGTCTCTTTCAATCCTGCAGCCCACTGAGAAATGTGCATTCCTCCAACCCTGCTTCTTGTACACCCTTCCTTCCCTAGCACACCAGTGAAGGTTCCTCTTTCATCCATCTAATCTGAAACTGGTCTGTTATTCAGCTTTCTTTTCTCCTTTAACAAATTGGTTAAGCGTATCTCTTTTACTGAGCTTAAGACTATAAGGCAAAGGAGCAAAACTTAGGCCATTCAGCTCATTGAGTCTGCTCCACCATTCAATCATGGCTGATAAGTTCCTCAACCCCATTCTCTTGCTTTCTCCCCTTAACCCTTGATCCTCTTGATACTCAAGAACTTATCTATCTCCATCTTAAATGTACTCAATGACCTGGCCTCCACAGCCTTCCATGGCAATGAGTTCCATAGATTCACCACTCTCTGGCTGAAGATGTATCTCCTTATCTCCATTCTAAAAGGTCTTCCCTTTATGTTAAGGCTAAGCCCTCAGATTCTAGTCTCTCCTACCAATGGAAACATCGTCCCCATATCCCTCTGTCCAGGCCATTTAGTATTCTGTATGTTTCAATTAGACCTCCCCTCACTCTTCTAAACTCCATTGAGTATAGACCCAGCATCCTCAAATGTCCCTCATATGTTAAGCTTTTCATCCCTGGGACCATTCTCGTGACCCTCCTCTGAACACACTCCAGGGCCAGTACATCCTTCCTGAGATATGGGGCCCAAAACTGTAGACAATATTCCAAATGTGGTCTGACCAGGGCCTTATAGAGCCTCAGAAGTGTATCCTTGCTTTATATTCAAGTCCTCTCAGACTAAATGGCAGAATTGCATTTGCCTTCTTAACTACTGACTCAACCTGCATGTTTACCTTGAGACAATCCTGGACTAGTACTTCAAAGTATCTTTGCACTTCAGGCTTTTGAATTTTATCTCCATTTAGAAAATAGTCCATGCTTCTATTCTTCCTATCAAAGTGCATGATCTCACACTTTCCCACGTTGTACTCCATCTGCCACTTCTTTGCCCACTCCCCTGAACTATCCAAATTCTTCTGCTTTGCCCTGCCTTGCATTGCCCTGTCTTCTCAATGCTACCTATCTTTGTATCATCTTAGCCAGAATGCCCTCTGTTCCTTCACCTAGATCGTTAATGTATAAAGTGAAAAGTTGTTGTCTGAACACAGCCTTGCGGAACACCACTAGTCACCAGCTGCCATCCTTCTATCCCACTCTCAATCATCTTTCTCACAGACAGCCAAGCTTCTATCCATGTTATCATCTTGCCATCACATTGCCTCTAGCACCATGGACCCTTATCTTACTCAATAGCCTCCTGTGCGGTATCTTGTCAAAGGCCTTCTTGAAGTTCAGTAGATAACACCCATTGGCTCTCTTGGTCTAACCTGGTTGTTACTTCCTCAAACAATTCTAGCAGATTTGTCAGGCATGACCTCCCCTTGATGAAATCATGCTGACTCTGTCCTATTGTACCATGCACTTTCAAGTATTCAGAAATCTCATCCTCCACAATAGATTCCAGGATCTTACCCACCACCAAGGTTAGGCTAATCAGTCTTCAGTTTTCCTAACTCACTTTTTAAACAGGGGTATCACGTTAGCGCTTTTCAAGTTCTCTGGGACCCTCCCTGTTTCTAGCGATTCCTGAAAGATCACCACTAATGCCTTTGCTATCTCTTCAGCTCGGTCCCCTAGAACTTTGGGGTGTAGCTTCTGGTCACGTGCTCTAATGGCTTCTTCTTTGGTTCAGTGTCAGCTTTTGTCTGATTTACACGAGAGCACAAGAAGTTGGAATGCAAAAATGCATAAAGATCATTGATGTTATTCTGCCAACCAATAAGAACATGCCTGATCTTCAAAATCAATTATACTTCCCTACTTTATCTCTGTAACTTTACATTCACAACTTCCCAAAAATGTATATTTATGTCAGACTTGCATATACCCAATAGCATAACACTTCCAAAGCCTCATCCTCCGACTGAAGAATTTAGCTTCTCGTCTTAGTTTGAAATGACTGGTTTCTTACTGTGAGATGAGCATTAGATTCTTCAGCTGGAGGTTTCAAACTTTTAGCCTCTCTCCATAAGACCATAAGAATTACATTATTCAACCCATCATTTGACCATGACTGATATGTTGCTCAACCCCATTCTTCTAATAACCTTTGGTCTCCTTAATAATAAAGAACCTATATATCTCTGTCTTAAATACATTCAATGACTCAGTCTCCACAGCAATGGGTTCCACAAATTCACCGCCTTCTAGTTGAAAACATTCCTCCTCACCTCAGTTCTAAAGGGTAATTCCTTCACTCTGAGTCTATGCCCTCAGGTCCTAGTCTCTCATACTAGTCTCTCATCTTTTCCACCTCAACTCCACCCAGGCCTCTCAATATTCTGTAAGTTTCAATGAGAGGACCCCTCATCCATATAGATGCAGAGTCCTCAACTGCTCCTCAAACGGCAAGCCTTTCATCCCCAGGATTATTCTTGTAAACCTCGCTTGGTCTCCCTCCAAGGACAGCACATCCATCCTTAGATACTGAGTCCAAAACTGTCATAAAATCCAAACGCAATCTGACCAGAGACTTACACAGCCTCAGCAGTACATCCCTGTTCTTGTATTATTGCCCTCTTGAAATGAATGCTAACATTGGATTTTCTTTCTTAACTGCCAACTGAACCTGCATATTAACCTTAAGAGATGACTTGAACTAGGACTCTTAAGGACCTTTGTGCTGCAGAAGCCTTTTCCCATTGAGAACATAGTCCATGCCTTTGCTCTTCCTTCCAAAGTGTATAATTTCACACTTCAACATTGTATTCCATCTGCCACATTTTTGCTGACTCTCATAGCCTGTTCCAAATCCTTCTGCAGCCTCCCCACTTCTTCAACACTACCTGTCCCTTCACCTATCTTGGAGTCATCTGCAAACTTAACAACAATGCTCTCATCTCCTTTGTCCAGATCATTAATGTATAATGCAAACAGTTGTAGTCCCAACACTGACTCCTGCAGAACATTACCAGCCACTGGCTGCTATCCTGAAAAAGGTTCCTTTATCCCCACTCTCTGCCTTCTGCCAGCCAGCCAATCCTCTATCCATGCAAGTACCTTGCCTGTAATACCATAGGCTCTTATCCTGTTTTGCAGGCTCCTGTGCATAACCTTATCAAGGATCTTCTGGAAACAGAGCTGAAAATGTGTTGCTGGAAAAGTGCAGCAGGTCAGGCAGCATCCAAGGAGATAGAGAGTCGACATTTGGGGCACGAGTCCTTCTGCATTCCTTCTCTCCTGCTCCTTGGATGCTGCCTGACCTGCTGCGCTTTTCCAGCAACACATTTTCAGCTCTGATCTCCAGCATCTGCAGTCCTCACTTTCTTCTGGAAACAGGCCTGTCAACCTATGCAAAGTTCTATATATTTCAATGGGGTCAACACTTTATATTCTGAATTGCAGATGATATAGGAACATTGTATTCAATCTCTCCTCACAGCTCCCATGCTGGAATGAATCTAGTAAACCTTGAGCTGGCATCTCTAAGGCAAATATATACTTTCTTAGGTAAGACGACTAAAACTCTACACAGTACCCAGGTGTAGTTTCACCTAAGTCCTACATAATTGCAGCAAGACATCCTTACTCCTATAATTTAAATGCCTTTCAAGGGACCATTTACCTTCCTACTTGATTACAGTTGCCTGCGTCTTAATTTTTAGTGGTTCATGTACAAGAACATCCAAACCCTTCCGAATGCCAAAGTTTGTTATTGTCTCACCATTTAAAAATGTTATTTCGCTTTGATGAGTCAAATGATACCTTACAGTTAAAGGCACTATGTAAATGCAAGTGGTTACTGTGGAAACAAAAGCAGATAGCAATACAATCGCAGGAGTAGGTGGAAATCCTGCCTCACCACCATCCATCCAATCAGAGACAAATTCATGTTGTTTTCTCATTGCCTGTTCTTTGCAGTGGCATCTGATCTCATTTTAGCAACAGTTTGTAAAGCCAGCAACTTGTTAAAGCCTTTTTGGAATGAATTGCACAACTTGTATACGTTGTTACTGCATTGTACATGATCATTTTCCCTTTCGTAACGATAGGATAGCAAGCTGGTCGGAAACTGGAAAGAGAGTCATTCGCCCTTAATGGTGTTCAAACAGAACAGAAGTAACTTACAATTTACACCGAGATGTCAAAGTGTTTCTTCACAAAATTTAATTTGCGAGTTTTCCATTTCAGCAATAATAAAGAAGGCTGGATCTTTTCAATGACACTGGGCTTTCTGTCAAACTCTGAATGGTGCAATAGTCTATTATTCATGCATGTGTCCCTATCACTTGTAACTAATAATAACCTGTGTAAATTTAGAAAACTGTAAGAAGTTCAGTTCGTTTGGTGAACAAATAGCCAGCTGGAAATTACAGTATAAATATAAAGCACCCTACAGTGTAACAAGGGCACAAATGCAAGAGCAGCCAGGGAAATGTCACCTTCCGCTTTCAACCTGAACTTTCAGTGTCAGCTGAACTCCACACGCTTCTTATCATCAGCCGCACACATGCAGCTTTCACTTCAGAACAATGGGCTTTGCGCAGGAATGAGCCTGCAATGTCATTGCTGCTGACACTTATGGGACAGTTGAAATGTCAGTTGCTCAGTGAGCTGCTGTGGTAGATGGAGATGGTGGCATTTGAGTCAATTATGTTACAATGGTAACTGCACCTGGGAAAGAAAGTGCTGATCTCATCCCTGCCTTCTAAAGGACATTCAATTTCACAGGTCAACACCACCTTCCCATATCTTCAAACATCTTTGGCCATGCTTATACACGCTTAATGTAAACGTAAAGGTGGAGAGTATAAATGTTCATCTGCCATTTAGATCAATTAATTTTTATTCAAAGGGCCACAATCTCTTTTTGATTGTGAGTGTTCCTTCACTATCTTTGCAAGCCTTCATAGCATCAGTGTTTGAACCTTTAACCTCTTTGTCTTTAGAAATCCTGCTTAACCCATTATCCACGAAAAGGGCTCTCAGTAGGATCCAGACAGAAGATAAAGCAAAATCTCATAGAAACTATTTGAATCAGTATTCGAGATAACTCCCTTCCTCTTTTCTCTTGCTTTATATTCTCTCAAAAATGAAAGCTTTACTTCAGCAGGTAAATGCACCATATAATTCTCAGCCATACACAAGAGGTAGCTTCCAGAAGTGATCCCTGATCTCAGTTAGAATCAAAGAATCCAGACAGTGCGGAAAGTGGCAGTCTGGCCTATCAAATCTGCACTGATCCTCCAAAGGGCACCCTACCCACACCCAGCCCCCTATGCTATACGTACCTGTAACCCTGCATTTGCTATGGCTACTCCTCCTAGCCTGCACATCCCTGGACACTATGGACATTTTGGCATTAGGGCGGCATGGTGGCTCAGTGGTTAGCACCAGGGTCCCAGGTTTGATTCCAGCCTTGGGTGACTGTCTGTGTGGAGTTTGCACATTCTCCCTGTGTCTGCGTGGGTTTCCTCCGGGTGCTCCGGTTTCCTCCCACAGTCCAAAGATGTGCAGTCAGGTGAATTGGCCATGCTAAATTGCCCATAGTGTTAGGTGCATTGGTGTGAGGGAAATGGGACTGGGTGGTTTACTCTTCGGAGGGTCAGTGTGGACTGATTGGGCCGAAGGGCCTGTTTCCACACTGTAGGGAATTTAATCTAATCTAATCCACCTGACCTCCACATCTTTGGACTGAGTTTATCTCCATTGCAGCAGCTTTTGCCCTTGGTGGGGGGAAGTTTTAACTCATTCAAAATCCATTTACATATAAAAGGTTAAAATCAGGCCTGTGGCCTCTGGCTGGAGAGGAAGATTGTCACCAAGACTTCCCTCATTAACTATTAAATGACTACCTACGTTTCTGTGGATGCCTCTGAAAAACTTATTGACAGACTATGGCCCACACTTACATAATAGAAACAGGGACTGGGTGAAGTATGAAATGTTCACTCCAATGCAGCATGAACCACTACCTGGGGAAAGACTAAGAAGGAAACAGTACACCTTCAGAAAAGAAATGACCAACTTAGTTCAAACAAAATCAACAGGAGATATTCATTTTTAGTGCATCTGCATACCAGCCTTTAAAACGTGTTCAAACTTTTGATGTATTCATTGATCTTGTAGATAGTAATAATTCACAGGACGGTGCATATCAATTCTGTATAATTCACTTCAAGGTTATTTTAAGCAGATGACACTGTATCATGCCTAAACTAATTCTGGTACCCATTACTCACACGGTTTCCCATTTATAATTACCTGTATGCTTTCTTCATACTATGGCTTAGGGTCTCCAGAGTATAAAACGTGGCTAATTAATATGTTTTTGTTCCCCACAACAGCCTAGAAACCAAACATTCTGAAGGATGTGCCAATTAAATACAGGGTGCTAACAGAAACAGGCGCTTAAAGAAAACATCTTTTTTTGGAAGTACTGTATCAAGTCATTCAGGTGTTCTGGCTTCTGTTTAACAGAGAGGAGTGGAGGAAGGAGAACTATAGTTTACTGTAGCCAGAATTGTTGCAAAAATCTGTTAAAGCTAGAAATCACTGCAGGCCAGTCAGCATTTGAAACAGAAAAGCAGGTCAACACTTTGGACGACACACTTCATTTGAAATGTCTTGCTTATTTCCAACTCTGTATCCATTTAATTCTCATCCTGACTCAGTTCATCTGCTGCTGAAACCCTCATCTATAGTAGACAGGCAGGAGGCTGGAAGAACACAGCAAGCCAGGCAGCATCATGAGATGGAGAAGTCAATGTTTCGGGTGTAACCCTTCTTCAACCCTTCATACACATCTTTCTTCCGGCCTCCGGCCTGTATACTTTAGATTCCAGCATCTGCAGTTTTTTTTTGTCTTAAACTCTCAACTATGCCTTTGTTACCTCTGGACCTAATTAATCCAATGCACTCCTGTTTGATTTCCCCTATTTTATCCTCCATAAATCTTAGATTTTCCAAAACTCTGCTGGATTTGCCTTAAATTGCCGTAGGTACTACTTATCCATCCCCTCTGCACTGGCAGACCCACATTGGCTAAACAACACCTCAGTTTGAAAATTCTTGACTTTGTTTTCAAACCCTTCCTTTGACTCTTCTGTCTCAGTGTCGATCATCTCCTCCAGTCCTCGAAACATCCAAAGTATTGAAACTCCTCCAATTCTGGCCTTTTGAGCATCTGCAGTTTTAATGTCTCCACACTTGGTGGCTGTGCCCAGGTCCTAAGTTCTGTAATTCTGTCTCCATCTGTCTGTCCAGCACCATTTCCTAATTCAGATCACTCCTTTAGACCCACGTTTTCAAACAAGCTCTTGGTCATCTTTTGTAACGTGGTGTCAAATTTTGTGTGATAATGCTGCTTTGGAATACTGCACAATGTTTTACTACGTTAAGGCATTTTATAATTACAAGTTGCTGCTTTTATTGTATCCATGTGCATGTTTATGCTAATATATCAACTGCTCCAAATTGAATTTGAAATAAAACCTTTATTCTTACAGAGTTTAAATTGTGGCTGTGTTATTTACACAGCTGCAGAGCCTAGTCTATGATATTTTTAGCTACAGTAGTTCACATCGTGTCAACTGTACAGTAGAGCAATGTCACCGAATCACATAACCTGTCACTGCTTCGGGCACCAGTAAAATGCTTTCTGCATTGCATATATGACAATAGTCAGATTGCAATTTATTAGTTGTGGTGTCAATTATTTTCAACTGTTCAACTCACATAGGTTCAAGATGTGTTAATAAACTTGAAATACATGCTTGTAAAAGCTGGCTCTGGATTGATCACAGCTGTTTTTGTTGTATTGTACTTTAAATAAGCATTATTGTGTGTAGTGAGGTGAAAGGAAGTGGCCTTCATCAAAGCACTGTGGCTAACAGCATCAATTGGAGTGTAAACACCAACGCAGTTGCAGGTGTTTCTGGAGCTGTTTGTCGACTATGCCAGCCTGAGACATACAGTCCACGAAGTAAAATACAGTGCTACTTCCTTCAACCTGGATCAAAGCATCACATGAACTCAACTGATTCATCATGTACAGGCTTAACTGGAAAGTTATGATTATCTTTCTAGTCCTATTTAAATTTTGAACTGCCAAGAAGAATTAGATGTTTTAAGGAACAATCTCAAGCACAGCTGCTGCCTTTACTTCAATTATTGTTAACTCTTCAGTTTAGGATTGCAATAATGCACAGAGGCTGGATGCCCTAAAGACTATTTCTTCAGAAGGATATCACAGCAATTCTCAGAAGCCATGAGGGCAAACAAAGAGTCAGAATCCAGCCACTCATTGACTTCCTCTAAGGTGGTTTCCGGGTGACATTAGCCAATAGTGGTGATGGCTGAGCTGATCAAATCAGTCCATGCCAATTTCACGAAATTGTCATGAATCAGCAGCCAAAGCTTCAGGCTCTTGATTGTCTTTTGACTGGGGCTCACAGAAATGATTGTTCCCAGGGTCTATGCGGAGACCTCTTTGCTAGTCTTGTTCCTTCTACTTAGTTTGACATTAAAAATCTGCTCAATCATTTTCAAAGTCAATGGAAAGTAAAAACGAGTGCAGTGTATGATCAATTACTGATTCATAATCTTTCTGTTTCATGCAGATGATGTAGGTTAATTTCAATATGCCCAGTGCCTCTATTTCGAACATAGAAGAATACAGCGCAGAACAGGCTCTTCGGCCCTCGATGTTGCGCCGACCTGTGAACTCATCTCAGTCCATCCTCCTACACTATCCTATCACCATCCACATACTTATCCAAGGATTGTTTAAATCTCCCTAATGTGGCTGAGTTAACTACATTGGCATACTACTCTCTGAGTAAAGAACCTGCCTCTGACACCTGTCTTAAATCTATCGCTCTTCAATTTGTAGTTATGCCCTCGCGAACAAGCTGACATCATCATACTGGGAAAACGACTTTCACTGTCTACCCTATCTAATCCTCTGAAGATTTTGTATGTCTATTAAATCCCCTCTTAGCCTTCTTCTTTCCAATGAGAACAGACCCAAATTTCTCAGCCTTTCCTCATAAGACCTTCCCTCCAGACCTGGCAACATCCTAGTAAATCTCCTCTGTGCCTTTTCCAATGTTTCCACATCCTTCCTGTAATGGGGCATACCATATTCCTGAATATGGTACACAATATTCCAAGTGCAGCCACACGAGCGTTTTGTGTAATTGCAGCATGACATTACAGCTCTGGAACTCAATCCCTCTCCCAATAAACCTAACATATCGTATGCCTTCTTAACAGCACTATCAACCTGGGTGGCAACTTGCAGGGATCTATGACAATGGGCTCCAAGATCCCTCTGCACGTCCACACTGCCTAGAATCTCTCCATTGACCCAGTATTCTGCCTTCCTGTTATTCTTCCCAAAGTGAATCACCACACATTTATCTGCATTGAACTCCATTTGCTACCTCTCAGCCCAATTCTGCAGCTTGTCCAAATCTCCCTGCAACATTCTTCCACACTGTCCACTACTCCACTGAGTTTAGTGTCATCTCTAGATTTACTAACCAATCCACCTAAGCGTATGTCTAAGTAATTCATAAAAGTGACAAACAGCAGTGGTCCCAAAGCAGATCCTTGTGGCACACCACTAGTAGCTGGACTCCAGGCTGAATATTTTCCATCAACCACCACTCGCTGCCTTCTTACAGAAAACCAGTTTCTAATCCAATTTGTTGAAACAAGGGGAGATTACGAATTTTAACATTGGAAAATTACAGGCACAAACCAAAACCCCATCTTCCCATGGCAGATGGTGCAACAAGATTGGAAATTGCTCTCTCTTTAAGGTACGCTTTCAACAATATAACTGTTGCTAGTTCTTCCATCTCTTTGTTTAAGTTCTACAGCAACACTGCAGAAAGAGGTCACTGCATGAAATGGCATAGAAGTTTACAGCCCCATAAACTTGCTCCACCATTTGATAACTTCATGGGCTGTCTGAATGTGGCCATAACTCCATTCCCCTGTCTGTACCTCATAACCCCTTGGCTCTCTTGTTGATCAAAAATCTATCAACCTTAATGACTAGACTGGATTCCTACAGTATGGCAACAGGCCCTTTGGCCCAAGTCCACACTGACCCTCCAAAGAGTAACCCATCCAGACCCATTCCCATAACCTATATTTACCCCTGACTAATGCACCTATCACTATGGGCAATATAGCATGGCCAATTCACCTGACCTGCACATCTTTGGATTGTGGGAGGAAACCCACGCAGACATGGGGAGAATGTGCAAACTCCACACAGGTAGTCACCCGAGGCTGGAATGGAACCC
This sequence comes from Hemiscyllium ocellatum, assembly GCF_020745735.1. NCBI lineage: Eukaryota > Metazoa > Chordata > Chondrichthyes > Orectolobiformes > Hemiscylliidae > Hemiscyllium > Hemiscyllium ocellatum. The sequence goes on along the minus strand of NC_083403.1, from coordinate 126,500,843 downwards.
AGGTCCCTAGTGCTGTGAGGCAGCAGTGCTAACCACTGAGCCACCATATTGCCACAAATGTTTAATATATGTAATGATCCATACCTGCTCTAGGAAAGAAAATTCCTCAGATGAATGAACCTCTGAGAAAAATAAATCCTCCTCAACCTACTGTTAAAACTGAGCCTCTTAATTTTTAAATTTTGTTTTGTTCACTTGTGGTCAGCATTAATTACCAGTCCCTTGCTGCTGTTGAGAAGGTGGTGGTGAGCTGCCTTCTTGAACTTCTACACTCCATGTGCTGTAGGTAGACCCGAAATACAATTAGGGAGAGCACTGCAGGATTTTGACCTAATTACACTGTATTTTTCCCCTATTTCCAGACTCCACGCAAGGGGAAATATCCTCAAAGTATCAACTCCACAAGGATCATTTTTTTTTCTTTATTCATTCATGCGATGAGGGTGCTGCGGGCTAGGCAGCTTTTATTGCCCATCCCAATTGTTCAGAAGGCAGTTAAGAGTCAATCACATTGCAGTGGATCTGGAGTCCCACGTCGGTCAGACCAGGTAAGGATAACAGATACCCTTCCCTAGAGGGCATTAGTGAACCAGGTTAATGTTTAAAACAATTGACCATGGATTCAAGATCATCATTAGATTCGTAATTCCAATTTTCTTTCTTAATTTAAATTCTACCATCTGTCATGACAGGATTCGAACCTGGTCCCCAGAACATTACTTGGGTCTCTAGATTAACAGTCCAGCAATAACATCGCTAGGCCATCGCCTCCCCCTTTCTTCAATATGATCATCTCTCATCCTTCCAAACTCAAATGTATAAAGGTGCAAGTTGTTAAACCTCTGTGGATAGGAAGAAACGTTTTCCCAGAATGGAGGACTCAATCACCAGGAGTCATGAGTTCAAAGTGAGGGGGGAAAAGTTTACAGGAGATTACATTAGATTAGGTTCCCTGCAGTCTGGAAACAGACCCTTCGTCCCAACAAGTCCACACTGACCCTCCGAAGAGTAACCTACCCAGACCCATTTCCCTTTAACTAATGGGCAATCTAGCATGGTCAATACACCTGCCCTCTATATCTTTGGTCTGGGGGTGGAAACTGGAGCACCCGGAGGAAACCCATGCAGACACGGGGAAAAAGTTCTTCACATAGAGGGTGGTGGGTGCTTGGAACGCATTGCCAGCAGAGCTGGTAGGGGCGGGAATGATAGCATTATTTAAGATATATCTAGACAGATACATGAATGGGCAGGGAGCAAAGGGATGCAGATCCTTAGAAAATAGGCAAAAAGGTTTAGATAGAGGATATGGATTGGCACAGGCTTGGAGGGCGGAAGGGCCGGTTCCTATGCTGTAATGTTCTTTGTTTTTTTTTTCTTTGTTCTTTCCTCTTTAGCTAACACCTTCATCCCAGGAACATTTTCCCACTAGCAGTTAAGAAAGTAGCTGCAAGTACTGAGCATGCATTGACATTCCCTGAGATGGATTCGGGCTTTTGATTGCATCACTTTCGTGAGTGAGTTTGTGGTAGCCCATGAAGTTAAACTGAAAAGAGTGTTCCCACTGCCTAAAAATGAAGAGTAGGAACCAGAGCCTGTAATGGAGGAATCCCACTTCTCAATATGTTCCTCATTTGGGGCGGCATGGTGGCTCAGTGGTTAGCACTGCTGCCTCATGGCGCCAGGAACCCAGGTTTGATTTCAACTTTGGGTGACTGTCTGTGTGGAGTTTACACATTCTCCCCGTGTCTGCGTGGGTTTCCTCCGGGTGCCCTGGTTTCCTCCCACAGTCCAAAGATGTGCAGGTCAGGTGAATTGGCCGTGCTAAATTGCACGTAGTATTAGGTGCATTAGTCAGAGGGAAATGGGTCTGGGTGGGTTACTCTGTGGAGGGTCGGTGTGAACTGATTGGGCCGAAGGACCTGTTTCCGCACTGTAAGGAATCTAATCTAATTTGGTAAGCTTGCAGGGAAGACACGATCTTGGTACGTGCATGTGATGTCATCAAATAGTACTGCGTGACCTGTACTTCTTCCAGATCGCCTCCATCCTCACAATCACATTATTGGTCTTTCAAGGAAACCACACATTTTCCAACTTTGACTCACTGTAGCTTTCAAACACAGTTCTGGCCCATATGGGTGTTAGATGCATTTATTTTGTTACACTATATCTCTCTCTCCTAAAGATATGTTTTGTTTTATCATTCTGTCAATGCTGAAGCAATCTTGTGTCTTCAGCTCTGAAAGGATATTTTAATTTAAGTTCTTCTTGCAATCTCTCCATCTAGTTTCTAGCCTGAGATATTTTTGTTGGCAAGATGTGAATCTGAATCTTCTGGAAAACCCAGTTTTGTGAAAACCCAGCCTTATGCAATGCCAAATTTCTATTTCAAATCATTGTGAAGGTTAAATCAGTTTGTGGTAAGCCATAGAAAGTTGTTGTATCCTGTGCTGAAGTGCCGTTCCATTTAAACCAGACTCTGCTCCAGTCATTTCAAAGTTTAATGGGTTACTTAAATTTGTTAGCATATACCAAGTTTGCAAACACCAACCACCTACCTGTACTCCAGTTCTAAGTAACTCAAAGCAATGCTCTCAATCTTAATCATTTTGAAAGAAACATGGTTACATTCCTCAATTCTTTTGCCCTATTTCCATCCTTTGTCGCTTGTTCTTAAACTTGTCATCTTCTGTAAGTTGGAGCAAGTGAGGACTGCAGATGCTGGTGATCAGAGTCCAGAGTGTGGTGCTAGAAAAACACAGCAGGTCAGGCAGCATCGAAGGAGCAGGAGAATTGACATTTCAGGCAAAAATCTCATCATTAGGAATGAAGGGCTTTTGCCCAAAATGTCGATTCTCCTCGACCTTCTATAAGTTGTTTACTTCATTGTGTTGATGTGTGGAGAGGGAGCTACCAGACAACTGAGTCCAACAGCATGAGGGAAGTGAATGAACAACAGAACTGACATGATTAGTGATGGAACTCAGACTTCATTGGCTTGTTAGGAGGGTGTCTTATCTTGCCCAACTCCTCCATTGGTCAATAACAAAGTTTGAATTTTAAAAGGAAAGTGATATTGTCAATTAAAATCGTTCGACTGTATATAGATCAGAAGCAGAAACAAGTCAGCTAGGTTCCTTTAGTTAACAATTATAGCGCTAGTCTATTCCATAAAAATCTTGCTAAAGCAAAGATTGTGAACAAAAGATTTAAAATGAGTAACTAACAATAAAAAATCCTTCTTGAAAATTAACACATGCATACACAGACATAAATAGACACACACAAATCCCTCCAAACTTAAAAAAAAAGTCAAACTTTGCAGGGCGTAACAGCTGAATTCGGAAAACAACATCACTGATATTCCCAAATGTTGCACTGCACCCAAAGTCAGTTACCAAACTAACTTTAGGTACTGTGGTTTGGTCTTTTATCATTTATGGCTGATTGAGAAAGCTTTGATTGGAGATGGTGGCCAGAATTCAGAATTTTCCTTTAGGTTCCTGCACTTTCTAGTGATGGGATCTTCACAGAGTCCCAGAATCCCTACAGTGTGGATACAGGCCATTTTGGCCCCACAAGTCCACACTGACCCTCTCCCACTCAGACCTGTTCCCCTATTACTCTATGTTTACCCCTGACTAATGCACCTAATCTACACATCCCTGAACACTATGGGCAATTTTATAGGGTCAATCCACCTAACCTCCACATCTTTGGACTATGGGAGAAAACCGGAGTACCTGGAGGAAATCCACACCTACACGGGGAGGATGTGCAAACTCTACACAGGCAGTCGCCTGAGGATGGAATCAAACCTGGGCCCCTGGTGCTGTGAGGCAGCAGTACTAACCACTGAGCCATGATACAACTATCAAATTACAAATTTTAATGAGGCAAGTCCTTTCTGAATGAATGTATTCAAAACTATCGTTTTTAATCTTCAAACGTGGCCCTGTGAAATTTTTCTGTAATTGTTGTACTTTGGTGACTCCAATCAAGACATAACATATGTTTTGGATAAGGGGAAGCTGGTGGAACAGGTAGTTCCTGTAGACGTACTGTACTCGGACTACCAGGAGTCATTTGGCAAGGGTCCACATAAAAGCTTAATGCACGAAGTAGGAGCTCGTGGTGTGGGGATAACCAGCTAACATGGACACAGATCGGCTGCCTGGCAGAATAAAGAGAATATGCAAGAATTGGACCTTTCTGATTTGCAGTATGTAAAAAGTGGAATGATTCTGGGGTCTCTGCTCAGATTTCAGTTTTTTTCTAATTTGCATCAATGGTTTAGATAAAGGGAGTTGAAGGATGGATGAGACAAAATAGACTGTAAAATATGTCGTGAAATGGACAGAAGGAATTTACAAACCAAAACGCAGATGGAATGAGAAGGCAAAAATCTGGCAGATGGTGTTTAATAGGGGAATGTGGGGCTTATTTTGGCAGTAAAAATAAAAAAGCCAATTATTGGTTAAATGTAGAGTTTTGAGGTGTAGAATGATGTAGGTGTTCTGGTGCATGAGTCACAAAATGTTCATATGTTGGCACAGCACGTAATCAGGAAAGCTAATAGAATACCATCCTTTATTGCAAAAAGAATTTAACATAAATGTAAGGATGTTATGCTTTCGTTCTACGGGCATTGGCAAGACTCATTTCAAATGCTGTGTGCAGTTTTAGTTTCCTCATTTAAGGAATGATGTAAATATGTTGATGGCAGTTCAGACGAGATTTTCAAATTGATATCTATAATGTGTAAGTTGTCTTCTGAAGACAGATTTGACAGGCTGGGTTTGATTTTACTGGAATTCAGAGGAGTGAGAGGTGATTTGACGAAAGTGTATAAGATTGTGAACAGTCTTGACAAAGTGGAAGTGGAATTGTTGTTTCCTCTTGTGTGAGTCCAAATCTACTGGGTACTGTTTTAAAATTAAGGGTAATCCTTTCAGGATAAGGATGAGGAGACGTTTTTCTCTTAGAGAGTTGCGTGACTTTCGATCCCTCTTTCTTTAGAAAGTGATGGAAACAGAATCATTGAATATATTTAAGGTGGAGGGAGATTCTTGTTCAATAGCCATTGTCCGTTATGTGAAAAGTGCTCTTTCAGAATGTATGCTGTATGTTTACCTAAATTAATATTTCAGGTATCACATCCCCATAACAGTTTCTCTGGACATTGATTGGTAGAATTCCCATCGAGATCAACAATCTCCTGCTCCACAGTTCTCCCCATGAAAAATTCAAGATTAAAAATCCAAATAGAGAGAAAACACATTTAAAATTTCTGAACTTTTATTGAGACATGCAGTTATAGAAACCCTACAACCTGGAAGCAGGCCATTTGATCCATTGAGTCTGTGCCAACTATCCAAAGAACATCCTAACCCCTACCTTATCCCTGTCACCCTACATTTCCCATGACTTATCCATCCAACCTGGACACTTTGGGCAATTTAGCATGGCCAATCCACCTAACCTGCACATCTTTGGAGTGTGGGAGGAAACCCACGCAGACACGGTGAGAACTTGCAAATTCCACACAGACAGTCACCTGAGGGTAGAATTGAACCCAGGTCCCTGGTGCTGTGAGGTGGCAGTGCTAACCACTGAGCCACTGCTCCACCCCCTAATTTGAGTGCTGCCAACAATTTAAGGACATCCTCATTCACAGCTACCTGATGAAGGGGCAGTGCTCTGAAAGCTTGTACTTCCAAATAAACCTGTTGGACTATAACCTGGTGTTGTGTGTTTTTTAACGTTGTCCACCCCAGTCCAACACCAGCCCCTCCACAATATTTCTATCCCATCCAATTTCTCCATGCCTCGTCCCAAGAACTTTAATTCAAGGATTTCTTTTCTGAGTACAGGAATAAACAACACACTCGCTTTCTTGTTAGTTTTTAACTTAATAAATGCTCCCATCATTCAGACTGAGAAGGACAACAAATTATATTACCTCACAATTAACAAGGAATTGGAGACATAAACATTAGTCTCAGTACATCGAAGTCAAGGGAAGGAAAAGTTAGACAAGTTTCCAATCTCTAGGGGTTGTGGAAATCTATAAGGAGTAGAGGATAATCAAGGGGGAAATCATTTATTCTCATAATACTGTCTCAACAGCCTGATATTGATTACATTAATTCTCTGGGTACAAACAGCAGCATAGCTCACTGTGATACAATGAGGAACCCCACCTTACATTATCTTGCAGAAAATGACCCCTGTATTTTACTGTGATAAACTCTTCATTGTGCTGCTGGAAGCAACTCTAAGCACATCAAGTTTTTCAACAAAGTTAGTAGTGACAGAGGTAACAAATGTTGACTTTACCAGAGTAAAGGAGGAGGGGTAGAGAAATTGGATGGGATAGAAATAGACAAACACAAGGTCCTTAAATTGTTGGAGCAACTCAGAGTAGGAAGGTCTCCTGATCCAGACGGGATGCAAGGATGGGAACCCAGCTGACCAAGGGATGCAATGGTGGGAATATTACAGAGTTTGGTGATAATCTTCCCAGCATCTTCAGATACAGGAGTAGTGACATAGAAGAGGTTTAAGATACATTACACCTCTGTTCAAAACAAAAAGTGATTAATTCAGAATCTGCACATTGCAGTAGTTAGTCATACATCTGTGCTGGAGAATTGACAACCACTGTAATCTGAGAAATTTTCACTCAGGAGCAGTGTTATGCAGTTCACTGTCAGGCTCACACATTAAGAACAACAGTTGGCTCACATACAGGACAGAGTCTGCCACCACTGAATTTACTTCAACAAAGAGTTAATGAAAGGACAATTACTCCCCAGAAAAGTGGGAAGATCTTCTATTACTCCTTTTCACATATTGCCATGAGATTAGCTATTGTCTGAGGCATCAGCTAATACCTCATGCAAAACACAGCTCCAGTGTTTCCAGGAGTACATACATTTTCCAGTCAATTGTGATATTAATTTCAGGTTCGAGAGGTTTAGCAGAGTGATGACAAACATCCGAATAGATGACAATCCAACTCTTGTCAGCGAACTGGGAAGCTTCTCTCTTCTCTCGGGTCGACTCAGGGAACAATTTATAACTGAAACAAAAACAGATGTTGCTGGAAAAATCTCAGCAGGTCTGGCAGCATCTGTGAAGAGAAATCAGAGTTAATTTTTCGGGTCCGGTAATCTTTCCTCAAGACCGATTATAGCTAGGAAAATATCGGTTAATGTGCGGAAGATAGAGTGGGGAGGAGGAGACAAGGAGTAAATGATAAGTAGGGATAGAGCTCAAAGAGGGAGAAGAATAATTAGACAGATTAAGGAGTGCATAACGATCTGGTTGGGAGAGTGAATAGCTGTTAACGGAGACTGTTAGTGGCTATCAATAGGTCGTGTGTAAAGACAGATTGTGATAATAAGGCCTAGTTTGTGTGGTAGCGCCCTAGGACATGGGAGAGTTCAGGCCCTAAAATTATTGAATTCAATATTGAGTCCACAGGGCTGCAGGGTCCCCAAGTGGAAAATGGGGTTTTGTTCTTCCAGCTTGTGCTGAGCTTCACTGGAATAGACAGTGAAGCATGAGACAGGGATGTCAGCCAGGAAACAGGGTGGCGTGTTAAAGTAGCAGGCAACTGCTATGGGAAAAATACTCTATCCTATTCAACCTCTCCCTATAGCTCAAACCCCCCAGTCCTGGTAACATCCTTGTAAATATATCCTGCACCCTCTCAAGTTTAATAACATCCTTCCTTTAAAAAGGCAGCCAGAATTGTACACAGTATTCCAAAAGCAACGTCACCAACATCCTATACAATGGCAACTTGACATCCCAACTCCAATACTCAACGTCATGACCACTGAAGGCAAGCATGCCAGATGTCACTCAGCCCACCTCTGACTCCATTTTCAAGGAATTATGCACCTGCACCCCTAGGCCTCTTTGTTCGGCAACAGTCTCCAGGGGCCTTCTGCTAACAGTATAAGCTTTACCAAAATGCAACACCTCACATTTATCTAATCTAAACTCTGTCTACCATTCCTTTGACCATTGGCCCATCCATACAGTGTGGAAACAGGCCATTTGACCCAAAAAGCCTGCACCAGCCCTCCAAAAAGTATCGCCCCCGAACCCTATTACTTTACATTTTCCTTGACTAATGCAACTAACCTACACATCTTGGAACACTATGGGCAATTTAGAATGGCCAGTTCATTTAACCTGCACATCTTTGAGTTGTGGGGGGAGACCCACACAGATATGAGGAGAAAGTGTAAACTCCACACAGACGGTCACCCAAGGCTGGGGTCAAACCTGGGTCCTAGCACTGTGAGACAGCAGTGCTAACCACTGGGCCACCATGATCAAGAGCCCTTTTGTATTCTGTGGTAATACTTCTTTGCTGTCCGCTACACTCGCAATTTTGGTGTCATCCACAAACCTAATAACCATACCTCGTATAATTCACATCCAAAGCATTTATGTAAATGGTGAAGAGCAGTGGACATAGCACACCGCTGGTCACTGGTCTCCAGTCCAAAAAATGACACTCCATCACCATCCTTTTTTTTCTCACCTTCTTGCCAATTTTCTATCCAATTGGCTACATCCTCCCCTTCAAGTATGTTTTTCTCCTTTCTGTACAGACCTTGGTCTTTTTCATTTGGGATTATGTCTTTGTCCCCTAGGTGTCTAAGAGAAGGAGGGTATACAACTCCCTGTACAGGCATAGCCTGGCACTTCATGATAACTGAGAGGGGGTGAGTTGAATAACCTGGTATCCTGATGTGATCCAGTTCTCTGCCTGCTTTTTTGGCCTGGGAAAGAAGAAGAGTGGAGAGCCCCTGGGGATCTGCTAACAAGCAATGTTCAGAAGCCACAAAAAAGTCATTTGGTACTGAATGTTCAATTTCCTTAAAATGGAGGCTGTTTCCTGAGCTGACAGCAAATTGCCAGGATCACTGAGTCAAATACAAAGTGTGAAGACATTCTTCAGTGATACTGACAAGTTGGGAAACCTCTGATGAATGAAACGGAAGAGTCCCTGCCTTGGCCAAATGGTGGACTGCTGCTCTCAGCACTTCATCTCAGGGTTTGGTAGGTCATCTCCAAATTCGTGGAAGTTCCTTGACCTATCTAGTACTTGGCTTGCTGTCAGCAGCTCTCTCCTGATGCCAGCTGCAAGAGGGTATAGGAACAGCTTCACCTTCCATCTCTATTGAGTTTCACGACTGTCAACAGCAGGAGCATCTCCATGGCTACATGTCCCTTCAGAAGGCAGAAGGAATGAACAGTGAGACCCAGTTAGAAGGAGGCATGGCTTCCTGATTAGAGTCCGCTGCGTCCAACTGCTGCCACTCATGCAAACCAACATTTTCTGAAAAATTAATATTGGCATGATACAATTTAGCTTTCAATATATCCTTAGTTGAATGTTTAAGTATATTTGGGATTATATATTAAGCTCCTCTTACCCTTGTAAAAGCAAGCTCATTAATTTTATTTGGGGGTTATTCTGGGTATAGACACTTGGTGATGAAGATATGTTTGTGTAAAAAGTGGCGTGGATCTGTTAAGCTTTGGAAAACCTGTAACTATTTCTTTGGTGAGACTGGAGCGAGTTTGATTCATGTCCTTTCAGGCAGGTTTCTGGTCTGTTCTCACGATTATAGAGTCAACATTTAACAATTTGAGGGTAACAGTGGCTCTCAAATGTAGCCTCCTGCCTGCCCATACCAAGTCTCTGGTCAAAAAGGATGGGGGAGATAAGCATTTCTGCTGGGCCACCCTTGAAAACGGACTTTATTCTTGTGATGCCTGGAAATGGGATGGAAGATTGAGGAATACTTCCTTTCATTTAAATGGTCATACCTGATATATACACAGAAATCCATACACAAGAACTTCAGTGAAATATTTGAAGTCAGTGGTTCCCTATGGACTGGGCCTCAGAGAAGTTTCATATCTCATACAATTCTGGAAGAGGATCTATTATCTTTTTCTTAATTACACTTTTACGTTTTGTCCTTCATACTGTTTTGGATTGTTAAATTTTATTAGGCATTTTATATATAAAGGAGAGACTTTACTATGGGGCATTATCCACTTAGAAAGTTAAGCAGCTAAGAATTGCGACCCTGTTAACGAAATTGGACTGCATTTCAAATCATTCCCCAGAGCAGGACAGAAAGAGCTGAACAAGATAGGAGGAAATAAAAGGAACCCTAACATTACTAAAAAGAGATGCATAAAGCTAAATCTTTTCATCTCATACTCATTTAGAAATGCAACATTAATTCATTCAGCCTAAGAAGAAGGTAGCAATTTGCTGGAGATAGAGCAGGAACTGTTAACTGACAATTTTGGTTAATTAAAAGAAAAACCAGGAAGACAGTCACTGCTTGGTCTGAGTGGTGACATGGGAAACATAGCAGAGATTAGCAGTCTCCTTGACCTTGTCCTCAAAGAAAAGATTGCAGTGTAGAAACAAATTCCTTTTTCCTTTGTGAGGAGGAAGTGCCGGATGTCTTGAAATGCATAAAAGTGGATAAATCCCCAGGACCTGATCAGATGCACCCAATAACTCTGTGGGAAGCTAGAGAAGTGATTGCTGGGCCCCTTGCTGAGGTATTTGTATCATTGATAGTCACAGGTGAGGTGCCGGAAGACTGGAGGTTGGCTAATGTAGGGCCACTATTTAAGAAAGGTGGTAAGGACAAGCAAGGGGACTATAGACCAGTGAGCTTGACGTCAGTGGTGGGCAAGTTGTTGGAGAGAATCCTGAGGAACAGGATGTACATGTATTTGAAAAGGCAAGGACTGATTATGGATAGTCAACATGGCTTTGTGCATGGGAAATCATGTCTCACAAACTTGTTTGAGTTTTTGATGAGGGCAGAGTGGTAGATATGATCGTTATGGATTTCAGTAAGGCATTTGACATAGTTCCCCATGGGAGACTGGTTAGCAAGGTTAGATCTCATGGAATACAGGGAGAACTAGCCATTTGGAGAGAAAACTGACTCAAAGGTAGAAGACAGAGGATGAGGGTGGAGGGTTGTCTTTCAGACTGGAGACCTGTGACCAGTGGAGTGCACTGGGTAGCAAACACCATTGGCTTGTGGGTGGGACAGTTTGCTGTATCAAATTCTGTGTTTAAGAGCCTATCTAGTTATCTAGTGTTTCAGGTTAAACCACTGGAGAATCTTAACAGTAAGAGGCACTTACCTTGCATAACATGATGCAGTTTATGTCATCACAGCAATAGGCACAGTTAACATTACTTAGTTATGCATAATTACAATTACAAGGAGCCAGATTTATCACATCTACCTCATTGGGATCTTGTGCAAGATTAGCTGATTCTCTGGCCAAAATCTGTGACATTATCAGGTTGGCAAGGGTTAATGCAACTTCAACTTTAACTGTTCCAGAACCATTATCTTATACAACATCCGGTGGTAGGTGGCAAGTCAATCTAAAACTAACTATATAATTATGGTTTTGAACACCTGAAATGGAACAAGATGCACGGCACAAAAGGAGCCCTGGAAAAATTGATATCATTGGAAATCAGGGGAAAACTCTCTATGAGTTAATGTTACACTTAACACAATGCAAAATGGTTGTGGGAATTGGGATCAATCATCTCGGCTCTAGAATCTCACTGCAGGAGTTGAACATGGTAATGCCCTCAGCCCAGCCATCTTCAGCTGCTCCATTAATCACCTCCCCAACAAATTCAAGGTCAGAAATGAGGATGTTTGTTGATGATTACACAATGTTTGGCATCACTCATGACTCCTTAGACACTGAAGCAGTCTGTGCCCATGTGCACCAAGACGTAGGCAACAACATGAGGACTGCAGATGCTGGAGATCAGAGTTGAAAAGTGTGGTGCTGGAAAAACACTGCTGGCCAGGCAGCATCCGCTGAGCAGGCGAATCGATGCTTTGAGCATGTGCTCTTCATTCCTGATGAAGAGGTCATGCCCGAAACGTCGACTCTCCTGCTCCTCGAATGCTACCTGGCCAGCTGTGCTTTTCTAGCACCACTCTTTCTGAACCACAACACCCAGACCTGGACTGATAATTGGCAAATGACATTCACATCACAAAAATGTGAGTCAATCACCATCCTCAACAAATGTTGACTTTGCCAGAGACATTTGTATCCCATGAAAAGTTTTGAAATCGAGGTGAATGAATTACACAGGAATGCCCATGACAGTTTTAGGTCCCGGCACATCTATCTGGCTGTGGGCCTCATCATTTTTGCCAAGGATTTTGTGAGACCCTGCTGTATGAAAACTGGCAGCCATGTTACAACAGTAACTATGTTCACACAATACTTAGTCAGCTGGGCTTTGAGATATTCTGAGTTTGTGAAAGGCATCATGTAAATTAGTCTTCATTTCTTAGTAGCTGGACTATACAATCAATGAAAAAAAACTACCGTGTATATTCCTGGCCAAATCATTGGGAGCATTTCTTTTCCCTTATTGATTGATTTGTTAATTTTTTCTACTGCTGCAATGTGCTTGACATTTAATATCCTTGTTTAGCTGAGCAATAAGAGAAGCAGGCCTCACATTCTTATAGAGAGTGTAAAGAGCAGGCTTAGCATGGATGTGAAATTACAGATCTGAGAGATCATTTCAGATACTGTGACAATTTTTACTGGAACAGTGTATCGCTAATAGAAACCTAACAAAGGATTTTTCAACAATACTTTGTTAATCTCAGTACTGAAAGACAACTTGTAATTTTCTGCAAGGTAATATTGAAAGTTAGGTAAAAAGGACTTTAAATAAGTTAGGTCGCAGCAGGTTAAAGCTGCAAGGAAGGTTTACCTCAGTATATATAACAGTCAGGGTAATGTTGTTTAAGATCAGAGTCACCTGTAATTGAGCTCCTGGCCCTTTGGGAATTTTTCGTTGCTGACAAAGGGTCCTTCCATAAATCCTTCAGATTATCTGCATGATGGGGTTAAAGGCAAAATTTTATTTTGCCATAAACTTGTTCAGCCTCACTTGCAGAACCCACAATGAAAAACACAGTGGCATAATTTTTACTTTTGGTGACATCAGCTCAGCTGTCAGGTATATATTTCCATTAATTTTCCTTTCCGTTGACCTCAATGTAATGTATTATGGGCTGTCTATCCAATAATGGGTATTTTACTTTATCACCAAAGGTTAGAATCAGTGAGTGCACAATCAGGCAGCCTTGCAGAAGGTCAGGAGTTTCATTCCCTCACCCAGCAGGCCACTACCTCACCCACTTAAACCTGAACAATGAAACTGAGCTAATTACCGACCCGTTTGTGTGACTGGGAGAAGCTGCACGATGTTTTAGAACAGTTGGTGAGAGGGGCACAGAGCAGATTTAAAAGGATACATTTAGGGTTGCAACTCTCTCAGAAATGCCTCAGAGTCACAAGAAAATAAAAATTAATCATTTGCATCCTGCTACGAGTCACACAGGAGAAAAACACATAGCAGTTTTGTGGTTATTTTCATTTTTTATTATTTAGTTAATATTTTCCTGAAAGCATTGTGGATGAAGGTGGAAAAGGCTATTTGGCAGCCAGTTAGCAACCAGTATATGGGCACAAAAGCAGTAAGGGCCTAGGAAGAGAGTGTAGTATCAGAATAGATGGGTTGGATGGCCACAGCATGAGGACAGGAGATAGCTTCAAATTGGAAGCCATCGGTTGAAATTTGGTCATTCTGCATCTGTTCGATCTTTTGTTCCACTGTAACCCGAACACCAACTTCTCTGAAAGAATGAAGAGGAAAATCTTCCCTTATTCCCATTCGATGGGAAGCCCAACAAAGACTGTTACCACAATAATGAGGAAGATGATCAATATGAATCTCTTCGCACAGAGAGTTATTGGACTTGTGTCTCACTAGGAAAGTTGTAAAGAGAAACAAAAATAAAACCTTTCATTTATATAGCCCTTTTGTCAACCTCAGGACATCCCAAGACAATTTACTTTGAAGGAAACCACACAGGAATGGGATCCTTAACATGATCCTTAACAATCAATGAAATTGTTTAATATTTTCTCTGAATTAACTTTGTTTTTGTCATTGGAATATTGTGTCTGAACAATTAGATTCATGTTTAGGTCTGTTACTATACAGTGTTTAACTACAAGCATTAAGCAAACTCAAGCTTTGAATTTTTGCTAGCTGTGTATGAAGCAGCTTATAGATGCAGTATTATGGTAGCTTCTTGGTCTTTCTCTCTATTAGTCTGATACCCCCTTGCTGCAAACCATGCCTCCATCAGAATGACAGGCAGCATTCCCTTTTAACTTTGTGTATTTACCAGCTCCAATGTCTTTTGCTGCTGCCCATGATGCCCAGTGACTACCCAGTGACCCTTGCACTGACCTTCAAAGAAAATGCCTTGAGCAACATCTGGTTCTGCAGCTGGGTCTTCTGCATGAAAGGGCATGCTAAAGCAGGCGGAGAAATGACCTTTGACAATAGCTGGTGTGACTGTACCTTCTTTCTAGAGCGTCACAGAAAGGACAGAGCTCACTCTATTCCAAGCATGTGTTTCCTTTATGATCATCAGCCCACCCCTCCCCACAACCCCCAGCCCTGCAAATAGAAAGCCAGCATATGACAGCTGCAATCACAATACTCATTCCAGCAGCGCTTAAACTAATGGATACAATTTACATATGGTTTAGCAATTGTTCTGGAGGTGGGCTGCTTTCCAAAGATGGAGCTGGGAGAATGTCTGCTGTCACATCACAAGAAGAAATGTATTGCAGTAGGTATTGCAAAGAATTGGATTGCAATTAGTATATGCTGACAGCATGAAAGCAGTAGGATATATCCCTGCTTCAATGAAGGAAGGCGGTTTGTATCACATAGCACCAGAAGCAGGCTCTACACAATGGTCACCAATAAACCTTTGTTGCAGGGAGATGGGTTGTGACAGCAAATGTTTTACATCCTTTCTGGCAAATTAACCACAACCAACACAATGTTAATATTTTCACTCCTGATTCTTACACTGCAACTTTGTTATGTTATTACATGCAAATCTCTTAAGCGGGGACCCTGATTTACAAATGTCCGACTTACGAATGCTTGTACTTACAAATGCGATCTCATTAAAGACCGACATAGAAACATTTCCTGGACTTATGGTCAGCCCCCTTATATTACCTTTCACTGTGTTCCAACTCCAGAATGGAACCCAGGGCCTGTCTGTAATTGCCACGTTTACAGCCAGGTTATTTTACTTGGAATGAATATTACTTCATTCATTCCTCTTTGCAGTCCCACTCCTGTTTCCTGTCATCACATCCTCCTTTCTATAAGGCAACATAAAATGCTTGGGCCTTAGAATTCATCATGGTGGTGACACGGTGGCTCAGCGCCAGGGACCTGGGTTCAATTCCCACCTCGGGCAACTGTCTGCATGGAATTTGCGCATTCTCCCCGTGTCTGCGTGGGTTTCCTCCAGGTACTCCATTTTCCTCCCACAGTCCAAAAAATGTGCAGCTTAGGTGAATTGGCCATACTAAATTGCCCGTAGTGTTAGGTGCATTAGCCACATTGAATGTAGGGGAATGGGTCTGGATGGGTAGCTCTTCGGAAGGTCGGTGTGGACTTGTTGGGCTGAAGGGTCTGTTTCCACACTGTAGGGAATCTAATCATCTAATCTAATCACCATCAGTACAACCCTTTGATCAGCTAAAAATTCACACTGAGTTCAATTGACTCCCCAGGTACCACGAAGCTGTTGTGGTTGTAATGAGGTCATCCAAGTGGACCTCATAGAATAAGAGTTCCCTGATTGAGGCTGTTGACCTGATCAAATCAGGGAGCCCTGGCTGATTGTTCTGTTCACTCTGAGAGCTGGCTCTGAGGAGGCTGGATCAGAGTCAAGTACTCTCCATGTGTAAATAAAGGGTGATACGGTGATGAGATACCGGCCGCTGTGGACTTATTTCAGCACCCATTTCCACTTTCAAATAAAAGGCATGACGCTCATCGAGAGCAGGAACTCTGGTCAAGTTTTGCCCTTCTTGGAGCAGCTCAGGTAATGTTGAAGCTACAATAAACTAATTTAGTGCAGATGAGGGGTCAACTGAGGATCTTCTGGTCAAGAGTGTTTCAGTAGCACTTAAGGTAATGCCTTTACCCACTAAATCATCAGAGTTACACAGATTTTAACAGCACGGAAACAGAACACTGAGAGCCTGATAAGTCTGTGCTGTTGTTTATGTTACCCGCAAGCCAACTCACAACTTGCTTCACCTCACCATATCCTTCTATTTATTCATCTCAAACCTGTATCAATTCTCTTTAAATGTATCTCTGTTGTTTGCCGCAGCCACTCAAAGTGAGAACAAATACCACATTCTCACCAGCCGCTCAGTATGCTTCAATTTTGCAGAAGGGTTTACCATGTAACATGAACATCTTTTCCTTTCAGGTGCTGACCAATCTGCTGTGCATTCCAACAACTGCTATTTTTAATCTCATCATGTAGCGCACAGGATGACAACCAATTAACTGCAGGCAGCATTAATAGGCAATTAAGGCTCAACATTATCTGAGGATCAAATTAAAATGCAGAACCCCCTGTGGATAAGGACTACCGACTCAAGCAGACTTGTGACGGCAAGTACTTTTACAGATGCCCCAGCTCCTGATGAATTCCCTTCTCTGACTGTGGTTCTAAAGCTTCAGCTTAAAGGAAGACATGCATTTATATAGCATCCTGCACAAAATCAGATGATCCTAAAACAACTAAATCAATTGATTTACTTTTAAGTGTTGTCAGTGTTATGATGCAGGAAAAACAGAAACCAGGTTTTACGAGCAAGTTCCCACAGATAGCAATGTGACTTTGGTCAAGTTATCTGTTTATTTAAAGTTGTCGATTGAGAGGGAAATATTGGCCTGGACACTGAGAGGTCTGCCATGACGTTCTTTGAGATGTTTTATCCAAACGACAGCTTCCCTGACAGTGCAGCACTTCCTCAGTAAGTGTACTGGACTGTTGGTCAGGCCTCTGGAGTATAATGTGGATCCATCAGACCATAAGATATAGGAGCAAAAGTCCACCATTGAACCCATTGAGCTTGCTTCACTCTTGACTGAGATAATGGCTGATCTAATAATCTTCAACTCCATTTTTCTGCTTTATCCCCATAACCTTTGATTCCCTGACTGATTAAAAATCTGTCTATTTAAGTCTTGAATATACTAAATGACTTAACGTCAACAACGCTCTGTGGTTATGAATTTCACAGATTCACAACCTTTTGAGAGAAAGAATTTCTCCTCACGTCAGTCTTAAATATGCAACCTCTTATTCTGAGATTGTGGCCTTTGGTTATGAATTATCCCACAAGGGTAAATAACCTTCCTATACTTTCCCTGTCAAGTGTCCTAAAACTCCTGTATGTTTCAGTGAGGTTGGGTGCTATTGTGGAATCACAGCTGACATCTGGCGTTATCAGTGAATGTTTGTTGTGAACATTCACTGTAAATTTGACAGGGGAAAATGATTTTAAAGCTCAAGTTAAACTTGTGATTGTACTCAGGCTAACGTTGCTCCTGATAATAGCAGACGAGGCTTCCAATGCATATCCGGTGACAGCTGAAAAGGAAACTACAACATCAGACGTCAGTAAAGGTCTGAACAGAGTTGGCTGTCATATCTCTGTTGGAAATGATGGGCTCCAAAATCTGCACGAAATCCTGTGTCAAGTTGCGCCTGGACTCCTCATTGCTCCTTGACATTGACTGCAGTCATCGAGTTATAGAGATGTACAGCAAGCAGACAGACCCTTTGGTCCAACTAATCCATGCTGACCAGATATCCTAAATTAATCTGTCTCACTTGCCAGTATTTGGCCCACATCTCTCTAAACCATTCCTATTCATGTATCCATCCAGATGCCTTTTAAATATTGTAATTGTACCAGCTTCCACCACTTCTTCTGGCAGCTCATTCCATACACGCACCACCCTCAGTGTGAAAAAAGTTACCCCTTAAGTCCATTCTAAATCTTTCCTCTTTCACCCTGAACCTATGCTCCCACCCCAGGCAAGAGACCTTGTCTATTTACCCTATGATTTTATAAATCTCTGTAAGGTCACCCCTCAGCCTCTGACGCTCCAGGGAAAACAAACCCAGCCTATTTAGCTTCTCCCTAAAGCTCAAACCCTCCAACCCTGGCAACATCCTTGTTGATCTTTTCTGAACCATTTCAAGTTTCACAACATCCTTCGGTCCTGTCAGTACATGAGGTATGTAACTGTGTATAGTCATCAGCCTTTGTAGTCCTACACTTACAAGGACCTCATCTCTGTAATAGAGCTCATGAGTAACTCAAGCACTCTCCCCCTCCTCTCCCTGCTCTTTGCTCCGTGTCAACATTAGCCTGTGTCCTGGCCACTTGTGTCTAATGTTTCTCCACACACGGAGCTGTTTTGAAGGTAACTTTTGACATATTCACAATGGGAGGTGACTGTAGATGAGGTCAAGTGAGGTGTTTGTTGTGAAGAAACTCACCAAATGAATGCAACAATTAAAGTGTTAAACTTGAAACAGAATTAGGCAGTACTGGAAAGAAAACAAATTCAGAATCTGAAAAATGACCAAAAGCAAGCTTGTAAACAAGCAGCCTGGGAGCTGGAGATGATTTCGCTGTGATCAAAACCATGAAAATTGTTTTCTGTGAACCAGAATCCTCCAAAATTATGTTGATCCATCAAAAATTCTGCCTTTAATCAAGAATATGAATGAAAACAATAGGAGCTCTTTCTCGTACCAACAGAGAACAGTAGAATTTTCTAGAAAGATAGCGTGTAGCTGAAGCCCCTTGCAGCTTGACCATTTTTTTTTACACAAAACAACAGTCAAGGTCTGAATTGCTGTATGTAAAGCAGAACCACCCACTACCAGCTAATGCTTGGTGCCCAGTCCTATCACCAACACTCTCAAACAAAAACTAACAGACTTAAAAGACCCAGTACAACCCATGGAGAAAACCAACGTCATCTACAAAATTCCATGCAAGGACTGCCACAAACACTACGTAGGACAAACAGGAAGAAAGTTAGTCACCAGGATACATGAACACCAGTTAGCCACAAAAAGACACGACCTTCTTTCCCTCATAGCCCTACACACGGATGAAAAAATACACCATTTCGACTGGGACAACACATCTATCCTGGGACAGGCTAAGTAAAGACATGCCAGAGGCCTGGCACTCCAACCGCAATGCCATAAACAAACGTATAGATCTAGATGCCATCTATCAACCCCTCAGAAAATGAACAGGAAATGACATCACCACAAACCCCAGGAACCCCAACCAGGGGAAAGATATAAATAGAAAGCAGGAGACAACAGCTTCGCTTCACTTGGGGGTCGCCACTGATGACGTTACTTAGCCAGGTAATGAGGCGTCTGGATATCAAACCTACAGCTCAGCGAGCAAACCTACACCCTAAATTCCTTTGTCTAAAGGGTGTGATGATCTCTACAGTGAAAACGTATCTCTGGCCAGATCTATGTAAGAAAGGGAAGTGGGTAGTGACCATAACATCATGGTAGAAGATGATCCATCAGTGAGCCTTAATTCCTTGACAAGAAAAAGTAAATCGCATAATAGCTCTGGGACAAGTTACTACTGGCTGAAATGTTTGGGGTTGTTGGCTAAGTGTGATTTACTTTGGGGTTTTTAGAGTGATTCCTGAGGGGAAGCTCACCTGGTCTTCTTGCTGTCTTAACAAAAGCTCATCATCAACTACCTCTTTGGTATTCCTCACACTCAAGTCTAGCTTCATCTTATCATACACTGTTCCACTCACTGGATATCCACTGAAAGACTAGCTTCCCTTGTGGTGGCACCATCTTTAAAAGGTCATGTCCATGTGGACAAGCACTGTCAGGCCAGTGTTGCCTGTATGGTTCCTGACATTTGCCTAGATAAGGCAGAAGGAGGAATCTGGCATTCTACTTTGGGGACTGGGACCTTCGTGATAGATGAGGTGATACAGGGGCAGGACATCATCTTCCCCCAGGTCCAGAAGTGGAAAACATGACGACAGACCATCCTAGCTGTGTCTGAGGTTGTCACCTTATTCAGCGTAGACTCAGCCATCTAGATGAATGCCTACCATTGTAGGTTGCACTCTGCAACCTTCTCCTCAATATTTCATGCTTGCTTTATCTCTGCTACTGTATCCACCTTTCACCATGGCTCAAGCTTTATCACTCTCAGTATTGCCTGCACCACCTTCTCTCACTTATTCTCACCACTTGAACCCTCAACACCACTAATGCTCTGCCCTGTGTGCTGCGCACTCACTCCACACCTGGACCAAATATAACAGTTGGATTACTGAGGTTCATCTCCCTTAATATCTGGCCCACCAGCAAGAAATCAGGCCCTAACAGGGCAGAAAGAGTCAAGATGTGGTGGTGGGCTGCCTGACATTCAGCCCACCATCTTGACTCTCATCACCCATGTGACTGATTGACTCTATCCAAGCCCCTGGACTGCTCTCAGTGGGTGACCTTGACCCACTGTGCCAGTGAAGGCTATCCCCTTGACTTGTCTGATGGCTGCTGATAACTATGACACATTGCTTGACTCTGCCACTGCACTACATGGCAAGGCAACACAGAAGTAACATAGCCTGGTATCTCTGGCTGGGAGGATAAGGGGCAAAGAAACAATGCAAGGCAGGGATGTTACAAACATCCAGGTAGGCTCAAATTGAGCAAATGCTATAGCAGCAAGTGAAAAGCTCATCAATGCAGCCCAGTCCCATCCATAACTGGGGTGTGTGTCCTTACTGCAGCATTACAAAGATAGCTGCCATTGCACATTGTCCACCCATCACTATTTTTCCCTATTTTTCTCAATTTTGATTTGGAATTGTGAGCTGAAGTTGTGGGTGACTTTTGGACTAGTCCAAATCTCCCCTTCCCCCACCTCATCCCAGATCCAATCTTCCAACTCTGCACCGCTCTCTTGACCTGTCCTACCAGTCCATCTTCTCACCTATCTGCTTCACCCTCCCTGCTGACCTATCACTATCACTCCTCACCTGCATCTATCTATCGCCTTCCCAGCTACCTATCCCCCAGCCCCTGTCCTACTCTTCGATTTATCTCTTGGTCCCTTTTTCCCCACTTTCCTGATGAAGGACCTATGCCCGAAACGTTGATTTTCCTGCTCCTCGGATACTGCCTGAGCTGCTGTGCTTTTCCAGCACCACACTTTTCTGATCACCAGCATCTGCAGTCCTCACTTTCTCCTAACCAGTAGATGCAGTTTATTTCATCTTACAAATGGCATTCAATAAAGTGCCACATGTTAAAACTCATGGTTTTGGGTGATTATATTGGGGTGGATAGAGGATTAACAAACTAAATGAGACAAGGTTCAAGGTAAATGAATCAGATTTAACTGGACAAATGGTAAGTAATTGAGTATGGGGAGAATAAATAGCAATGTTATGGTCGTAAGGGATCACTGCAGTTGGGAGAGTGAATCCAGAAGTGTGTGTTGCCTGCTTGGGGCCAGGATTCAGGTTGGAGAGGAACTTGCATTGGAGGTGGTGAATCCAGCTGTCATTGTCCACATGGGCTCCAATGATATGATAAAGGACTCTGATAGAGGCTTGATTTGGGGATTGAGCAGATGGGATTAAATTGAAAAGCAGAACTTCAAACATAATTATCGGTGGATAAAATCTGGATTATTATCTGAGTCACGAGCAAAGAGACATAGGGTAAATGAGATTAGAGGGATCAGTGTGCGGTTTAAAGACTGGTATGGAAGGAATGGGTTTCAATTCATGGGGCACTGGCAGGGAAGGTGAGAAACAGATGCCATGGCTTCCCTTAAATGACCCCAGAACCATGTTCTGGTCAATCAAATAATTAGGGGAGGAGAGAGAACTTTAAACTAAAAACCAGGGTGGGATCATGTGAGGGGAGTTGTGGCAAATCAAAGAAAAACAAAGAAGAATTGGAGCAAGATAGAAATTTGGGTAATGATGCCAAACTGTTACAGGAAGGGACATAGCAAAGAAACTTAAGAACGCAAAACAGATGAAGCCAGAGATTGTGGAAATAGTTAATGATAGAGTCAAAGATCTGTACTTGGATGTATGCGGTATTCATAGCAATAAGCAATTAATTGTTAGCACTGGCAAAAAAAGTGGAAGTACCAATAAATAACTAATACAGAGACAGGGTTGCAAGGAAAGCTTGAACAAAGATACCAGACATAAAGTTGCTTCTTTTGCTAATGATACAAAGTTGGCAAAGAAATTAAGTTATGGGGAAGAGGACATTAGGAGCTTACAAATGATATAGATAGAGAATGTGTATGGGGAAAGATCTGGCAAATGAAATATAATATGTGAAATTGAACATTTTCACAGGAAAGATAAAAATAGTTACCTAAATGACAAAAAAGTGGAGAGCTCTGAAATGCAGAGTGATCTGGGTATCGCAGTGCACAAATTGCAAAAGATCAGTTTGTAGGTAAAGCTAACAGAATGTAGTCATTGATTTGATGGGAAATTAAGTACAATAATCAAATGGTTATGTTTCAGTTATGCAGGAGGTCACATCAGGAATATGATATACGTTGTTGGTCTCCTTATTTAAGGAACAATGTAAACAATGTCAATACATTGTGAACAACTTAGAAAATGTTTGGTGGACTAAAAGCTGGAATGGTTGGGTTGTATTATGAGGAAAGGTTGCACAGGCTTGTATCCACCGAAGTTTAGAACAGTAAGGCACAACTTGCTGGAAACATATAGGAGGATCCTGAGGAGGCTTGACAAGATGAATGTGAAAAGGATGTTTCCTTTGGTGGAAAAATCTAGAATTACTAGGGGTCTCATTTAGAACTAAGGGGTCTCCTCATTAAGACAAATATAAGGCAATACTCTTTTGCTCAAAGGGTTGAGTCCTTGTAACTCTTCTTCAAAAGACAGTGAAAGCAGAGACTCTGAATATTTTTAAGGCAAAGATGGATAAACTATTGCCAAGTGATGGGGTTAAAATTGATTGGAGGATGTAGGGAATATGAAGTTGAAGTTACAATCAGGTCAGTCATGATCTTATTTAATGAGTCCTGAACATTGAAAGCTATTCATTTTGAAAAGATAATGACACAAGGAAAAGGTGGTGGTGATGTTTGTTAGTTAAGGATATCATTGAGAAATGACTTCAGATCAAAAAATTACAACATAGAATTAGCTTGGGTAGAGAAAAGAAATAAGAAATGCAAAAGGTCACTTGTAGGAGACCTCAAAGAATAATTGCACTGTAGGAAAGAATTTGTGGGAAGGACTTAATGCAGGGACGGTACCATAATAATCATGGGTGACTATAATCTGCATATAGATTGGATGAATCAGATTGGCAAAAATAGCTGAGAAAATGAGTTGATAAAATGTAGTTAGAACAATTTCATAGAACAGTACATTCTAGAGCTCATTGGGGAACAGGTTTTTCTAGACCAGGTAGTGAGTAATTAAACAATAAGCCTGTGATAAAGGACTCTTTAGGTACCAATGATCACAACATGACAGAATTACACATTCACTTTGGAAGATACAAGACGAGTAATTTAAACTTCAATTAAGGCGATTATGAGGGTATAAAGGGAGAGCTGGCTAAGGTGAACTGGGAAACCAGATTAAAATGTAGGACATTAGAAATACAATGGCAAACTTTAAAGAAAATATTTAATAGTTCTCAGCAAAGATTTATCTCAGCGAGAAAGAAAAGTTCTTTGAGAAGGATGCATCATCCTTGGCAAAATGCGATATTATAAATAAAACTGCAAGTAACAAGTCAGAAGATTGTTCAAATTTTAATAAGCAGTAAATAATGACTTTAAAAAACAGAGAAAACTAAATATAAAAACAGATAATAAGAGTTTCTATAAGGTATGTAAATAGGAAAGGACTAACTAAAGCTAGAGTGGTTTTTCTTGAAACTGTCTCATTCATAGATAGAGTCAGGGACATTTTAAAGCACAGAAGGAGGCCATTCAGCAGGTCAACAAAGACCTGAATACACTCATGCCATTCTCTAACTCCTGGCATATATCCCTGGACTTATAGCAATGCAGGTGAATATCTAACTAATACTTAAAGTTCAAGAGTTTCTGGCTCAATCACTCTTTCAGGCAATGAGTTCCAAGCTCCAAGTGAAGAAAAAATTCTGCTTAATTCTCCCCTTAGCCTTCCACCTCTTGCCTTACATCTATGCCCTCTAGGAGAAAGTGAGGACTGCAGATGCTGGAGATCAGAGCCGAAAATGTGTTGCTGGAAAAGCGCAGCAGGTTAGGCAGCATCCAAGGAGCAGGAGAGTCGATGTTTCGGGCATGAGCCCTTCTTCAGGAATGAGGGCTCATGCCCTAAACGTCGACTCTCCTACTCCTTGGATGCTGCCTGACCTGCTGCTCTTTTCCAGCAACACACTTTCATCTATGCCCTCTGACTATTTACCTCTCCACTAATGGAAAAACAGTACCTTCCTACCTATGACTCTCACAATCTTTTGTGCCCCAATAGGTCTTCTGTCAACTTTTGCTGCTCAAAGGAAAACAACCCCAGCCTACCCAAGCTTTCCTCACAGCCCAGATTCTCCACTTCAGGCAGCATTCTGGTGATTCCCCTCTACACCCTTTCTTGTGTAATCAAAACCTTCCCGTAATGTGTTGACCAGACCTACACATAGTACTTCAGTTGTGGCATAATTAGCATTTTATGCAGTTCTGGCATATCCCCCTTACTCTTGTATCCTTTGTTTGGGTTAACAAAAGGCAAGTATCCCATATGCCTGCTTAACCTCCTTATTTCGCTACCCTGACACCTGTATGGATTTGTGGGTGTGCACATCAACATCCCGCTGATCTTCAGTAATTTCCATTTGTCTGGTTAGCCCTCCACAAGCATTACTTCATAATTTTCTAGGTTGAAAGTTGGAGCCTGAGGAATTAGTAACAGAAACAAGGAAGTAGCTGAAATGTTGAACAGACATTTTGTGTTCACTGTGGAAGACTTAGGAGGTTTCCTCATGATAGTTGAAAATCAAGAGTTGAATGAGAGGGAGGAACTGAAACAATCACCATCACCAGGAAAAAGGTGCAAAGAAAAATATTGATTGCTGACAATTCCTGAGAAGCAATCCTAGACTGAAGACTGCGTTATCGGTTTTTAAAAGAAATGGTTGCAGAGATAGTTGGTGCATTGGTTATAATCTTCCAAAATTCAAGAAGGGCCCTAGTGGATTGGAAAATAGCTGCTTAAATACTTTTATTCAAGAAAGGAGAGAGACAGAAAGTGGAAGGTCAGCCAATTAGCTAACTGCTGTCATAGGGAAATTGAAAAGATCACAAATTACTGAGCTTACAGCAGGATACTTAGAAAATTGTAATGGGTCCGGGCAGGGTCAACAGGGTCAACTGAATCAGACAGTTTTTGAGAAACGGAAGTTGTATTTAACTAATTTATCACAGTTCTTTGAAGAAGTACCAAGCAGGATGAATAGAGACAAGTCTGGATGTGGATATACTTAGAAAGTTCCCAAAAGCATTTGATAAAGGTGCCATATCAAAGGTTGTTGCATACGATAACAAGCACTTGATGTCAGAGCTAACATTAATGTGGAGAAAGGATTAGTATGCTGGCAGAAAGCAGAGAATAGGAATAAATGCATCTTTTCCAGACTGGCAAACTGTAAATAATGGAGATCCGCAGTGATCAATTCTGGTGCCTCAATCATTTACAATCATATCAATGGGCAACATTTTCCCTCCCTGGAGTGACATTGGTGATAAAATTGGGGCAATACAGTGAGAATGGAAATATTAGAAGATCAATGTTTAGAAAACTTTCTCAGTTTTCACTTTGATGTTTAAATGGTGACTGAAGAACTCTGTTATTGAGTACTGACTACCTTATTTCCATATATTGTAACTCATTAAGCCCCTCAACTTATTCCATTTTGAGTGTTATCCTCCAATATATAAAGAAACAACACAATCACAGATGGTGACAAGTAATATGAAGCTGTCTCCCAGACGTTCACTGGATAAAGAAGTAGTTGTTTGATATCACAGAACTTGAGCATTATAAAACACACGTGTTGTTGAAAGTTATTACCACTCACTGGGCCAATTCACAAAAATACCAATTTAAGGGGAAAAACTAATGTTTACATTGTATTGAGAGGAGATTACTGACATAAAAGCAACTACAAGACAAAAACTTTTGATGAAATGTGTCTTATTTCATTGGTACTCAAAAATGAAGATGTTTTAGAACAGAAAATTGCTTACATGTTCCTTCAATTTGTGTAAAATGTGACAACATTAATAGTCTTTTTATTGTTAAGGTAGTTTGGATTTTACCTGTGGAAGAGACAGATTTCTTTTTGGGAAACAACTTGGCTAAAATGAGGGACAGGTATCTGCAGTAGTTTTGGGAATGCCTGTTGAGGGTGTTGAAATATTTTGTGGAGAAATTTGAGGGGCTTTGAAAAACAAATTACTTTGTAGAAGCATGATGTTAAAGTTGATATTCTGACTAGTACCTTGAAAGATTTAGGAACACAGCCTATACATTAAAAGTATTAGAGTATCAGGCTCAGTCGAAAAGGTGAATGGCCCTTGGAAAAGTTTAAAATGGTCTCATTTAAAAATGCAGATGGAGCATGTGTAAGATACGTCAAGGCTAATGGGAGCAGTATTCATAATGAAAAGACAAAGAAAAGGCATACTTTGATGAAAATGGGAAAATTGAGTTGTGTGTTTAACACTATAGAGTTTTAAAAGAAAATACATGCTCTTGAACATAAATTAGAACTAGAATGAGAAAATGGAACTGCATAAAGCTTGAAGTCAGTGGCATATGGAAAAACTGGAGGAGATTATGAGAATTTGTGAACTGAATAAATGGATTAGCAAACTCTGTTAGCTGAACATCAAAATAACCTCAAAGCAGTTTTAAAACAGCTGAAGAGGAGTTTATTTGGCACAAAAGTGAATCTGTGTTGAAATAGAATGGGGTGAATTCAATTGTCCTTTACAACAATTTGGATGTTTGATTTGTTCACACTTTCTCCAAAGACTTGGACATTAAAGTAAAGTGCAGACGGGAAAGAAAATTGGAGATCAGAAGTTGTAAACCAGAACAGAATAGTTCACAAACAGTTTTAAATGTTGAAAGCTCTGAAATTAGCACCACAAATGCTTTGGTGTTCATCTTTCAAATAAAGCCGATTAAATTGTTGAACTCAGAGAGTAGACCATGGTATGACAAAGAAATTGTTCCTAAGTTCCAATACTTAATAGCTAGTGCCCAAATACCAGATGGATTTCAGCAAATAGCAGTGTTCATGTTAACCAAACCGCATACGTAGTAAAACCCATGGATTCACTGTGCCCATCAGGTTATAGGTTGTGCACAAACATATACAGATGTAAAAAAGAAATACAAGAACACAAAGTTAATGGCCAACTTTTTAACCAAGAACACGGACAAATCAGAAAAAATACAGAGAATACGTAGCCCATGCTGGTCTCTCGGCCAGGAGTGGGTGTCCTTTGGCAGCCCATAATGGTATTTTGGTAGCCCATGGCAGTCTCTTGGCTTGGCGTCCAAGGCAGCCAGCAATAAGAAGTGATTGGAGGCTGTGAGTGGGTTCCGCCTGGGCATGTTCTGGAAGCAGCAGTAGGAGATTGGAGGCAGCAGCTTCAGCAGCAGTGGCGATGGCGTTGTGGCCTGACATGAGCAGAGCAAGCAGGGAGGGAGGTCTCCCAGAGAGTGAGCTAAGTGGAAGAGATGGGGCGCCAGCATGGCTAAGCACTTAAGAAAGAAATTTTAATGTTATTCCTTTATTTTTCTGGTTTATATTAAGAAGGACTTCAATATTAATTATTTCCTTATTTCTTTATTTTTCTACTTAATTTGTGAAAGTCTGATATGTTTAACTTTCCAAATTTGTTTTGCTCTTTTACTACATGTGCATAAGATGATGCCATGTGTAGTGACATTATACACTTTTCACTGTACTCCTGTACCTGAGATTACATAACAATAAAATCTAAATCTAAAATATAAAATGAGATCTCTTGAGAAGATTGAAAGAAAGTGAAGCAACTGGTGGTAAAGCAGATGTTTTATTCATTCATGGGACATAGGTGTTGCTGGCTGGGCCAGCATTTATTGCTCACCCCTCATGATCCTTGAAAAGGTGGTGAGGAGCTGCCTTCTGGAACTGCTGTAGT
Organism: Hemiscyllium ocellatum; assembly: GCF_020745735.1. Taxonomy (NCBI): domain Eukaryota; kingdom Metazoa; phylum Chordata; class Chondrichthyes; order Orectolobiformes; family Hemiscylliidae; genus Hemiscyllium; species Hemiscyllium ocellatum. The sequence goes on along the minus strand of NC_083403.1, from coordinate 126,472,526 downwards.
CCTTGGGGGAGGGAGGGGTGGTGGTAAGAGCACCCACATTGCTGCTAGTGAGGAAGAGCCAGATTTGGACCCAGTGAGAATGAAAGAACATTGATATATATTTCCAACTCAGAGTGGAGAGTGACTTGGAAAGCCTCAGCCAGTGAAGCCCATAGCCCCTGAAAGAGTAAAAGGTAATTGGTGGTTCCCATGCACTTCTTCTAGGTAGTAGAGGCTAAATGTTTAGGAGGTCCTATTGAAAGAGCCTTGGGGTGTTGCCTTGTCAATGGTACATATTGCTGCAACTATGATTTGCTGGTGAAACCAGTGAATGTTGAAGGTGCTTTATGGGCTGTTACTCAAGTGAGTTGCTTTGTTTTGGATGAATTCAAACTTGTTGAGCATTGTTGGAGCTGTACTGATTCAGGAAAATAGAGAGGAGTAGAGAGTGAGGGGTCTGAAGAGCAGTCATACTGGACTCAAAGCACCGTTTCTCTCTCCAGTGATGCTGCCAGACCTGAAGAGTTTCTCCACCATTCTCTGTGTTTGTTTATGGTATCCAGCATCCACAGTACTGCATTTTGCTTTTGTTGAAATACATTGTATCAGCGATTTACCAGGCCCTAATCTTATTGTTACATCAATGTAAGGCTGCCCCCTAAACTCTATGGCGTAACGCTGGACGCTTTTCTTTTTTCTCCCTTTACCTCTGCACACACTGTGCTAGTTATGCCCAGTGAGGAGCACATAGAGTCACGGAGTCATCAAGATGTTCAGCATGGAAACAGACCCTTAGGTCCAACTCATCCATGCCAACCAGACAGTCCCACTTGCCAGCACTTGGCCCATATCCCTCCAAACCCTTCCTATTCATATACCCACGTTGCAATTGTACCAGCCTCCACCACTTCCTCTGGCAGCTCATTCAATAAATGTATCACCGTCTGCATGAAAGTGTTGCCCTTTAGGTCTCTTTTATATCTTTCCCCTCTCACCCTAAACCTATGCCCTCTACTTCTAGACTTCCTCACCCCAGGGAAAAGACTTTGTCTATTTCTCCTATTCATGTCCCTCATGATTTTAGAAACCTCTATAAGGTCACCCCTCAGCCTCTGATGCTCCTGGGAAAACAGCCCCAGCCTGTTCAAGCTCAAACCCTCCAACCATGGCAAAATTGCAAGTATGTTCCAAACCCCGTTACATAACTGTAACTCTTTGGAATTCTTTTCTACAGAGGACAGCCAAGACTGGTCATTAAGTATCTTCAAAGCCAATTTAGAAATATTTTTGATCTATAAGGAAATCAAGCATGATGGGAGCAGGTATAAGGGAGGTAGATAGGAATGAGAGAGGCATTCAATTAGCTATGATCTTAAAGAATGGTGAAGTAGTCTTCATGTACAATTATTATATTCTTGCGTTTTTTTTACTTGGTTACTTTCTGCTTTTGTTCTTCATCCATCACAATACATTAAACTTGCTTCCTAATTCCAGTTTTTTTCTTCCCAAGTGCATTGTACCAATAAAAATCCTCAGGTACATGGCTACATGAGAGTGCCCCATCCACCATCCCTACATTATAAATACAATATCCCGTGAACAGAATGAATAGATGAATATGACAAAATAGTGAAAAATCTGATAATAAAACTGTTTGCTTAAATATAAACACATCTATTATATCTCCCAATCTTCTATTTGGAGATATAGTGGATACATGTATGTTTAAGTTGTTATTTGTTTCAGACTTGCTCACTCTGTGCATAATCTGATGTATCCCATCGGGGTTCATGAGGATCTTTGACTCTTGGTACAACTTTCTCCAATATTATGCAATTCCAACCAACGTGAAGCTGAATATCTGCTCTACACCTTCAAAAGATCATTACATTTTTCAATATCCATTGCCAATGAAGCACAAATGTGGTATATTGTATAAGTTCAAGCCTTCTTTTCCTTGTGAACCTTCTGAAGTTGATGTTCCTATTGTGGTAATTCTTTTTGCCTTCCACAACTTGGCTCCTATTGTCTTTTCCTTAACACTGGCCTTTGTTTAGCGTTGATATTCCCTGCACCCTAGACCCCATTGTCTTCCTAGCCCCAGTCAATCCCAACCTTCACTGATGTCTCCTTCCCCCCTTATTTGTAAAATAATGTAGGCAATTAATTTAGCAGTTACTCCATGAGCTTCTATGGTTTAATGCAGAGTTTCATGCAATGGGAATACACATTGTATATTCCAACTGATGTGAACAAGCTCGCATGATGGTCTGTATATGTTCTCAACTTTTAAAATTAACTAACAGTCGAAAGATCAAACTATCTTTTTGCTATGGAGAAGAATGAATGTTAACAAAAATGAAACATTGTGGAGGGTTATTATAAAAATATTTTGGTAGCGAGCGCAAATACTGTATTTGCTGGAACGCTAAAATATTAAAAAACCAGAAAATACCAGAAATACTCAGCAAGTCAGGCAGGATCTATAAACAGTGAGAAACAGAATGAATAGTTAAGATGTTATTTATTTCAAATCCACTCTGTTGCAGTAATAGGTTGCACCTTTTGTCAGAGTTTATCCTTCCTTTTTGGTGAAATATTCGAATGGTAGGATTTGAACCCATATACCCAGAGCATTACCCGGGCCTCCGGATTATTAATCCACTGACAGTTCTATTAGGCATCACATCCTGGGTTGGAGGTGAAGGGAGAGTTTTTGTGAGGTTATGGATGGTTGGGTATCCATGTGGTAGCCAGGAGATAGTAGTGAAGGATTCTGGGATTGGATGAAGGGGCTGCTGGAGGATCCATTGTTGTCAGGGTCTTAGTTGGAGAGATACCAGGTGTCTATGAGGGAACAGGAGAGTGGTGACTCAATTCGATGGGCAGGAGTGTCGGGGCATATTGCATTCAGTGAAGGGTTGGGGTTAGGGGTCAGGTTAGAGATAGGGGTTATCAGGTTTGGGGGTTTGGGTGGGAATCAGGAGGGTAACTGTGGGAGCTACTGATTGATGGTGACTTTTTGTTTGTGATGTGGCATTAATTTACCAGTATCAAAGGAATTGTAGTGGGTTTTAATTCCTCAAACTCTTCCTGGATATTTATTATGCAAAGTACATCATAACTCTCTGAAGTCTCTGAATTAGCTCAGAGCTGGGGACCTTTTTAGAGGGTTCCAGATGCTGGGTAATTGTCTGTCAAAAGTTTCAACTCACTCGAAAATTCCTGCAATTTTAGCCGTGTTAGGACATCCAGTGTGTGGGTATCAATGTGTGAATTCAGTCTGCACTGCTACAATAGCTATCCTCCCATCAGAATATCTGAGTCATTGCCAGTATTCAGCAAATCATTAGTTCTTAAAATTCGCTTTCACACTTTAATGAACTTACAGGTAATACTTCCTTATAGACCCATCCTTCATTTCTATACTGGTCCATGGTCACCCTAACTGGCCAGGTACTATGATCTTTTTTGGACATTTAATTACCCCTGCCCTCCAGCCTAGTTATATGCCTCTTTTAGTCTAATCTGTCATCTTTCCTTGGCTTTGTACTTTAATAAAACAACGTTAATTTTTAACATCTTCCAGATCTGATGCAAGGTCAATGCCCTGAAACATCTTTCTCTGTGGAGGCTTCCTGGACTAAGTGTTTCCATGATATTCCTTTCTTACCTTTGATACTTCCAGGACTGCCTTATCCTCCTAGGATTAACCAGTCTTTGAAGCTGGCTTAGTTATTCTCATACATTATCTTCCCTGCTATGCTTTTTGCTCTTCCTGGTCTTCTCCACAATAGACCTTTGCCTTCTAGACTGCTAAACAGTGCCAAAAAAGGTCTGACTATTCCCATGTTGAATGTCTCCAGTTAAAGTGCAGAGTCCAGCAGCTGCCTGTATTCAATGGCTTTTAACCACCTGTATTCTGTAATTACCATCAGCTGCTACAATATTTATTGTATGCAACCCACGCCACAGAAATTTCAAATTATTTCTTTTAATCTTTCTCCTTTATGCAATAAGAAAAGATTAGCTTTTTCTCAAACTCTGCCTCCAACATGATAAGCTCATTGTCTTTACTTCTGCTCCATTGAAAAACCTAGCAGAGCTGAAACCATGGAAATTGCAAGTGACTTCCTGTGATAGATAACTGCTTTGGACAGCACACTTTTATCTCAAATTCTCATACACAAGCTGTGGTATCACTGATAAGCAAATAGAACACTTTAATGCAAATTAAAACAGCATTCTTTTGTTAGAAAAACTTATCATAATGCTAACACATGACAACTTAAAAACCATTTCTGCATTCTCTCAATGTGACGTTGGAGCGTTTGCTGTAACACCACATATTAATGTATCTTTAAAAATTGGTGATGATCTGATTTTAGTTTTGTTTCTTGTTTGCTTTCGTGAACATTGTTCAGTACCAAAGACAAAAGAAACATAATGCCACACAAAACAAAGATCAACAATATTTGGAATCATGTTAGTTAATGACCAGCAACTCCACATTTTGCACCCAATCATTTCGGTGGTTGATAGCAGCCATTTCATCTCAATTTTCAGTTACCAGCCTATTTCAGAAATATTGTGTTAGTTCATTTTCATCGAATTAAAGACCCTCACACACACAAAGATATAAATTAATTACAATTAATCAGAAGAACTGCTATCTTCACTTTTAATAATAATCAATTTTTATTCCACTTTCATGTGTATATGAAGTTAAATGGTACTTATTTCTGCCGGACAATAATGTTTGATTAATTTATAATTAATTCACATGAGTTTAAAGCATCAAGGGCTGTGTTGCTTTTTAAGGTGATTTTCTTCCTGTCAAGCAGTGTAAAATTTTCAAGTGTTGGAGACAATGTTCTGACTGAGTGACAATTTGTTACTATGGACTTACAAAACAAATGCCGCTGCCATCTCTTTAGAAATTCAGAGCCATTTAATTCTAAAAAAAATATTTTGGTGGCTTTTTAAAAAGAATCTCAGGGAAAGTCTTGAGGCACCAGTGTGGGAAGGCCTTGAGTCTTCTATTAATTAAAAACAGTCGCTCATAAGATTAATCTCTATTGACTGACAACAAAGCTTTACATAAAAGTAGGTGTTTCTCTTTACTTAAAATTGATGCCCGAATTGCTATTGTTTGCGACAAAGTAGCATGTTTGTGTTCTAACACTTCCCTCACAATCTGCTTCTGCTAATCGTTTGTGCACCAGGTGGATAGTTTGACCTCATGAATGGCATTCCAAACTGACACCCATTCCATTCACAGAATCTCTATTTCATAATTTCCTGTTCTTTCTGAAGGGAATGCAGCACCTGGCTATTGCAGCTGTAGCAATTTACAGACTAATTTTTAAATATATTTTAAAAAAAGGCAAACCGCACTATTCTGGCACATTATTGTCATTAAGTAGCTCAAAATGGCTTCCATTTGGGAGCAACCCGGCTCAGAACAGATGACTTTTTTAAAAAAGATGGCATAACCCTCTCCTATCAGTTGTCCTTGAACTGTATTTTAAAATAAAATGACAGTATGGCCTTATTAAAGAAGTGAATTATGTCATTGTGTCCGTTTTAAAAAGCAGTTAGCAATAATGAATTTCATTCTCATCAGTTCTGCCTAGGTATTGACATTTTTTAAGTGCCAACAGTGAACAGTTTCTAGGAGATGGTGAGCCCCACAAAATGAGAGAGACAAGTTACACAGTGGAACTTTAGCTACCTGGGTCTATGTTCTTTATTTGATGGCACATAGGCCAGCAACATTACTGTTTAGCATATTTTGCACAATTATAACTTTGAGCTCAATCTGTTCTCCGAGGGGATAATGTGGATGGTGTGGGAAAGCACACAGGGATGGAACTGGGGGAAAGAATGATTTGAAATACACTATGATGCACACAGGCTTTTGTTCAGGCTGCTTTAAGATAGTCATGATGGTGGAAATATTACGATTGAATCAGAGAAGCATGGAATCTTATTGTATAGAAAGAGGCTATTTGGTGAGAGCTCTTCAGAGAAGCTGTCCAGTTAGTCCTGCTCCTGTGATCTTTCTGTAATTTTTTTTCTTCTTTGTCTTCAAAAATTTATCCAACCCCTTATAGAAAGTTATTATTGAACATGCTTCCATTGTCCATTCAAACCATATAGTCCAGCCCACAACAAGTTCTACGTATTGAATATTTGATCAATTTACATTAAATCAGCAAGATTTACAGGCAAATAGTTGGAGGCTTCTGGAATAATTAAAGGGGTACACAGAGTCCAGTTGACACATTATTTAAGTTTAACAGTTTGGGAAAAACAGGGGACATGAACTTAAACAACGTCATAGAGTCATAAAGTCATAGAGCTGTACAGCATGGAAACAGACACTTTGGTCCAACCCGTCCATGCCAACCAGATAATCCATCCCAATCTAGTCCCAACTGCCAGCACCGTTGGCACCATTGGCCCATATCCCTCCAAATCCCTCCTATTCATGTACCTATCCAAATGCCTCTTAAATGTTGCAATTGGAGCAACCTCCACCACTTCCTGTGGCAGCTCATTCCATACCCGTACCACCCTCTGTGTGAAAAAGTTGCCCTTTAGGTCTCTTTTATATCTTTCTTCTCTCACCCTAAACCTATACCCTCTAGTTCTCGACTCCCTGACCCCAGGGAAAAGACTTTGCCTATTTACCCTTTCCATGCCATTCATAATTTTGTAAACTTCTATAAGGTCACCCCTCAGCCTCCGACGTTCAAGGGAAAACAGCCCCAGCCTGTTCAGCCTCTTCCAATAGTTCAAATCCTCCAACCCTGGCAACATCCTTATAAATCTTTTCTGAACTCTTTCAAGTTTCACAACATTTTTCTGATAGGAAGGAGACCAAATTGCACGCAATATTCCAACAGTGGCCTAACCAATATCCTATACAGTCATAACATGACCTCCCCACCTGTGTACTCAATACTCTGACAAATAAAAGAAAGCATACCAAACGCCTTCTTTACTTTCCTATCTACCTGCAACTCCACTTTCAAGGAGTTATGAATCTGCACTCCAAGGTCTCTTTCTACAGCAACACTCTCTAGGACGTTACCATTAAGTGTATAAATCCTGCTAAGATTTGCTTTCCCAAAATGCAGCACCTCGTATTTATCTAAATTAAACTCCATCTGCCACTTCTCAGCCCATTGGCCCATCTGGTCAAGATCCTGTTGTAATCTGAGGTAACTCTCTTTGCTGTCCATGACACCTCAAATTTTGGTGTCATTTGCAAACTTACTAACTGTACCTCTTATGCTCACATCCAAATAATCTATGTAAATGACAAAAAGTGGAGGACCCAGCACCGATCCTTGTGGCACTCCACTGGTCACAGGTGTCCAGTCTGAAAAGCAACCCTCCACCACCACCCTCCATCTTCTACCTTTGAGCCAATTCTATATCCAAATGGCTAATTCTCCCTGTATTCCATGAGATCTAACCTTGCTAATCAATCTCCCATGGGGAACCTTGTCGAACACCTTACTCAAGTCCCTAACGATCACATCTACTGCTCTGCCCTAATCAATCCTCTTTGTTACTTCCTCAAAAAACTCAATCAAGTTTGTGAGACATGATTTCCCATGCACAAAGCCATGTTGACTATCTCTAATCAGTCCTTGCCTTTCCAAATACATGCACATCCCATCCCTCCAACAACCTGCCCACCACTGATGCCAGGCTCACCGGTCTATAGCTCTCTGGCTTGTTCTTACCACCCTTCTTAAACAGTGGCACCACATTAGCCAACCTCCAGTCTTCAGGCACCTCAGCTGTGACTATCGATGATACAAATATCTCAGCAAGAGGCCCAGCAATCACTTCTCTAGCTTCCCAGAGTTCTAGGGTACACCTGATCAGGTCCTGGGGGTTTATCCAACTTTACCCATTTCAAGACCTCCAGCACTTCCTCTTCTGTAATATGGTAAGTGTAGAATTAGACTGTTTTCCAGAGACTAATGACCTTTAGGAATCCAATGCCAGCTGGTGTAGAGGATACTGACTCCCGGTCAGACTAATGACCTTCAGGAATCCAATGGAGGAGAAAGTGAGGTCTGCAGATGCTGGAGATCAGAGCTGAAAATGTGTTGCTGGAAAAGCGCAGCAGGTCAGGCAGCATCCAAGGAACAGGAAATTTGACGTTTCGGGCATAAGCCCTTCATCAGGAATGAGGAAAGTGTGTCCAGCAGGCTAAGATAAAAGGTAGGGAATCCAATGCCAGCTAGTGTAGAGGATACTGACCTCCCGGTCCTCAGGAGGGAGATAACCTGGTTTCAAAACGGGGCAGAGATTGCTTCATTTGGAATGTAAATAGTGTTATATATGTAACACTTGATCTAGTTTATGGTCAGTTTTAAATTATTTGGGGGCATCAGGCACAATAGTTCTGGAGTAATCTTTCCTTATCGTTTTGATTTTATGTCTCTCCCAGAACACAAAAATTGACTGGGTGTTTGACGGTGAGGAGGAAGGTGTTGGATTAGAGGAGGGCATAAATGGATTAGTCAGGTGGATAGGTCAATGGCTAGGATGGAATTTGACCCTGATAAATGTGAGGTGAGCTGAAAATGTGTTGCTGGTTAAAGCGCAGCAGGTCAGGCAACATCCAAGGAACAGGAAATTCGACGTTTCGGACACAAGCCGTTCATCAGGAATTTCCTGATGAAGGGCTTGTGCCTGAAATGTTGAATTTCCTGTTCCTTGGATGCTGCCTGACCTGCTGCGCTTTAACCAGCAACACATTTTCAGCTCTGATCTCCAGCATCTGCAGACCTCACTTTTTACTAACTGTGAGGTGATGCAGTTTGGAAGAACCAAACAAGACAAGGGTATACTCAATGAATGACAAGACACTGGGAAGGTTGTAGGATCCGATATTTGGGTGCTTGTCCACAGATCCCTGAAGGTGGCAGACCAGTTTAAGAGGGTGGTTAAGAAGGCACAGGGGATGTTTGCCTTTATCAGTCTGGTATGAATTATAAGAACAGGGAGGTCATGTTTCAGCTGTAAAGAACTTTGGTTAGACCACAACTGGAGAAGTGTGTGTAGTTCTGATCACTACACTATTGGAAGGATGTGATTGCACTGGAGGGTAGTGGGGGCGGGGAGGCTGAGGAGACTCAGCAGGATGGTGCCTGTGATGGAATATTTCAGTGATGAAGAGAGGCTAAATAAGCTCGGATTGTTTTATTTGGAGCAGGGAAGGTTGAGAGGGCACGTGATAGAGGTGTATGAGATTATGAGGGGCATAGACAGAGTGAATAGAATGGATCAATTCCCTGTGGTTGAAAGGTCAATTACAAGTGTGCATAACTTTAAAGTGAAAGGCAGTTGTTTAGAGGCAATTTGAGCAAAAGTACTTATGAGCCAGAGGATGGTGGGAGCTGGAATGTACTCCCTAGAGAAGAAAGCTGAGGTGCGAAACCTCACAAATGATAAAAAGTACTTAGATAAGCACATGAAATGCCATAACATTCAAGGTTATGGGTCTAATGCAGGAAAGTAGGACCTGTGTAAATAGTTGTATACTTTCGATACTAATGCTCAATGGGTCAAACAACCTCTTCCTTACTGCATGATTCCGTAATTCAGTAAACTACATGGTGATTGGTGGGATGGGGCAAGAGTGTACTGAGTGGCATCCAAATACAAAGGTGGGAAATTACTTACCAACTAATTATTTATCAAGTCATTGTGGAGTGGGGTAGACTTGTGGGACCTGCTGGTTTTTACCTTCCTCAATTTTGTGTGATATGATTGGTACAACCATAATGGTCCATACTATTGAACTGGATGTTATATTGTGTGTAATTATGAAAGTCTCATTTCCACTCTATATCTGAATTTTTAGCTACCCACTTACTACCCAGTCCTATTGATTCCATTTGATTCTCTTGATCTATTTTTCATTTACACAATTATCCAAATGAAAAAGATGTTTAACATTTATTACATTTCATTCTGTAACAATACTTAAAACAAGATTTCCATATGTCAGCTCCCTCAGCAATTATTGCAAGGGTGTTGGACAATAGATGACAAGACCATTAAGCGTCATCTTGATTCCCAAGCACTTTACAGCAGGAATCACAGGATAACAACCAGAATGGCACTGGGCTAATTCTCCCCTCCCTCAGAAAGGTCTTTTGAACCCCTTGATGAGTCAACATCAGTAAAAATCAGTGATTATTTTTTACAGCCACTACAGCCTTCTAGATTCAATATCAAGTTCAACAATTTCAGGGTTTGAGGCTCCTTCTCCCATACCCTTACGCTAACCCTCACACACCAGGCCTTCTTATCACATAGTCTGCTATTACACACCACCCATCGTTAGCCACTCATTATTCCCATCAGTAGCTATTCACTTTCCTGTGTCAGTGGTTATCCACTCCTTTGTTTGTCCAACTGTTCCCTCCCTTCGGTCTTCACCTCCACCTATCATTTACTCCTTCATCCACATCACCGTCCTCCCCACCCTACCTTCTGCTTAATTAAAAAAAAAATTCCTAGATACCATCAGTTCTGAGGAAGGGTCACTGGACCCGAAACAGTAACTCTCCACAGGGTCAAAAAGCGTGGCGCTGCCTGACTGGCTGTGCTTTTCCAGCGCCACACTTTTTGACTCTGATCTCCAGCCTTTGCAGTCCTCACTCTCTCCTTTCTCTCCACAGATGCTGCCAGACCTGCTGAGCTTCATCAGCTAATTTTGTTTTTGATTCTTATTTACAGTATCCGCAGTTCTTTCAGTGTTTATTGATTATACTTTCAAATCCGTTTTTTAAATTTGAACATCCCACTCAACTACTCTTAAATACATCAAGAAATACTTCTTTCGTGGAAAGAAGTGGGAATCAATTATATTTTTTTGTAATGATTGAATGTGATGTTGCTTGGAAGATTTTGCCTTTGAGAAAGAGACAGTGAGTTACATTCTTGAACTGTTGCAGTTCATGCAGTGTAGTAATTCCACAAGCTCATGTACAAGTGGAAATAGCCTGGGCATCACCTGTAACGAAAGATGAGCCTACCTGCCCCATTTGGAGCCATTTTCATCCTGTTAAGAAACAACTTGAAACCAGCCTAAGAAAATAAGTAAAAACACAGAACTGTGGATGTTGAATATTTGAAACAAAAAGCACGGTATGGCATGGTGGCTCAGTGGTTAGCACTGCTGCCTCACAGTACCAGGGACACAGGTTTGATTCCAGCCTCGGTGACTGTTTGTGTGGAGTTTGTAAATTCTCCTCCCGTTAGTATGGGTTTGCTCCAGTTTCCTCCCACAATCCAAAGCTGTGGTTGGGTGAATTGGCCATGCCAAATTAGAACATAGAACAGTACAGGCCTGTTGGTTTCATAGGTTAGTCCAATCTGAGATCCATCTAACCTACATTATTCCATTTTCATTCATATGTTTATCTAATGACCATTTAAAGCTCTTAAAGTTGGTGAATCTACTACTGTTGCAGGTAGGCCGTTCCATGCCCCTACTACTCGCTGAGTAGAGAAACTACCACTGACATCTGTCCTATATCTATCACCCTTCAATTTAAAGCTATGTCCCCTCATGCTAGCCATCACCAGCTGAGAAAAAAGACTCTCACTGTCCACTGGATCTAACCTTTGATTATTTTAAATGTCTTAATTAAGTCCCCTCTCAACCTCCTCCTCTCCAACAAAACCAGCCTCAAGTCCCTCAGCCTTTCCTCATAAGACCTTCCCTCCATACCAGGGAGCATCCTAGTAAACCTCCTCTGAACCCTTTCCAAAGCTTCCACATCCTTCCTATAATGCGGTGACCAGAACTGTATGCAATACTCCAAGTGCAGCTGCACCAGAATTTTGTACAGCTGCACCATGACCTCATGACTCTGAAACTCAATCCCTTCTACTAATAAAAGTTTACAAACCATATGCCTTCTTAACATCTCTATCAACCTGGCTGGCAACTTTCAGGGATCTATGTACATGGACACCGAGATCTCCTTGCTCCTTCACACTGCCAAGAATTTTACCATTAACCCAGTACTCTGCATTCCCGATGCTCTTTCCAAACTGAATCACCTCACACTTTTCCACATTAAACTCCATTTTCCACCTCTCAGCCCAACTCTGCAGCTTATCTATGTCCCTCTCATCCCTGTAACATTCTTTGGCACTATCCACAACTCCACTGACCTTAGTGTCATCTGCAAATTTACTAACCCATCCTTCAACGGCCTCATCCAGGGCATTTATAAAAATGACACACAGCAGTGGCCCCAAAGCAGATCCTTGTGGTACACCACGAGTAACTGAACTCCAGGATGAAAATTTCCCATCAACCATCACCTTCTGTCTTCTTTCAGCTAGCCAATTTTTTATCCAAACTGCTAAATCATCCTCAATCCCATGCCTCCATATTTTGTGCAATAACCTACTATGGGAACCCAATCAAATTGCCCATAGTTTTCAGGAATGTGTAGGTTAGATGCATTAGTCAGAGATAAATGTAGAGTAATGGGGAATGGGTTTGGGTGGGATATTCTTCGGATGGTCAGTGTGAGGATTCTAGGATTCAGAGTTATTGTTTCGAGTCCAGTGACCCTTTTCTAGATAAGAGAATGAGTCAAGGGCGGCACGGTGGCACAGTGGTTAGCACTGCTGCCTCACAGCACCAGGGACCTGGGTTCAATTCCCGCCTCAGGCGACTGACTGTGTGGAGTTTGCACGTTCTCCCCGTGTCTGCGTGGGTTTCCTCCGGGTGCTCCGGTTTCCTCCCACAGTCCAAAGATGTGCTGGTCAGGTGAATTGGCCATGCTAAATTGCCCGTAGTGTTAGGTAAGGGGTATATGTAGGGGTATGGGTGGGTTGCGCTTCGGTGGGTCGGTGTGGACTTGTTGGGCCGAAGGGCCTGTTTCCACACTGTAAGTAATCTAATCTAATCTTACTTAGGGTCAAGCAGCTTCAGGGGAACTGTATTCCAAAAACAGGCTTTTAGCACACAAGCAAACATAATGTTACATGCTACAAGAAGCTTTGTACCAAAGGTTGAAATCTACCTATAAAGGTGGTAGAAGCAGAACCCCTCATAATATTAAAAAAGAATTTCGATGAACACTTGAGATGCCACAGCATACAAAGCTATGGATCAAGAGTTGAAAAATGAGATTAGAATAGTTAGGTAGTTGTTTTTATCCTCACTAACTCATTGGAATAAAATGTCTTTTGCTGAGCTATCAAACTGTATGACTCTACGATATTATATTTGTTAAATTCAGCTTGTTAAAAGATAGAACCACACATTGGATATTCTTTTCACTAATTCGTGAGATGTAGACTTCACTGACTGGGCCAGCATTTATTGCCCATCCCTAATTGCCCAAAGGGCACTTAAGTGTTAACAACCTTTCTGTGGGTCTGGTGTCACATATAAACCAGACCAGATAAGGGTGGGCAACTTTCTTTCTCTAAAGGACATCAGTGACTCAGACGAATCTGCAATAGTTCATCATTAGACTCTTAATTCCTGATTTTATTGAATTCTAATTTCACCATCTGCCATGACAGGATTACAAACATGGGCCCCCAGGACATTATTTGGGTCTCAGGAATAATAGGCAAAAGTGAGTACTGCTGATGCTGGAAACCAGAGTCTAGGTTTGGGTGGTACTGGAAAAGCACAGCAGGTCAGGCAGCATCTGAGGAGCAGGAAAATCGATATTTCGGGCAAAAGCCCTTCATCAAAAATAATAGCTCAGTGATAATGCCATCGGACCATTGCTCCTCAAGTTATGTGCAAAAGTATGACCCCTGACATGGCAGTCTTTGGTAGAACATGTGAGTAACAGTACTTTAGGATTAAATCGTGAGGAGTAAAGGGATCATAAGGGAGAAGAATCTGATTATGGGAGAGGTGTTAAAATCAAAGGAATATTTGGGTTCAAATTTCCCCTAGTTTTTGGTAGCAATAAATATCTGACAATTTTAAAAGTAAAGTTTGGTCAAAATCCACTTATGTTTGTGTTGCCACAATCTTTTATGAAGGTTTAAGGCTAAGTTCATCCTGATCAAATCCTGCCACAAAACTGGCCTCATCACCAACTTGTAAATGTGCGATTCCATTGGCTGCATTGACTCAGGAAGTGCCTTCAAAATATATTTGTTTCCTGAGACAAATGGGCATCGCCGACACAGTTAAAAATACCTTCATATCAAAAACGAGACATTTTATTCAGAGACTGACTTGTGCATATAAAGAAACCTCTTAAATGGTTCACCTTTTTATAGTCATTATCAAAGATTATAAGTCAGATTACTTAGTGGAAAACTGGACACAATATTGAAACTAATCATTTAACATGAAAATTCCCTTTTCAGCTGAGTGAATCAAACTGCATTAGAATCTTAAATATATCAACAAATAACCTTTCATGGAACCAAACTAAAAGATGCCGTACTGTTTTATTTCTGCCTGATTGTGCTGTTCCTTGGAAATGTTACATTTACACTTCAGCAAATTACTTTTGGTGTCAGTCCGACCATTACAGTTTGAAACTGCCCTTTATCTCGTTTAGTATGCTTTCCTTTATTGGTCAGAGCACTGAGTATAGGTGTTGGGAAGTCATGTTGTGGTTGAACAGGACATTAGTTCGGCCATTTTTGGAATATTGTGTGCAATTCTGGTCTCCTCCTACAGGAATGATGTTTTGTGAAACTTAAAGGGTTCAGAAAATATTTATAAGGATGTTTCCAGGGTTGAAGGATGTGAGATATAGGGAGAGGCTGAATAGGTTGGGGCTATTTTGCCTGGAGTGTTGGAGGCTGAGGGGTGACCTTATAGATGTTCATAAAATCATGAGGGGCATGGATTGGGTAAACAGACAAGGTCTTTTTCACACAAAGGGTGGTGTGTGTGTGTGTGTGTGTGGAATAGGCTGCCAGAGGAAGTGGTGGAGGCTGGTATAATTACAACATTTAAAAGGCTTCTATTTGAGTATATGAATAGGAAGGGTTTAGAGGGCCAAGTGCTGTAAAATGGGACTAAATTAATTTAGGATATCTGGTCAGCATGGAGGAGTTGGACGAAAGAGTCTGTTTCCATACTGTACATCTCTATGACTCTATGATTCTGTGACTACAATTTCCCGATTGTGTCTAAATTAGAAAATCACAACCAATCGTAGGATTGAATGTTTCTCAATCTCAACCCTTTTCTTCTTTTTTCATTTAGCTCTTGATATCTTTACTTTATTCATTGAATTTGGACATTGCTGGCAAGGCCAGGATTTGTTGCTCATGTCTGGTTGCCTTTGAGCTGAGTGACTTTCTGGGCCATTTCAGGAGGCGGTTCTACAGTCAGTCACGTTGTTGTGGGTTTGCAGTAATATGTAAGACAGACCAGGAAAGGATGGCAGATTTCCTTCCCTAAAGGACATTAGTGAACCAGACTTGTGGTTTGCCAGCAATTGAAGATAATTTTATGGTCATCATTAATGAGACTGTGGGCAGAGTCTTCCAGGGTGCCTGGAGAGGGGACAAAGGCGGGAGAGAGAAATTAATCATATAGCAGGCCAACGTTCCGGTTGCCAACTGTGGGTTAAAGTTTTGGTATTGTTAGAGGAAAGTTCCAGGCAGGCTGCCCTTCCCAACAGTGATGATTGAAAAGCTCTTTCACATGCATTGATATTAGAAACTTAGGCTGCCGCTTGTGTTGATCGGATGAGCCATTCGTTGCGTTCCCCAAACTGTTGTTCGGCATTCTCCCATCCAGGTTGTACCTGGAGGGGCCACAGTAGCAGCAGTGTCATGAGGGAAACTGAGGGCCATATGATGATGCATATTTCCACCTTGTGATTGGTCTGTGAAACCCTTGCTGCTGTAGGATCCATGTGTGTCATTGGCGCAGATTCTGTAACAATCACAGGGTGGTGTTCCTGCTGGTGAACTGGTGGCTGCTCCTACTCTCAGTGAGCATTTTCTTGTACACTGACGTCCCTAGGGTGTAGGCAGACTCTGCTTACTCAGATATTCCACTGAACTCACTGATGGCTGTAATAGTTGTTCTAGGGTTAAGCACTTGCAAATGTCCCTGGTCTGTTTTAACTGCTTTGAATTTCCACCCTTCTCATTGGCACTAACAAAGTGTCTCCACTAAAATTTTGAGTCCATTTACAGCTAACAAGATGTGGTCAATGGTTTTCTACTTGTCAGCCCATGTCACATCGACACTGAAAACTGCGATGCCTTGAAGTTTATTAGCAATTTATAAACTATTCACAATGACATAATATCTCAGATTTATACTATAAGCTGGGTTCTGTGATAACTGATTTCATGTACTGATGTGTGTTTTATGCATAACTGACTAACTGAATATTTGATACTGCCTTCATCACAGAAAGAGAGAGAGTGACTACAAGCGAGGTAAGTAGCTTTGCACTAGAATGTCACAAATTACAGTATCATGTAACTTTCTTTAACTTACAAACTTTTCTAGTCTGAAACCATACCATAATACAACAATTACTTACATGTGATTCCTAACATTGATAGTACTATTGTCAGTAGCCAAGTTGAACATGGGTCATATTCAGCCAAGCACCACTCTACCATCATTTGACTTCCACACACATAGGAGCCTGTAGATCATGATCAGATGCCAGACCTTGGCAATTTCTCTTCTCACATGTATTGGGTTGGTTATAGTGTGCCTAACATAGTTATAACTGAGCGCTGCCAACTTAGCACTACCCATTATCAATGTTGCAATGTTTCTAGTTCAGCCACACAAACCTCTACCAGCTGAGGCACACAGATGGCATCTTAATGTTGATTTGGCCACAAAGTGCCTTGGAAGGACATCAGTTATGATTGCTGTCTCGAGGCAAAGGGAATCATCCTGAATAGTCAGATCGAAGGAACCAAGTGAATGTCTGAAGCTCCCCGAAGGAAGAAGGACAAATCGAAGGATTATCCTTCCTGTGCCATTCCTGGTAATTATGTCAGGGTGAGATTGATGAAGATCTGCAGCCCTTGCTGTCTGAACTATACTTGAGGAGTGACGCAGGAGAACAAAAAGGAGTGAGAAGTGATGGATGACTAATGAATGGCACTATGTGCATCTTACAAGACAAAAACAGGATCCATTCTTGCTCGAGCTCAGTTTCTGTATGGCTCTGAAAGATGGCATCTTAATCGTATTACAGAAGCATTGAGTTGCTTTCTTTATTTATTAGTGTCATAGCAGTTCTGGAATTTTGAAAACCAGCATAAAGAAAAGAGGATGCCTTGCTTAAAAATTAATAGATGGGCAGAAATACCAAACTACTCATTTCAGTTCAGCTCAAATACACGTGATAGTGAAGTACAAGTTACACTCACAGCTGAGTTGCTTTATTTCTCTGTGACTTTTTGTGACTTCTAGCCGACGGACAAAAGATGCTAAGGAAGAAATCAGCTGTTCTTTAATTGTAGAGAGACATAATCATAATGTAGCAACCCATTATTACTGGTGTTTGCTTGCAGTTCACGCAGAGGGCACCAAAATGTAGAAAAGCCTCCTCTGTGTAGCAGTTTATCTTGATACACAATGGAAATAGCTTCTTCCTACATGTGAACGTGTTGCCACAGCTAGTTCCTTTTTTTTTGTGAATTACAATGGGAAACAGATGCTTGTTGATTAGCAGTTTCTTTGGTAATAACAGAGTTTCACTGCTACAGTGTCAAAGCTGTGGGCCAGGGAGCGCCTGTATCCCATATTCCCTGACTGTCCACAATATAATAGCCCGCTTGCTTTCACTGAGCTGTAATGTAAACAAGGTGACACTGCTGCCTTCAGGGGGACATGAGAGCCACTGGTACTGACATCCTTAGAGGAAACAGTGACCCACGCTCCCCTATGGTGGCTCAGTGGCTATCACTGCTGCCTGTCAGTGCCAGAGACTCGGGTTCAATTCCAGCCTCGGGCGACTTTCTGTGTGCAGTTTGCACATTCTCCCCGTGTCTGCGTGGGTTTCCCACATGTGCTCTGGTTTCTCCCACAATCCAAAGATGTGCAGGTTAGGTGTATTGGCCATGCTGAATTACCCATAGTGCTGAGAGATGCCTAGGTTAGGTGCATTAGTAGGGGTAAATATAGGGTAGAGGAATGGGTGTGGGTGGGTTACTCATCAGAGGGTCAGTGTGGACTTGTTGGGCTGAAGGGTCTGTTTTCACACTGTAGGGATTCTATGATTCATTCTATGATACCTTTCACCACCACTCAGGCTTGCAATGTGGCACACTTTTTTTTATTTCAAAAATGTACTTTATTCATAAAATTATTTTGATATCTATACAATTGGTCATGCCATACATACCATTTCATTTCTTTACATTCAGAGATCGGAATTAATCATTCATATGTACAAATCTGTACATTGACCATCCAGGCATCAGCAGGGCCCGATTACTGTGTGGGCCCCCTACTCGTAGGCAGGCTGACCTTACATGGTGGTCTTGCCCCACCGTGCCTTGACGGCAGCTGCCCCAAGCTTCAGCGCGTCCCTCAACACGTAGTCCTGGATCTTGGAATGTGCCAGTCCGCAACACTCAGTCGGGGTCAACTCCTTCAGCAGGAAGATCAACAGGTTTCGAGCAGACAAAAGAGCGTCTTTCACCGCGTTGATGATCCTCCAGGCACAGTTGATGTTCGTCTCAGTGTGCATCCTATGGGACAGACTGTACAGCATGGAGTCCCGCGTCATGGTGCTGCTCGGGCCAAACCTTGACAAACACCACTGCATTCCTCTCCAGACTTTCTTTGCATAGGCACATTCCAGAAGGAGTGTGTGACAGTCTCGTCCCCTCCACAGCCACTTCGAGGGCAGCGTGCGGTGCGGCAGAGAGTCTGGATGTTCATAAAGGATCTCACAGGCAGAACCCTTCTTATCACCTGCCAAGCCATATCTTGGTGCTTGTTGGAAAGTTCTGGCAATGAGGCGTTCTGCCAAATGACTTTGACAGTCTGCCCACGGAACCGCTCAATAGGATCCGCCCTCTCCTTTACTCGAAGGGTCTCAAGGACACTACGTGCTGACCACTTCCTGAAGGACTTGATCCAACTACTTGGAATGTTCCGCGGCAGTGAGGACAGGCCCATCCTTTGCAACACCAGAGACAGGGAGAACCTCAGTACGTAATGACTCTTGGTGTTCGCGTACCAGGGATCCACGCACAGCTTGATGCAGCCACACATAAAGGTGGCCATCAGGGTGAGGGTGGCATTGGGTGTGTTCTTTTCCCCCGTTGCCCAGATCTTGATACATTGAGTCCTTCCAGACTCGATCCATTTTTGATCTTCACATAAAGTGGAAGATGGCCCAGCTGACTGTGACGGCACAAGTTCTGGGAATAGGCCAGACTCCTGTCACATATAACAGCAATGACAGTGCCTCACACCTGATGACCAGGTTTTTACCCACAATGGAGAGCGACCGTTGTTTCCATCTGCCCAGTTTCCGCCTCACTTTCCTGATCTGCTCCTCCCAGACTTAGCGTACGCCCCAGCCCCTCCGAACCAAATATCCAGCACCTTCAGGTGATCAATCCTGACGGTGAAGGGAATCGAGGATTGGTCGGTGCAGTTCCTGAAGAGCATGGCCTCGTTCTAGCTTCGGTTGACCTTGGCCCCCAAGGCCCATTTGAACTGGTCACATATGCACATGAGTCTGTGCATGGACAGCGGATCCAAGCAGAGAACGGCCACATCATCCATGTACAGGGAGGCCTTAACCTGTAGGCCCCCACTGCTAGAATAGTCAGCCGTCTCAGGCTCGCATCCTTCCTGATGGACTCAGCAAATGGCTCTATGCAGCACACAAACAAGGCAGGAGAGAGAAGGCAGGAGAGAGAGGGCAGCCCTGCCTGACTCCAGATCTGACTGGGAAGCTAAGTGATTTCCACCCATTGATTGAGACTGCACTGACAATGTTGGTGTGGAGCAGTCGGATCCAATTGCAGATTCCCTCCCCAAAATCCATTTTGGAGAGAACATCTCTCATATACGTATGCAATATGCTGTCAAAGGCTTTCTCCTGGTCCAGGCTGATGAAGCAGGTGTCCAACTCCCTGTCCTGCATGTAGGCAATCGTATCCCTGAGGAGTGTGAGACTCTTAGCGATCTTCCTGCCCGGTACAGCACAGGTTTGATCAGAGTGGATCACCGACCCCAGAGCAGACCTGACCTGGTTGGCGATGACCTTTGCCAAGATTTTGTAATCTGCATTCAACAGTGAGATTGGTCTCCAATTTCTGATTTCCTCCCTCTCCCTCTCCCTCTCCCTCTCCCTTTCCCTCTCCCTCTCCCTCTCCCTCTCCCTCTCCCTCTCCCTCTCCTCTCTCTCTCCCACTTGTGCATGAGGGCTACATACATTAGTAGGTATGGCACTGTTATTCACAGACAGAAAGATATGTACATGCATTGCATCCCTTTTAACTCAACAAAATAGGTGACACCCTTTCGCTGTTTCATTTCTCACAGCAGTGCCAAGACCAAGCAATGTCAACCTGCCTGGTTTAAAATTTAAACAAGTCTGGCTACTATCTGTCAATCATTGGGCACAGTCTCCACAGCAATACCTTGACCAATCAGAGTCCATCTTGCCAACCAATCAGCACTCTCCTCTCATGCGCACGAATTTTAGTTTACCTCTTGAATTTGCATTCTTGTGAATTGTCCTGACGAGTGTGAGATATAAGCTTCAACAAAATGTTTTTTCTCAGCAGTACTCAAGTTCGGAAATAACAAATGATGACTCGTAAGCTTGTGAGGCAAAACGGCTTGAGGTGTTTTCTTCAGAAAAAGGAAGTTTGAGGGATGACCTACTTGTTTGAGGTCTTTAAGGGTAGATATTGAGAAGATACTTCCACATGTGGGGGACACCACAAATAAGGCTCTAAATATAAGCTAGTCACAGTAAGAAAACTGGTTAAATTGGGAAACTTGTTACCAAGTGGAATGATTGAGGCAAATAACACCCACATTCTTAAATAGAAGCCAAATAAGTCAACATAGGAGAAAATGATGGAAGGATATGGTAACTAGGCAAGTTGAAGAGCATGTAAACATTGAATATTGGGGTCCGTTAAAACCTAAACCCTTCAAGTTTTTAAGCATGAGATTACATTTAACAGCTATTACAGCAATAATTCACTTTCCAGGATTCTAGCGCATGAAAACAAAGGGGAGATTGACAAAACACAGAGAGCTCACAATGCCCAATATTAGCATCAACCACTCATCTGCCGTCAAATTAACCTTCTTATCAGTGTGTTGTTTCTGAAAATTCGCTTAGAAAGAATGCTAAACTAATCGATGATACTAAAACACAAAGATTCAAAGAACAACATAGCACAGGAACAGGCCCTGACACACGATGCCTCTCTAAACTAACAACTTTTTTCTGCAAGTGGTCTATATCCCTGTATCCCCTGCCTATTCATATAGCCACCAAGGTGTCTCTTAAAAATTGCTATTGTACCTGCCTCCACCACTTCCTCTGGCAGTGTATTCCAGGCACTTACCATCCTCCGTGGAAAAAACTTGCCTCTCACATCTCCTTTAAGCCTAACTCCTTTTTACTTAAATCAATGTCCCCTAATAATTGACATGATTAGATTAGATTCCCTACAGTATGGAAACAGGCCCTTTGGCCCAACAAGTCCACACTGACCCTCCGAAGAAAAACCCATCTAGACCCATTTCCCCTACATTCACCCCTGGCTAATGCACCTAACATTACAGGCAATTTAGCATGGCCGATCCACTTAACCTACACATCTTTGGACTGTGGCCACGCAGACATGGGAAGAATGTGCAAACTCCATACAGACAGTTGCCTGAGGCAGGAATTGAACCCAGGCCCCTGGCGCTGTGAGGCAGCAGTGCTAACCACTGAGCCACCATGCCGCCCCACATTTCTAGCCAGATAAAATAACTCTGAGTGGCCATTCTATTCTTGCCTTTCATAACATTGCAAATATCAGGTCACTCCTCAACCTTCAATGTTCAAGTGAAACCAAACTAAGCTTGTCCGATCTCACCTCATTGTTAATACCCTCCAAACCAAGTAACATCCTGGTAAACTGTTTCTGTATTCTCTCCAAAGCCTCCATATCCTTCTTGTAATAAGGCAATGAGAACTGTATACAATATTCAAATGCGGCCAAACAAAAGTTTGATGCAGCTGCAACACGACTTGCCAATTTTTTATACTGATCAATGAAGGCAATCATTCTATATACCTTTTTGACCACCTTATCCACAGTGTTGCCACTTTCAGGAAAGTGTGGACCTGTACCTCTAGATCATTCTCTATGTTGAAGCTACTAAGAGGTTCTGCCACTTACTGTATACTTCCCTCCTGTATTAGATCTGCAAAAAGCATCATCTCGCATTTATCTACATAAAACCCCATCTGTCATTTCTTCACTCAATTCTCTCCAGCCTGTCTCTATCCTGCTGTGTCCTTTGGTAACCTTTCTCCAATCTCAGCTCCCCCAATCTTTGTGTCATCTGCAAACTTACTTATCAGGCCACTTACATTCTCAGATGAGGGCAAGCAAGGGGACAATGATTATCCAATGTCATGACTGGCTGGCCCATGGCCATTTGCTAAAAAGGTTCAATTGATTGACACTGAGAAAATAATTCGCCTCGCGAAACAACAGCAACAAGAAGTGGCAAGCTCAGAAAGAGGAATATGTGCCTTTGATCTTTATCAACTTCAGCCTTAGCTATTTCGACATCAGAAGTCAAGGGCACCACTCATTTTTCCTTCCTCTTTAAGAGACTTTGCATGTCAACATAAATTTCATATCCCCAGTTTTGCCAGCAGAAAAAAGAATGCCAGTTAATTTCTTGTTATAAGAGTAGTCTCCTTTGATTCCACTGTCTATTTTGTTTTGGTTGATTGGCACATTTGACCACTTTGCATCTAATTTCTGAGTCCAAGTCACTGACACAACTCACGGGTACCCATGTTCAACATGTGGTATTCTTTTTAGTAATTTCTCTTACCTCCTCAACTTTTAGCCAATGTAGAAAGTTTCTGTTGCGTTCTACTCTATAGCGTGCAATGTCACTTATTTAACATAATATTTCTAACCCAGTGCAATATCATTAACATGAAATAATAACTCTGTTTCACTTGCCAAAGAGGCCATCTGAACTGCAAAGTATTTCCAGAATCTTTTGTTTTTATTTCAAATTTCTATCATCTCCATAATAGTTGACTTTCACAATCTGTCTTAGTATAAATCTTTTTGGCTAGTTTACATTTCTCATTAACTTTTAGTAACATTAAAATATTAAAGTATTCTTTTGGAGCACCAGATAATGATCACACTATATGTCAAGATATTAGAAAGAATCTTGGGAGATACAAAACCAAGCAACACTTTCACAAAATAAGGAACAGAATGAACCAAAATCGGAGTTAAAAGAGAAAATAGAAATGGAAATGAAAGCTATGACAAAGATAGGGAGCACTGTAGAATAACTCTACTTACATATAATGTATATATTCTAACTCTTTTCCTGTGTTTTTTTTGTCTCTGAAGATGTTTAATACAATGCATCTGTAACTGCAAATTTCTGTCAAAAGCCTGTACTGAAATAAGATATTATCCAGGGAAAACAATGCAAATTTAAGACGATTGATTAGAAACCACACCACATTAAAAAATTGTTTTGATGTGTTCACACAGGCCTTACCAAAATATGCTGCAATTATAAAGAGCTCAGGATCCAATTTTGCGCTTAGTATCCTGAATTCCAATGTTCTGGTAATAGACTTTTTAATGCTGGCCAAGTTTTTATCAGTATAATCAAAAATATACCCAATTACACAAATCATTCATATGTGGCAGTGGTAATGTTTACTTTTCTGACTTAAATAAATAGCAATGGAAGTGCAGCAGAATAACAACTGAGAACAGGATGTTCAAATGAAGGGTGGTGTCACATTTTGTATCTGATGAGCGAGGTCATTGTCCTGAAATACCACCTACAAGGCTGTCAAGCTCATTACTTCTATTCATCTAGACGGTTATCTAGGCTTTAAGAGAAGTGGATAAGACAGTGCAGTGCACCCTGCTCTGTGTTGGTGTGGTGCAGCTCTATGCTGATAATTCAGTTTAACATGTTTTCACCAGGAACAGAGGGAGTGATCTGAGATCAGATGTCTTCTACTAATGAAGCGGTGATGTTTAAATGCTGGTAGCTTTGCAATGTACAAATCGGCAACTGGTGCAGAGATATAATTCTCTCACAGTCTGAATCAAGAGATATCAAATGTTTATTGTGCTTTGAGGTATGGTAGCTTATGGATTATATTGAATTTACCCATCAGATGCTGACACCAAACTTCTACTCTGATGCGGGCTTAAAGATGGTGTCGCATCTCCCCATAGTATGAGATAGATCCTATAATTTCTCAACAACACACATTGGAACATTGGATATTAAAGAGGAAAGACTTGCATTTATATCTGGTCACCCTGTTTTAGGAAGAATATGATAAAGCTGGAGGAGGATCATAAAAGATTTACCAGGATGTTGCTGGGAGTTGAGGATTTGAGTTATAAGGAGAGGTTGGATAGACTGGGACTTCTTTCAGGTAAAAACAATACTGCAGATGCTAGAAACCAGATTCTGGATGAGTGGTGCTGGAAGAGCACAGCAGTTCAGGCAGCATCCAATGAGCAGCGAAATCGACGTTTCGGGCAAAAGCCCTTCATCAGGAATAAAGGCAGTGAGCCTGAAACGTGGAGAGATAAGCTAGAGGAGGGTGGGGGTGGGGAGAAAGTAGCATAGAGTACAATGGGTGAGTGGGGGAGGAGATGAAGGTGATAGGTCAGGGAGGAGAGGGTGGAGTGGATAGGTGGAAAAGGAGATAGGCAGGTAGGATAAGTCCGAACAAGTCATGGGAACAATGCTGAGCTGGAAGTTTGGAACTAGGGTGAGGTGGGGGAAGGGGAAATGAGGAAACTCTTGAAGTCCACATTGATGCCCTGGGGTTGAAGTGTTCCAAGGAGGAAGATGAGGCGTTCTTCCTCCAGGCGTCTGGTGGTGAGGGAGCGGCGGTGAAGGAGGCCCAGGACCTCCATGTCCTCGGCAGAGTGGGAGGGGGAGTTGAAATGTTGGGCCACGGGGCAGTGTGGTTGATTGGTGCGGGTGTCCCGGAGATGTTCCCTAAAGCGCTCTGCTAGGAGGCGCCCAGTCTCCACAATGTAGAGGAGACCGCATCGGGAGCAACGGATACAATAAATGATATTAGTGGATGTGCAGGTAAAACTTTGATGGATGTAGAAGGCTCCTTTAGGGCCTTGGATAGAGGTGAGGGAGGAGGTGTGGGCACAGGTCTTACAGTTCCTGCGGTGGCAAGGGAAAGTGCCAGGAATGGGTGGGTGGGTTGTAGGGGGGCGTGGACCTGACCAGGTAGTCACGGAGGGAACAGTCTTTGCGGAAGGCGGAAAGGGGTGGGGAGGGAAATATATCCCTGGTGGTGGGGTCTTTTTGGAGGTGGTGGAAATGTCGGCGGATGATTTGGTTTATGCGAAGGTTTGTAGGGTGGAAGGTGAGCACCGAGGCGTTCTGTCCTTGTTACGGTTGGAAGGGTGAGGTCTGAGAGCGGAGGTGCGGGATGTGGACGAGATGCGTTGGAGGGCATCTTTAACCACGTGGGAAGGGAAATTGCGGTCTCTAAAGACGGATGCCATCTGGTGTGTTCTGTGGTGGAACTGGTCCTTCTGGGAGCAGATACGGCGGAGGCAGAGGAATTGGGAATACGGGATGGCATTTTTGCAAGAGATAGGGTGGGAAGAGGTGTAATCCAGGTAGCTGTGAGAGTCGGTGGGTTTGTAAAAAATGTCAGTGTCAAATCAGTCGTCATTAATGGAGATGGAGAGGTCCAAGAATGGGAGGGAGGTGTCAGAGATGGCCCAGGTAAATTTAAGGTCAGGGTGGAATGTGTTGGTGAAGTTGATGAATTGCTTAACCTCCTCGCGGGAGCACGAGGTGGCGCCAATGCAGTCATCAATGTAGTGGAGAAAGAGGTGTGGAGTGGTGCCAGTGTAATTACGGAAGATCAACTGTTCTATGTAGCCAACAAAGAGACAGGCATTGCTGGGGCCCATACGGTGCCCATGGCTACCCCTTTGGTCTGGAGGAAGTGGGAGGATTCAAAGGAGAAATTGTTAAGGGTGAGGACCAGTTCGGCCAAACAAATGAGAGTGTTGGTGGAAGGGTACTGTTGGGGACATTTGGAGAGGAAAAAAACAGAGGGTTAGAAGTTTAAGGGGTGACCTTACATAGATTTATAAAATCATCAGAGGTATAAATAAGGTGAATGGCAAATAACCTTTCCCCACAGTGGGGGATTTCAAGAGGATTCGGCTTATTTTTAAGGTGAGAGGAGAAAGATTTTTAAAAAGACACGAGGGGCAACTTTTTTTATAGACAGTGGTTTGTGTGTGGAATGAACTTCCAGAGGAAGTGGTGGATGTGGGTACAGTTACAACATTTAAAAGACATTTGGATAAATACATGAATTGGAGGGTCATGGGCCAAGTGCAGGCAAATTGAAAGGGTTCAGAAAAGACTTAGAAGGATGTTGCCAGGGTTGGAGGATTTGAGCTATGGGCAGAGGCTGAATAAGCTGGGGCTGTTTTCCCTGGAGTATTGGAGGCTGAGGATTAACTTTATAGAGATGTATAAAATCATGAGGGTCGTGGATAGGATAAACAGACACAGTCTTTTCTCTGGGGTGGGGGAATCCAGAGCTAGGCAGCATGGTTTAGAGTGAGAGGGAAAACATATAAAAGGGATCGAAGGGGCCACTTTTCATGCAGATGGTGGTGTGTATGGAATGAGCTGCCAGAGGAAGTGGTGGAGGCTGGTACAATTGCAACATTTAAAAGGCATTTGGATGGCTATATGAATAGGAAGGGTTTAGAGGGATATGGGCCAGCTGCTGTCAGGTGCGACTAGATTGGGTTGGGATATCTGGTCGGCATGGACGAGTTGTACCGAAGGGTCTGTTTCCATGCTGTACATCTCTATGACTCTATGATTCAAAGTGGGATTAGTTTTGTTTGGGATTATGGTTGGCATGGGCTGGTTGGACGGTTTCTGTACTGTATGACTCTATCACATTGTTCACAATGTAAGATTGTCTCAAAGTGCTTCTCTATCAAAAAAGTACATACCTGACTGTACTTACAAGCATTACAACCTAAGACTGTACAGCAATCTCCTTCGTTCACATCAGGTCACCATTTCTAATGGTTTCATTTGAAGATATTCAGCAAGTCAGGCAACATCATGGAGAGAGATAAGTGTGAACTTTTAACGTTCATTACATTTTATCATAACTAGGAAAGGTTAAAGATGTAAGAGATTTTAAGGTGGAGAAGAAGGAAAGATTTGGATGGGGATAAAGGATAAAGAGCTGTGTTAGTGAAATCAGAAGAAATCTGATGGCAAGTATGTGAGATGAAATGAAATGGTAATGAGACAAATAGAGAAAGAAAGGTGAGCCTCGAGGAAAGATACACGGAATAGCAGAATCTTTGCCAGTAGTTAGCATCCAAGGAAAAGAACGCATTTGTTATAAGTGGAGATTGTTTAACTCAGTGAGGAGCTTAAAAGTTTACATAGTATCGGTAGAAATATTAGTTGCTGTTCCTTGACTTTATGTTGAGTTTCATTGGAACAGTGTAGGGGGAGGGGCCAAAGTAACAAAAATCAAAAAGAGATGATGCTTTGTGGGACATCTTGCCCATACCACATGTGTGCCCCTGATGGTCTGGCTTCCTCTTGTTTTAATTCTGCTTCCCACTCCCGCTCTGATCCCTCTCTGTCCTCCGTCACCTAGACTATTCTAACAAAACTTGATGGAAGCTCAGGGAACCATAGTCCATCTATCCGTCTGGCCTTTGATAGCCTTCCAGACTCCACACTGAGCTCAACAATCTCAGATGATGACTGCAGTTCCTAGAGTTCTGTAAATAGCAGCTATTGGCAATGCTTTTTCCATTGACACCTCCTCGAGAACCATTGCTTGTTTTTTTACAAGACCTACTGCCATTTCCTTTGGTTTGGTACTACTATTCATTTTGTAATATATTCTGTTCCGATCTTTCAACCAATCACAGCTCTTCCTTTTTTTGTGATTTCCTACCTCGCACCCTTCCTGCCCTTGTGCTTGCTTAAACCCTGTTACCTCTCCAACAGTTTTCCATGTCTAATGAAAGGCCATTAACGTGAAACATTAACTGTGTTTCTCCCATCCGAGGTACTGCCTCTCTTCTTTGCTATTGCCAGCAGCCTGTGTTTTTGTTTCAGGTTTCCTGGGTTCTGTCAGAAATAGCTTGCTCTCTGCCACAAAAGTGCCTGCAGAATTCTTCATGCTCCATCTGTGAGCTTTAATGACAAACTTCATCATCACTGCAGACAGTTGCCAGCCTAGACATTGCACTCCCATTCCCAGTTTGGATCTTTCCCCAGCTCCACAATCCCAACCAGAGAGAAGGTGCCCTGCAAGTTGGAATTTTCCTGCTGGGGCACTGGAAGGTGAGCCAGAGTAAGTGAGGAGGATGCCAGGTGTGGAGGTGGACTGGGCAGAAGGCTTGCCTTGGGGCTCTGGTACTTCTGCTCAATGTTTTAAAAGAAAGAAAAAAAATAAAAGTGTTCCTCCATCTATTATATTCACTCACCTATTATATTCACCCACCTCTTACACGTGTTCCTGCCCCACCAACACCAACCTGTACCAACTCATAACCTACTGATCATAACCTCTCATACCTGCTCATTGACCTGTGCCCATCCACCCACCCTAAAACTCTGCATAACCCTCAAGACAACCTAGACCACCCCCCCCGAACAAACCCCATTATCTTTCATCTCTTCAATACAACCCTTTGTCCTTCCGCCTGCACTCATAACCCTTCATTCTGTCCATGCCAACCTATGCCAATCCCCACCTAGCCCTTTGTAGCCCATATACCAACATATGAGCGAAAGTGAGGACTGCAGATGCTGGAGATCAGAGTTGAGAGTGTGGTGCTAGAAAAGTACAACAGGTCAGGCAGCATCTGAGGAGCAGAGGAATCAATATTTTGGGCATAAGCCCTTCATCTGCCTTTCATATGCCAACATATGTCCATCCTGATGGACTTTATAAAACCTAAGGCAACTTAGTACCAACTCATGCTTCAATATATTATCCTTAGCACTTATACCTACCATGCCAACGCACTCAGTATCAAACCGTCATAATGTGGAGGTGCCGGTTTTGGACTGGGGTGGACAAAGTTAAAAGTCACACAGCACCAGTTTATAGTTCAACAGGTTTAGTTGGAGGCATTAGCTTTCGAAGCACTGATTCTTCAACAACCTAATGAAGGAGCAGCGCTCCAAAAGCTAGTGCCTCCAAATAAACCTGTTGGACTATAACCTGATGTTGTGTGAACAATATCAAACTGGATAGATGTCAAATCCCATGCAATGAAATAAATAAATTGTCCATTTTACACTTAACTGGAGTGAAAAAAAACTTATTCATAAAAACCTGTTTACTCACATTCATGTCCCTTATTCACATTCTGTGTTATAATAACAAAAATTTAATTCAAATACATAATTCCCTGAAACACCAATTAATGGAATTCATAGTCCCCTTCAAAGGGTGCATAATCACTTGTAGCTGTCAAACAAATTGTGAAGTATCATGGATGGTTGTAAAATCAGTCTTGCAGCAGTAATTCAGAAATACTGATGCTCAGGCTTATGTCAATACAGTGAAATAGAAGCATTATTTTCTTCACAAATCAGGCAGGACAGCTTTGTCCTCAAAAATTTAAAGGCCAGGAGTTTTAAATGCTTTGACATCTTGATAGTCTCCCTGCTAGCTTAACGGTTTCCATTAACAATGCGTTTTGACAATTCATGTTGACACGTTTGACATGTGGTTTTGACATTTTCAATGAGCTTCATATTTGCAATGAGTTTATGCACATGCATGGCTACTTCTACAATCAGAACAGGCACCTTACCCTCCTAAAGTGCTGTTGACCTTCCAGAACATGTCCTGAGATCAAATCCCAAATAGTGCCTTATGTTTTCAAAATGGTATCTGGGCTAACCAAAGTAATGCACAAAGTTCAGACCTTCTCCTATCAGGCCTAATCTGCAAACGCTGTATTTCACATTCATCAAAACCTGGAAGCAGCTGTTTCTATAGCTGCTGTCTTCCCAAAATGTGCACAGGTGTAAAGCAATTATACCATTCTCACAAAAAGATCTTCAACCATTCTCACAATTATGTCTATGAAGGTTTATGTGTTAAAACGTTTTACAGCATAACTTTACTTAACAGGCAACTGATGGTCTCTGATGTGTGTGAATATTTGGTTTGGGTCCATAATTGGAGAACCACATTGTTAGCTTATGTAGTGAACTTAGAGGTTTGACTACTGATAGCTAGAAAAAACGTTCCTGCACCCTGACACACCAATTCGATTTGCTATGAAAGACATCTGCTGCACTTGGATGCAAAAGCATTGTTTTCTGTTTGAGTGTATCTCCACTCTTTTGAAATCAACATGCAATGCTATCTTATTCATTTTGTCAATGTCACTGAAGTCAAGACTACTGTTCACATCAATGCCGGAAGTTAATTGAGTGCATTGATTAATGATTAATGCTCTGTGCAGGATATTCTCTAAGTTTAAACTTAACCCAAAAACATCTGTGGTGGGGCCAAAATGATTCATTCATTTATTAATTCATTCACTCATTTCTTATGGTCTTTCAGGTACGTGAAATAATACTATCTTTCTCATTTCTGATTGTATTGCTTCAGATTAACTCACGTGAGAGCATTTTTCAATCCTCTATCACATTTCTACGAGAAGCTGAACAAAATATCATGATTGCCAGGTTTAATTTAGTTATAGAATTGTGAACCAATGCTGCTTAGAGTTGCAAGAAAAATGCAGCAGTTTCACACCACTTATTAGAACTAAAGAGAATGCCTTCAGTACAATATGTTCTAATCATAAAAGTGCAGTTTTTTATGATGTAAACTACATCACACTGATGGAATTAGTCATCACAATTACACAACAGCAAGATGGCGAAGTGACAGCACAACAGACCTACCTTGCCATCCAATATAAAAACATGGAGGCATGGTGGCTCAGTGGTTAACACTGCTGCCTCATAGCACCAGGGACAGAGTTTGATTCCACATTCAGGCAACTGTCTGTGTGGAGTTTGCATGTTTTCCCCATGTCTGCATGAGTTTGCTCCAGTTTCCTTCCCCAGTCCAAAGATATGCAGGTTCGGTGGATGGGCCATACTAAATTGCCTATAATATCCAGGGACGTGCAGACTAGATGAAATAATCATGGGAAATACAGGGATGGAGTGGGTCTGGGTGGGTTGCTTTTCAGAGTGTTCGTCTGGACTGAATAGCCTGCTCCCAAACTGTAGGGATTCTATTATGATTTTACACACTGGAATATATTTTTAACTTTACCAGCTGGATCATAAACATTGCCCCATCAGAATGCAGAAAGGAAAATGTGAAGGTGTGAAGTATATCGCACAGCTATTTCAGAACCTGTTGGAATTTCCTTCCACTGGGCCTTGTGTACTAGCTCTTGTCTCTTTCCTCTTCCTTTTGAGTCCTCCTTGACAGAAAGAGGTTCCTGAACATGCTAGATGATTCTTTTGCTGGTACACCATAATTTGATCCCTTACTCCCAGGCACCAGCTCAGAGCTTGTAGACGAGAGCTACAGTCAGATCTATCTAATTTGCAGCTCAAACAGTTGCAGATCAGAGAGATGCGAGGACATCAGTGGATTCATTTAATAGGAACTTTTGAAGAAATCAGTTCTACTCTTGCAGTCTTCTCCCCGGTTAATTTCTGGAAATGATGCTGTTGAGAGGTTAGGTGCTTACTGACCTGCTCAGATTAGCATGTATCCTGATCATTTCTGTCGGGCAGGGGATCCCTAATCACTGAGTAGTGATACCATTGGGTGAGCTAGTCACTGCTTCAGTATAAAACAAATGTGGCAGCTTCCTGGATAGGTTCCACAAATCAGATGGTATTTCTGTAATTGGAAGCTTCCTGGGCGTTATTATAGGAATGGGGGACACCTCCTGTTGATGGATATTGCCTGCAAATTCTCTGGTGCTTTGATGACTTTGTTTAGTCCATACACCTTGTATATGAAGGTACACAAACTCCTGAGCTCTGTCTTTTTGACATGTGCTGCTCTGTCCAGCAAATAGGAGATCAGTCACTGTTTGCAATGGGCAGCAGTTTCCTGAAGAAGGGCTTATGCCCGAAACGTCGAATCTCCTGTTCCTTGGATGCTGCCTGACCTGCTGCGCTTTTTCCAGCAACACATTTTCAGCTCTGATCTCCAGCATCTGCAGACCTCACTTTCTCCTGAAAGAATATGGTGCCGAGCAGGTGACTTAGTCTGTGGACCATTGACATAGCAGGCTTTCCTTGGCCAGCAGCAAGTTACAAAAGGTCAATGACAGACTGTCTGGAGAAGGACAGGCATGTCCAGCTCTGCTCTTGAGAAAGAGTTTGGCCTGTGCATTTTGTAAGCAGTGGAGAGCTCGCAATGTACCGCACTTGTTTGTTTTGTTGAGGCCCAGCTGTTGCTCTTCTTCACCCCAATGATTTTCCATCTGGAACATCAGGCTGCAGGATAAGCAGGCAAGTCTTTCCGAACAGGTTCAGGCCAATAAAGTATGAAAGATGAGATCTGGAAGGCAGACAGTCTGTCTGCAAAAGGGCAGAACAAACCATTGAGCTTCAGCCCCCTGTGATATAGTTTCCAAACTCTCGACCAACATGCCCAACAGAATTGGGTCAAGGATTGATTCAAATATTGTGGGGGTCAAGCCGACATGATCAGAGTGTGATTTGCAAATGTTGTTAGTTAGATCTCCTGAATAAAAACAAAAATGCACTACAGCAAAAGCAATCATGCTAAGAATGAAACAGAACCACATTTCACCACATATCGCTCACAACTGGGTTAAAATTAGGCTTTGTAAATGTGTATATTTGTGATATATGGTCAACAGATCATTGCTAAGTATGTTCTTCATAGAACAGAATATCCTTTACTGTCACATGTATTCAAGTACGGGAGTTCAGGAGTACAGTGAAAAGTTTACATGTGGCCTCTCAGGGTGCGATCTTAGGTACAAAGTACCTAGGTAAAAATCTTGGATACAAAAAGAGGATAAAAAAGAAAGAAGTTGCATTACCTCATTCATCGTATAAGTTAGAAATAAAACATAGTTAAAAGGATAAACATCACAGTCAGATAGACAGATAACGGATAAGCATTACATTGCTGTAGCTCAGTGCAGAAGTTTCCACATGTGGTCTAACTGGCCTCGCAAATTGTTGACAGCCCACGCCAAACCCCAGTCCAATAACCATCCCATCTCTGCTCCAGGCCTTCAGCCCACTCAATTCCAGCTGATGATGATGAGAAACGCCAGTTTGGTATCAAGTTATTTGGGTACAATTTTGGGCTCAGAATTATCTGGGCAATGCATGGTTTAACCAGGAGGGCGATTGGAATTGGAATGTTTTGTGTGAGCTGACAGCATCAGTTGTACTTTCAAAGCCTGCTCACCCATTTCCAGGAACTGGAGCTGGTCACATTACACCCAACCTGAAGTCTGTTCTTTGGGAAGCCAATGTGTTAAAGGGTCTGGAAAAGGGCACTAATTCTCCTCCTCAACACCATCTAAAAGGTTTGTTCCCCTTCTAGGGGCTGTGGCGAGCAAGGCAATGAATTCTGATATTGGATCCTATTGTACCTGCTTTATGGCCACAGAAAAGGCAAGAGGGATCCAATTTCTACTGGAGTCACAATACAGAATGCCTTTGAGTTGAACATTGAAACCAGTGTTAGTTATTTAGATGTGAGTTGTGATTCGTGATAATGCTTGCAGGTTAAAAACAAAGAAAAAGTTAGTCCTTCCTGCAGATGTGATGGAAACCATAACTTTTTCCCTTCTTGCTTGCAATTACAAGTGTAATGAACAAAATTATCAAACTCTCCTCCTCCTCCTCCATCGCAACAATTTTGATTGTTGCATTATTGTGGTTTTGAACTACTTCCCTCATCTCACAAAACCAGCAGGTAGATCACTAGGGAAATATCACAGCAGATAGTGCCTTCTGGAAAAAAAAATAAAATCACTTGAATTTGTTATAGTTGCAACTGAGTTCAGACAGTAGTGTGAAAATGGTGCAGTGGGCTATGTTTCATCAGCACTGTGATCTAAAAATAGAGCAGCGAGCTGCAGTTCTGCATTCTTACCCCAATATCCGCACTCACACAAATGTTGATCAAAACCCTGAGCCGAAAACCACGGTGCTGCTGCAGAGCGGTGCCTTTGAAAATGAAATGCACAGCACAAATATTGTCTGCACTTCACACAAACCACACACTTCTAGCTCAAGACAGCAGGAAAATCACAACTACGTGCATTCGGAGTCTGAATTAGTTAGGGTGCAGTTATCATGCTGATGAATCGTACACCAAAACATCAGGTTTGCAGAAATCAGTAGACTATTTGCAGCAGAAATCACTCGCCCAGCCCTTCAACTCATAAAGCCAGCTATTCATAGAGGGGGACTTTGCAAGAGTGAATGTTCAGGCAGAAGGACAAGACTAGACCATTCCACTCAGCCATAACCAGACACCCTTTTTGATTTTGGGAGAAAGGAAAATGTTACATTTCAGACTAATCTGGATGTGAGCTTTGGGTAAAAGTGCAGCCAGCCATTGTCTTGGAATTTTATACACAGTCAATGCCAAGTTACAACCAATTCATTAAACTGCTACTGACGATTATTATACTGACAATGTGAGAATGGCCTTACATTGACTGAGTTTCCCTAAACAGTAAAAAGTAGAAATGCAAACTGAACAGCACAATCCTGTTAGAAACACATAAAAGACGCGAAAATGTAGCAGCCACCGCAAAGGGCAGGAAATCGATTTGCCAGTGCAGGCAAATCATTGCTGCTTTGCCCTGCATGCTGTGTAGGTGTCACTCAGATAAATTATTTATCAGAACACAAATTCTCTCCCTTTCAGGAAAGATAATGATTTAGCAGCAGCTAATACCTGATACCCACCCAACAATTATGATAAGTTAAGCTTTAAAATCCTTCATCTTCATGTAGCTACTTTGCATCTGGATTTAAAACAAACTAATAGCTGTCTAGCTTATTGGCTTCTGATGCTTAACCTGGAATGGGCTGGTTAAGGTGGGAAACTGGCACAGTGACTTTTTTTGTCAAATGCTCATGCTGGAATTTCTTCTGCTGCTTTGCTGGAGGAGGGGGCATTGATTCCTACATATCCCAACCTCAGGAGATATCGCTTTCCAGTAAGAGGAAGCAATCAACATCCTTGATGTAATATTGGCCAATGGTGATGGGAGCCTTCCTGCTGCCTAGTTATCACTGTCTCAGTCTTCTCACAGCAAGTGTATAGACCCAGACTGGAGTTGTTAATCTTAAGACTTGTGGTTGTAACTTGGTTTGTCTTAGGTTTTTTTTTAACGGCAAAGCAATGTCATCTGTCAGGCAACGGGGCTACCATGGGATGCCAAAGTCTAGACCCACCGTCATCTTCCCCATTGTGAAATCAGTAACCAAGATGAAAGGGAATTGAGAGAATGGTCAGCCTTGCTGTACTCTCGCCATGCTGTTCAAGGAGACTGTGTTGTCCATGCTAGATTGATGAAGGCAAAGCAGCTGACATTGTCTATTGGTTGACATGGACTTCAGCAAAGCGTTCGACATGATTCTACATGGAAGACTGGCTGGTGAGGTTAGACCACTTGGGATTCAAAGGGAGATAGTCAATTGGATACAAAGTTGGCTTGAAGGTAGGAGACAGAAGATGGTGGTGAAGGGTTATTTTTCAGACTGGAGGCCTGTGACCAGTGGTGTGCCACAAGGACCAGTGCTGAGTCCACTGTTTGTTACCATTTATATAAATGATTAGGATGTGAATATAAAAGGTATGGTTAGTAAGTTTGCATGTGACACCAAAATTGGTGATGTAATGGACAATGAAGAAAATTACCTCAGAATACAACGGGATTTGATCAGAAGGGCTAATGGGCTGAGAAGTGGCAGAT
The DNA here is from genome assembly GCF_020745735.1 of Hemiscyllium ocellatum. Taxonomy (NCBI): domain Eukaryota; kingdom Metazoa; phylum Chordata; class Chondrichthyes; order Orectolobiformes; family Hemiscylliidae; genus Hemiscyllium; species Hemiscyllium ocellatum. The sequence continues at coordinate 126,436,268 of NC_083403.1, read as the reverse complement.
GGAGTTTAATTTAGATAAATGTGTGGTGTTGCATTTTGGTAAGGCAATACAGTTGATGATAGAACCGGAAACAGTATTGGAGAACAAAGACACTAATGAGTGCAGATGCCTAGTTGAAAGTGGAGTCGCAGGTAGACAGGGTGACAAAGAAGGTGCTTGACACATTTGCTTTGTTTGGTTAGAACACTGAGTCTAGGAGTTGGGATGTCATATTGTGGCTGTGCAGGACATTGGTGAGGCCACTTTTAGAATATATTCCTACAATTCTGGTCACCCTTCTACAGGAAGGATGTTGTTAAACTTGAGATGGTGTAAGAAAGAATAACAAGGATGTTGCGAGGGCTGGATGATTTGAGCTACAAGGAGAAGCTGCATAGGCTGGGGCTTTTTTCCCTGGAGCAGAAAGGGAAAAAAGGGGTGACCTTATGGAAGTTTATAAAATCATGAGGGGCATGATCAGGTAAATAGGTCTTTTTCCGAGGGTGCTCAGAACTAGAGGATCTGAGGGTCAACTTTTTTCATAAAGAGGCTGGATGGAATGAGCTGCCAGAGGAAATGGTGGAGACTGGTGCCACTACAACATTTAAAAGGCATCTGGATAGGTATATGAATGGGAAGGGTTTAGAGAGATATGGACCAAATGCTGGCAAATGGGACTAGGTCAGATTGGGATGTCTGCTTGCCACCGGATTCTGGGTAATCCAAGATGGAGGACAGGAAAAATTTCTGGCTGTAAGAGTTGCTCCTATTTTTGAGATATTTTAGATGTTGGAGGTGATTTCCTCAAATTCCAGGAGCAGCAATTACTGTTTTATATGCTGTTGCATTGTTTTGGAACTTTGGAAAAAAAAAGTCAAAACAACAGCAGTTTAAAAGGGAGAAGAGCAGACAAAGGAAGCACATGGTGAGGACAGTGCAGGAGAGAGAGAGAGAGAGAGAGAGAACCTGCACAGTTACCGCCTTTGCTGTTTGAATTCGTGTGTCGCTGGACATTGGAGTGCATCTGGGAAAATTAACAAACAGTGAAATTCAAAACTGATCTTGGAGGAACTGTTGGGCCAAGTTCACAGGACAGAATCAGATAAGTCTATTGTTGTTTTAAGTCTGTCCAAGAGAAAGGCTGCAGTAGTGAGTAGAGTGGATTCTTTCTTCATTATATGATTTTGGAGATAAGTCTCTTGATTAAACTTAAAATATAAGCCATAGCTATTAATTTAACCTGGGGCAGTGTTTGTAGAGGAATAAGACGGTGTTATTTTCTGGGTCTGTAGATTGTGAAGGAGCAAAAATGGCCTTTGCAGTGATATGTACTTCTTGTCAGATGTGGGAGTTTAAAAAGAGTTTAAGGGTTACTGTGGATTTTATCTGTCATAAATGCTGTTGGATGCGAATCTTATCAGGTCAAGTGGATCGGTTGGAGAGACAGATAGAAGCGATGAGGAATTTGCAACAGCAACAGTATGTGATGGATGGCAGTTATAGGAATGGGGGAAAGTCTCAGATACAGTCACATAGATGGGTTAACTCCAGGAAGGGTGAGAGAGGTCGGCACCTAGGGCAGATGTCTTTTGTGGATATACCCATTTCAAACAGGTATGCTGTTTTGGAAAATATAGGGGGTGATGGATTCTCAGGGGAATGTAACACGAACTGCCAAGTTTCTGGTATTGAGACTGGCTCTAATGCAACGAGGGGTACGTCAGCTTCTAAGAGATCAATTGTGTTAGGGGATTCTGTAGTCAGAGGTACAGACAGACGTTTCTGTGGCCAGCAGAGAAAAAACAGAATGGTGTGTTGTTTCCCTGGTTCCAAGATCAAGGATGTCTCAGAGAGGGTGCAGAATGTTCACACAGGGGAGAGGGGCCAGCAGGAGGTCATTGTCCACACTGGAACCAACGACATTGGAAGGGAAAAGATTGAGACTCTGAAGGGAGATTACAGAGAGTTAGGCAGAAATTTAAAAAGGAGGTCCTTAAGGGTAGTAATATCTGGATTACTCCCAGTGCTACGAGCTAGTGAGGGCAGGAATAGGAGGATAGAGCAGATGAATGCATGGCTGAGGAGCTGGTGTATGGGAGAAGGATTCACATTTTTGGATCATTGGAATCTCTTTTGGGGTATAAGTGAGCTGTACAAGAAGGACGGATTGCACCTAAATTGGAAGGGGACTAATATACTGGCAGGGAAATTTGCTAGAACTGCTTGGCAGGATTTAAACTAGTAAGGTGGGGTTGGGGGGGAGGGGCCCAGAGAGATAGTGAGGAAAGAGATTGATCTGAGACTGGTACAGCTGAGAACAGAAGGGAGTCAAACAGTCAGGGCAGGCAGGAACAAGGTAGGACTAATAAATTAAACTGCATTTATTTCAATGCAAGGGGCCTAACAGGGAAGGTAGATGAACTCAGGGCATGTTTAGGAACGTGGCACTGGAATAACATAGCAATTACAGAATCATGGCTCAGAGATGGGCAGGACTGGCATCTTAACGTTCCAGGATACAAATGCTACAGGAAGGAGAGAAAGGGAGGCAAGAGAGGAGGGGGAGTGGCATTTTTGATAAGGGATAGCATTACAGCTGTACTGAGGGAGGATATTCCCGGAAAAATATCCAGAGAAGTGATTTGGGAGGAACTGAGAAATAAGAAAGGGATGATCACCTTATTGGGATTGTATTATAGACCCCCCAATAGTCAGAGGGAAATTGAGAAACAAATTTGTAAGGAGATCTCAACTATCTGTAAGAATAATAGGATAGTTATGGTAGGGGATTTTAACTTTCCAAACATCGACTGGGACTGCCATAGTGTTAAAGGTTTAGATGGAGAGGAATTTCTTAAGTGCGTACAAGGCAGTTTTTTGATTCAGTGTGCGGATGTACCTACTAGAGAAGGTGCAAAACTTGACTTACTCTTGGGAAATAAGGCAGGGCAGGTGACTGAGGTGTCAATGGGGGAGCTATTTTGGGGCCAGCGACCACAATTCTATTCGTTTTAAAATAGTGATGGAAAAGGATAGACGAGATCTAAAAGTTGAAGTACTAAATTGGAAGAAGGCCAATTTTGACGGTATTAGGCAAGAACTTTCGAAAGCTGATTGGAGGCAGATGTTCGCAGGTAAAGACATGGCTGGAAAATGGGAAGCCCTCAGAACTGAGATAACAAGATTCCAGAGAATGTGCATTCCTGTCTGGGAGAAAGGGAAGTCTGGAAAGTATAGGGAACGGTGGATGACTAAAAAAAATGAGGGCTTGGTTAAGAAAAAGAAGGAAGCATATGTCAGGTATAGACAGGATAGATTGAGTGAATCCTTAGAAAAGTATAAAGAAAGTAGGAGAATACTTAAGAGGAAAATCAGGAGGGCAAAACGGGGACATGAGCTAGCTTTGGCAAATAAAATTAAGGAGAATCCAAAGGGTTTTGACAAATATATTCAGGACAAAAGGGTAACTAGGGAGAGAATAGGGCCCCTCAAAGATCAGCAAGGCGGCCTTTGTGTGGAGCCACAGAAAATGGGGGAGATACTAAATGAGTATTTTGCATCAGTATTTACTGTGAAAAAGGATATGGAAGATATAGACTGTAGGAAATAGATGGTGACATCTTGCAAAATGACCATATTACAGAGGAGGAAGTGCTGGATGTCTTGAAATGGTTAAAAGTGGATAAATCCCCAGGATCTGATCAGGTGTACCCTAGAACTCTGTGGGAAGCCAGAGAAGTGATTGCTGGGCCTCTTGCTGAGATATTTGTATCGATAGTCACAGGTGAGGTGCTGGAAGACTGGAGGTTGGCAAACGTGGTGCCACTGTTTAAGAAGGGCAGTAAAGACAAGCCAGAGAACTATCGACCGATGAGCCTGACCTCGGTGGTGGGCAAGTTGTTGGAGGGAATCCTGAGGGACAGGATGTACATGTATTTGGAAAGGCAAGGACTGATTCAGGATAGTCAACAATAGACAATAGACAATAGGTGCAGGAGTAGGCCATTCTGCCCTTTGAGCCTGCACCACCATTCAATATGATCATGGCTGATCATCCTTAATCAGTATCCTGTTCCTGCCTTACCTCCATAACCCTTGATTCCACAATCCTTGAGAGCTGTATCCAACTCTTTCTTAAATGAATCCAGAGACTGGGCCTCCACTGCCCTCTGGGGCAGAGCGTTCCACACAGCCACCACTCTCTGGGTGAAGAAGTTTCTCCTCACCTCTGTCCTAAATGGTCTACCCCATATTTTTAAGCTGTGTCCTCTGGCTCGGCACTCACCCATCAGCGGAAACATGTTTCCTGCCTCCAGAGTGTCCAATCCTTTTATAATCTTATATGTCTCAATCAGATCCCCTCTCAGTCTTCTAAACTCAAGGGTATACAAGCCCAGTTGCTTCAGTCTTTCAGCGTAAGGTAGTCCTGCCATTCCAGGAATTGACCTCGTGAACCTACGCTGCACTCCCTCAATAGCCAGAATGTCTTTCCATCTCAACATGGCTTTGTGCATCTCAATCATGTCTCACAAACTTGATTGAGTTTTATGAAGAAGTAACAAAGAAGATTGATGAGGGCAGAGCAGTAGATGTGATCTCTATGGACTTCAGTAAAGCATTCGACAATGGTGTAATGTCTTCAGCACAGGGCTCCCAAACAGAATTAGATACTACTGTTCATGGAGGCTTCTGGATTGCAGTGTCCTGTACCTCCAATGGTTGTAGTTTCTGAGTTTCTCCTTGGCAGACAGAAGTTGTCTCTCCTGGTATCTGACACATCCACCACACTCTAAATCTTGTTGAAGACATGGCTAATACAATGTTGCCATGTTTCAACAGCCCTCTTGGCACTTGGTCAATCCTAGGTGCCTTAATGTTCCAGATTCTAGATGGCTTTTGATCTAATTCCAAGCAAGAATTGGCAAAGCATTAACAGTGACCCAGTGATGCCACGCGGTGTATGCATCCAATGTCACCAACAAAGGCATGAAGCTGCAGCTCTGCATGTCCATGGCAGTACCAACTGCAATCTGTGCCAGTGTGACATGCAAGGGGACAGCAAAGGCATTGTGTAAGTGGAACATTTTCCATCAGCATTGCCTACATACGGCCCTGAGCATCACTTGCAGAGCCAACATCACCGGTGAAGAAGTGCCCCCCAGAATCAGTCAGAGACAGTCACAGGACATTGTGACAGAGAGAAAACCAAGACTGGAAGGACACACACTTCACCTCCCAGACATATGCCAATTGAATGGGATCACTTGATGATAAAAGAAGATGGGGCTAGCCAAAGAAAATGGTGAAGTACATTTAACGAGAACTTTCATGACCAAGATGTATCTTGAGCTGAAATGAAAGAAATTGCAATGAATAAAGGCCAATGAAGGAATTTTGTTTCATCCATTTACAGAATGTGGTTGCCCTGGCTATGCCAGCAATTATTGCCCCTTCCTAATTACCCTTCAAATGGTAATAATGAGGTCCTTCCCAAACGATATTGGCCCTTTGGTATTAGGTGCACCCATGCTGTTGTTAGGGAATGAGTTCCTGGAATTTGACCCAGGGGCAATGAAGGCAAAGCAACATATTTCCAAGTTAGGATCGCATGTGTATCTGCTGCCCATGACCTTCTGTACTGTGGAGTTCACAGGTTTGGAAGATGCTTTCTAAGGAGTGTTGGTGCATTGTTAGAGTGCATCTTGTAGATGGTAAACATTGCTGTCACTGTCAGTCATGAAGTGATTGAATGTTGAAGGTGGTGGATGTGACATCAATAAAGAAGGCTGCTTTCTCCTGAATAGTGTTGAACTTCTTTGGTGTTTTTGGAACTGCATTCAACCAGGCAGGTGGGGATTAATCCACCATACTCCTGACTTATGACTTCTCGATGGTGGACAGCCTTTGGGGAGACCAGAGGAGAGTTACATTCTACAGAATTCTCAGCTCCTGATCTGATCTTGTAGCTACAGTATTTATATAGCTGGACTAGTTCAGTTTGTGGTCAATGTTAACTCCCAGGATATTGATAGTGGGAGATTCAGTGATGGCAATACCTTTGAATGTTAAAGAGTCATAGAGTCATACAACATAGAAACAGACCCTTTGGTCCATCCAATCCATGCCTTATGGAGAAGTGTTTACATTCTCCCTTATTGGAGAATTCTGCTACTTGTTGTCCTGCATGAAACTGCAGGAATTGCATCTAAGGAAGTATGTTTTTGTCTTTTGTGATATAGCTGGCCATTATCAAATCTATAAACAAAAATGTCCATCTTACCAAAACATTACTGTTGGCTTGGAGACTGAGATGTATCCACACAGACAAGGATTCAAAGTACATTACTACTATGCTGTCAATATTTATTTTTCACATATAAGATTAAATTGACTTCTTCTGATGGTTTGACTCTGCGTCATGGCTTTTCACTTGTATTTGCTCAGATTGTGAAGTTCAGATCTTATATAAACAAATATCACGATGTAGACAAAACAGGGACACTTAATTTTTGACTTCCAAGACTATATGTTAAGAGAAGTGACTTTCATGGACTGCAATTATTTCAAAAAGAAAAACCACTGATTATAAATGGATGCACCTGACCATAGACTGAACCAATCTCAATGAAACAATCAATAAACAACTTTAGTTTGAACTGAAATTAACATGTCATCAAAGAGACTGAAACCATTTGACCTGCTGAATTTGCACATTTGTAGAATGTTCATATGTTGGAGCTGAAACAATGTTACCTGTGAGGCAGCAACTTGAAAACAAGGAATTCAAACATTGGAAATACATTAAACAGATGTATTTCAGGAAGTGTTTTGTTGACAGAGCACTGACATGAATTTGTAACTGGATTTAAAGAAGTGTCTCTCTTTTTCCCTGTTTAGTCTCTCTGTGTTAAAGGAGGAAGCACCTGAAGATGACACAAATTGGACAGAAACACCAAGTACGCAAGAAGATCTGCAAAGTTCACAGCTGTTATTGAACCCGCACCCCAGACATCCATGGTATCAGATTACATCTAATACCTCAAGGATACTCTAAGCACTTTAAAAATATATGTTTTTTGCCCTCTTGTTCAGCACACTATTCCCTCTGTAACCTCGTACTTGAGTGTGTTTGATATTGAGTCTTTATTATTTCCTTCAATCTTAGCAAACAATATAATTACTCTTCCTTACACTCAAGAAAATGTTGTAATTAGTGCCTTCTCTGTTTTTGGTGAACCAGATAACTCCATTTGTATTGCAGTGAGGTACAGAATGGTGCTAACAAGACCATTCTGTGAGGTTCCTAAATATGGAACCAATTCACAGAATAACAACTTACAGAATAAAAATGAACAAAGCAGAGTTCAAAAAGTTAAGAGATTAAAGAATCAATAGAGATGGATAGATGAAGACAGTTCCCAAAAAGAGATTTGTACACAAATGCATGTAATACAAAAAAGATAACAAATCCATGAGACATGTATACAGCTGTGATGCAGCAGTCACTCCAAAGACTTGGCAACAAACTGAACATGATTAAATTCAAACATAAGTTCTGGTTCAAACAGTTACTGAATCTAATTCTTTCCCTTTACTACCTATATTTTACTACAACAATGAATGGGCATAGCCCAAATTAGAAGCCCATCCTAGAGTCTGATGACAAAAGAAAGTTGGATGAATTCATACATATGCAGGCTATTTTGACATTGATCCATTTCTAATCTACATTAAAACTTGAAAATATACCTTTTTGACAAAAAAATCCTTCCTTAGATTTCATTAATTTTCAGCTTCAACAAAATATTTCAAATAAATCCTGCCATTCACAACTATCCTGTCAGAAACCATGCTGTATACATCTGGTCAACCCGCATAGCACATGAATAAGTGAACAAAGAAGCCTAGATGTACAGAATTCAACACCTCTGGACATTTGATTCAGTTCAATTAAATTTTTGTTCAAGTCTGAAGCGAAAAGAAATTCTCCTTGATGATTAATCTTAATGATAATAGTGTAGCAAATATCTGACTATCCTTCTCCTTCCATTCACTGTCCACGATGCTCTGAGGTAAACTCAAGTTTTGCGCTTAATAATTGTCCTTCTTGAAATCCTTTTTTTAACCAGCACTTTCTCATTGTAAATGTATAAACTCATGCCTGGGTAGTAAATGGCAATTATCTCAGCATATAACTTTAGGATTCAGCTTTTGCATTTTCTCTCTTACTGATACATCACGACTCATGTATTTCTTCAACTTCTTATCTTTTGAGAGGAATTAGCCTTCAAGCAAAAGCTTTGGTCTCAACCTTCACATCTAAACCAACTACTTACATCTATGGACTGCTCTGCTTGAACCTCACAGCTGCAGTGATCAATTGAGTGTTTGCATAGTATGCGATGCATTTGAAATAAGTAATTGTGGTACTGTGACCAGGTGAGCAGGGAAGATTGGCTCTCCAGTTTTTAAACCCTTCTCAGTCAGATGCAACAATTTTTAAATTTAAGAACATAAGACATAGCAGAAGAAGGCCATTCGGCCCATTGCGTCAGCTCCACCATTCAATAAAATCATGGTGGAGCTGATCATCATCAACTTCACTTTCCTGCCTTACCTTCATCACACCTCATTTCCTGACTGAGTAAAAATATGTCTGTCTCAGCTTTACATATATAATAATCCAACCTCAATAGCCCTCTGTGGTAAAAAATCTCGTCACATCTCACAAACTTGACTGAGTTTTTTGAGGAAGTAACTGAAAAGATTGATGAGGCCAGAGCAGTAGACATAGTTTGCATGGACTTCAGTGAACCCCTTGACAAGGTTCCGCTTGCTAGACTAATTAGTAAAGTTAGATCGTGTGGAATTCAGGGAGGTCCTGCTAATTGGACACAAAATTGGCTTGAAGGTAGGAGACAGAGGGCAATTGTGGAAAGCTGTCTCTTGGACTGAAGGCCTGTGGCCAATGGCATTGCACAGAGATTGATACTGGCTCCACTTCTGTTTGTCATTAATATAAATGATTTAATGAGAATTATGGGGACATGGTTAATAAGTTTGCAGGTGACCCCAAAATTGTTGTATAATGGACAATGAAGAAGATTATTTAATTTTACAAAGGATCTTAATTAGTTGGAACTTTGGGCTGAGGAGTGGCAGATGGAGTTTAATTTGGATAAACGCGAGGTATTTCATTTTGGTGAAACAAACAAGGGAAGACTTATACAATTAATGGGAGGGCCCTGGGTATGTTGTAGAACAGAGAGATTCAGGGATTCAGTTACACAGGTCGTTGAAACTTGCATCACATGTAGACAGGATGGTTAAGAAGGCGTTAACATGCTTGCTTTCATTGTTCAGACCTTCGAGTGAAGGAGTTAAGATTTCATCCGGAGGTCACCTCATAGATGTTTATTAAAAAATGAGGAGCATAGATAAGGTGAACGGCAAGGGTCTTTTCCCCAGGGTGATGGAGCTCAAAACTATATTTCTAAGATGAGAAGGGAAAGATTTAGAAAGGACATGAGGGGTAGCACTTCTATACAAACAGTCGTTCATGTGAGGAATGAAATGCCAGAGGAAGTGGTAGAAAATTGTAGAGTTACAATATTGGAAAGACACTTCGATGAGGTCATGAATAGGACATGTTTGAAGGAATATGGACCAAACACAGGTAAGTGGGGCTAGTCTAATTTGGGAACATGGTTGGCGTGGACTAGTTGGACTGAAAAGTCTGTTTACATGCCATATGACTGTGTGACTCTACCTTCTGTGGGAATTTCACCTCATCTCTGTCTTAAATGGGTGAACCCTTATTCTGAGATTATGCCCTACTTGTCTTAGAATCTTCCACAAGGGGAAACACCCTTTCCGCATCTTCCCTGTCAAGTCCCTTAACAGTCTTATATTTTCAATAATCTAGGTTCTCATTCAGCTTGGTCGACCCATGTGGAGTATTACATTCAGTTAAGGATAATGCACTTGACGAGAATATGATTGGTCTTGGTGTGGACTCAATGTATATTTGCCATAATGATACCCTGGCATTGCATTCCCTTGATGTTACAATATTTGAAGAGTGGTCTAACTGAGGTGTTTAAAGTGCAAAAAGATAGGCATCAGCGATTTCTACTGGTTGGATAAGAACTTGACGAAAAGGGCTGTAAAGGACTTAAAAATAGAACTAAACAATTTAGGAATGATATTAGGAAGCATTTGTTCATGCAAAAGAGTACTGGACGTCTGGAATTTTCTTCCCAAACAACTAAAGGCTTAACTGAAATGCTGAAAACTGGAGCGTGGGATGTGGTGATGCTGAATGTCCTAACCTGGTTTCTAAATATTTCTGTGAGAGCAAATGCATTGGGGTATCGCTGGTCTCAAGAAAAAGCCGACAAACAGGTAAAGGCTGTCTTCTTCTGGGAATGGTCTGCAGTGCATGAAAAATGATTAACAAATGTACAAGGACAAAATTGTGTAAACAAGGCAAAAAGTACCACATTAGTTGTACATATGCCCTGGCAGACAGGGTCAATGCAACACAACAATCTGCAGATTCCTCCAAAGCCAATCTGTTCCTATCTGTATTTTCCCACTGGATTGCCTAATAATGCATTCCCTTACAGCAGATGCAAAGCCTCTTGTCCAAACCTGATAGAATCACTACAGTGATGCGATATCCAAATAGCACCTAATGCAGCCATTTCCCTAGCAGATGGTGCTATGCTTCAGGCAAGATCTTCCTGTTAATTACCAGCCTCATATACAGATGGAAATGTCAGTCAGCCTGAGAGACTCTGATTTCTGTTTCTCTCTGTCCGCAACAACAAAGTGAAAAGGTTTCTCTGCCAAGGTCGCACACGTGAACAGAACAGCAAACTTTAATTGAATTGAATTAGCTTTATTGTCACATGTACTCACAAGAGTACAGTGAAAAGTTTACAAATCACCACTTATGGCACCATTGTAGGTACTTAGGTACAGATTCTTGAACCCAAATTCTTCGGAAAAAAATTAGAAAAATAAACAGAAATGTCCAGCTTTGCAGAAATTCAAAAGTTCAAAACCATCTGGTGAAAGCAAAAAAGATAGTTCAAGTATATCTACATAGTGCTAAATTTATACTGTGGTATATACTGTCAACATTAGATGTTATCATAATGTGGAAAGCATCTCTGTTTATTGGTTGAGAGGATGTGCTTATTTTGGGAACTTGCTTTTTTTAATGTTCATTTTGCTTTTACAATGTTTTGTGTTATATTCATTCAGTAACAGGCTCCAGTGCTGGTAAGTACTGAAATACTAACATTATAACTAATGTTGCCATATTGAAAAGGAAACCAAACCATAACACCCTTTTGTAAGTGTGATGCATTTAATGCCATCAATGGAGTAAGTTTCTAAGCAAAAAGTGGAGCTGAAGGAAAGGGGAGGTTTGTAATATTCTAAAAAAAAGAAATGAGAAAAAAAATTTGATTTTTAGGACTGACTCTTAGAGTTCTTTATATAACCAACTGGAAAATGTGATGATGCAGTGAAAATTTAATTTTCCATTAAAAATAGAGCCTTCAGAAAGCACATGGATAAACACAGAATTATCAAATGGCAATTTTAATCTAAACTGATGGGATTGGATATATTTTTGCATCCCACCTTCTTTTACTCCCCATCAAAGTCAGTAATGGGTGACATTGGACTAGTTTGAAATCCTCCTGAAACTCCCCACAATCTCATGAGTTTCCCACTCAGTGGGTTTGGTTATAATTACTCCCTTGAGTGTCAGTGACAGTAAGGAATAACAACAATGACTCGGCTAAATACTCTGCAACCAAAGACAGCTTTGGACATCATTGGGATGTGAGAGCACTGTGGAAGGTGTTCTGGTACTCACAATGTCAAGGAGCAGGCAGGTGGGGCCTGGTTTAGCTTTGGATTATGTTCGGCATGGACTGGTTGGACCAGAGTGTCTGTTTCTGTGCTATATGACTCTATGATATTCAGGCAAACATTGGTTTTTGATCCATTTTCAGGCCTAAAATAAGCGGTGTCATAGGTTGGAGACCTTGTACAACATTGAAATTGTGTTTTGGGCCTTGCTTTACTGGTATCAATGAGCTGCTGGCAGCGGTTGCTTCTGCAGAGAGAGCTGGCCTGCTCTCGGTGATGAAATTTGAGTCGGTTACCTGGCCGGTTGTGTCCCTTATGGTGGGTGAGGGTGAGAAGTAAAATCAAAAAGGTATCATTTCAGGTTGGCAGTACTCCTGCTCCCTGAGATCCATTAGAATTTAAGTTAAAAATAAACATAATTTAAGCTGATAGTGCCTGTTTGATTGCAAGCAACTCCACTAAGGTCACAGCACAGTCAGCCCTTTGTCTGGTCTGGCCACACTTGGCAGATGTTATTGACTGTTCCTTTAAAAAGTGTTCAAAACAAATTGACGAGGTCCAACGCCACTTTGAGGTGGCTCCCCAAATGCTTGAAAACTACCCACTATCAATATTACATTTTATCACTTTTAGGGGAGCTTGGAAACCTGTTCCTCATCCTGAAAACCGATTGTTCTTGTCACCAGCAGACAATGTGTAGATGGGACCAACTTCCACCTGAATAATTCATAATTCACGGGCAACAAGCAAATAGAATGCTGGAGAAACTCAGCAGACCTGGCAGCATCTGTGGTGGGAGAAACAGTTAGTGTCTCAAGTCCGGTATAACTCTGCTTTCAAACTGAAGATCTGATGCGTTTATCCAGCATTTCTTATGCTTGTTTCAGATTTCTGGCATCTTAGTGTTTTGTTTTAATTTTAATGCTTCATAAGAACTGGTGCCTCAACTGAGGGCATTTTGAGGTTCCGCCCACCACTTTTGGAATTTAACAATGTTTAGCAGTTTTAGAACAGTAGCTTAATATTAACACACTTTGATGATGCGAATGGTATGATAAACAAGCTATGCCCAAATTCAGGTGCCATTGTCTTGATGCTGAAACATTTTATATCCTGTATGGCTGGATATGTATCAGTAAATCATGGGAAAATACATTCTGCATGCCACAACTTGAAAACACCAAACTTGCTGTGAGCAACTTGCAGGACCCAATGGGCTGCCCAATGAGGCCAAGCAAGGGTACCAGCTGATAGAGTGTGACATTGTCGTTTTATAATCAAACTTCACAAGAAAGCAAAATGACCTCCAGGAATGTTTGGAATTCATGCCGGAAGATTGCAGCGATCTTCTGTGGAATATTTTACTGAGGCAGTTGTCACTTCTTCCAGATATTGTGAGACTTTTCAAAATGCTGGCAAGCCATGAAAGCGTAATTCATTTGCCAAAGACAAGCTAATACTCACTCATTGATGTGAGATTCCTTTGCCAACCAAGAACGTGAGCTGAATTTGAAGAAGTTGTCGATTGTTTTTCAAGCTGAATTTAAATAGGAAGCGACGAACGTGTATCAGGGAAGAGTTGACTCCTTGGAGAAATGGATCCCAGAAGACCAAGCCCTCTGAAATAATTCACAGTACATGAACCTACTGAAAATCATGAAAGACAATAATAAATACAAAAGATGTGTATTCTGCATGACACACAGTACAGTTTAGGAAGTGCAAATAAGAACTCTATAATTTAACAATATTTGTAAGTGTCATGATAACATCAATATGAACCATTACTCTTTAAATCTCATCAACTAAAAGCCTTGGTTTGAGAGACAATAGCAAAAAAAGTTATCTGGGGCATTTTAAAATGGTTGCCAAAGTCACTTGACCTGAAAGTATCCAAGACACAAAAAAGTAACATGGTCAAAACAGTCTATCACATCTTGAAAAAGTTATCCAAGGGTAACTATCAGGACACTAAAATTCATTATCTGGAATGTGTACTGACAATGAGACTTTCAATTGTCTCTGGGGTATCTGGAGGACATGTTGGATGGGAGATCATGTGGTCACTGCCGGTGGAGCATGCTCTGAGATGACTGTGACTGATTGGAGGTCTGGAGGAGCAAGCAGCGACCTGGAGTTGCCAAGTTGACATGTCTAATTTATATCTGGAGGGATGGTGACTGCATTTCCATGTGATGACATAACGTCATAATGAGACTGTTAATACACACTAATGCAATACAAGAAAATAAGCTTCTCACTGCTCATTAGTGGGAATCGCATCTCACCATTCAACATTTGTTTGGAGCATGGGACATATTGTTCTCACTAGTAGGAAGCTTCTCACTGCTCATCTCACATACTTCTCTCAACTTTTTGGCCAGCTTCCATATCATTCAGGTCTAGGGAAGATTCTGTCGTATGTTCAGAATGAATTGTCCCTACGGTGGGTCGCTGGCCAGTACTTACAGACTGAAACCCCTCTCCTGTGAGAAACAATGATTATGAGTTGGTGTTTTTGTTACAGAAAACACTAACAGCCAGTCACATCAAGAAGAAAATCCCCTTGCGGAATGAAACACACCTCTCCTGTTGAGACACTACATCCTCTGTTCCAGTTTGGAATACATCACAGAGATAGAATATTTTAAAATAAAAGAAACTTTCAGAGCCAGAGCACATACCCTGGGGAAAGGATTGATTGCAGTTCAGTTATTTCACTTTTTTTTCCATTCCACCTTCCCTAATTCTGTATTGCATTTTATGTTTATAGCTTGGTATGGCATTCAGGGCAAGGTTTTTTTTAAAATAATGTTCATATCTTTTCTGAGTAAATGTACAACAAAACAATTTCAATCATTTTCATGACCTCAAAATGGCCTCTTCCAGTGGTCCCCAGATGTCAGTCTTCAGCTAATTCAACTCACTCCACTTGATATCAAGAAATGGTTGGAGACACTGGAGACTGCAAAAGCTCAGTGGGTGACAATATTCTAGCAATAGTACTGAAGACTTGTGTTCCAGAATTGCTGTTTCACCAGCCAAGCTCTTTCGGTACAGTTATAACACTGGCACCTATGGAAAATTGCCCAGGTATGTCCTGTACATAAAAGGCAAGACAGGTCTAACCCAGCCAATTACTGCTCCATTAGTCAATGCTCAATCATCAGTAAAGTGATGGAAGCTTTCATCAACAGAGTCATCAAGCAGCACCTGCTCTGCAATAACCTGCTCAGTGAAGCCAAGTTTGGGTGCCACCAGGACCCACTCAGCTCCTGACCTCATTAACAGCCTTGGTTCTAACGTGGACAAAAGAAAACAGATGTGAGGTGAGAGTGACAGCCCTTGATATCAAAGCTGCATTTGCCCGAGCAGGGCATCAAGAAACTCTAGCAAAACTGGAATCATTAGGTATCAGGGGATATACATGGCACATAGGAAGATCTCTGCTCCAGGACATCTCTGCAGAAGTCTAGGTCCATCAATCTTCAGCTACTTCATCAATGACCATCCCTCCATCATGAGGTCTTAAGTGGGGATGTCCGCCGATGATTGCACAGTGTTCAGCACCATTCGTGAATCCTCAGATACTGATTGCAACAGGATCTGGTCAATATCCAGACTTGGGCTGACAAATGGCAAGTAACATTCCCACCACACAAATGCCAGGCAATGACCATCTACAATAAGAGACAATCTAACCACCACATGCAAGGTGTTACTGTCCCTGAATCTCCCACTACCAACATTCTGGGATTACCATTGACCAGAAATTTCACTGGACTCGCCACATAAACGCAGTGGCTACAAGAGCAGGTCAGAGGCTAGGAATACTGCGGTGAGTAACTCACCTCCTGACTCTCTGTCCACCATCCAGAAGGCACAAGTCAGGAGTGTGATGGAATAAGCCCAATTACTTAGTCTCCACAGCCTTTTGCGGCAATGAATTCCCTAGATTAACTCTCCCTGCCTGAAGAAATGCCCCTCATCTCAGTTCTGAAAAGTGAGGGTTGACTGAAAGCAGCCACTGTCAATGCTGCTGACTTCCTCCAAAACCTTCATGCTGGGAAGGTCTGTGATTGCCCAGTTAAGTCCCTGATCGGTATTTAATTCAGTGCATCTTCCCATTTCCCCTATTAAATATTGCCAATGTCTGTGTGGAACCTACCCTCACTCTCCCAATCCATAGGATAGTGAATAAGAGTGTGTGGGTCTGGTAAATGTGTTCATCACTTTATCTTGGGCTTTCTTGCACTAAAGGAGAGGGTGCAGAACAAGAGAGCTAGAGAAAAACTCGCAGCAATGCCTCTGATTGAAGGGATTGCATATAAAGGATTCTGATAGATCCATCAAGTTCAGAAATATTGCTTGGGCATTTCTGAGTTTGCTGAATTTACATTCAAAATTGAAGACTTGTCCTCCAGACCTTGAGCTGTGTCCTGCCAAAGGTCATCTGCCAACATTTTTGGCAGGTTTTACAGCCACTGCAGCTAAATAGCATTCACTTCCTTTCGTTCACTCTCCCTTTTATTGTCACCAAGGGGACTCTGCTTCTTCCCCCAGCACTGACCTACTCAATAGAAACTCCACAGGCACAACTCTAATGGGGTAGTAGTAGTGTCCCTACCCCTGAACCAGGAGGTCCGGGTTTGAGTCCCATCTTGCCTAGATATGTGTAACAACCTCTCTGAGCAGATTGATTAGGAAAATATCTACAGCACTTGCTGTGAAACAAGTAAAGCAAAGTAGCTTTCTTCACTAAGCTGAGCTGCTCTTGACTACAGTCTGTTCTGTTGTAATGCACCTTTCTATAACGCGATTGAAGAATTTAGCCCGACACTTGTAGAATGTGACCTTTCTTTACCTGTATTGGCTTTAACGCGATTCTGACCCTATTGGTTTAAATGGTGCTGATGTTACGCAATTTTCTTTTAACACAGGATTGCACAGGAACGGAACGATCACGTTATATCAGAACAGACTCTAGTCGAAGATCTTCAAGAGACATAAGGAGAACTTTGACAGGCCAGGATATTTTTCCTTGGAGCATAGAAGACTAAAAGGTGACCTTATAGAAGTATATAAAATCATGAGGGGCGTAGATAAGGCAGATTGCTGATGGCTTTGCCCCATGGTAGGAGAGTGTAAAAGTAAAGGGCATAGGTTGAAGGTGAGAGGAGAGAGATACAAAAGAGTCCAGAGCAGCAACTTTTTCACACAGAGGATGGTGAGTGTCTGGAGTGGGTTGCCAGATGTAGTAATGGAAGCGAGTATAGTTTTGTCATGTATGAAAATTTAAACAGGTAGGGAGGTCATGTTGCAGCTGTACAGGACATTGGTTAGACCACTTTTGGAATATTGTGTACACTTCTGATCTCCTTCCTAATGGAAGGATGTTGTGAAACTTGAAAGGGTTCAGAAAAGATTTATAAGGATGTTGCCAGGGTTGGAGGATTTGAGCTATAGGGAGAGGCTGAACAGGCTGGGGCTGTTTTCCCTGGAGTGTCGAAGGCTGAGGGGTGACCTTATAGAGGTTTACAAAATTATGAGGGGCATGGATAGGATAAATAGACAAGGTCTTTTCCCAGGTGTCGGGGACTCCAGAAGTAGAGGGCATAGGTTTAGGGTGAGAGGGGAAAGATATAAAAAGAGACCTAAGGGGGAACTTTTTTACGCAAAAGGTGGTGCATGTGTGGAATGGGCTGCCAGAGGATGTGAATGACGTTAGTACAATTGCAACATTTAAAAGGCATCTGGATGGGTACAAGAATAGGAAGGGTTTAGAGGGATATGGGCCAGGTGCTGGCAGGTGGGACGAGATTGGGTTGGGATATTTGGTCGGCATGGATGAGTTGGACCGAAGGGTCTGTTTTTGTGCTGTACATCTCTACGTTTGTATGACTCTAATTGGATGGAAAGGTATGGAGGGATATGGACCAAACACAGGCAAATGGGACTAGTTTGAATTGTGAAAACTGGGCATCATGGGCTGAAAAGCTGTTTTCCATGCTGTAGACCTCTATGACTCTATGTAATAGCACAATAAGCCCCTTTCCATTACAAACATGTGCCTAATTACAGGTTTCTCCACCTGCCTGCTACGTTATCACTTCAGTCAATTAAAGGCAGAAATATGTGGTTTCAGTGCATGCACAGTAACTCAGAAGGAAAGGTCAATATAATTGCGAACGAACTTACTGGTTATACTGATTCGTCATCTTGAAATATACAAGATAACGCAGATCATTATGTGCCATCAGAAACTTGAGCTGTTTTTCCCTTAGTTCTGGTTCAAAAAGTTGACACTGTATCCCTACCACACAGTCCCCTCAAAATTAATAACAAGTACAAAAGTTTGACAAAAACATTTGCCAAAACAAAGAGATGCTCTCACAGATCATGTTGCTCAAGCTAGAAATGCTTGTGCCATGCTGGATGAAAATGCTTATCAAGATTCACCTGCAAGGGGTTAAATATCTGCTCGTTGCTTTCATTTCTTTGTGTAATAATCAGCAGGGTTTTTCACATCACCCTTTGCAATGTGGTCTGGTACAGGGGGAGCAAGAATTCCCAGCCGACCCACACAATTTAGATTTTGCAGTTAGAATAAAAGACCTGAACGATTTACATGATGATTTATCTCATGCGGATTCTTTCATGTTGCAGCCAGACCTTTGAAGTCAGCAAAACTGGGAGGTGGGCTGTTTATGTCTAAGTTTACCCGTCCCACTCCAAACGTTCCCTTGATGATTGATTAATCAGAGAAATTAGCTTTTTCTATTCCGTGATCTTTAAAACCACACATGTTACTGTTTCAAATGGCCCGATGGTTTTTGATACAGTACTCAACAGCAATTGGAATCACATCCGTGTCTGAGTGATTGAAATACAAGCAGTGTATAAATTATCTTGAGCCTTTTATGGAGCCATCCTTAGATGAACGGAAAGCAAAGGATGCGACCAGGGCTTCAACCTGGGCTGTGCACCATACGCTAACCACAATTATCAACACAGATTGGAAACACTTGGGATATTTATGAGGAAGGGGGTGAGAGTTTCCTTCTGGTGGTGATAGAGGGAGGGAGAAAGAAGGCAGTTTTGTGTTTGGTCAGTTTGGAAGATTGGGCTTTGCAGAATCTCATTAATATTCCTTTAAAGATCTCTCTTTCTTGGCTGTTTCCTGTCAGACTGAATGACTAGGCCTAATATCTAGGCCTAGCCACCAGGCTAAAGTGAGAAGCAAAGAGCAGAGAGAAAGGGATTAGGAAGTCTGGGACACGGGAAGATCAGAGGCACGGGGTGATAGAACAGATGATAATACTAAGGGGAAGGGGGAGATTCAGTGCTGTGGATTTAGGAACACAGCACAGCTAGAAGGGAGATCGGAAGGGTCAGGTGAACCTTGTTGACCACAGTGGGGCAGCGCAAAGGAAAGATCAGGAAGACTGGAGGGACTGGAACACCTTGAAAGCCAAGCATCAGACAACCATCAGTCGGGAGAAAGATCAAGGCTGTGTTTTCAGGCAGTGGGAATGACTGAATTTTGGGTTGGCACTGAAGTAGGTTGACTTGCTGGATTGGGTGTAACATTCCCATCCTTTCCAGCTCATTCAGCAGCAGGCACAGTGTGAAGTCTGCATGCTTAACAAACTTGACACAATGTGATCACACACAGCCATTCGGAAATCAAGCTAAAAGGAACTTTTCCTGACACTGCGTTTACAAATCCTACAACAATTTTTGTTTGTTATCATTATTTTTAGAAACATATTCACATTGACTTGATGTTCCCACTGCTACCTTCCATTGTGCTCAACTAACTTTAGTCAACAAAAGAAAAGTCTTATACTTATATAGAGCCTATTTCATGACCTCCACCTTACATCTGAATTGAAGCTTAGTCACTATTGTAAAGAAAGCAGATTTAGCATCTAATTTGTGTCATAGAGTCACAGAGAGTCATACAGCATGGAAACAGATATTGTGGCACAATTCTTCCATGCTGACCAGGTTTTCTGAACTGAATTAATCCCATTTGCCTATATTTGGCCCATATCCCTCTAAACCTTTCCTATCAGTGTACCTGTCCAAATGACTTTTAAATGTTGTAATAGTACTCGCCTCTACCACCTCCTCTGGCAGCTCATTCCAAACACGCACCACACTGTGTGAAAACATTGCTCCTCAGGTTCCTTTTAAATCTTTACCTTCTCAACTTAAACCTATACCATCTAGTTTTGGACTCCTCCAACTTGGGAAAAAGACCTTGGCTATTCATTCTATCCAAAATCCTCATGATTTTATAAACCTTGATAAGGTTACCCTTCAGCCCCTGAACCTCAGAGAAAGACTCTCCTTATCAGCCTCTCTTTATAACTCAAACTCTCCAGTCTCAGAAACACCATATGTCTGCCAACAGCAATGTGAAGGTCTTGATATATTCATGGTAGCCAGGATATTCAAGAGAACTTGCTTGTCCCTAAAGCAATAGTGTCATTACATCTTTTATATCTAGCTGGGAATTGGCAGAACCTCAGCTTAACATCTCATTCGAAGTATCTTCAAAAGATACTTCGTATAACATCTAGCAGCAGCCTACATCTCACGTTCAATCTTCTGAAGTAGGAATTAAATCCAGAGGTTTCTGAATGAGAAGTGTGGAAGTGCTGTATGTGCAGTCAAACCAAATCTGCATGTCACCATGTGGTAAATTTGCCACCACCTTCATGTTTAATTGTAGGGATTATCAGAGCTTGGTTGGTACAGTGTGGTAGGGAAAAGCTGCTTGCAACTCTAATTAGCGAAGGAGGCTTTGGCTTAGTGGTATCATTGCTAGATTATTAATAAAGAGGAGAGGCATTCAGATGTAGAGTCACCAGACTTGAAACATTAACTCTGTTTTCTTCACACAGATGCTTGCTAAGTTTCTCCAGCAACTTCTGTTTTTGTTTCAGATCTCCAGCATCCACAGTTCTTTGTTTTATGTTAATTAATCAACACAGATAATGTTTTGGAGATACACAATAAGAAAAATTTCTGGAGAAGCTCAACAACTCTGACAGCATCATTGGAGGGGAAACAGAGTTAATTATTGGAGTCCAGTAACCCTTCTGGGGTTGTGGGTTTGAATTCTTCCACAGCAAAAGATGGAATTTTAGTTCAATTAAAATAAAAATCTGGAATTAAGAGCCTAATGATGACCACATCGGTTGCTGGAAAAAGACCCATCTGGTTCACCAATGTCCTTTATGGAAGGAAATCTGTTATTCTTCTGTTGTCTGGGATACATGTGACTCCAGACCCACAGGAATGTAACTGTAGAATCGTACAACATGGAAACATACACTTCAGACCAGCTCGTTCACATCGACCAGACATCCCAATCTGATCTAGTCCCATCTCCCAGCATTTGACCCATATCCCTCTAAACTCTTCCTAGTCATCTACCCATCCAGTTGCCTTTTAAATGTTGTAATTGTACCAGCTTCCACCACTTCCCCTGGCTGCTCATTCCATACTCACCACCATGTATGTGAAAAGATTACCCCTCAGGTCCTTTTTAACTCTTTCTCCTCTCACCTTAAACCTATGCCCTCTAGTTTTGATCTTCCCTTG
The DNA here is from genome assembly GCF_020745735.1 of Hemiscyllium ocellatum. Classification (NCBI taxonomy): domain Eukaryota; kingdom Metazoa; phylum Chordata; class Chondrichthyes; order Orectolobiformes; family Hemiscylliidae; genus Hemiscyllium; species Hemiscyllium ocellatum. Next base: position 126,414,785 of record NC_083403.1, on the reverse strand, counting down.
ACTCTTAACAACCTGTGGCCAATTAGGGATAAACAGTAAATACTAGTCTAGCCTCTGACACCCACATCCCATGAATTAATGGATTACAAATAGGTGGAGGCTTTTGGGTTGACAAACCTGGGGTATGAATTGCTTTTGTGGTCCTTGGATCTTCCTTGTTGTCCCTGTCAAGATTAGAGTGGTGCTGGAAAAGCACAGCAGGTCAAGCAGCATCTGAGGAGCAGGAAAATCACGATGAAGGGCTTTTGCATGAAACGTCGATTTTCCTGCTCCTCGGATGCTGTCTGACCTGCTGTGCTTTTCCAGCACCACTCTAATCTTGACTCTGATCTGCATTCCTCACTTTTGCCTTGTTGTAGCTGTGTCCAATGGTGCCCACTCATTATTGTGGTGATACTCTGTCATAGCTGGCATGTATGTTCCTCACCTTGTCCCAGTCTATAACACTGCACCATTTTTTTAAAAGTTTATCTTTTTGCACCAGGGATTTTAACATCACTCACTTAGCCTCTCGTGACAATTTAGTCATTGAATGAACATCAGTTCAGGACATGATATAATCTGTAGCTACTTTGAAGTAATTAAGTCTCCTTCTCCACAAAGTGTCCAATTTTCCTGCCGCAGCACATCTCTTATCTGGTGTGAAAGGTCTAAACCATTGGCTGTAGATTATTGCCAAAGGGGGTTCTTCTGTAGAAGACTTGAACGATTAGATTAGATTACTTACAGTGTGGAAAACAGGCCCTTCGGCCCAACAAGTCTACACCTACCCGCCGAAGCGCAACCCACCCACACCCATTCCCTTACATTTACCCCTTTGCCTAACACTAGGGGTAATTTAGCCTGGCCAATTCACCTAACCTGCACATTTTTGGACTGTGGGAGGAAACCAGAGCACCCGGAGGAAACTCCATACAGTCAGTTGCCTGAGGCGGGAATTGAACCCGGGTCTCTGGCACTGTGAGGCAGCAGTGCTAACCACTGTGCCACTGTGCTGCCCACAAATGTTCAGCTCTTCCCTGCTGCTGATGTTTTACACAAGCAAGTGACCTAAAGGTGAGTCTGTGGATGTTGGCTGTAGTGGAGTCTATACCACTGCTCACCATGTTGTATGTGCAGTTAAGTCATGGCTGTACCTTACTAACTGGTATGTTTACTGTGACTGTCTTCCTTAAGTGTAAGGTCATCAGAGCTTGCTTGGTACAGTGCAGTAAAGGAAAATAATCACTTAATGATTTAACTAGAAGAGGTTTTTACATATATGAAAGACCTGATGTTAGGTCTTACTTCCTTGAGATCCTAAACTGGCCTGCCCACAAGTCCACAAGGCATCATTATAATGGGTGGTATTTAGATTAGATTACTGATTAGATTACTTATAGTGTGGAAACAGGCCTTTCGGCTCAACAAGTCCACACCAACCCGCCGAAGCGCAACCATCCAGACCCATTCCCCTACATTTACCCCTGCCCCTAACACCACAGGCAATTTAGCATAGCCAATTCACCTAACCTGCAGTTTAATGCATTCTTCAATATTAATCCTTGCAGCGCCTTATATCCTTGTAACAATTTATAAAAACGCAACCCTCGAGCCAAGTTTGAAAGCAACATGGTGAGACCAGAATTGTCGCTGCTTCCCTTCAGTGGCTTTTGGGAGGGATACAACAATCCCTTTAAAACCTAAATAAACCTGGACACTAATTTTCTCAAGTGTGCTATAAATATAGCTGTTAGCCACTATGACAAAAAGTTAATCTACAGAATGACCCTGACATTTTCCATTTGTAAATTCAGCACGAAGGCTGATTGATTGGAAAGTGAACATGTAAAGATGTAAAAATCGCACCATTTCTTCATTGCCTTATTCAGACGTCAGTGCATTTGCACTTAAAAGCTGCCTTTTCTATCATAACAATAGCACAGGTGCATCTCTCTCTAGTGCTCAATGTTTTTTTCCCTGGGAGGCACGAAGTTCATTCTGCACCTGTTTTCAATGGGTTATTTGCCAGTCTAATTCAGCCAGCATCAGACTTGGAGAAACTAGAGCTGTCAGGATAATTTACCATTTTGCCCCTCTCATGTGTCATCCTTAGCCTCAGTAAATGTTGTCTGCATTCAAGTCATTTGCACGTGAAAGATAAGGTTTAAAAAACAATTTATTAATGAATTTGTGAGTCTTTCATTACCATTGCTCTCTATTCTTGTTGCTGCTTATAGCCATTTTCTGCTTTACATTTGTTAAACAGTCTGTCTAATTGGGTGTAATCTTCTGGGATTTTCCTAATATGGATGAAAATGATTTTTGCTTTATTTCTCACTATGGTATGACTATGAATATTAGTTTATGTTTAAAATGGTTAACTAACAACGGCTTTCTTTTGATCTAGCATTTAGCACCATTTACAATATTAGTTAGAAAAGAGAGAGAATCCCTTCTATAGTGGCTTCAATTCTGAAGAAGTAGTGGTTCCCTCAGTACATGATAGAGAATAACAACTCTGATAGATCAAAACATTCAAAACATGAGCTGCTGATTTTTGCATGCTATATTGCAGTTTATACAACAATGATTATTAAGTTTGCCCACAAATATTTTTTGATATTGTGACCCAATGTGTTTCTTTCAATGTAGCGAGATGAATTTGACAAGTGGACTCCAGTTTCATACTGTCAACTAGGACAACAATTGCAAAGCCGATAGCAAACCCTCCAACTCAATATGATGTGAGGCCCAATAGGCTTTAGCTCACTGGCATAGGCCTAGTCTCCTGCCTGAACTCTGCAGGAAATAATAGCTTTCACAACTTGCACCATCAGAACAACACCCAACCTCTCCGTCACCAACAGGACTCCATTAATTGGCTGAAGTTTAATTTATAACGCAGACAGTAAACACTCACTGGAGGTGTCAACTGCGGCTCAGTTGGTCAGACTCTCACCTCTGAGTCAGAGATTTATGGGCTGGAGCCCCATTCAAGGGTTTGACCTCAATAATCAAGGCAACATTCCCTGTGTGTTAACATGAATATTATGACTTCAGTTATGAAGACAGATTGATTCCCTTCAAGAGGCGAAGGTTCAGAGGATGTTTGGAGAAGTTTTCAGAATCTTGAGGGGGCTGCACAGGGCTGATAGAGAGAGGCTGATCCTATTGTAAAATAATCTAGAATGAGAGGACCCAGATATAAGGTCAATTGTAAAAGAAGCAAATGGGATGAAACAAAACAAATATACAGGGCAGCTACATGTTGGAATGTCTGGAAGTGTAGTGGGAGCAGGTTCAATTGAAGTATTCAAAAGAATAATTCAAAAAACCTTCCTTTTTATTACTCTTAGGAGTTTCCGAGAGTCATACCTGAAATCTATCAGTGTTTTCCTTTGTCTTGTTCACATTTTTACCATGACTGACTTTGGGTGCCAAATCATGATGCAATGTCAAATAAAGTAATATATTTTTCTCACGTTTCCTTTTTTATGTCATTTTGTATCAAACATTATAATAATTCAAGGAAGCCAGCTTTGTCAGGGAGTAGAACAGGAACCCGAGAAAGTTTGAAATGAATGGCTTTAAATACAAAGACTCCGAAATACATTAATAGAAAAGTTAAAAAAAAACAAGTGTGTGTTTGTGTCTCTGTGTCTGTGTGTGTCTGTGTGCACTTTGGTAAATTACTTTTGAAATGTGGGAATATCAGCAGTCAATGTCACACCTAAACTCCTCCAGTCAGATAACCACCAAATAATCTGCTTGTGCAATACTGATTGATCAATAGATTAGATTCCCTACAGTGTTGCAACAGGCTATTTGGCCCAACCAGTCCACACTGACCCTTTGAAGAGTAACCCACCCAGACCTATTCCCCTACATTTACTAATGGACCTAACACTATGGGCATGGCCAATTCACCGAATCAGCACATCTTTGGATTGAGGGAGGAGACCCACACAGACATGGGGAGAATGTGCAAACTCCACACAGACAGTGGGCCAAGGTAGGAATCAAACCTGGGTCCCTGGCGCTGTGAGGCAGCAGTGCTAACCACTGAGCCACCATGACCTTTACTGGACTCTCTGGTAAACTGGGACAGTAGACAATAAGCTTCTTAAATCTAAGAATCAAATCCAACTCATCCTATATATTTTATAAGCATGACCTAAAAAACATAAAATGACATCCTGTCTTTATACTCTGGCTCTTCAGAGTTAGTAACTCAAACTTTTCTATTCTTGTCATGAAGAGATTGAAATCCCATGTGATTCTTGTTATCCTTGTTTGTAGCCTCTCTTCAGCTTCAGCAGTTGGCGTTAGATCACAATTGGTGCAATGCCTAAAATACAGATGAATCCAACCTTTATATAGCATAAGTAAAAACAGTTCAAAGAAATCTGCAGGATATTGTGTTGCTGTTCTGGCCAGTAGTTTTGAATTAAGATTCCTTGTGCTCTGTTTTGGGTTGTACCATGTTACATGGGATCAGTACAAAGCTGATTGATCACTGCTTCATATCAATCGCCATTTTTGGATTTGGCAGGTGGTTTTTACAGCTGAATTCCCTTCTTGCTGTCACCCTTCGCTAGTTATTTGTACTGAGTACTGGAACTAAAACACATTGGCTTGCCTGATATACTTGTGGAGGAGTCAATACTGTGAAAACAAAATAGATTCATTGAATTTCCATCTCGTTGCTGTTTGGTAGACTCTCCTCTTGACGAAGCAGAGATAGATTATGGTCTGTAGTGTAGAAGGAGGCCATTCAGCCCACTCTAGTTTCATCAACATATTCTATTCCCATCGTCCTGTTTGTTGGTCATCAAACTCTTTCCTTCTCACTTTGAGAAATACAGGCCATTGGGGTCATTTGCAAAATTAAGGTTAATGCATGCTGGAATAATTGATTGGTAGAAGTAATTTGATGTTCTGCCATAAATGCCTATTCAGAGCAAATATCACCTTTCACCACCCCCGTCCCCCCAAAGCTTTACTTAGAAGTACATGGTAATGCAACGGATTTGACAGGATGTCCCGTTCTCTCCCACAGCCTAAGTTCATTTTTTGAAACTTGTCCATTAAGAGTTTTTAGCACTCAATTAGGTTAATTTAGCTCTAGTGTCATATGACTGACAATAAATGCTGACTGTATCTTGGGCTTGATGAGGAAGCGCAACACATGCCTCATCTTTGGTTTGGCACAGGGGAGCTTTATCTTCCAACAGTCCTTTCTGTTCCTCTTACAACATCTCGGTGAGATGTTCAATTCAAGTAGGTAGCTCAATTGTGTGCTGTTGCTTTGTAATATTTCCAAAAAAGACAGAATTCTTTCTGAGAACTGACACAAACTATTGATGGCCAGAAGTGTCACATGATTGCAATGTTATCAATCTACATTATCACACAAATTCAATGGCTAAGAAAGACTTAGAGGGATATGGGCCAAACACAGACAAATGGGACTAGTTTAAGAAATCTGATCAGCATGGATGACTTGGGCTAATGGGTTAAGACCATAAGACCATAAGACATAGGAGTGGAAGTAAGGCCATTCGGCCCATCAAATCCACTCCGCCATTCAATCATGGCTGATGGGCATTTCAATTCCACTTACCTGCATTCTCCCTTAATTCCTCATGACATCAAGAATCTATCAATCTCTGTTTCCATGCTGTATAACTCTATGACTGTGCTACTCTGTAAATGTATTTATGTCAATGTTCCATTTTTACTCAACTTGTTTATATCAATACAGAATAACATGGGCAAATGCTTTGAATAAAGCAATTCAAACAACATTTGTAATTCACAAGAAATTGGACTTTGTTTTCATATGTTGATTTGTGAACTATTAAGAAAATGACTTGTATTTCTTATTAGTATTAGTGGCAGCCACGACTGGGGACGGCATTAAATGAACTCCTGGCATGCTTTCAAAATCAACATTTTATTATCCCAGTTCAGGTGCAGGATCAAAAACAATCTTAGTTATGCTGTGGTACAGGCTGACAAAACTTTTAATAAAAGTTGGTGGTTAGACAGCTGTAGGATAAGACAGCTTCACAACATGTGCTTGTGGTTTAAAGTTATTCACCAAAATGAATTCAAGCAGCATATAAATGATAATATCAGACTTCTGATCATTTCTATCCTTGAAAGCTCATCATCAGGCCTGTCAGGGCACACTATGCACCTGATCTAGGTAAGTGAGAGTGACCAAGTTAGAGCACACCTGCAGTCTCAACTGCATCTAGACAAATTCTGAAGGAGTAGCAAGGATGCTGCATGATGATTGTTGCCTTCTTCAAACTTTTCTTTGACACTTCAGTTACTAGCTATAAAAACATTGGACATATGAGAAGGTCTATCTGAGAATTGCTCATGTTACAAAGAATCTGCTTGATTTCCAATTGATGTGGCAAGACAATGCACGAAATGGATATGTTTAGCAATCAATGGCGGGAATGTGGAGGCAGGCTGGTTTGAAGCATATTTCAACACACCGCCTTGAATATGTCCAACCATACTTGGAAACCCATGCCCCTTTCCTATCCTGCTGCGTTATTTGTAATATTATATTTCTGAGGCAAATGATACTCAACTTCTTCATTAATCAAATATTTATCAAGATAACAATAGCGTTGAAGATTTTATGTAGAATTTAGATGTTCATTATACAAGTTTGAGATTGAAAATGATTATCGTCTGGTTGGGAAGCTAATGATGTATTGGCTAGTTTGTATTAATCTGCATGCAGACATTCTACTCCATGATGTCCAGTTTGCTTTGGATAGAAGGTCTGATTATGTGGTAATATGGAAGAATGTTCCTATGAGCTTTGTTTATCTGGTACTTTGGTAAGTTGTCTTTCTTGTTCTTATATGGAAATGGAATGGATAGGAAATTGCCTGATTGCTTTTAGCAGTTGCAAACTGTCCAACAAAGACTCCTATATGAGTCAAAACTTCACTCCACTCAATGTTGGAAATTCCTTCCCTGACACATTCTACCTTCATCTATAATTGCAGTATTCTATTCATCCTGACCCTTCTTCTCAATCATTCTTATACCACTTAGTCAGATGTTTCCCCCAACTTCCCAAAGTGCTGTCTTAGCCCTTTTGGTGTTGAAATCATTGATTAAACATGCATGTTCTCCTACATAACCTGCTATCTTCAGGACTTTAGAAATTCTGACTTGTCCAGAACTCCTTCCATGCATTAAGATTTCCTCACCTATTTTGCATGAGCTCACTGACCTACATTGGTGTAGGAACTCCTAACCCATCACATTTAGAATCCTTTTCGTGTATAAGTCTAAAATAACTCCACAGAGGATAGTATTTCATCATCAAATCACCCTTTATTTACACATGAACAATCCTTGACTCTAGTACTGCCTTGTTCAGAGTCAGCTCGCAGAGTGAAAGTATCTCTGACACTCCCCTTTTTGTCTGTCAGAGAGGGCTCCCTGATTGTATCAGATCATAGAATAACCCTCATATTCTATGAGGTCCAGCTGGTTGACCTCGTTACAATCACTACATCTTCATCCTATCTCTGTAATCTCATCCACCTCAATATTTCTCCTTCTGAACACAATGTACTCCACCTCACTTTATTTTTGCCAGAGCATTGAACTGCTTCAATCCCACTCTTCTGATTTCTCTCTGCAGCCTCTTCCCTTGTTGTTATTAAAACATCTTCAAGATGCATCTTTTTGACCAAGCCATAGATCTACTCTGCTACTTATTCCCTAGCAACACAGTGACAGGTCTGTTATCCTTGGACGTATTTGCAAATGGCTTCAAGCTGTATTCCTCTGGTAAAGGTGTTGTATAAAAGCAAGCAAAATTATTGTTCAAAATAATTGTTGATAGTTTTTGAATGCATGTGCAATAATGACATTAATAAATATGGTGGTACCTAACAACGGTGAGAAAGGGAAAAGGGGATCGTGGAGAATGGTTGCTTGAAAAGCACTTTAAGTTGAAAGAGGTAAACTCTCTGATTGTATGCTCCCAGCAGGAAGTTGTATTTGAATGGAACAGGAGTTGCTAAGAGTGTTACAAGACCCTGCTGAGTAGTTGCAGTGTGTTCTGTTTACATTTCAGTTTGGCAGCAGCCACAGCATTTTACCTTTCATGACAATTCACTAACCCATTTTCCCTTGAAACTTGGATCCCCACTGGGAGCACAGGATTGGTGAAATTACAGCAGCAATACAACCTGAAAAAGAGGGATAGGAGGATGATGGATCATGTCTTTAAAGCAGCTAAAAAATTCACATCAATTGCATGAAACTAAATGTCCATTTTTTCCTCAAAAAACTACTTTTTGTCCGAGATTTGACTATTCACGTTATACGTTAATCATGGGCTTTAACCAGCACATTTAATCTCCTGAGGGATAATTCAGCTTGTATAATTCTTGATTCCAAGTGCAGATCAAGAAAAACATCTCAACACCAACTATTCAAGACATTATTGAGCCCATGTGTTAATTTTGGTAAGACAGTCTTCCCTTTAAATGGCCATTCCCTCTCTCTCCCTCTCTCGCTTTCTCTCTCTCTCTCTTTCTCTCACACACACTCACACATGAACATATATGATCTGCCAGTCTTGTGGATCCAGTTGTGAGAAGATTTGAAGCCCAGAATGCAGTTTTTGCAGGTGTGCTACTGGCAGAGTCTACCTGGCCCATGCCAATGTTGTATTTTCACCTTTGTGACAGCCCTTATCCTTCCCTTCATTTGGACTGTTTCTTCTGCTTTCTAAGAGCAAAAAGTACAATTCCCACAATGAACTATTCACGGAGAGTATGACTCATCTGCGCTTTTTGCTAATGAGAACTGTAGTGACAGGAAGTTCAATGTAGGAAACAGAGTAATTTAGGGTGTGGGTCTGGGAAGCTATAGAACACTTCACAAGACCGCTGATTTCAAAACTGTGATGCTATCTCCATAAAAAGGTCATGATTCAATAATGGATAAACCCACACACATCTAGCCTGAACTGTCTCCTTGTGTTACTGTTTACACATTTCCCATAGACTTACCTCAAAAGAGCTGGATTCATTCATGTTAAGTGACATGTTGCTTTTATTTGCATGAAAAAATGTCAAGAAAGGAAGGATCAAAATATCTGATAACATTGGCATTTACCATGAGTGTCTCATATCATGTGATCATTGTGGGTCTACTGACATCAAAGGGACTGCAGCAGTTCAAGAAGTTAAATCCCCATGTCTTCCTAAGGGCCCTGCAGATGGGCAATAAATGTTGGGATGTGCATCTTGTGAATGAGTAAAATTAAACCCAAACACAACAAATTACAATCAAAAGTGCTTTATACAAAATATTTGCTGATTCTTTTTCAGACAAACGCAACCAATGTTGATCTTGTAGAAATGAATATTTTATGATTTTAACAGGACATATATATTTCTTAACACGTGTAAACATTCCATTTTCACCTGTGACTGATGTTTTTCATAAAATCATAGAATCCCAATGGTGTGGAAGCAGGCCATTTGGACCATTGAGTCCACACTGACTCTCCGAAGAGCATCCTACCCAGATTCACCTCCCTAACCCTATCCCTGTAACCCTGCATTTCCCACAACTAATCCACCAAGCCTGTCCATATGGGCAATTTAGCACAGCCAATCCACCCAAGCTGCATAGTTCTGGACTGTGGGAGGCAATTGGAGCACCTGGAGGAAACCCACGTAGACACAGGGTGAATGTGTAAACTCCACACAGACAAATTTGTGCAAAAGTAATTCATATCACATTATGTTTTGAGCTTTATAACAAAAGTGTAAAATGAGATATTTGAGGCAATTTCATAATTTAGAATGAGGAAATTTAAAGATGTAAGGGTTAGACAGCTAGTGAGGAACTGTGATGGACCAGACCAAACCCCCTCAAAACATGTAAAGAAGATAGCTGTGACCCTGGCTTTTTCTTATTTTAAAGGTAAATGTAAGGTGTTATGTTCCAGATGCTCTTTGATTTGTCAAACTATTAGGCTTGAAGCAAAACACACTTTATTCATACATGAGTTAAAATACAGACAAAATAAAAGGAAAAGAAAAGCATTATCTTAATTGTAACTCCATCAAATACTTAACAAAATAATAAACTACTCATTAACTGTTCCAATATAGTAACATCCCATAAACACACCCTTGTCAAAGGCAAATTCAGTCAAATAGACTGTCTCATAGGCAACTCTAGCAGCAGGAAGAGAACTCAAGCTTTTAGCTGTAAGAGAGAGAGAGAGAGAGAGATGTAGTAGCTTTCACAGCTTCTGAAAGCTAAAACTAAAAATCCTGGTTCTGTGGGAGGTTAACCCCACCCATTCAGGTCGCTTCTATTATTCCAACCAAAAAAAGCCCAAGGCCTCACAAATTGCTTACTTTATAAGCTTTGAGCAGACCACTCTCCTCCTCTGTCTCAACCTTGCTTCACAAAAAAAAGGACAAAATACACCTCTTAAAACTATAGTTTTGTCATAGGAACATAAAGATAGACTGTAAACATTTCTGTAGATATGTGAAAGAAAACAAAATAGCAAGGATAGCAGGTGTGACAGGAGAATTTATCACGGTGAATGGGGAAATGGCAAGAAACTACCAGTTACTTTATGTTTATTTTCATGGAACAAGACACAGAAAATCTCCAAGAAAATGAAGACAATCCCTGGGGTGAAGGTTGATAAATGAAAGGTTCATAAATCTCCCGAACTAGATGAGCTTTGTCCCAGAGTGCTGGAAGAAATAACTATGGAGGTAGTGGGTGAATTGTTCATTATCTTTCATCATTGTATATATTCTGAAAATGTTCCAGCTGAATCTCTCCACGCTTTAGGCTCACTGCCTTTATTCCTGATGAAGGGCTTTTGCCTGAAACGCCGATTTCACTGCACTTTGGATGCTGCCTGAACTGCTGTGCTCTTCCAGCACCATTAATCCAGTAATTGGAATTATATATCAGTGTTTAAATCACAATCTTTCCTATCATAGTTAAAAGTCACACAACACCAGATTACAGTCCAACAGGTTTATTTGGAAGCACTAGCTTTTGGAATGCTGCTCCTTTATCAGGTGTTGGACTATAACCTGGTGTTATATGATTTTTAACTTTGTACACCCCAGTCCAACTCTGGTAACTCAAATAATTTCCTATCATAGATTGCAATGAAATATTTGACATCATTATCCTCATGTATTTTATTTTAATTTGAAAGGAAGTTTTGCATTTATAAAGCAACTTGCATGACCTTGAGAAGTCACCAATCACGACTACAATGATCATTTTCACTTTAGGAAATATCAGACGATCCTACACACACTATAGTTAATGTCCGAGAGCTTTCTGTAAGTCTAGGTTGGATCTGCACAAAGATATGCAGAAATCTCCAATGTATTTATAAAATTATGGCACTAACAGCAACACCAGACTTGTACCATTTGCAGATATAAAATTAGAATCTCATTCCAGACAAAGCAAATATGTTTTATACTGTGTTTTTATTGACTTACGTTTTATGTTGTAGGTAGCATCATTAACTGTTATTGAATGTCAATTAGTGTGGCTGTAAGGTGGCAAAGAAACATAGATTTATGTTCTGCAGAGGTTTGATTACAGCCAGTAGTGTCTACTGTTACATAGTCAGTCTGGCTTTACAGACATCAACAGATATATCTGCATAAAATGCCAAATAGGTGAATCCGCATATTGTGTGATGTGTACATTTGGAGCGTCTGAAGTAAGCAGGTTGTGATAAAACAAAGGACGGTGAATGCTGGAGATATAAAACTACAGCCTGGGCTGCAGCACTGACTTTGTCATGGAGAAACGGGATGAAACATTGTGATCTGGCACAAATGATGTTGGTCACAGTCTTGATCTACTGAGACGAGGATTGGGAAATCCCACACAGGCCCCCAGTGGATCTCAGTTCATCGGTTAGCTTTTGAATGCTGATTTCATTCACACAGAGAGCCTTTAGTCTCGTCCATTCAGTCTTGTTGTAAATTCTAGTCTTTAACTATTATTTGACTCTTTGATTCATACACTCTGTTAGCTTCCTGACATGGTCTGTTTATCATTTCCCACAATGTCTTTTGCTTTGGCCTTAACTCTACTCTTTTGTTTACCACACCATCCCAAATTGATCCCATACTCCCACTGCTGGTTCCATCTGCCTTGTTGATCCAAGATGGCGGCAGACATGACGCACCAGTTGGAGCTGCTCTGCTTGTCTATTCCTTTTGCTTTTTTTTTCTCCTCTTTGCACTATCTTTCATCTGCCCAACGCCAACGTTTAACTGTCATGACCTGGAGAATGAAGGCAAAGGACCTAATCCACGAAGGGAGCCAAGGCAGGAGTTGAGCGTGTGGGGCATGTCGCTGAGTGGTGAGCAGAACATGTATGGACCAAGTCCCAGAGCAGGGAGTAGGGCGAGTACAGACCGAGTCTCAGAGTGGGGAGCAGAGAGAGTATGGACCAAATCCCGGAGCAATGACCAGAGAGTGTACGGACCGTTTCCTAGAGCAGGGAGCAGAGAGCGTACGGACCTAGTCCTGGAGTGGGGAGCAGAGAGATTACGAATCAAGTCCCGGAGCAGGGAGCAGAGAGAGTACGGACCAAGTCCCAGAGTGGGGAGCAGAGAGAGTATGGAAAAAGTCCCGGAGTGGGGAGCAGAATGAGTCTGGACTGAGTCCCAGAGCGGGGAGCAGACAGCGTACAGACCAAGTCCTGGAGCAGGGAGCAGACAGCGTACGGACCAAGTCCTGGAGTAGGGAGCTGGGAGAGTACGGACCACGTCCTGGAGCAGGGAGCAGAGAGAGTACGGACCAAGTCCCTGAGTGGGGATCAGGGAGAGTACGGACTAAGTCCCGGAGCAGGGAGCAGCGAGAGTACAGACCAAGTCCCGGAGCAGGCAGCATACAGTGTACGGACCAAGTCCCAGAGTGGCGATCAGGGAGAGTATGGACTAAGTCCCAGAGCAGGGAGCAGAGAGAGTACGGACCAAGTCCTGGAGCAGGGAGCAGTGAGAGTACGGACCAAGTACCGGAGCGTGGAGCAGGAGAGTATGGGCCAAGTCCCAGACCGGGGGAGCTGAGAGCGTACAGACTAAGTCCCGGAGCAGGGAGCAGAGAGAGTACGGACCAAGTCCCCGAGTGGTGAGCGGAGTGAGTATGGACCAAGTCCTGGAACAGGGAGCAGGGAGCATACGGAGAGATTCCCGGAGTGGGGAGCAGAGAGAGTACAGAGAGATTCCCGGAGTGGGGAGCAGAGAGATTACAGAGAGATTCCCGGAGTAGGGAGCAGAGAGAGTACAGAGAGATTCCCGGAGTAGGGAGCAGAAAGAGTACAGAGAGATTCCCGGAGTGGGGAGCAGAGAGAGTACAGAGAGATTCCCGGAGTAGGGAGCAGAAAGAGTACAGAGAGATTCCCGGAGTGGGGAGCAGAGAGAGTACAGAGAGATTCCCGGAGTGGGGAGCAGAGAGATTACAGAGAGATTCCCGGAGTAGGGAGCAGAAAGAGTACAGAGAGATTCCCGGAGTGGGGAGCAGAGAGAGTACAGAGAGATTCCCGGAGTAGGGAGCAGAAAGAGTACAGAGAGATTCCCGGAGTGGGGAGCAGAGAGAGTACAGAGAGATTCCCGGAGTAGGGAGCAGAAAGAGTACAGAGAGATTCCCGGAGTGGGGAGCAGAGAGAGTACAGAGAGATTCCCGGAGTGGGGAGCAGAGAGAGTACAGAGAGATTCCCGGAGTGGGGAGCAGAGAGATTACAGGCTTGGGCCAGAGTGACAGTGGGCAGGTCCGCATGGAGGCAGCTTTGCCATGTGTAGTGCAGCTGGTGGGCAAGCACTCATGTTGGAAAAGACTAGAACTTCTAAAACATAAGTATTTTATGGTCACTTTTATTGTCTATTCCCATGCTTATCTTTTTGCTCTGTAACGACACTTAAAGTACCTAAGATGGCGCTGAGAGATGACATTACAAATTTTTCCCTGCATTCATTGAGTGCACATGACCATAAGGCTTTTTAGTCCTCTGTTTAACTTAAAATTCTTTCTACTTTTGGAGTGTTGCAGTTGGCTTGTACACTGATCCCCAGCAGGGATCAGCTGGAGACCATCCCATGGGCTCAGATCCCATTTTCCCCAGCATAGGAGCCAATGAAGTGAATTGAATTGAATTGAATGATTTATTGTCGCTTGTATTTAACAAATAAAATCAGTGAAAAGTATAATATGTCACCATGCTCTGGCACCATTTTGACTTATAGAAGATATTAAGATATAAGACTTAGATGAAAATATAAGACTTAAATATAAACAAAGAAAGGAGTTCAGCTTCCTCCCTTCTTGCGCTCTACTCGACATCAGGTTGGGGTGTCTCCACAATGGGCTCCGGGCCCCACCAGCCCTCCCGCATCACAAACCATTCTTGGCCTACCAATTCGGGCCTACCACATCGCTGCAGCTGAAGGCCAACATCCTGACACCGATCCCTGATACCACCTTCTCCGCTGATGTAACCATGATGCCCATTCCATCACTGTTTTGTTGCTGCCAGTGCTGGACCCAACCAACGTTGAAGTCGTCGATCCTCAGGCACAATCTTTTGCTGCTGGGTCTAACTCACCGACATCGCCTCTGTGAACGAAGCAGCCGCCGATGCTAATAGCAGATCCTGTGCTTGCACCTCCACCATCTTACTGGAATCTTGTGCCAAGAGGCCCATGCTGGGCCGACTTGAATCCACTCTGGCCCACTCGAGTCCACTCTGGCCCACTCAAATTGACACTGGGCCCATTCGAGTTCACTCTGGCCCACTCGAGTCTACACTTGGCCCACTCGAGTCCACACTGGGCCCACTCGAGTCATTAATGCTGTCACTGTGGCCAAGCTCTTCACAAAAGGTAAGTACAAAAAGAGAAAAAAAATGAGAAGAGAGAAAAAAAACAAAAGAAACTAAAATAAAAGGAGATGGAGCGGGTGGACATGAGGCTCAGGAACGCTTCGCTGCCGCCATTTTGGAGTTCAAATGCTCCCAAACTGGAACCCACTTTTCCCTCAACAATCTTTAAGCGACATTCCTCCTTGAACATGATTTTCCCGGTAGCTCAGGTAATAATCCAAAGGTTATGACCTTTGAGGTTCCACTTTTGTTTACAATTTTCCTTATTCACTTAATTCATTATCCACACTTAATCTATTAAAATTTCTCAACATTTTTATACTTCTGTTCCTGCTGGTGCCTTTATATGCTCAGCAAATCTGAATCTGGGATTTTATGATCTCTCTGATCGGCTAAAATAATCATTTCAAGATGTTCATTTTTTCCATATTTATTTACAGGAACTAGTGATTTCCTAACAACTGACATTGGGTTAACTGGACTTAGTTTCTCACCGTCAATTTAACAAAAAATGGAGTAATTGAGTCAGACAGCACAGAAACAGACCTTTTTGTTCAACTAGTCCACACCGACAACATTTCCCAAATTAAACACGTTCCATTTGCTTGCATTTGGCCCATATCCCCCAAACTATCCAAATGTCTTTTCAATGTTGTAACTGTACTTGCATCTATCACTTCCTTGGCTCTTCATTCCACATATGACACAAATGTCTGCATGAAAAAGCTGCCATTCAAGCCCTTTTTCAATCTTTCTCCTCCTGCCTTAAACCTATGCCCCTCTAGTTTCGGACTCGCCCACCCCAGGGAAAATACCTTTGCTGTTCACCTTATCCACACCCCTCATGATTTTATAAATCTCAATAACGTTCCCCCTCAACCTCCTATGCTTCAAGGAAAAATGTCCCAGCCTACCCAGCCTCTCCCTATAATTGAAAAACCCCATTCCCAGCAACATTCTTGTAAATTTTTTTTGAATTCTCTTCAATTTAATAATATCCTTCCTATAACAAGTGACAAAAACTGGACACAGTCCTCCAAACGTGGCCTCACCAAAGTCTTGTATAACTGCAACATGACATCTTAACTCCTGTACTCAATGAGCAGTGAAGGCAAGCATGCTAAATGCCTTCTAAACTATCTTGTCTGCCTGTGACAACACTCCCCAGGATCCTACCATTAACTGTATCAGTCTTGCCCTTGTTTGTTTTAGCAAAATGCAATGCCTCACATTTATCCATACTAAACTCCAACTGCCACTTCTCAGCCCATTGACCCAATTGGTCAAGATCCCTTTGTAACCTTAGATAACTTTCTTCACTGTCCATTCCATGACTAATTTTGGTGTCATCTGCAAACTTACTAACCATGCCTTCTATATTCTCATCCAACTCGTTTATGTGAATGAAAAACAACAGTCGACCCAGCACCAACCCCCGTGGAGCATCACTGGTCACAGGCCTCCAGTCTGAAAAACAACTCTCCACCACCGCTCTCTGTCTGCTACCATCAAGTCAGTTTTGTATCCAATGGTCAAGATCTCCCATAATCTCATGTGGTCTAACCTTACTAACCAGCCTACAATGGAGAACGTTGTCAAAAGTCTTACTGCAGTCCATGTAGACAATGTCTTCTGCTCTGTCTTCATCAATCTTTTTGGTCATGTCCTCAAAAAACTCAATCAAGTTTGCGAGACACAATTTCCCATGCACAAAGCCATGCTGACTATCCTTTATCAGTCCTTACCTCTACAAATATATGCAAATCCTATCTTTCAGAATCCTCTCCAACAACTTACCCACCACTGACGTCAGACTAACCAGCCAGGCTTCTCCTTACCACTTTTTTAAAATAAAGGCACAATAGTAGCCACCCTCCAGTCATCCAGAGCCACACCTGTGCTGTAAATTATATAGATATCTCTGCTTAGAGCCCTACAATTTCTTCTGTAACTTCAACATCCCACAACATCCTCACACACAAATATTTCTATTCAAAATGAATGATTCCCAATCAGAAAGAATTTTGGAAGAATATGGTCAGAGCATCTTCAAAGCTCTATCTGAATTATTCAGTATGAAACCATTTAGTCCTTGGGGTTTGTTCCTCATTAGCATCATTATTTTCTTCATTCCTGTAATTTTACTTATGCTAGTTTTGGCAATCAGATCTCTGCCCCTGATTCAATCTTGGTTTCCTTTGGGACATCTACCACCCTCTCCTTCAACTGTAAATATTGACGCAAATTAATTATTTGCCATCCCCACCTTTTCCTTATGTTCACTGATGCGATCGCTGTAATTGGTTTTCATGATGTTCACATGGCTCCATACTATTTGCTGCTTGGTATTTTGTTTGTAAACAACTCTTTTTGCATTGATTTTAATATCCTGTGCGAAATTCTGTTCATCTTGTCTCTCATAGCTCTTATTGTTTTGATACTTTTTAACTGGATATATAAATTCCCATTCACAATTTACAAGATCTGCATTATTTTCAAAATGTTTGTATGCTTCTTTGTTTGGTTTGATATGATCTCTTGACATTTTAGTCATCCATAGGACTTTTTTGGTAAGTATTGCGCTTGCCCCTTGGGGTGTAAACTATTAACATTTCCCAACAATGTTCTGTTCTCTTACTCATGAACAATTTTGTTCATTTCCTATGGACAGTCTCTGCTTTCTCTCATTGAAATCAGCCTTCCTTAAATCTGAAACCTTCGCCGTTGTTTGCTCTTTTCTCTTTCAAACAGTACAGTACCTTGAATTTGATTTCATTATTATCGTTATTTGATAAAAGAGCAAAACAGATTAAGCTGTTGCTAACTCTGGTGCGTTACTAATCTAATGTGGGTATTTCCCTGAGGACACATTGTTGCAGAAAACTATCCTGGACACACGTAAGAAATTGAATGTCTTCATGACATATGCAAGTATTCATTTCTCAATCCACATGAAGGTTACAACTCCCTATTAAAAGCACTCTGCCTTTGCCTCATGTTTAATCTCTGCATTAAAATGATTTTATCGTCTATCCCTATAGCTATTCTTCCCCATACCATTTACTCTATCTCCCTTGTAGATCTTATAACTTGGTATAATTTATTCCCTGCCTTGACCATCATGCAATCATGTCCCAGTCATGGTAACTATCTCCAAGTTGCATTTGTGCCTGCAATTCATTCAAAGTGTTCCTAACATTCCTTGTGTTTGTATGAAGGCCCATACTGTAACCTGTCATTCAACTTTGATGTTTTACTTACACGTCTTTATTTCTCTCAACTGGTTTAATTACTTTAAATTGTTTCATTTCCCTTACCTATCATATCTAAAGTACAATTTCTTACGGTTATTCTACTCATTTCCCTTTGATTTGTTTAGAATGATTATTTGCCATATTTTCTCCATCTTGGTCCTCCCAAATAATATGCAAGTTTTAAGTCCCTCTTGCTGCGCTCATCTCAGCAGTTCAGGTGAACACCATCCCAACGATACAGTTCATTACCCACTACTTGTTTCAATGGTTCATGAAACACAATCTTAATTTTCTACACCACTCCATAGGCCATAGGTTCAATGCCAGTTATCTCAATGCCAGTTTACGAATGGCTCAAGTAATAATCCAGGTTTTAAGAGTCTTGAGTTCTTGCTATTTACTTTAACTCTTAGTTTCTGGTACTTTTCAAGTAGGATATCTTGTCTCTTCTATCTGCTGTTGTTCTTTGTGACATACATCATGATAACCTAATCCTCCTCATCTCTCTAATGACCTATAAAGCTGCTGAGATATCTCTCATTCTGGTCCCAGGGACACAACAGACCTGTTTACAAAAGATACTTTTCCTATAACCGTAATTATTCAATCACCACAACCACTAGATTAGAATTCTCATCCTCCTCCTGTTTCCACACCCTCCTGTGAGCAGTCATGGCCCACGTTTTGGCTGTCCTTCCTATAGATTTTATCTATCTCCTCTCAGGTCTCAAGTGCGTTGCTCTAGGTGGGTAAGATCGGGTTTTTCAGATTCTCATTTTCTATCTCACACAGGTTTCCCTCACTCTGCACATTATCGGCCACATTGAAATGTTCTGGACTTGCACAAAGTGTGACCAGTCTGGAGCTGGCTATCCAGACAGATTCCCCTCAGCCAAGTACATTCAGTGTGTATTAGCAACCCACCCTCTGGATCAATGACTCTGAACCAGAGAGATTTGAAAGCACAGATGTTTTTCACGTGGGATAATCTTGTTGTTCACAAACTCCCACAGCCTCCAGTGCAGAAACACAACCAGCTCTAGATATATTACTTTGGATTATTTGTATCAATTTGATTATTTAAATCTACATGTAATTTGTAAGGTGTGTTTTTCTCCTTTTCTACATAATAATTTGCACTAAGTACTAAATCACTGCGCAATAAAGGCCAATATGCATAATCTCGAGCTTATCCACATCACCGAAGATGTTAGAGGAAGAAAGCAACCTTTCCTTCCCCCACTGCACTTAATTCTCATCATCCAATATCACATTAGCTTTATTGTCATGTACTCAAATTAATACAGTGAACAGTATAAAGTTGCTGCTTACAGCATTACCTTAAATACAAAGGTGCCGAGATACAGAGTCTTCAGTTATGAGATCTTGGAAAAAAGAGAAATAAAATGTTCAGAACACTAGTCTTCAAAGCCAGACCATGCTGGACCTAGCCTTCGGTCTGCATTGGTCTTCATCTTGAGGATCATGAGCCTGGGAGATCATTCTGGAATCATCACAAGATCAGGGTTCACTCTGTGGCCGTGCCAGGCTAAGAGAACGCCAGGCTGGGAGGTTACCATGGGGCCCACTTAACTGAGCTGTGAGGCTACCATGGGGCCCACTACACTGAGCTGGGAGGCTACCATGGGCCCACTACTCTGAGCTGGGAGACTGTCACAGGGGCCCACTACACTGAGCTGGGAGGCTATCATAGGAGCCCATCACACTGAGCTGGGAGACTGTCACAGGGGCCCACCACAAAAAGTTGGGAGACTGTCACAGGGCCCACTACACTGAGCTGGGAGGCTACCATGGGGCTCCCTACACTGAGCTGGGAGACAGTCACAGGGGCCCACTACACTGAGCTGGGAGACTGTCACAGGGGCCCACTACACTGAGCTCAGAGACTGTCACAGGGGCCCACTACACTGAGCTGGGAGTCTGTCACTGGGCCCACCACAAAAAGTTGGGAGACTGTCACAGGGCCCACTATACTGATCTGTGAGACTGTCACAGGGGCCACGACACTGATCTGTGAGACTGTCACAGGGGCCCACTACGCTGAGCTAGGAGACTATCACAGGAGCCCACTACACTGAGCTGGGAGACTAACACAAGGCCCACTATACTGATCTGTGAGACTGTCACAGGGGCCCACTACACTGAGCTGGGAGACTATCTCAGGGGATCACTACGCTGAGCTGGGAGACTGCCACAGGGGCCCACTATACTGAGCTGGGAGACTGTCACATGTAGAAAGTGAGGACTGCAGATGCTGGAGATCAGAGCTGAAAACGTGTTGCTGGAAAAGCGCAGCAGGTCAGGCAGCATCCAAGGAGCAGGAGAAACGACGTTTCGGGCATGAGCCCTTCTTCAGGAATGAGGAGAGTGTGCCAAGCAGGCTAAGATAAAAGGTAGGGAAGAGGGACTTGGAGGAGGGGCATTGGAAATGCAATAGGTGGAAGGATAGGCTGGAGTGGGGGTGGGGGCGGAGAGGTCAGGAAGAAGATTGCAGGTTAGGAAGGTGGTGCTGAGTTCAAGGGTTAGGACTGAGACAAGGTGGGGAGAGGGGAAATGAGGAAACTGGAGAAATCTGAGTTCATCCCTTGTGGTTGGAGGGCTCCCAGGCGGAAGATGAGGCGCTCTTCCTCCAGCCGTCATGTTGCTTTGGGTTGGCGATGGAGGAGTCCAAGGACCTGCATGTCCTTGGTGGAGTGGGAGGGGGAGTTGAAGTGTTGAGCCACGGGGTGGTTGGGTTGGTTGGTCCGGGTGTCCCAGAGGTGGTCTCTGAAATGTTCCGCAAGTAAGTGGCCTATCTCCCCAATATAGAGGAGGCCACATTGGGTGCAGCAGATGCAGTAAATAATGTATGTGGAGGTGCAGGTGAATTTCGGTGGATATGGAAGGATCCCTTGGGGCCTTGGAGGGAAGTAAAGGGGGAGGTGTGGGTGCAAGTTTTCCATTTCTTGCAGTTGCAGGGGAAGGTGCCAGGGTGGAGGTTGGTTTGATGGGGGTGTGGACCTGACAAGGGAGTCACGGAGGGAGTGGTCTTTTTGGAACGCTGATAGGGGAGGGGAGAGATATATATCCCTGGTGGTGGGGCCCGTTTGGAGGTGGCGGAAATGACGATGGATGGTATGATGTGTATGGAGGTTGCTGGGGTGGTAGGTGAGGACCAGTGGGGTTCTGTCCTGGTGGCGAATGGAGGGGCGGGACTCAAGGGCGGAGGAGCAGGAAGTGGAGGAGATGCGGTGAGAGCATCGTCAGTCACATCTGGGAGGAAATTGAGGTCCTTGAAGGAGGAGGCCATCTGGGTTGTTCGGTATTGGAACTGGTCCTCCTGGGAGCAGATGCGGCGGAGATGAAGGAATTGGGAATATGGGATGGCATTTTTACAGGGGGCAGGGTGGGAGGAGGTGTAGTCTAGGTAGCTGTGGGAGTCGCTTGGCTTATAGTAAATGTCCGTGTTGATTCGGTCGCCCGAGATAGATATGGAGAGGTCTAGGAAGGGGAGGGAGGAGTCTGAGACGGTCCAGGTGAATTTGAGGTCGGGGTGGTGGGTGTTGGTAACGTGGATGAAGTGTTCAACCTCCTCATGGGAGCACGAGACAGCGCCGATGCAGACATCGATGTAGCGGAGGAAAAGGTGGGGGATGGTGCCAGTGTAACTGCGGAAGATGGACTGTTCCACATATCCTACGAAGAGGCAGGCATAGCTAGGGCTCATGTGGGTGCCCATGGCTACTCCTTTGGTTTGGAGGAAGAGGGAGGATTGGAAAGAGAAGTTGTTCAAAGTGAGGACCAGTTCAGTCAGTCGAAGGAGGGTATCAGTGGAAGGGTACTGGTTGGGTTGGCGGGAAAGGAAGAAGCGGAGGGCTTTGAGTCCTTCGTGATGGGGGATGGAGGTGTACAGGGACTGGAGGTCCATGGTGAAGATAAGGCGTTGGGGACTGGGGAAGCGAAAATCATGGAGGAGGTGGAGGGCGCGGGTGGTGTCCTGAACGTAGGTTGGGGAGTTCTTGGACTAAGGGGGACAGGACGTGTCGAGGTATGCAGAGATGAGTTCGGTGGGGCAGTCAGGTTTGTGGATTTTGGGCAGGAGGTAGAAACGGGTGGTGCGGGGTTGTGGGACTATGTGGTTGGAGGTGGTGGATGGGAGATCCCTTGAGGTGATGAGGTTATGGATGGTCTGGCAGATGATGGTTTGGTGGTGGGAGGTGGGGTCATGGTCAAGGGGGCAGTAGGAAGAGGTGTCCGCGAGCTGGCGTTTAGCCTCAGCGGTGCAAAGGTCGGTGCACCAAATTACTACCACGCCACTTTTGTCTGCCGGTTTGATAGTGAGTTTGGGGTTGGAACGGAGGGAGTGGAGGGCTGCACGTTCCAAGGGAGAGAGGTTGGAGTGGGTGAGAGGGGTGGACAGGTTGAGGCGGTTAATGTCGCGATGGTAGTTGGCTATGAAGAGATCGAGGGCAGGTAAGAGGCCAGCAGGGGATGTCCAGGTGGATGGGGTGTGTTGGAGGTGGGAAAAGGGTTCGTCAGAAGGTGGGCGACAATCCTGGTTGAAGACGTAGACGCGGAGGTGAAGGTGGCGGAAGAATTGTTCGATGTCTCGCCGCTTGTTGAGCTCACTATCACAGGGCCCACTACACTGAGCTGGGAGACTGCCACAGAGGCCCACTACACTGAGCTGAGAGTCTGCCACAGAGGCCCACTACACTGAGCTGGGAGACTGACACATGTGCCCACTACACTGAGCTGGGAGATTGCCACATGGGCCCGCTATACTGAGCTGGGAGGCTGTCACAGGACACACTACACTGTGCTGGGAGACTGCCACAGAGGCCCACTACACTGAGCTGGGAGGCTGTCACAGGGGCCCACTACACTGAGCTGGGAGGCTGTCACAGGGGCCCACTACACTGCATTGGGAAGCTGTCACAGGGCCCACCACGCTATGCTGGGAAATTGTTACAGCGGCCCACTACACTGAGCTGGGACGGTGTCACAGGGGCCACTACACTGTGCTGGGAGACTCTCACAGGGACCCACTACACTGAGCTGTGAGACTGTCACAGGGTCCACTAATAGATGGGAGACTATCACAGGAGCCCACTACACTGAGCTGGGAGACAGTCACAGGGTCCACTAATGTGAGATGGGAGACTATCACAGGGGCCCACTACACCGAGCTGGGGGACTGTCACAGGGGCCCACTACACTGCGTTGGGAAGCTGTCACAGGGCCCACCACACTATGCTGGGAGACAGTCATAGGGGCCCACTTCAATGAGCTGGGAGGGTGTCATAGGGGCCACTACCCTGAGCTAGGACCCTGTTACAGGGCCCACTGCACTGAGCTGGGAGACTGTCATAGGGAGCCAACAACATTGAGCTGTGAGACTGTCACAGAGGCCACTACACGGAGCTGGGAGGGTTTTCACAGAGGTCCACTACACTGAGCTGGGCGACTGTCAGAGGGCCCACTACACTGAGCTGGGAGACTGTCAGAGGGGCCCACTACACTGAGCTGGGAGACTGTCAGAGGGGCCCACTACACTGAGCTGGGCGACTGTCAGAGGGCCCACTACACTGAGCTGGGAGACTGTCACAGGGACCCACTACACTGAGCTGGAAGACTGTCACAGGGACCCACTACACTGAGCTGGGCGACTGTCAGAGGGCCCACTACACTGAGCTGGAAGACTGTCACAGGGACCCACTACACTGAGCTGGAAGACTGTCACAGGGTCCACTAATATGAGATGGGAGACTATCACAAGGGCCCACTACACTGAGTTGTGAGAAGGTCACAGGGGCCCACTACACTGAGTTGAGAGAAGGTCACAGGGGCCCACTACGCTAAGCTGGGAGACTGTCACTGAGGCCCACTTCACTGAACTGGGACACTGTTATAGGGGACACTACACTGAGCTGGGAAACTGTCACAGTGCACACTACACTGTGCTAGGAGACTGCCACAGGGCCACTACACTGAGCTGGGAGATTGTTATAGGGGCCCACTTCACTGACTTGGTAGACTGTCACGGGGTCCACTACACTGTGCTAGGAGACTGTCACAGAGGCCCACTACACTGAGCTGGGAGACTGTCACTGGACCCACTACACTGAGCTGTGGGACTGTCATAGGGCCCACTACACTGAGCTGGGAGACTGCCACAGGGACAACTACACTGAACTGGGAGACTGTCATAGGAGCCCACTACACTGAGCTCAGAGACTGTCACAGGGGCCCACTACAATGCGTTGGGAGGGTGTTACAGGGGCCACTACACTGAGCTGGGAGACTGTCACAGGGGCCCACTACACTGAGCTGGAAGACTATCACAGGGACCCACTACACTGAGTTGGGAGGGTGTCACAGGGGCCCACTACACTGAGCTGGGAAACTGTCACAGTGCCCACTACACTGTGCTGGGAGACTGCCATGCCTGGCAGAGAGACCTCTCATTGCCCGCTTGTCCACCCCGGGTGGGTTTGCTGAGGTCGACCTTCTGAGTAGGCTCATGGTTTGGTGAACTTTCACCTCTTCCAATACAAATATTTAACTACAACAAGTGAGACTCCATATGACCGAGGCTTCTCATGAACTGGTTGACACAAACAGACTTCACCCCTTACATTGTAGAAACATAGAAAATTGGAGTAGGAGCAGAGAATTTGACACTTTGACCCTACACTACCAATCAATGGAAATAAAGTGCTTGGTTATGAGGGAGCTAAAGAATGGAAGAAGTTTGCATTCGCGAGAGTTCACTGGTGGAAGAAGTCTCCCCGTCAGGTATATGCCTCACTTATATAGTCTGGCTTGTGAACATGCATTTCCTGGTTTTATCTAACAAGATTGTACCTATGAAAGTAGTTCCAGTGGGATGAGGTACTAAAGAGTATTTTTGCATGTTAAAGAATTCAAAAAAGGTCCTGACCATGGCATCTCAAAAGGCAACTTGACTGAAAGGCTCTATGAACTTAAAAGCAAAACTTAATCCACTTTTGGAAGCGTGAACAATCTCCCATCCAATTCAGTCCTCCTGACATCCTTCTTAAAGCACTTTGCAGGCCCTAGAGGTTCTGCTCATTCAGTCCACATGATCAATCAGGTGTTGAGACCTAGGACCCAAACTCACCTCCCGCCCAGCATATCTTCACACTCACATACTTACATTGCTTGATATTCTCATGAATGTCACTTTGTAGTGATGAGATCTTGTTATTTATCCCTACAGATCGCAGGAGATCACTGACCCTTTTCCAGCATTGGTCCCAATTTCACTGTGAGCCCAAAGACGATCACTCTCCTGGGTGCCTGGTCAGACAGGAGGCCCTCCTGTCACCATCACTGGGAAACAGGACTTCACAGTTTTACCCAGTGGCCTGAGGGAAAACCTGTGGGGAGGCAGTGGTTTCTGTGCTGAAACATGGGTGTGCGTTTGAATGGGATGGCAGCAGGTAGTAGGGAAGAGGGGGGCTAACAGTACATGCAGGGTTCCCAGTGTGGCAGGTAGGAAGGGTGTAGCAACAGTTTCCAGCTGAAATTCCCTCTTTCAGACAGGTAGAATAATGCTGCTGTTTGCAGGGAGTGGATATGTATCCAGTGCCATTTAAATATGGTGACTTTTGACCTCATGAGGAATGGTGCAGCCAATGATTTTCTGCCCCACCCTCCCCGTCCATTGATTGGCCCTGTCACTCAGCCTTTGATTGGACATTTTATGCACCTCCGGTCCTGCTGTCAGGCACTCGACATGGCCAGGGGATTCTGCCCATTATGACCAGTTCTTATCACAGGAGTATACTTAAGAGGGAAATCAGGAGGGCAAAAAGGGAACATGAGATAGCTCTGGCAAATAGTATTAAGGAGAATCCAAAGGGTTTTTACAAATATATTAAGGACAAAAGGGTAACTAGGAGAGAATAGGGCCCCTCAAAGATCAGAAAGGCAGCTTTTGTGTGGAGCCACAGCAAATGAGGGAGATACTAAATGAATATTTTGCATCAGTATTTACTGTGGAAAATGATATAGAAGATATAGACTGTATGGAAATAGATGGTGACATCTTGCAAAATGTCCAGATTACAGAAGAGGAAGTGTTGGATGTCTTGAAATGGGTAAAAGTGGATAAATCCCCAGGATCTGATCAGGTGTACCCGAGAACTCTGTGGGAAGCCAGAGAAGTGATTGCTGGGCCTCTTGCTGAGATATTTGTATCATCAATAGTCACAGGTGAGGTGCCAGAAGACTGGAGGTTGGCAAACGTGGTGCCACGGTTTAAGAAGGGCGGTAAAGACAAGCCAGGGAACTATAGACTAGTGAGCCTGACCTCAGTGGTGGGCAAGTTGTTGGAGGGAATCCTGAGGGACAGGATGTACATGTATTTGGAAAGGCAAGGACTGATTAGGGATAGTCAACATGGCTTTGTGCATGGGAAATCATGTCTCACAAACTTGACTGAGCTTTTTGAAGAAGTAACAAGGAGGATTGATGAGAGCAGAGCAGTAGATATGATTTATATGGACTTCAGTAAGGTGTTCGACAAGATTCCCCATGGGAGACTGGTTAGCAAGGTTAGATCTCATGGAATACAGGGAGAACTAGCCATTTGGATACAGAACTGGCTCAAAGGTAGAAGACAGAAGGTGGTGGTGGTGGAGGGTCGTTTTTCAGACTGGAGGCCTGTGACTAGTAGAGTGCCACAAGGATCGGTGCTGGTCCCTCTACTTTTTGTCATTTACGTAAATGATTTGGATGCGAGCATAAGAAGTACAGTTAGTAAGTTTGCAGATGACGCCAAAATTGGAGGTGAAGTGGACAGCAAAGAGGGTTACCTCAGAATACACCAGGATCTGGACCAGATGGGCCAATGGACTGAGAAGTGGCAGATGGAGTTTAATTTGGATAAATGCGAGGTGCTGTATTTTGGGAAAGCAAATCTTAGCAGGACTTATACACTTAATGGTAAGGTCCTAGGATGTGTTGCTGAACAAAGCAACCTTGGAGTGCAGGCTCATAGCTCCTTGAGAGTGGAGTTGCAGGTAGATAGGATAGTGAAGAAGGGGTTTAGTATGCTTTTCTTTGTTGGTCAGAGTATTGAGTACAGGCGTTGGGAGGTCATGTTGCAGCTGTACAGGACATTGGTTAGGCCACTGTTCGAATATTGCGTGCAGTTCTGGTCTCCTTCCTATCGGAAAGATGTTGTGAAACTTGAAAGAGTTCAGAAAAGATTTGCAAGGATGTTGCCAGGGTTGGAGGACTTGAGCTATAGGGAAAGGCTGAAAAGGCTGGGGCTGTTTTCCCTGGAGCATTGGAGGCTGAGGGGTGACCTTATAGAGGTTTACAAAATTATGAGGGGCATGGATAGGATAAATAGGCTAAGTCTTTTCCCTGGAGTCGGGGAGTCCAGAACTAGAGGGCATAGATTTAGGGTGAGAGGGAAAAGATATAAAAGAACCTAAGAGGCATGCAGAGGGTGGTACGTGTATGGAATGAGCTGCCAGAGGAAGTGGTGGAGACTGGTTCAATTGCAACATTTAAGAGGAATTTAGATGGATATATGAATAGGAAGTGTTTAGAGGGATATGGGCCGGGTTATGGCAGGTGGGACTAGATTGGGTTGGGATATCTGGTCGGCATGGACAGGTTGGACCAAAGGGTCTCTTTCCATGCTATACATCTCTATGACTCTATGACCTTGCCCTCTCACCAAATTCCCAATTCCCAACTTCTTGACTTCACTTAAGATGCACTGTTTTAGCAAGCTCTCTGTGTATCCATAGATGCTGTTTGCTTAAACCACTGCAGTCCAGAGGGTCAAGGCATCTAGGTAAAATCTAGAAGTATAGAACAGAGAGTTGAGGATGAGGAGATAACAGTGGCACCCCTGCAGACATGTAAATAGGTCTGTTAAATACCTTAGTCATGAAACTTTGGTGATTTGAACCAGCAGTAATAACTAAATTCTACTCAATCATCTTTATAAGTTTGGTAAACCAGATCCAAATAATAACATTCAAGTCTAGGTTCAAAGTACAGATATTAGAACAATGATCCCTTTCTAAATATATCGTTTTACAAAAGAGTGTCAAGAGTAACTGTAAGTGCTACTTCTGAGAGCCTTATCGGTCGATGGTATATTAGATTAACAATGATTCAGGCATGACTCAGTGCTGACTTCCTGAGGGAGGTTTTCAATATTATACTTATAAAGCTCTATGTGCAAATCTAATTAGGGCATAATTCTATTATATCGATCAGATCTTTTCAACCTTGAAAGATTCCTGTCTCAACTCAGTTTCCAAATTCGCAAAAGTTGTGTTTTTGGATATAACACTGTCCATTGTCCCCCTTACTGCTCCTTGATACTTTATCATGGATGTAGTCATAATTTGTTCCCAAATATTTGTTGACAGAAAGTGACAGCACTTTATTAACCGAAATCATCATTTGAAATAGTTTGAAATATTTTCATACAAAATCAAAACTCAGGAGCAGAATCGAAAAAGAATGAATTAGTGACTGGTAGCACAGTGGCAGAGAAAAGCACTCATTCAAATCCGATAAACGTAACCTTGATGTGTCTGTGTTGGAAAGTTCAAAACGAGAGGGTAAATGTTTAAGGTGAGAGGGGAAAGATTTGAAAAGGACCTAAGGGACAACTTTTCACGCAAAGGGTGGTATGTGACTAGAACAAGTTGCCAGAGGAAGTGGTGGAGGCTGGTACAATTGCAACATTGTAAAGGCATCTGGATCAGTATATGAACAGGGAAGGGTTTAGAGAGATATGGAATAAATGCTGGCAAGTGGGGCTAGATTAATTTGGGATATTTGATTGGCATGGACAAGTTGGAATGAAGGGTCTGTTTCTGTGTGGTACATCTCCATGACTCTATGAATTTCAGTAAGATTTACAACTGTGAACTGCTTTCTCAAAAAGAGATGACATTGAGGTTTCGCTGGCTCTGTTACTACTGACTGAGACATCAGTTGCCTGCAGAAGGTTCCGCCCAGTGTATCTCTCGTATATAGTCCTGATGGGTAGGACTTCATACCTGGTCCAAAGGAATTGAGTGAGTAGTGTTTGTACTGTAACAGTTCAGATTAAAAGTGTTAGATATGAACATGATGAAGCAAATTAGCCTCTTGAGCCTGCTCTACAATCCAACTGGATCACAGCTGATCATTTTCACCTCCCTGCTTTATCTCCGTACGTCTATACAGCCTTGTCGAACAAAAATCTGACACTTGTAGCTTTGACATCTTAAATTGTTCTAAAGTTTGTTTGTTTTTATGGGAGAGTACTAGATTTCCATAATCCTACCTGTAAAGACTTGCTTCCTGAAATCACCCATTAACCTGTTTTTTCATCACTTGGTTCCGGATTCTCCCACCAGGAGAAATAGTGTTTTCTAAATTAATCCTTTCAACTCTATTAAACATTTCAATAAAGTCACCCTTTGATCTCTTAAATGCATGGGATTACAAGCCTAGTCAATACCTGTCTGATAACTTAACTCCTCTGGCCTGGGTGTTATTTTGATGAATCAATTCTGAAACCATCCTAGATTAACAGAACAATAGTGTCCATGTTAAAAGGAATTTATTAATTTTTGAATAATGTTGCTATTTAATAAGTGTAAATGGAGGTTTCCTTTCTTCGCAAACAGTCCTTCAGGTTTTGTTATACAGGCACTTTTAATTTAAACAAATTTGTGAGCCTAACTCTTCCAAAGGGCATTCGAAGATTGGTATTGTAGTTCTAATAGATCTCTATGAGGAATCTGTGGGATAATTACAGGGGACACCTGCTTTCAGTGTGAAACATGTGTGTTTTACTTGTCTGTCATGTGTTATATTGGACTAACATTTGAAAGAAAGAAATGAGGGTCATTCAATATTGAACAATTTGCAAGCAGCATAAATTTCTGAAGGGGGAGCTAGTCAGCTGCTGAGAACCCAAATTGCTCTGAATTTACACAAACATTTCTAATGTGGTGAAGTGCCAACCACAAAGTTGGTCTTCAATTCCTGATCAAACTGCAAGGGCACAGAATCTTACAGTTTGCAGTGGGCAGTCCAACAAGAAACTGCATCAGTTTGCAGCCCAGAGTCTGCAATTTGTCAGAGACCATTTGGGAAAATAAACATACAGCAAGTAGGTGAGATATCCCCCACAGCTATTAAATAGAAAATGCAGAGGAGCTAACTTGGGAGTGGGCTGCTGAGAGTCACCTATACCTGTTTCATCCAGATAAGTCTCTAAGGTGTCATTCCTGTCCTGAGACCACTGAACTAGACTGACTATAATATAACTGCTGAATGTGTTCTGTCTCATGCCAGTGTATTGCTAAATGGGCTGCACAGGGAGAAAAATAACAATTTTATACATAACTAAAAACAAAGAAATCAGTATTGGACACATGAAGTAGCATGTTCTTTGAAAAGTCATATAATCAACTACATAGTGAGGAAATTAAAAAAATACCACTTTTCATATTGTTAAGTGTCTTTCAATGAAATTAATTTTCAAAATGTAGTCACTCTTATATTAGCTGATTTTTACACAGCAAGGCCTTAGAAATGCAGTAGAATAATGACCAAATTACTTTTTAATACAACTTTAAGACTGAAGCAAAGTACAGCAGATATAAGAAATTAGAAATTAAATCAGAAAGTACTGGAAATGTTCAGCAGGTCTTGCTGCTTCATGAAGATGGAAGTTAACAGTAAAGGCCAGTGACCTTTATCAGAACTAATGAATCAATTGGAAATGTTAGCTCTGCTTCTCTCTCCTCACATGCTGCTAAAAGTGCTGCATGCTTCAATAATTCAGTGAGGTCAGTCAAAGAATGAACTTTGCCTAAGATACTCGGAGAATTCCCCTACACTTCTTTGCAAAATGTGATGGGAAGTGTAGGGCTCTTTCAGGCCTACCTAAGAGGAGAGACATGTTCTTAGATTAACACCTCATTCAGAAGCTAGCTGCCCGCTTCAGCAATGCAGCACACCCAGCTTACTGGATAAGGCACACAAACATGTGAGAACATGAACAAGACGCAAGAGTAGGCCATTCAGCCTGCTCCATCATTCAATATGATCATGGCTACTTTGACTGTCACCTCAAATTTACATTCCCGTCTACTCCTGATAACCTTTCAACCCCTTTCTAAACAGGAATCGTGGCCTTAAAAATATATCCAAGGGTTCTGCTTCCACTGCCTTTTCAGCAAGAGCATTCCAAAGACTTCCTGACAAGAAAAAAAAATCACTTGATCTCTGTTTTAAATGGAGGACCCTGATTTTTAAACAATGACCCCTAATTCTAGATTCTTCTCTCTTTGTGTCCTTTGTCATATTTCACTCACTTTGCCTTTCATTTTTCTAAAATGCAGCAAATATAAAGCTACCCTGTCCAACCTTTCCTCATGAGACAGCCACTCATTTCCAAACCTCTGAACTGTCTCCAGTGTATTTACGTTCTTCCTTACGTAAAGCGACCCATACTGAACATAATACTTCAGATTTGATCTCACCAGTCCCCTGTATAAATGAAGCACAATCTCTTTGTGATGTGATAACATTGCAGTAACTTTCCTAATTACTTGTTGTATCTCCATACCAATGTGCTTAAAATATAAAGGGACCTACCAAGATTCATGCACTAGGATACACATCACTCTGTTTCTCAGGGTTCAATAATGTCTCACCATTTTGATAATATGCTTTGTTTTTACTCCTCCAGCCAAAATGGAAAATTTCACATTTTCTCATGTATATAATCATAGTCATATAGCATAGAAACAGACCCTTCGGTCCAACTAGTCCATGCCAACCATGTACCCAAACCAAAGTAGTCCCACTTGCCTATGTTTGGCCTTTATCCCTCCAAATCTTTCCTATTCATGTACTTTCCAAATATCTTTTAAGTGTTCCAACTTGATTAATTGATTGATTGATTTATTGTCTTGTGAACTGAAATACAGTGAAAAGCTTTGTTTACTCTACCCGCATCCACTGCTTCCTCTGACAGTGCATTCCACATACGAACGACTCTCTGTGTAAAAAAGCCGTCCCTCATGTCTTTTTTTAAATCTTTCTCCTCTTACCTTAAAAATATGTCCCCTAGTTCAGAATTCACCCACCCTAGGGGAAAGAACTTTGCTCTTCACTTTATTTGTGTCCCCCATGATTTTATAAACGTCTATAAGGTAACCCCTCAATCTCTTACTCTTCAGTGAAAAAATGCCCCTGCCTATCTTTATAACTCAAAACCTCAATTTCCAGCAATGTCTTTGTAAATCTTTTCTGAACCCTCTCCAATTTGATAATATCCTTCCTATAACAGGGTGACCAGAACTGCACACGGTATTCCAGAAGATTAGATTAGATTCCCTACAGTGTGGAAACAGGCTCTTTGGCCCAACAAGTTCGCACTGACCCTCCGAAGAGTAACCCACCTAGACCCATTTCCCTCTGAATGATGCACCTAACACCATAGGCAATTTAGCGTGGCCAATTCACCTGACCTGCACATTTTTGGACTGTGGGAGGAAACCAGAGCATCCAGAGGAAACCCACACAGCCACTGGGAGAATGTGCGAACTCCACACAGACAATCGCCCAAGGCTGGAATCAAACCTGGGACCCTGGTGCTGTGAGGCAGCAGTGCTAACCACTGAGCCACAGTGCCACCCCAATGCCTCACCAATGTCCTGTACAACCTCACTATGACATCCTAACTCTTATACGCATAGGTCTGAGCAATGAAGAGCAGAGAGACTTAAGGGTTCAGGCACATAATTCTTCGAAATTTGCATCACACGTCGACAGGATGGTTAAGAGGACCTTTTGCATGCTGACCCATCATTGCTGGTGGAATAAGAGGTAACGGGAAGTAGATGGCAATCAGGAGCAAGATTTCTAGCCATGGTTAATCTAATACCATGACACTAAGATCCCTTTATATTTTAAGCACATTGTCATTTAAATGCCCTCACGTTGAGTCCTCTCTGTTAATGGCTAACTAATGGCTGGCTCGAAGAAAGATAAATTAAAACAGTAGTTGAGCCATCTTGAATGAACACTAAAATAAAATGAAGAAAATCTGAAACAGAAATAGAAATTGCTGGAGAAAGTCAGCAGGTCTGGCAGCATCAGAACTGACTTGGACTGGTCACTGGACTGGTCACTGGACTGGTCATGGACTGGTCATGGACTGGTCACTGGACTGGTCATGGACTGGTCACTGGACTGGTCATGGACTGGTCACTGGACACTGTTTCCTTCTGTTTCCATCTGTTTTCCCTCCACAGATGCTGTCAGGTCTGCTGACTTCCTCCAGCAATTTCTGTTTTTGTTTTGGATGAACACTTTGGGGTTATTGTTGATATGTTGATAGTTAGGTTTGTGAAATCTTCATAGACTATTGAAATTTTAGCAGCTGCAGAATTTTTTTTTTAAAATTCCATATTCATGCATTATACACCCACCACTGTTTATCATGTTAACATGAAGGAAGCTATTGTCTCATTCTAGGTGCTCCCATCTTAAGCCACCTATAAATCACTGGCTTCACTAATTAGACCACATGTCCTTAAACTAATGGGCCAAATATAAAGCATTTTATCTAACATGATGTGACTCTTCATCATTTTAGAGTGGTCTATCCTATAAGTTAATGTCAACAATGTCTTGGGGATATGTTTTATTAATAAATTCCACAGATTTAACTTTGAGTGTCGAGGTGACTGTATCTTCTTCCTTAGTGTGTTTTAGTTCCTTTTTAATCTGAAATGAAATGCCCTGGTTCTTCATACAATCCTGTTCGTTCCTCATGCTGATAATAGCAATTATGAAAGCTGGTCATGTGTTGTGGCTCACAATCTTAGTAAGTAGCCCCATGGTATTATAATGCTGACACTTTTAACACCAGAGTCACTTATTACTGGAATGTTTTAAGGAAGGTAATTCCTAGGCACTCCCTCAGCTTTCAAATCCTCCTGAAAACACATTTCTGGGTGCGTTCTGTCCTTCATAGTTAGGAGGCAAACCACGGTTCAAATGTCATTCAATGGAAGCTACCACGCTAGATTTTTTTTCCTGGCTTTTTTTTCTCTGGAGAACGCAGATAAGTTAAATTACCTGCCAGATAAATGTGGGCTAAGCCAGCAAAAATAATTCCATAATGCCAGCAAAACACTGGTCTTTAAATTGGGACCCAGTGCTTTTTGGAAGTTCACTTGAGTTTACAACATTGCTGCAAAGGTCCCATCTACCACAAATGAGACAGTTAAGAAGGATAATTTTATTAATACAGTGCCAAACCTGAAGGCTCACTCCCCTCAGAGCATGATGGTATACCACAAGGGTGTGCACCGTCATTTAATATGTAAGATGCTCACCTCCAGTTCCCTAACATGGGCATGAACTGGTTGGACTGAGGGTCTGTTTCTGTGCTATATGACTCGATGACTCTATCAATCTATGCTATAAGTGTGTGATGTTTTCCAGCAAGACAGCAGACGGTAAAGACAGCCATGAATTGTTAAAGACCTTGTGTTATATTACAAGATATAAAGCCTGCCCTAAATTGGCATTCACTGGTAATAGGTAAGGTGAACAATAAGGCAGATCACATAGATTGCTCATGGGTTGAAGTGAAGTGAAATTAAATAGAGGATTATATTTTAATAGAAGAAATATTGTTTAGTTTTAAAGCAAATTTTTGGCACTTTGATCTGCCCAAATCTGACACAGAGCTACAGATGAATATTAGATGCTTTCTGAACTTTGAAGATGGCAGCCAGACTGAGGAAATACGAATGAGGGAAATGCCTTCTGGCAGAGCTACAGTACCACAATGTGTGTTAACATGAGGTAGAAGTAACTGCTGTTTTAATTTGATGTTCCTAGGTGGCGCAGTGGGATAACATGCAGTCCTATCTAACCCCAAAATGGAGTTTCAACCAAGAGCAGAAGCAAAATCTTATTTCTATGGTGTACCTAAAGAATCTACAGGAAGTTGGTTTGGGCATTCTTCAACCAGGGACCACATTGTAAAATTGTTCATCATTTAGCATTAAGGGAAAAGGCCTTTGTACAGCATCTTGGCAGAGCCTCATGTCAGGAATCTCTAGAGCAATTGCAACCAATAGATTATTTTTGTAGCACAGTTTTTATCACCCAATTTGCACAAACAACCAATGAATCAATGGAGCGCTAAAACATTGGGAAGTTGAGCACGGCCAAGCAAGCCCCTGAGTGCTGATTTCCTCATTCAATTAGGCCAGATCTGCACCTTGACTCCATCTTTGACATATATTCCTTGACACCTTATCTAATTAAAACCTCATGTCAGTCTCAGTCTTGAAGCTTTCAATTAACTCAACAGCAACATCCACTTTTGGAAAGGATTGTTAATTTTCACCACACGCAGTGAGAAAATGCTACCAGAATTGATTCTTAAACACACTAGATTTAACTGTAATTATAAGATTTTCCCTCAGTTTTGGATTTCTCCATTAGAATAAATATCTTTCTATTTACCATATTGAATCCTTTCATAAAACTTGAAGTTATCTGTCAATCATCATTAACTGGTGCATTCTCCATGGCATCATCTCTCGCAA
Organism: Hemiscyllium ocellatum; assembly: GCF_020745735.1. Classification (NCBI taxonomy): domain Eukaryota; kingdom Metazoa; phylum Chordata; class Chondrichthyes; order Orectolobiformes; family Hemiscylliidae; genus Hemiscyllium; species Hemiscyllium ocellatum. The sequence goes on along the minus strand of NC_083403.1, from coordinate 126,378,960 downwards.
TGACGGCTGATTAGCCAATCATTCAGCACTCTCCTACCATAGCTGAAAATGTGTTGCTGGTTAAAGCACAGCAGGTTAGGTAGCATCCTAGGAACAGGAAATTCGACGTTTCGGGCCAGAGCCCTTCATCAGGAATCTCCTACCATAAACATGTTTTCGCTTTATATTGGTATTCTTGTGGATTGACTTATTGAATGCAAGACAAAGGTGTTTTTATTCAGCAATACCTTTTCTTCAAGCAATATATTTACCTCAGGTGACTGTCTGTGTGGAGTTTGCACATCCTCCCTGTGTCTGTGTGGGTTTCCTCCCACAGTCCAAAGAATTGCAGGTCAGGTGGATTGGCTACGCTAAATTACCCAGAACGTTAGGTGCATTAGTCCGAGGGAAATGGGTCTGGGTGTGTTATCCTTCAGAGGGTCGATGTGGACTGGTTGGGCCAATGGGCCTGTTTCCACACAGTAGAGAATCTAATCTAATCTAATCTAATCATGTGACTCTAGGAAGTATAAATCAAGATTATGTTACTGTGAGAGGGAATGCTGGGTAAGACATCGAGTGACCTCCCCACACCTTTTTACAAAATGCCAGAAATTCTTAATATCAACCTGAGCAGAGAGTTTACATTTCATTTGAAACACAGTTCAATAGCACTGCTTCAGTATCAAATAGGAATATCAAGCTGTATTGTCATCTCAAGTGCATAGCTGGATTTGAGTGTCTTGATTTAGAGGTAGTCAGTACTTGAACTGAGGGATCCTGACAATTAACTTGATAATTTTACCAGAAGAGAACACTTGACTGATGTGTTAATAACTGGTGTGATCCATTGGTGCAGTGAAGCTGTATTCTACTACGGTAAAGATGAAGGGACATTGTGTAGAGAATTGATGGATCATTACTCTGATTTCAAACTGTGCTGAATCCACAGAAAATGCTAGAAATATGCAGCAGGACAAGCAGCATCTGTGGAAAGAGAAAGAAAAACATTAACATGTCAGATTAATGATCTTTCTGCTGAAAAATAAATGACCTGAGAAGTTAACTCAGTTTCTCACATACCAATGTCACTTGACCTAACTGAGCACTTTCTATTTTGAATTCAGGTTTTCAGCAGCTGCGACATTTTGCTTTGGTGAGCAGTTCAGGCAAGTGCAACTTTAGTAATAAATTACCAATCCTCTGCTTTAGCATTTTTCGACTTGGCAAACACAAAAAAAAATCTTCACTCGTTCATTCAATTCCTCATTTCAGGGCTTTCATCTCGGTAATGCCACTGCTGACTAGATTGGTAACTACACTTCCACTGAATAATCAGATAGCATTAGTGGCTTTGGTGATCACCCTCACATTTTCGCTCCTCGACTGGGTGGTACAAGCAGAAAATTGAAGATAAAAAGGTAAGTGCCCTATCTTATATTATATTGCAGATATTGCTGTCCTGTTGCCCTTTTGTCTGCTATTGTCTGGTCACAGCTAAAAGACCCTAGGTTTTGTGGTTTAGACTCTATTAACAGCCACTTAGTTATCTATAATGAAGGTCTGTCAGTGAGATATTGGGATTTAGCCTGGAATGCTAATTTCAGCAATGGATTAGTAATGACAGTCTCAGTTCACCTTGGTCGCACTGCTTCTGCCTAGATGTCCCAATAGTGATAAAATATGGACCACTGATTGTTGACATCCGACATCTGATTTAAAACCTTAGTCTTTCATGGACTGAAATGGTTTGCAAAAAGAAAGGAAAAACTGCCTTAAAATGACCTCAACAAACAGCTGACGACTGGGGTTAGCCAAACTGTATGAAACCAATGTGGAATAAACACAATCCACTGAAATGAAATTAATATTTTATGAAAATAAATTGAAAATAGTTAATCCAATTAGGTGTGGAAAAGCCCTCGTCTCCTAATTTGATTTACACCTGTATGATAAGCTTCTCATATTGAGATGAAAGATGTTACTTGCAATCATCAATTTTGGAAACAGTAAAGTCAGACAATCAAAATACAGAACAAGACTTATTGGCAGAACAGAGGAGATGGATTGGTGACTGGAACCAACTAGAGAAAGTACGCTGTCAGGAAGAAAATGTGCCTGGTGGCAAAGCTGACTAAATGTGGTGGCAAAGCTGACTAAAATAAAACTTCACAACACTGAAGACTCGAAGGATACCTGAAACAATCACTAACACTGATGATACAAGATATCAACTGAGGTAGGTTGAAAGAGGGAATTTAATATGTCCCTCCTCACCTGGACATTAGAAGGGAAATCAGCTCAGATGTTGTTAAGCAAATAAAACAAACCCTGTTGCATTAAATAGAATCTCCAAGATGTTCTGTCAGTGAATGTATGACCTAGATTTATTTGAGCTTGTTCTCAATCTGTGGAAATCCATCACAGTAATTGTGATAGACATCTGACAGTTAATTTAGCCCCACTATTACCATACTTACCTTATCTCAGGGAATCCAAACGCAGGGCTCCAAGAGTTGTGTTTTTATGACCACTAAGTAGGCAAAAGGCACACTCAGTTAAAATTCACATAGCTGACTGGCACAAAGATTTTTCTAACTACTTATCTTGGAAGGATCACAGTACCTGTAACAAAACTATAATGCTTCCTTTACCTGGTACTGTATGGGGAGATCTTCTGCGCCCTTCTGTTGGATGTTCATTTCAAGGTGACATGATCCAGTTGGAGAGTCAGTGCACTGGTGTACTGTGAGGTTGCCTGTTTCACATGTCACATTGCCAATTCTTCATCGAGTGTTAATTCATTTCCTCTCTCCATTGCCAAAGAAGCCATTATGGAAGTGCCTCATCAGCCAAACAGACTTCCCTTACCCCACTCACTTTCAAGAAATTCGGTCACAAATCAATCATTAGTCAATTGACAAGTTTGATACAGAAACAAATAAAGTAATCACATTGCACAAATTTTAGAATCCTGTGCTTGGGGTTGATTTTATCTTTGATTAACTATTAACAATGTAATTTCTCATTTTTTAAAAGGAGCTTGGAGTTCCACAATAATATTAGTTATCCTCTAAACAAATAATCTCATAATTTCCAAATATAACAGAAGGTGCTTCAGCATCCTGAGGGGAAACAGCAGGGTTAATAGTTCTTTTAGGGCAAAACAGGCATGGTCAAGTGAGCAAAGGAAAAAAGAAATCAAAGCGAGGGGAAGAGAAACAGATGGAGGTCAAGAGTACAAATCTACTGACTACTTTCACAAAGAAGCAGCTAAAAGTTTAATAGCCTATAATTAGAGTTAACTCACTGGAAAGAGGTGTAACATGTTAGATGCTGTATTAAAAAAAAAGTCTTTTCAGTTACTTCTTTTTATCTCTAACATATAATTTGATTTTATTCAAACGTAATAGGTGCATTTGCCCACACATCACTGGCCATGTTGTGCAATTTCCAAGCCCAGATTTTTAATAGCTCAGTGCATCCTGCAGCAGGTTTCTTAGACTAGAATGAAGTTAATGTAGTCTCCGTCTTTTCAGAAGGTGACAACACAGATCTGGGTGACTGCAGACCCATTACTGTGACAACAGTAATAGAAAGATGCTTAAGGGGATTATTGGAAAAGCAATATATTTTATATTTTTACTTGGTACGATTGAGACATAGTAAGGACATCCAATGTGACTTTCATTAAAAAAAAACAAGGTATGTTTTGGAAATGTAATTTTTTTTAAAAGAAGCTATGAAATAGTTGGGTGAAGGAAGCCAGTAGACATTGTCCACTTAGCTTTCTGAAAGTGTTTAGTAACATATTGCAGAGAGGATGTTCTATAAAATTACAAGAAATTGTGCTCTTTAACATCTGTTGTTTGAGCTCTAAAAGTGCTCTTGGAGTTCCAAAACGACATTGTTTTGGAGTGTGCAAACTTTCAGGCATGGAAGTACAGAGAGCAGATAGATCATGATTTCAACCCAAGTACAACAGTACCTTGTCATTGGTCCTGTTGGAGCTCAACATCCTAGTTAACGTTGACCCTTAACCTCACACAGCTGAACATGTGAACAACAGCAAGAAGATAGCTAGCTCCCTGTTATTACCTAAAGGAGGCATTCACTACTTACTGATTCGTTGTAGGTTAGATTCTTCTGTTTGATGCCATGACTGCGCAAGTATGTGACACTTTCTATATTTGTTCCTAGTGGCCTGGAGGAACGGTGTGGCAGGCATATTTTGCTGACTTCAAGCTTTCTGAATGTGAATGCACAGCAGAATCGAACATGACATGGAGTACGCCACACAAAGGTGACCGGCAACTGGATAGGGGGGGAGAGGAGGACTTATTTATTAGATGCCAGTATCAGCCCAGCGTGCTGCTTGAGCAATTCTCTGACCCATTCCTCAGCAAAGAACAATAAACAAAATACCTTGGCACCGGTAATGACATCCTCATTGAAATCTGGCAAAAGGGAAGCTACAGCTTCAACCTCAGGTTAGGATGAGGAATCCAGCAGCATTGAAGACCCACAGATGGACACATTGTGTTCTATTATCAGAACAAAGAGTGATTACAGTCCTTCAACCTTAAACCAGTGTCTGAACATAGACAACATGTACCAGTGTCTGAACATAGTCAGCGCGTACCCAGTGTCTGCCCATAGGCAGCACATCACCCAGTGTCTGAACATAGGCAGCACATCACCCAGTATCTGCCCATAGGCAGCACATCACCCAGTGTCTGATCATAAGCAGCACATCACCCAGTGTCTGAATATAGGCAGCATGTACCCAGTGTCTGATCATAGGCAACACGTCACCCAGTGTCTGAACATAGGCAGCACATCACCCAGTGTCTGAACATAGGTACCACGTACCCAGTGTCTGAACATAGGAAGCACATTAACCAGTGTCTGAATATAGGCAGCACGTACCCAGTGTCTGATCATAGGCAACATGTACCCAGTGTCGGAACATGGGCAGCACATCATCCAGTGTCTGAACATAGGCAACACATCACCCAGTGCCTGAACATGGGCAAAACGTACCCAGTGTCTGAACATAGGCAACACATCACCCAGTGTCTGAACATAGACAGCACATCACCCAGTGTCTGAATGTAGACAGCAGGTACCCAGTGTCTGAATATGGGCAGCACATCATCCAGTGTCTGAACATAGGCAACACATCACCCAGTGTCTGAACATGGGCAAAACGTACCCAGTGTCTGAACATAGGCAACACATCACCCAGTGTCTGAACATAGACAGCACATCACCCAGTGTCTGAATGTAGACAGCACGTACCCAGTGTCTGAACATAGGCAACACGTCACCCAGTGTCTGAACACAAGCAGCACATCACCCAGTGTCCGAACATAGGCAGCACTACACCCAGTATCTGAATACAGGCAGCGCGTCACCCAGTATTTGAATGTAGGCAACACATTACCCAGTGTCTGAAAATAGGCAGCACATCACACAGTGTCTGAATATAGGCAGCACATCACCCAGTGTCTGAACATAGGCAGCACATCACCCAGTGTCTGAACATAAGCAGCACATTAACCAGTGTCTGAACATAGGCAGCACGTACCCAGTGTCTGAACATGGGCAACACGAACCCAGTGTCTGAACATGGGCAACACATCACCCAGCATCTGTACACTGGCAGCACATCAACCAGTGTCTGAACATAGGCAGCACGTACCCAATGTCTGATCATAGGCAACACATCACCCAGTGTCTGAACATAGGCAACACATCACCCAGTGTCTGAATACAGGCAGCACATCACACAGTGTCCGAATATAGGCAGCACATCACCCAGTGTCTGAATACAGGCAGCACATTACCCAGTGTCTGAACATAGGCAGCACATCACCCAGTGTCTGAACACAGGCAACACATCACACAGTGTCCGAATATAGGCAGCACATCACCCAGTGTCTGAATATAGGCAGCACATCACCCAGTGTCTGAACATAGGCAGCACGTCACCCAGTATTTGAATGTAGGCAGCACATCACCCAGTGTCTGAATATAGGCAGCACGTACCCAGTGTCTGATCATAGGCAACACATCACCCAGTGTCTGAACATAGGCAACACGTCACCCAGTGTCTGAACATGGGCAACACGTACCCAGTGTCTGAACATGGGCAGCACATCACCCAGTGTCTGAACATAGGCAACACGTCACCCAGTGCCTGAATATGGGCAACACGTACCCAGTGTCTGAACATGGGCAACACATCACCCAGCATCTGTACACTGGCAGCACATCAACCAGTGTCTGAACATAGGCAGCACGTACCCAGTGTCTGATCATAGGCAACACATCACCCAGTGTCTGAATATAGGCAGCACATCACCCAGTGTCTGAACATAGGCAGCATGTGTCCCCGTGTCTGAACACAGGCAGTCACGTCACCCGTGTCTGAATATAGGCAGCACTACACCCAGTGTCTGAACATAGACAGCATGTCATCCAGTGTCTGAACATAGACAGCACTACATCCAGTGTCTGAACATAGACAGCACTACACACAGTGTCTGAACATAGACAGCACTACACTCAATGTCTGAACATAGGCAGCACATCACTCAGTGTCTGAACATAGGCAGCACTTCACACACTGTCAGAATATAGGCAGCACTACACCCAGTGTCTGAATATAGGCAGCACGTCACCCAGTGACTGAACATAGGCAGCATGTCATCCAGTGACTGAACATAGGTAGTGCTACACCCAGTGTCTGAACATGGGCATCACATCACGCAGTGTTTGAACATAGACAGCACTACACCCAGTGTCTGAACATAGGCAGCACGTCACCCAGTGTCTGAACATAGGCAGCACATCACGCAGTGTCTGAACATAGGCAGCACATCACGCAGTGTCTGAACATAGGAAGCATATCACACAGTGTCTGAACATAGGCAGCACGTCACCCAGTGTCTGAACATAGGCAGCACTACACCCAGTGTCTAAACATAGGCAGCACGTCACCCAGTGTCTGAACATAGACAGCGCATCACCCAGTGTCTGATTATAGGCAGCACGTCTCCCAGGCCACTGCCCAGTGTCATGGCTGCCGTCGAAATGCCTTCATTCTGCAGAGGTGTCTCAGTCAGTTCAGTGAACCAAAGAGTAACCGCTGGGGTCAGTGCTGTCAGTCTGCCTGATGATTTGACTTTAACCTATACATACGTGTACACAATGCATGGACTTTCATCCGGTCCGTAGAGTGTGTAATATGGTGAGGTCTGGGGTGCACGGGGATGGTTGTAGAATCAGAAAGGATCGCCTGTACATTTCCCCCACCTTATGATTAACTCAAAGGCCGGGGAGGTCCAGGTCAATTGAGGTCCTAAAGCTGCTTTTCGGCAGGGTGAGGGGAAGGGTGTCCTATCTGAAGATCCTGTAGTCCACAGATAACTCCCAGTGACAAGGGTCAGCCCTATTAAAGCACAGCCCATGTCCTCAGCAATGACCATTCCCCTTCACCAGAAGCTGCCTGCTTGACTGCCCTGGCAAGAACATTTACCAGGATGGCATCATCTTGGTGGTTTACATGGGGGGGGGGGGAAGCAGAGAATAGTAAAAGTACAATGGCCATGAAAACAATGCAAGAGTAAAACCTCTTCATGATATAAAGAATGAATTTGCCTTCCTAATGGTTCCTTTCAAAATTTAGTTTAATTTTTCCTTGTTTCCTTTCCCCGGTTTTCTGAACTGGAGTCACAGAATGGAACACACAGACCGATACTCACGTGAACGCAATAATAACTCTGAAAAAATATAAGTGTAAGCGTATGAACTAGAAATTCCAAAGGTTAGAATTTGCTGAGATTCAGACTAATTAGATAGAACTTTCAAAGAAGGAGCAGATTTGATGGGCCAAATACCCTCCAAATACTGAATGATTCCAGAAAGCAGGGTAAACATAATGCGGGGATGCAAAGAAGCACAAGAAATATTATCAACTATATAACACATGATAACCCTGAATAGTCAACCAATAATGAAAAAAAAACTGATGGTTGCTGCATCGCAGTGTTTTTGAGTGCTCATACTCAGCGGGTGTTGCATTCATACATGACAGGAGGTATGCCTGTCGGAATCAGAATGGGTCTGATCTGTGTAGCTCTCACATCACAAATACCAGAAGGCTCGGCTAAGCTGTATGTTTCATATCAGTTGGACTGAGGCATACAGTAAATGTCATTGTGTACCCTGCATATTACCAAATTAGTCATAGCATCTGGCACTGGTCAGCCATGAGCCAAGTTTTCTTATCTACAGTTAACTGCTGTGAAACAAAGCATGAGTCTAAAACAGAAAATCCTTTAGAAAAGTAATCTGAGATATCATGAGACGCTACATATGACTAGAGTTTCTGATGCCTTCTTTTCTTAAAGAATAGCTAACTACGTGAGCAAGAAATCGACATTTCGAATCATGCTTTTTCTCAGATTGCATTGCATATTCCAGCAAACACTTCTTGTAAGAAGCAATGTGTAAGGCTATACGCCTGGACAAGACAAGGCAACTATTTGATAGCTATGACGTTAGTTATGGATTCCATATTCTGAAAGTTTATTGTCAAAACAATCAGCCCTTACTTGTCACTTTAAACAATCTGAGAGCTGGCAACTTCACAACTACCCTATTAAATCCAGGTGGCCTCAGAGGCAATTCAGAGGTACAAGGTAACCAGCCGGTAAATCAGGCGAATTCCAGTGCTCCATTTCAACACTTCTGAAAAGAATGCAGTGGCTACTGGCTGACTTAATAACCGAGAAGCACCAGGGTGTAAGTGACAATAAGCTGATATTGGCAAAGCAGAAACAATAAGCTGTCTGTAAGCAAGGCTTTGATGGTAGTTGTTTAGCTAACACGCTCGCTCTTCCACAGAGAGTGAGAATTGTAAACGTTACTTCTAGGGGGCAGCACACACTTCTTTTTGTCCTTTGTTTAGAACTCTTGGGAATTTTCAAAATTCACTGTTCAAAGCTTTACTGTTAGTTTCACTAGACAAAATCTTCGTGAGGGGAGTGGGATATCACATGGCCTGTGATATAATCAGGTGACAAGCCCAGCAAGGCCTATCACAGCACGTTGAGCACCTTACTGCGTCATTTATACTTTTGTTGAGGTGGGTTTCTCACCAGGCCTTGGCCAAATAAGGGAATTTTGAAACGGCTTAATAAATTCGCAGCTTGCCTCATAAATATTAATATTTGGGTTTCCTATCTAACTGAAAGGGCGCAACAAGCTGGACGTCGTGAATCCTCGATACAGAAGTCTGAGCAGGTATCTGGAGACTTCCGCTCTCCTTTGGCTCTGAGGAGCCCATCAAGGTGGGATGGGCTTCAGATTAGTATGACAGGGCGGCGCAACATCGAGGGCCGAAGGGCCTGTACTGCGCTTTAATGTTCTATGTTCTATCTATGTTGCTCAGCACCAAATGGCATCTCAAGGTATAATCCTTGGGCACCAGCCACATGCAGCCCTCGGCCACGGACAGGGATGCCTGCCTTGAAGAAGTTCTCCCCCTCTCTCTGCAAGGAGCCTCATTCCTGATGAAGGGCTTATGACTGAAACATCAATTCTCCTGCTCCTCAGATGCTGCTTGACCTGCTGTGCTTTTCCAGCACCACACTCTCGGGATCGCCATGCCACCTTTATGATCCACTTGCAAATTATTCAGGAATCAGAGGGCTGTGTCACAGGACATATATTCAGATAGCATCAAAAGGCCAGGATACTTTGTACAGAGAGCCAGCTCCCAGATTGGATCACCATCCATGCTTGGTCCTGCCTTGCCAATTAACAGTCACATGACCGGGCAGCTTGCCTTGCATGCCAGCCATCTTCAGTCAAGGCAAGGGGGACATCTTGTTGTACAGCAGTGTGCCAAGTCAATCTCTCAGCTGCAACACGGTACCGTACCTAATATGGCAAACATGCACCAAGCAAGCAGCCATGTCCATGGAGGTACCTGACAGACAGGGGTCTTGGCAGAGTACGTCATGGGAAATCTCCAGGACAATGTCAGGGGATCAGCTGCCAGTCGGGCATCTGGCCGGGGTTTTGTCAATCGGTGGGAGGGAGGGTCCATAACTCTGCAGTCAGGGGAAAGGTCACAGTAAGTCATGTGGTATCACAGTGGCCCGTCTGAGGTTTGGAGGGGGATATAGGACTAATAGTATAGGCAGCAGTCAGGGGTCTGGGCACTACCTGTCCCAGGCTGTCCCATTAGGTCACTCAAGGGGCTGGGCCATTTGGGGGTCTAATAGAAACTGGGAGGAAAGTTTGGGGGGAGTGAAACATGGGGCTGCTGTTGCCATGGGAAGGAGACCCAAGAACCCATTTAGAGGGTTCGCAGCTGTAGGCTGGGTAAAGTGTGGGAGAGGCAACTTTGTTTGGAATAGGGTGGGGAGCAAGGTAAGGTGGGAGGGGCATTTGTCTATATTCAGGAGCACCGGGGTGTCGAAGGAGGAGCGGTGAACAATCACACTTGGCATGGTCACCTTATGTGCCGGGGTTGAGGCAGATGGGTGTAGATGGGTTGGGTGGGTCATGGGGAAGTACGAAACCTATTAAATTCACAGGAAGAGCTATCAGGAAGGGGATTTGAATATTCAGGGTCTTACCATACACCGAGGTGATCTCACCATTGCCTTCCTGGAAATGAATAGAACGCCATAAGATAGAAAATGGCTGGGCCTGCACCTGGAGTGGGCAGGGCAAGTGTCTCATTTTTGAAGGGAGGGTGCTGCAGTACCAATGATGTGAGGCCCTTTAAAAGGAAACAACAGCACGCATAGACCGATGTGTTGTACAGGGCACAGACCTGCCGGCTCCCTCGCCATTGAAAGCATTGGGTCCCTGTTTACTGTAAAGCTCCCTGCCCCAAACATCACTGACAACTTCATTCCACCCAGCCTATTGGACATAGAATCCAGGGAAAGAATGCTACAAGATGAGGGGAAAAAAGGTGTCAACAGGACCTGCCGTTCACATAGACTTTGAACCTTGCTGCTAGGGTCTGGTGTCAAAGCCTCCTCTGCAGCTCTTCTGGAGAAAAGACACTCTTCCTCACCCACCAGAATCTCCAGGTCTTTGTTGGAGAATCACCTTCTCCAGCATCTTCTCGGTGCGTCCACCACTGTGCAGTTTCAGAATGCCAGTGGACATCTGGGTGCACAGCGGCCTTTTAACTTTGGAGTGGGCACAAGGGATACTGGTATTTGGCAGATATCCACTGTGTACGGTGTGTTGTAAGACTGGGAGAGAATCGGGTGAGAGGGATATGGATGGGGCAGGGGATAGATCGAGACGGGTTTGGTAAGAAAAGGCAAAGAAACATTGCTCAGCCGGGCAAATCAAAAACACTCTCAAAAACTTTGTCGCAATTCACACTTGGCTAAAAAAATGTAAGATTCAGCCAAAGTACCACTCCTCACTGCACTTTACTGAAGTTCAAAATTAGTTATTTAGGGGAGCAATATTCTGCACTGTGTCTGAGCCCAGTTATGTTTAGGGCACTTTGTTGGGAGGTTTCATGCTGATGGTACAGAGCAGGTCAGTGAGGGTGAGCATGGCAGCTGCAGTGTTTTACACAAGCATACCTCCTGCCATTAAATGGTTCCCGTGGCCTCGACTGTAGCACCTTTAAATGAGCAAGCTGCTGTTAATGGGAGAGTAGAATATATATTTAAAATTCAATGCAACAAGAATGTTGTGAACATACCCAGACTAGATTTAAATGAATAGTGTGGAGATCTAAAGGTTTGTTTCTCCTCCTGTAACATACAGATGGATCTTATTAAATAGCATTCGATAAAATGCCTTCCTCTGCATTTTTTATGTGGAATATTGTCCATGAAAAATTGACAAATATAGTAATTGAGAGAACAGCCCGAAAGCACAATGCCTTGCCAATAAACCAGAGAGATGACATTCCTGTTAAATTGTTCGCTTGCTGTGGAAATGCTGTACAGCCCTTACATTAATTTTCAAATACAGGGGGCTAAATTGGACAGTTCTCAAGAACAGGCAGGGAGATGGCAATGCATGATTAACCTGTGCACATTCAATACAAGGCAGGCAGAACGCCAACCGCTCCTTGTAGTGGTTGCCGTATTGACCCAGCACTGCTTATTGGCTGTATGCATCAGCGGGATCGAACCCTAGAATCATAATTTTTTTATTGTACTACTTAAAGTTAACCAGCACCTCGTAAGGGGGATTCTGGCAGCAGCAACCTGGGCAGTCAGGCAGGAATTGAACTGAGTTGGCAAAGCAGTGAGAAATGGCAAAAAAAAATCAGTAGCATTTCCAAACGAACATGTATTGGTCCATCTCATCTGGTATACCTCAAAACTGAGTTCCAGTAAAACCAATAATATTATGTATACCTCAATGAAGAGGAACCTGATTGCGAGGAGCGTAAAGAGGGTAAATAGGAGGAAACCTTTTCTTTGAGTAGGGAGGTCAATAACCAGGGACACAGATTTCATGTAAAGGACAGAGTGTTTAGATTAGATTACTTACAGTGTGGAAACAGGCCCTTCGGCCCAACAAGTCCACACCGACCCGCCGAAGCGCAACTCACCCATACCCCTACATTTACCCCTTACCTAACACTACGGGCAATTTAGCATGGCCAATTCACCTGACCCGCACATCTTTGGACTGTGGGAGGAAACCGGAGCACCGGTTTATGGAGGATTTAAGGAAAATTGTCTTTCTCCCAGAGGGTGGTGGGTATCTGGAACTCACAGCCTGAAAGGGTGGCAGAGCTGGGAATTATCACAGCATTTAAAACTATTTAGATGATCAATTCAAATACCATGGCATTCAAGGCTATAGGCCAAGTCAGAAAAGTCAGGCCAAAATTGGTAGGTACTTGATGAATAACACAAACACAACAGGCCAACTTCTTTCTGTGCTATAAGTCATGTTGATTGTATGTTCATTTACAAGTTTTTTAAAAAATGGGTTATCCCTATGGGGAAATGGGAGGAAACGAGCTTTATCCATTCTGGGAGCTGCATGGGAGACCATAGTGGAGGAGTTAAAATTCAGGATCCACCTCCTCTATCCACAGAGTGTCGGGATCACCCCTGATACACAGACTTAGGAGGTAAAGGGTGCAGTTAGCTATGGCTGTCATCGCCAGCAGTCCAGTCTCAGGAAACTGGATGAGGTGTTGCAAGAAGTTTAATGACCTCACATAAGTGGCTAAGATCAGTGAATTCTCCGTCAAAAGTCATATCCGACTGACTTAACCACCGGCGTGGCAAGCTCTGCAATTTACCACAAATCCCATCGTTAATGCATCAGTAACTTCCATGCATTGAGATTCCTACTCAACATTCATAGCTTCACCTCAGCCTCCCACACTTAGTAAAGGTTGGAATCTCATACCCACTGCTCACACCTTGCACAAACACTGCCAGGTGTGTCTTCTATCACCTCTGCCAGAATAGGCAATGTTTTCTTTGAAGTCTCCGAAATCCTTGACATTGATGAATTCTTTACTTTGGTGGCTTCCATGGATTTGAAATTTTTTTTCAGTGCATTTATGTCCTCAATCCCCTTCTAGATCTGTTGCTAAGTATGTGGAGCTGTTACTTCAGCTAATTGAATTATTTGGACTTTCTTGCTTGCCCTCGTTATTTGAACTTTTGGTAAAATCAACTTGTTCACTTCTTCAGTTGTGTTTCTTGAATACTCCTTCTTGCTTGATGTAATATTCATTACAGTTATTGAGGATTCTTCCTTGGAAGGTAGGAATGTCATATATTCCACATGAACTTATACTTTCTGATTTATCTCAGCATCTAATGAGCAATTTGAGTTGGTGATAACCAGTTATTTACTGTGTTGTGGTGTGATCTGACTCAATGCAGTTGCACATGTTTCAATAATCTCAAAAACACCCAGAAATTGCTGGAGAAACTCAGCAGGTCTGGCATAATCTGCAGAATGAAATTACTGATTCACCTGGGAGTTACGCGTGGAGTCTTGGATTGTGAAGATGGAGGAAATAAACAGGAGGGGGTGGGGTGCAAAGGGAGGCACTTGTGCAATTTACCTGCACTTCACTCAATCTAGTTTACTGTATTCGTTGCTCACAATGTGGTCTCCTCTGTAATGGAGAGATGAAATACAGACTGGGTGATTGTGGAGCACCTATGTTCTGTCCGCAAGTTCTGACCCTGAGCTTCCAGTTGCCTGCCACTTCAACACACCACTGTGTTCCCTCACCAACAGGCCTGCTGCAGTCATCCAACGAGCGTCAGTTCAAGCTGAAAGAACAGTATCTCACTTTCTGCTTGGGGAAGCTGCAGCCTTCAGGGCTGGATATTGAGTTCTATAAATTTAGGTCCTGAAAAATCATCTTCCATTTCCATCACGCACTCCTGTATTCCATATCATTACATGGGCTGCTTTCAGCACAGCATACCCACTTTCCCCAGCTAATGGCCCTTACTATCAGCTTTACTTTCTCCCTGGCTCACCATTACCTCTGAAATGCTAACTCTGCTTTCTCTCCTTAGTTGCTGCCAGACCTGTTGAGTTTCTCTTGCAATTTCTATATTTTTTTCAGACTTCCAGCATTTGCAGTTGTTTGTTTTAGGCTGCAATTATCTCACATGAGGTACACTTTTTCTCTCTTTACCTATGTTTCCTTGCTGGCTTTGGGATTTTAAATTTTTTTCAGTTTCAATAGCAGTGAGAAACATTTCTGCCAAACCACTGCAGTCCTAGCTCTCCGTATAGTTACACTTCTGTTAACTGTGGAGAGTGTTCTTTCAACCAAGGTGTATTGTCTTAAAGTATCATGACCTTGCTCTGAGTGTATTGCCCATTGACACACAGATGAGCTTGCCAAGCTGCTAAATTTGGGTTACTGAATTCCCCTCGAAAAATATTGGCTTTATCTTCTACTGGATATTGTTTTACCTTTTGCATCTCTTTGTGCGTTTTAGTTCATTGGTCTGTTGCTTTTCTGTGGTTGTGTCCTGCTTTGCTTTTTTTTTAAAGCAATTTATTATTTTAAAATATAAATATTCAGTTTTAAAATCTGGGCATCAGTTGTGCCTTTGAGGTTTCTTTACCCCACTGTGTTGGCAAGGATTTCGAATGTCCAGTGTCTGTCCTACCCACTGCATTGCTTATATGTGTGCATTTTGTGATTCTATATCTTAAGAATTGTATGGATTCTGACAATTTCCTGTGCCTAGTTTGAGCTTTTCAGCTTAGGAATAATTGTGTTGTTTGCAGATCTTTATTCACCATCAGAATATTTTTTTCTAGATATATGCCTTCTTTGAACTATAATAAACCTGACAGAGTTTCTTCAGTAATGCCTCCACCATTCAGTCTCTTATGAATTCTTAATTATGGTCACCGAATTTGCATCTCTAGTCTGTAGAGATAATTAATTAAGTCATCAATGGATTCCCCTAGATGCTGTATTTTCCAGTTAAATTTTTTTCTACAGTTTTATTTGTTCTGAGAAATAATTGTCAAGGGCTTTTAATATCTTTTCAATGTTTTTTACTTCTTTTACTTATTGACAATAAAAAAAACTTCATAGCACTGCACTAGTTGTGTATAGAATTGTATTTACTTGTTCTGCTTCTGACTTTCTATCCGGTTTAAAAGCTTGAGTAATTGTTTTCTCCGGGACATCCAATTTACTGATCTATTTGGCTCAGTTCTTCCTGGCAATACAATTTCTGATGCTACGGCTTCCAAATATGCTCAGATATTTTGATTCCTTAAAAAAATTGTACTTTGTGGTACTACTTGTTCTGTCATACTTTGTTGCCACTCTGGAAGGTTTTTCCATGTTTTTCAACTAAAATAGCAGACTCCTGCCATTTTGTGGCTTTAATGCAGGTTTTATACCTTTTGCAGCTTAAATTTGAAATTCCCAATTTTGTATCGTAATTTTACAGGATACATCCCACTTTTCATGGCTTTAACAAAGAATTTCCAACTTTCTCACGGTGTTAAAGGAGGATTCCCATTCTTTACTGGTTATTTTTTTAATGAAGGATTTCTCACCTCTCCAGTTTTAATAATGTCACCAAATTTCCTAACAATAGCCCTGCTTTCACAGATACTGGTGAATTTTTTTCACCAGTAGCAAAGACAGACAAAAGTTAAAAATCACACAACACCAGGTTATGGTCCAACAGGTTTAATTGGAAGCACTGGCTTTCAGAGTGATGCTCCTTCATCAGGTGGTTGTGGAGTATAAGATCATAAGACAGAATTTATAGCAAAGTTTACAGTGTGATCTAACTGAAATTATATATGGAAAAGACCTGGATTGTTTGCTAAGTCTCTTATCTGTCGAATGACCATGTTGGTTTCAGTTCTTTCAAATGTAAATTGCAAAACCTTTTTAAAAGTTGCATTCTCAAGTGAAACTTTTGTACATCCCAGTCCAACACCGGCATCTCCAAATCATAATCACAGACAGATTGACACTCTGCACTTCCCTTTTTTTTATGGTAAGAAAGATCTCCACATTTCTCACAGGAGATTTTGATCTGCACCCCTTCAGATATGTGGAGACATCATTATGTACTTGCCATTGGAAAGGCCATTCTAGTCCAGGACAACTGGGGGAAGGATAATCGTTTCACAGCAGTCAGTTGCCGTATTCTGTGATTCAAAAGTCTAACATAGCAACCTGTCACTTTGATAGCTCTTGTGTAAAGGTAAGTATATGAGGTACGCGTGAGGTTAGGGTGCTAGGAGGGTAAGGTACCAAGTAGGTAAATAGGATGCCAGATGAACTGAGGTAGGTATCAGGAAAATACAGTAACAGGGTGGAATGGATTCCAGAAGGGTTCTGTGAGAATCAGCTGGTTGTTATTCAGATTTTTTACCAAATTCAAATTTCACAATGGTACCATAGTGGGATCCAAACTATGTTCCCAAGTTGCAGTTTTGGTTACTAGTCCAGTAGCTTTACCAAATCACTATCATATCCCTGTAATGTTGTTGAATTTCAAGGGATGGTGGTTCAATTCTCTCTTGCTGGAGACAGTCATTGCCTGGCTCTTGTGTACATAAATGTTATTTGCTACGTGTCAGCCAAAGAGTGAATATCATCCAGGTCTTGCTACATTTTAACATAGACTGCTCCAGAATCTGAGGAATCGCAAATGGTGCTCAATGTTGTGCAATTATCAGTGTAGAAAATGTGTTGCTGGTTAAAGCACAGCAGGTTAGACAGCATCCAAGGAACAGGAAATTCGACGTTTCGGGCCAGAGCCCTTCATCAGGAATTTCCTGTTCCTTGGATGCTGTCTAACCTGCTGTGCTTTAACCAGCAACACATTTTCAGCTCTGATCTCCAGCATCTGCAGACCTCACTTTTTACTCAATTATCAGTGAACACCTCCACTTCTGACCTTACAATGGACGGAACTTCAATGATGAGACAACTGAAAATGGTTGGAGTTCAGACAAGGACCTGAGGAGGGATGTCCTGGGACTGAGATAAAACTGACCTCCAATAATCACATCTTCCTATATACCAAGTTTGGCTCTAATCAGCAGAGAGTTTTCCCTGTGATTATTGCTATGCTGTTTATAACTGCCTTGTAGAAGCATGCTTGGTTTCCTCAGAAGTTTATAAATGCACACAGCTTATGAAATGGCACTCAATATGAAAGTGCAATCCCCTCAGTGAGATATACATTGCTTAAAGGTCAAAATATGGGCATTCACGCTTGGGCAGATTTAAGTATTAAAGTTCAGCAAATTGACATTCCTTTTTAATATTAACGCTTTCCAGAAGATAAAACCAGTTCTTTTATTGAGGAGTGACAGTGAGAACCAGGGGCCTGACTGGAAGGTAAATTTAAAGTATAAAAACTTACCTTGTGTGTTCAGCGGTCTTCATTTTTATGTGGCAGTTAGAGTGGGACAAGCAAAGTGAGGACCAGGGGCCTGACAGGAAGGTAAAGCTTGACTCATGTATAGATGGAATGCATGCAGAGCAGGAGCGGACATGAGACTGCTGGGTGTGAGGCTATATATTTGGGTGGTTGCATTACCCGCAGTACTACTTAGGTAGTGTCTCCCAGCCATTCTCCACCTCTAACCAAAACAAAGGCTCTGTGTGCCGGATTGGTAGGTGACTAGTTTTGTTTTAGTTTTCAGTAATCTCATTGGGAATTTAGAATAGTGGAAATGGAGGTTAGAGCAGTTGAATGTTCCTCCTGCAGAATGTGGGAGGTAAGGATCACCATTAATGTGACTGCATCTGCAGGAAGTGCACCCAATTCCACCTCCTCAAAAACCATGCTAGGGAACTGGAGCTGGATGAACTTCGGATCATTCGGGAGGTGGAGGGGGTTATTGAGGGGAGTTACAGGAGGTAGTCACACCTCAGGTCCAAGAAGGAGGCAGATGGGCTACCGTCAGGGGACGGAAAGGGAACCAGCAGGCAGTGCAGGGATCCCCTGTGCCATTCCTCTCAACAGTAAGTATACTGTTTTGGATACTGTTGAGGGTGGACTTGCCAGGGGTAAGCTATGGGGCACAGGTCTCTGGCACAGAGTCTGTCCCTGCTGCTCAGAAGGGAATGGGGAAGAGGAGCTGAGCATTAGTCACTGGGGACTCCATTATTAGGGGGATAGATAGGAGATTCTGTGGGAGCGAGAGAAACTCACAGTTGGTGTGTTGCCTCCCAGGCGCCAGGGTTCGTGATGTCTCTGATCATGTTTTCAGGATCCTTGAGGGGGAGGGGGAGCAGCCCCAAGTCATGGTTCACATGGGCACCAATGACATAGGTAGGAAACGAGATGTGGGTTTAAGGCAGAAATTCAGGGAACTCGGGTGGAAGCTTTGAGCTAGAACAAATAGAGTTGTTATCTCTGGTTTGTTGCCCGTGCCACGTGCTAATGAGGTGAGGAATGGGGGAGAGAAGAGTTAAAGTGTTTACAGAGATGGTGCAGGAGGAAAGGTTTTGGAGTCCTTGATAATTGGAGCTCTTTCTGGGGTAGGTGGGACCTTCACTTCAATGCCAGAAGCATCCAGAATAAGGTGGGTGAACTTGCAGCATGGGTTGGTACCTGGGACTTCGATATTGTGGCCATTTCAGAGACATGGGTAGAGCAGGGACAGGCATGGTTGTTGCAGGTTCTGGGATTTAGATGTTTCAGTAAGAACAGAGCAGATGGTAAAAGAGGGGGAGGTGTGGTGTTGTTTGTCAAGGACACTATTACAGTAGCAGAAAGGATGTTTGGGGACTCATCTACTGAGGTAGTATGGGCTGAGGTTAGAAGCAGGAAAGGAGAGGTCACCCTGTTGGGAGTTTTCTATAGGCCTCTAAATAGTTTCAGAGATGTAAAGGAAAGGAAAGCAAAGATGATTCTCAATAGGAACAAGAGTGACAAGGTAGTTGGTAGAGGGGACTTTAACTTTCCAAATATTGGCTGGAAATACTACAGTTCAAGTACTTCAGATGGGTCAGTTTTAGTCCAATGTGTGCAGGAGGGTTTCCTGACACAATATGTCATCAAAGCAACAAGG
This sequence comes from Hemiscyllium ocellatum, assembly GCF_020745735.1. Taxonomy (NCBI): domain Eukaryota; kingdom Metazoa; phylum Chordata; class Chondrichthyes; order Orectolobiformes; family Hemiscylliidae; genus Hemiscyllium; species Hemiscyllium ocellatum. The sequence goes on along the minus strand of NC_083403.1, from coordinate 126,359,406 downwards.
TGCGAGGCCACACTGGGTTTGGTGCTGGGTAATGAACCAGGCCAGCTGTTAGATTTGGAGGTAGGTGAGCACTTTGGTGACTGTGATCACAATTTGGCTATGTACTTTAGCAATAGCAAGGAATAGGTGTATACCGCAGGGCAGGATTTATAGCTGGGGGAAAGGCAATTATGATGCAATTAGGCAAGATTTAGGATGCATAGGTTGGGGAAGGAAACTGCAGGGGATGGGCACAATTGAAATATGGAGCTTGTTTAAGGAACAGTAATTGCATATCCTTGAGAAGTATGTACCTGTCAGACAAGGAGGAAGTGGTCAAGCAAGGGAGCCATGGTTTACTAAAGAAGTTGAAGCTCTTGTCAAGAGGAAGAATAAGACTTATGTTAGGATAAGACGTGAAGACTCAGGGCATTTGAGAGTTACAAATTAGCCAGGAAAGACCTAAAGAGAGAGCAAAGAAGAGCCAGGAGGGCAAACGTGAAGTCATTGGTGGATAGGATCAAGGAAAACGCTAAAACTTTCAATGCATATAGCAGAAATAAAAGAATGACAAAAATAAGATTAAGGCCAATCAAGAATAGTAATGGGAGGTTGTGCGTGGAGTCAGAGGAGATAGGGGAGGTGCTAAATGAATATTTTTTGTCAGTATTTCATCGAGGAGAATACAGAGATACAGCCTACTAAACTAGATGGGATTGAGTTTCACTAGGAGGTGATTGCAATTCTGGAAAGTGTGAAAATAGTTAAGTCCTCTGGGCTGGATGGGATTTATCCTCAGATTCTCTAAGAAGCCAGGGAGGAGACTGCAGAGCCTTTGGCTTTGATCTTTATGTCATCATTTTCTACAGGAACAGTGCCAGAAGACTGGAAAATAGCAAATGTTGTTCCCTTCGTCAAGAATGGGAGTAGAGACAACCCTATAATTATAGACCAATGAGCCTTACTTCGGTTGTGGGTAAAGTGTTGGAAAAGGTTATTAAAGATAGGATTTATAATCATCTGGAAAGGAATAAGTTGATTAAGGATAGTCAACGGGGTTTTGTGAAGGGTAGGTCGTGCCTCACAAACCTTACTGAGTTCTTTGAGAAGATGAGAAGATGAGGGTAAAGTGGTTGATGTGGTGTATATGGATTTCAGTAAGGCGTTTGATAAGGTTCCCCATGGTAAGCTATTGCACAAAATACAGAGGCATGGGATTGTGGGTGATTTTGCAGTTTGAATCAGAAATTGGCTAGCTGAAAGACGACAGAGGGTGGTGATTGATGGGAAATGTTCATCCTGGAGTTCAGTTACTAGTGGTGTACCACAAGGATCTGTTTTGGGGCCACTGCTGTTTGTCACTTTTATAAATGACCTTTTAAGAGGGCATAGAAGGATGGGTTAATAAATTTGTGGATAACACAAAGGTTGGTGGAGTTGTGGGCAGTGCTGAGGAATGTTGCAGGTTTCAAAGGGTCATATAAAGGCTGTAGAGATGGGCTGAAAGGTGGCAAATGGAGTGCAATGTGGAAAAGTGTGAGGTGATTCACTATGGAAGGATTAACAGGAATGAAGAGTACTGGGCTAATGGTAAGATTCTTGGTAGTGTGGATGAGGATGAACAGAGAGATCTCAGTGTCCATGTACATAGATCCCTGAAATTTGCCAGCTAAGTTGATAGGGTTGTGAAGAAGGAATATGGTGGGTTAGCTTTTATTGATAGAGGGATTGAGTTTTGGAGCCATGAGGTCATGGTGCACCTGTACAAAACTCTAGTGCAGCCGCACTTGGAGTATTGCGTACAGTTCTGATCACCGCATTATACAAGGATGTGGAAGCTTTGGAAAGGGTTCAGAGGAGATTTACTAGGATATTCCCTGGTATGGAGGGGACGTCTTATGAGGAAAGGCTGAGGGACTTGAGGATGTTTTTGTTGGAGTGGAGAAGGTTAAGAGGTGACTTAATTGAGACACATAAAATAACCAGAGGGTTAGATCGGGTGGACAACCTTTTTCCTCAGATGGTGATGGCTAGCACGAGGGGACATAGCTTTAAATTGAGGGGTGATAGATATAGGACAGATATCAGAGGCAGTTTCTTTATTCAGAGAGTAGTAGGAGCGTGGAATGGCCTGCCTGCAACAATAGTAGACTTGCCAACTTTAAGGGCATTTAAATGGTCAATGAATAAACATATAGATGAAAATGGAACAGTGTAGGCTAGATGGGCCTCAGATTAGTTCCAGAGGTCAGCGCAACATCGAGGACTGAAGGGCCTGCACTGCGCTGTAATGTTCTATGTTCTATTTCCATACAGTAGTGAAAGACCTTACAGAGTGAAAGACCACTACTCAATTCTAGTCTTCAAGGGTAAAATGCACTCACCAGTTATTACCACAATGTCTGGTTCATCAGCTCAGACCTCACACTGTGAAAAATCTTATTCTTGTAGGCCAAATATTTCTGTTGCAGCTGGGAAATTATGAAAGTGTGGTCAGAAATTGTATAATGTCTGTGTTATATCCCAGCAAGGCCTGTGGAGTCACAGGTTATGTATAATAAACATTGTTTATGGCTCATATTATACTGCAGTTTGAAATGATACTTTTTGAGCTAAGTTTGAGCAGTTCCATGAGTCACTTGTAGCAACCTATGAAAGCTGATTCCTATGTATGCATATCAAATACAAAGGTTTGAGTGATTGAAGTCGCACAGTACAGTGGTGCCAACTTGCTTTAAGTGGAATATATTTGCCAATTCCTCTTCAATACTTTCCTGCAAACATGCAGAGCTCACTCTGAGAGGAGCCAGACCTGGATAACATGTCAAGAAGATGAGATATATTCGGCCAACCGGGGAACTGTCTGCCTTTGCGAGTGGCAGCCAGCAATAGCCAGGAGTGAGAACATTAGACCTTGAGCTTCAATGAACAGAAACATCCTGTGTAATGATTTATCACAGAAAAAGAGATGCAATCTTCCAAGTGAATCAGCAACTCAGTGTTGGCAAGGATTATTAACAGGCAGCTAGCACTTGACAGACTTTGAACTGGCCTTTCTGCTGTCTTGCCAGTGTGGGAGAGCAGAACAGAATCTCTGTTCTGAAATAGGGTGAGCTCCTTTAAACAAATGTTATCAATTAGTTCCTGAGAAAGAAGACTGAAATGTAAAACCATATTCATGCTCGACAAAGCTATGTCAAAGCAATTCTCTTTATTTTATACCAGGCATAAGTCCTGAGATGTTGTCGTATATGGAGCACATATTGTAACTGACAGCTGTGCCTTCCTAAAATAAAAATACAGAAAGTGCTGAAAATACTCAGCAGGTGTGACAGCATCTTTGGAGTGAGAAACAGAGTTTAAGAAGCTTTTTTAAATTGTCCTGATGTACAACAAAGGCAGTCCATAAGCCTCAGTACATGATGGTGCAGTCCTCACCTGGGATGGCTTTTTGCCGCAATGTTTCTCTGAACCACTTTATATCAGGAGCATCGCCACAGCCAGAAATTCTCTAGCCTTGAAGACGATAGTTCCTACAAGTATACCATTTGAGTCAGATACATAATGAATTGGGTTACTGAAAAGTTAGATCAGCTTTGTGAAAATGGACTACAATCTGACCTTTTAGGTGGATGAGTTATCTTCCTTCCAATGCCAGTCTTTCTGCAGATTCCTAGAACTCTATTCTTTATTGCTCACTCAGGCAGGATTGAGATGATTTCTACTTTACTGGTTCTGCATTTTTAATATTCCAACTTTTCCTCTTCTGAAAGTGCTGACAAAACGTAGTTGCCTCCCTGTGCCTTACCAAAATGATCATCATTTCTGCACAAATGTATACAGCAAATGGTGGTATTTAAAATCCGAGGAGTGGAGGGGGCAGTTGTTATTTATCTCAAGTGGGCTGGAATGTAAAAGCGCTACTGAGACTTTATAAAGTTCTGGTTAGGCCCCATTTAGAATACTGTGACCAGTTTTGGGCCCCACACCTCAGGAAGGACGTACTGGCACTGGAGCGTGTCTGGCGGAGATTCACACGGATGTGGTATGGTAGGCCTAACATACAATGAACAGCTGAGGATCCTGGGATTGTATTCATTAGAGTTTAGACAGTTGAGGGGAGATCTAATAGAAACTTACAAGATAATGCATGGTTTAGAAAGGGTAGACATTGGGAATTTGTTTCTGGCAGGCGGGGATACTAGGACCCTTGGACACAGACTTAGAATTAGAGGGTCAATTTAGAATGGAAATAAGGAGACATTTCTTCAGCCAGAGAGTGGTAGGCCTGTGGAATTCATTGCCATGAAGCACAGTGGAGGCTGGGATGTTAAATGTCTTCAAGGCAGAGATTGGTAAATTCTTAATCTTGCAAGGAATTAAGGGATAAGGGGAGACTGTGGGTAAGTGGCAATGAAATGCCAATCAGCCATGATTGAATGGCAGGGTGGACTCAATGGGCTGAATGGCCTTACCTCCACTCCTACGTCTTATGGTCTAATGGTTATGGCCATTCCTGATGCTGCCTGAAAGCAGCATTTTCCCATGTTACCAATCTACAAGGCTGTCAAGTAACTGCAAGAAAGCTGTATTAAAGAACACATACGACTGTACAACAGCCTCAGATAAAGACAGACAGGCATAGCATCATTACTCAAAGCTAATTGATTTAAGTTTTTTTTTACTTGTTTGATATTCAGAACTATTTTGTAAGTACTCTGTCTTACTTTTTGCACACCAGTTGCTTCTCCATAGAAACTGAATCACGATGGCCTCAATTATGACAGATGGTTGGAAATTGTTACATTGAGAGGGCAGTGAGATATCAGCTTGTCATAATTCTAGCTGCAGCCATTCACAACACTTCATCAGATATGTTATTGTAGAGGAGAAAACAAAGTTTGCAAAATTGCAATGTTTGCACATGAGGTATTTAAGGAAGTATAAATTTCTGCAATTGTGTGGGACTATGCTGCCTCATCAGAAATTATGTTACTTTGAGACTTTTTAGTGTATTTTACCCAGTATGGAGTCCATTGTTATTTTGTATTTTAAATTAAAATGACAGGAAGAATTGAGAGAGAGGGGTTGACCAATGGTTCAGTTTGTGACGATAAGAGGGACATTTTGTCCTGGTGTTTTTATGAAGAGAGGTTGGGATAGACATTGAGACAGAGGTTTTGAGTGGTCTGTTCCAAGCCAGTAAAGTAAACAGCTTGTGAAGTCTTGGGTTTTTTTTAAAAGTTGGAACAATAGAAGCAGCCTGGGTAGAGTCAGGCTTCCACAGGACCAGGGACTTTCAGCAGTTGTTGAGGTTTGGAAGCTGGTTGTGGAAACTGCTACATCTCTCTCTCTTTGCCACAGCTAAGAGCTTCATTCTCTCATTGCTGCTAAAATTGTATGTGAGATAATCTGAATCAGCCTTTCCCATGTGTGTGTTTATGGGATGATATTACACTGGAACAGTTGCTATTTTAGTAGTTAAATAATCTATTATTCTTTAAGTTTTACGATAGAGTTAAAATTATATCAATCCTTCTTTCATTCATTTGCATTTTAATGGGCGGTAAGAATAAAATGTGTTTTGTTTACTGTAAGCAATTGAATTGCATCTGGAACACAGCACCTTACATGTGCCTTTAAATTAGATAAAAGTTTGGATCTAGGCTATCTCCTTGATATATTTGAAAGGAGTTTGGTCAGGTTCATAACAAACCTCAAGAAGGAAAGCCAGTGGGCAGCTGATGAACTGAGAAAATCCCACCCTGCAGCTTATAGTGTGCTGTGAGTGGACTAATGAGGCAGAGAGTGAGACTTATCCCATTCTGCACCATCAGCTCAACTGAACATTGTTGAAACGCCATCCATTCCATCAATAGATCTCAAAGTTAGGCTTGTGATGGATGTTAGGCAGGATGAAGTTGACCATCTTAGAGAGGGTATGGTTTTCACGCTGCAGGTGCGTAGGAAGGGTTCTGTGATAGTATCTTTGAGAGTTTACCTGATTGGCAAATGGTACCTCACCCTTAGTTAGTAACCCATTACTGCCGCCCACCTTTTCAAAATTGTTCCATAAAGACTCCAAGCTGCTCACCCTCACCCCTGAGTCAACCGTACTAAGACATGGGCAATGTATTATTCCGGTCTTGTTAACAAGCGTAATTGGCATTTAATTATTTACTTAAAGAGAGTGGCCAGGCTACCACCTGCCCACCCAGTGTATTATGGGAGTTGGGTCCAAGGGTGGGCAGGAAGTTCTCTCCACTGAAACCAAGTTGGCAGGGGCCCATGAAATCCAGCCCAGGAAGTAGTACAGCACTCTAGATGGCAGAAGGGCCCGTCAACAATACGCTGTCATCTGTGATTTAATGTCATATCCTTATGTCATCATATGTTTAAGAACACTCTACTCAGACATCCTTTAGATGGGAGGAAGACTGTCAATGGGTTTCCATTCCACCTTCACTTCAACCTTGGAGTCAGAATAAGATACGGGATTTCTCACATCCTATCCTAGTTTTGTGTTTTAGAAGGAGGAGTGCATAAAAATGTGAGGTCAAGACGTTGTAAACAATTGCCACATGTGGTCAGTAAGATCCCCTTGTAAACCTTCACATTAAAGCCTTGAGCAGTACTTTGACATTCCCGGGGAGAGCCTGGTGTTTTCTATTCACAGATGTCTCTTGATGGTGGTGGAGTAGGGGGGATGAGCCCAGGGATCGTCCACTCCCATCAGCTTTTTTTCTCTTTTTTTTGTTCTTCTTTTTACTTTGGATCTTTCTCTTTCTTTTCACTTTGATTTCTTTTAAATCTCCAGCGGCAGTGGCAGCAGCAATGATGGCGGGACAAGATGAACGTGTCTCCACCTGAGCCCAGGGTCTTGCAGGCTAACACCCCCAGCCCAGACTCGCAAGCTAGGCCAGGGCTCCAGGTCTGCAGCTAGTACTGAGTGCCCAAAGGAGAAAGTGGTCTTTGCCCAGTGTGGAGATTTCCCGGTGTGGGGGTCTCCCAATGTGGAGGCCTCCTGGTGTGGGTGTCTCCCAGTGTGGAGGTTTCCCAGTGTGGGGGTCTCCCAGTGTGGAGGTCTCCCAGTGTGGGGGTCTCCCAGGATAGTGGTCTTTGGGCGTGGGGGTCTCCTGATGTGGCAATCTCCTGGTGTGGGGGTCTCTGCATGTGGTGGTCTCTGGGTGTGGGGGTCTCCTGGTGTGGCAGTCTCCTGCTGTGGGGGTCTCCGGGTGTGGTGGTCTCTGGGTGTGGTAGTCTCCTGGTGTGGGGGTCTCCCAGTGTGGAGGTCTCCCAGTGTGGGAGTCTCTTGGTGTGGGGGTCTCCGGGTGTGGAGGTGTCCTGGCGTGGGGGTCTCCGGGTGTGGTGGTCTCTGGGTGTGGGGGGTCTCCGGGTGTGGAGGTCTAGTGGTTTGGTGGTCTCTGGGTGTGGGGGTCTCCCGGTTTGATGGTCTCCGGGTGTGGGGGTCTCCCACTGTGGCAGTCTCCTGGTGTAGGGGTCTCCCAGTGTGGCAGCCTGCTGGTGTAGGGGTCTCCCGGTTTGGTGGTCTCTGGGTGTGGGGGTCTCTGGGTGTGGGGGTCTCTCAGTGTGGCAGTCTCCTGGCGTGGGGGTCTCTCGTTTGGTGGTCTCTAGGTGTGGGGGTCTCCCAGTGTGGCAGTCTCCTGGTGTGGAGGTCTCCAGGTGTGGAGGTTTCCTGGTGTGGGGGTCTCTGGGTGTGGCTGTCTCCGGGTGTGGGTGTCTCCCAGTGTGGCAGTCTCCTGGTGTGGGGGTCTCCCAGTGTGGCAGTCTCCTGGTGTGGGGGTGTCTGGGTGTGGAGGTCTCCTGGTGTAGGGGTCGCCTGGTGTGGGGGTCTCCGGGTGTGGAGGTGTCCTGGCGTGGGGGTCTCCGGGTGTGGTGGTCTCTGGGTGTGGGGGGTCTCCGGGTGTGGAGGTCTAGTGGTTTGGTGGTCTCTGGGTGTGGGGGTCTCCCGGTTTGATGGTCTCCGGGTGTGGGGGTCTCCCACTGTGGCAGTCTCCTGGTGTAGGGGTCTCCCAGTGTGGCAGCCTGCTGGTGTAGGGGTCTCCCGGTTTGGTGGTCTCTGGGTGTGGGGGTCTCTGGGTGTGGGGGTCTCTCAGTGTGGCAGTCTCCTGGCGTGGGGGTCTCTCATTTGGTGGTCTCTAGGTGTGGGGGTCTCCCAGTGTGGCAGTCTCCTGGTGTGGAGGTCTCCAGGTGTGGAGGTTTCCTGGTGTGGGGGTCTCTGGGTGTGGCTGTCTCCGGGTGTGGGTGTCTCCCAGTGTGGCAGTCTCCTGGTGTGGGTGTCTCCCAGTGTGGCAGTCTCCTGGTGTGGGGGTCTCCCAGTGTGGCAGTCTCCTGGTGTGGGGGTGTCTGGGTGTGGAGGTCTCCTGGTGTAGGGGTCGCCTGGTGTGGGGGTCTCCCAGTGTGGCAGTCTCCTAGTGTGGGGGTCTCCCAGTGTGGCAGTCTCCTGGTGTGGGTGTCTCCCAGTGTGGCAGTCTCCTGGTGTGGGGGTCTCCCAGTGTGGCAGTCTCCTGGTGTGGGGGTCTCCCAGTGTGGCAGTCTCCTGGTGTGGAGGTCTCCAGGTGTGGAGGTTTCCTGGTGTGGGGGTCTCTGGGTGTGGCTGTCTCCGGGTGTGGGTGTCTCCCAGTGTGGCAGTCTCCTGGTGTGGGTGTCTCCCAGTGTGGCAGTCTCCTGGTGTGGGGGTCTCCCAGTGTGGCAGTCTCCTGGTGTGGGGGTGTCTGGGTGTGGAGGTCTCCTGGTGTAGGGGTCGCCTGGTGTGGGGGTCTCCCAGTGTGGCAGTCTCCTAGTGTGGGGGTCTCCCAGTGTGGCAGTCTCCTGGTGTGGGTGTCTCCCAGTGTGGCAGTCTCCTGGTGTGGGGGTCTCCCAGTGTGGCAGTCTCCTGGTGTGGGGGTCTCCCAGTGTGGCAGTCTCCTGGTGTGGGGGTGTCTGGGTGTGGAGGTCTCCTGGTGTAGGGGTCGCCTGGTGTGGGGGTCTCCCAGTGTGACAGTCTCCTAGTGTGGGGGTCTCCCAGTGTGGCAGTCTCCTGGTGTGGGGGTCTCCCAGTGTGGCAGTCTCCTGGTGTGGGGGTCTCCCAGTGTGGGAGTCTCCTAGTGTGGGGGTCTCCCAGTGTGGCAGTCTCCTGGTGTGGGGGTCTCTGGGTGTGGGAGTCTCCTGGTGTGGGGGTCTCCCAGTGTGGCAGTCTCCTTGTGTGGGGGTCTCCCAGTGTGGCAGTCTCCTGGTATGGAAGAGCTCTTTGTCTTCAGCGCCAGGTATTCCAGCAGACTGGCAGGCAATCTTGTCTAGGAATGGTGGTCTTGTCCTGGCTGTCCCTTCACAGTATTCCATCGTTCCTAAATCAGCTTCCCATGAGCCCAGGGGTCGTTAAGTGAAATGTGAAGAACTTCATTTTATATATTTTTTATTTTTATATGTGACTTCTCTAAATGATGCAGAGGAGACTTACAAATGTCTGCATTTTTCAAGTAAAAATGCACATGACAATAAATTTCTTCTCTATTCTATTTGATTCTATTCTGTTCTAAAAATGTCTGATAAACACCCTATGATAACCTGATTAGTCACTCTGAGAGCCAGTGATATCACTGAAACTCAAAGCATATACACAGGCGAATTTGGAGACTTTCTAGCTTGACAGCGAGAGCTGCCAGAAGCAGAAAATGATTTCAATTAACAAATTCTGCCACACAAGTGGTACAGAGGGAGATTTTGAATGTCAGCATGAGATGTTGACAGTTTCCATGTGTGTTTCTGTCGTGATCAGGCCAGACACACAATTTATTTCCCACAATTTACCTTGGCACAGGCTCTGTGAAAAATCTTCAAGTTTATAAACCAAATCACAGTGAATATGTAGTGAGACATTGACACCACGATGGTAGGATCCATCCCATTTAGTGATTGGACTTCCTTTCTCTCTGTTGTTCTTTCCTCCCCCAGTCCTCAACCTGCAGTTAAATTAAGTAGAATTAAAGCATCAGAGTCACACTAGTCCACAGTCAGTAAATACTGCTCTCATTCTCCAACAAAGCACTGCCGTCTGTAACAGTATGTGGTAAGCTGCTCAGCTGAGCAACTGCAGAGCCTTGGTGTCACTCCAGCCTTCACAGTGATATGTCTTCATGTCTCTGCTTGTATACAATTAAATGGGATTCAGTAGCAATGTTGAGAGGAGGCACCACAGTTATTGTGGAGTAAGGTCATTGTAATCCAGAACCCAGGCTGATCTTCTGGCCTTGAATCCCACCAGGACAGATGGCGAAATTTGAATTCAATACCAATCTGGAATTAAGAAGTTACTCTAATGTGTAACCATTGATGCAATAACTAAAAACTCATCATAAAAACCCATCTGCAGTCCCTGCCTTCTCTGACGTACATGTGAGTCCTGACGTGGTTGGCTTTTAATTGTCCTCAGAGATGAATCAGAGAGCAAATCAGTTAGGGATTGGCAACAGTGTTACCAGCAATGCCCACATCTCACACAAGAATAAATACAGCCTGTAAGAAAAGCTACTGAGCATGTGTGTGTCAAGTCACATGGATGGAACCTGAGTCTCTGGGTTCTAGAAGACGTTCTCTATCACAACCATCCCTATCTTTCCCTTGTAAACATTTATGGTTAATAAAGCTTGTTAAACCTCTGATAAGAGTAAAAATCAATCATGACAGTTATGAATGCTAATATTGACAGGGTTGGGAAATAGATTACAAACATTGCAAAACACCAATGATTGTGGCTCTGTTCGCCGAGCTGGGAATTTGTGTTGCAGACGTTTCGTCCCCTGTCTAGGTGACATCATCTGTGCTTGGGAGCCTCCTGTGAAGCACTTCTGTGATCTTTCCTCCGGTATTTGTAGTGGTTTGAATCTGTCGCTTCCAGTTGTCAGTTCCAGCTGTCCGCTGCAGTGGTCGGTATGTTGACTGACAACCGGAAGCGGCAGATTCAAACCACTACAAATGCCGGAGGAAAGATCACAGAGGCGCTTCACGGAGGCTCCCAAGCACTGAGGATGTCACCTAGACAGGGGACGAAACGTCTGCGACACAAATTCCCAGCTCGGCGAACAGAACCACAACAACGAGCACCCGAGCTACAAATCTTCTCACAGACTTCGAATGGTTGACTCTATGCATTGCAGGAAGTATGGCTAAGAACCATGGAAATTAGAAATCCAATCTAACTATTTAAGACCATCCCTTCCCAATAATTAGCTTGGCAACATGATGGAATTGAATGTGGGATGTTCTGTTGTGTTTTCTAAAGAATCCAATAATGTTTCAAATGAAAGTCAGTGACTATCTTCAAGGGCCACATGCAAGATTTGAAGTTTTACAACTTTTACTGAAGAGAAAACTTTAGGATAAAGAAAATTTACAGCCCAGGAATAGGCCTTTCGGCCTTCCAAATTAAGAGCAACCTAAACAAATCACCACTTTTCATAAGACATTGTAAAGTTTAAATGACAGATCAGAACCTTTCTCTTTTAACACATAAACTGACAAAAATTTCCCACTTCACACTTATACTATACATTTGTTCTTTAGACACTCAACTTCGTACAAACAGCCTAAAATGAATCTTATGTCCTGAAGGTTTTATTCCACTCTTTCTCTTTCCTAGTCTGGTGATTTTTAATTGTCCTCAGAGATGACTCAGAGAGCAAATCAGTTAGGGATTGGCAACATTGTTACCAGCAACGCCCACATCTCACATAAGAATAAATGCAGCCTGTAAGAAAAGCTACTGAGCATATGTGTATCAAGTCACATGGATGGAACCTGAGTCTCTTGGTTCTACAAGACGTTCTCTATCAGGGAGCTGTCCTTCACAGTGAAGACTTTCCTCGGGATCCCCTCAATGGGTTCAAGCCTCATTTTCAAATCCTCATGAATTCGCTCTTTCCAATCTGAGCATGGGCCCTCACCTGTGTAGTGTACAGCGGAAACTTTGCCCTTCTCTTTGTTCCCTCTCTCTCAGATCTGGAGGGACTGAACTGTGAATGAATCTCTTAGAAGAATCTTCTAATCCATTGCTACAATGGCTTCCTATGTGCCAATCCTCTCTTAAAGCCCATTTCCATGACAACATGAATCATGTGGACTTTGTACTCAAGTAGAACCACTGATTATTTATTCTTTAGCCCCAAATAAATTCCATCTCAGAATTAAGTAGCCAATTTAAACTATAACCAGTTGCAACCTGACATTCTCCATGTTCCTGGAACTTGGAGTTAGTCCATCATAATCATTTTTGTTATTGTCTACAGACCTTGCACCTTCTTCCCATTAAAATACCTACCTCCACCACCTCCCTACCACACATGTAATCTTTAGGAAAGAAGCTATCGCGACATGCCATCAGCAGAATTCAGGACTGGTCACATAACCCCAATCATTCTTCAATTGTTCTTAGTCAAAAAGATAGCAATCTTATAAAATCTGGCATTTATAGCAATATGTTCAATACCAGAATGATTACCTGCCAAGTGCTAGTAAGTTTTATTGTGAACAGCTTGCATTTCCTTATGTTACACTCGTCCTTCGATATGGTCAAACATCAAATGATACCAGGTTATAGTCCAACAGATTTATTTGAAATTGCAAGCTTTCAGAGGTCACCTCCTTCCTCAGGTGTGGCGTGAAAGAGAGGTGGAAGACAGTATTTATAAGCAAAAACTTAACAACTTTAAAACTAGCTGCACTTGTTGGATTCTTTCATCAGTTAGGAGGTAGGAGCGGAGCTCCGAAAGCTTGCAATTTCAAATAAACCTATTGGACTATAATCTAGTGTCATTTGATTTTTGATCTTGTCCCAGTCCAACTCTGGCATCTCCATATCATTCTTTAGATATGGGGGAGGTGCAAAACACTGGAGAGTCACAAATGTGACATCCTTCTTTGCAAAGGCTTGTAAGGACAATCCTGGTAACTATAGGTAGGTCAGGTTGATATTGGTGATGGTAAGTTTTAGAAGCAATAATCTGAAAAAAAATGTTGTTTGGCATTTGGAGAGAGTTGACTTAATGACATGGAGCCAGTATGAGTTTGTGAAAGGCAAATGGAGCGTGGTTAATCCAGTTAAATTATTGAGTTTTTTGATAAAGTTGTAGAGAATTTTAGTGAGGTGATTGTTGTACGTTTTGGATTTTAAGTAGACATTGGACAAGTACCACATAATGATCTGGTTAATAAACTTATGACTTAAGGATTAGGAATAGAAATACTTTAATTGGATTTTGGAAAACAGAGGAAAACTTAAAGATATGCCAATGATACCAAGCTAGGAGGCAAGATAGTGAGGATAACACCAGTCAATTACAATTGGTAGGCCAGCAGAATTAGCAAGTGGGATTTACAGAGAAGTGCAGTTTGACAGAAGACATTGGGAGAGGTAATATACATAATCAAGAATTTATAAGGAGTGTACAGTGATAGAGACACTCATGATGTTCATGTGCATTAGTCTGTGAAGGTGGCAGGACAGAGAGTCATAGAGTCACACAGAGAGACAGCACGGAAATAGTTGCTTCGGTCCAACGCGTCCATGCAGACCAGATATCCGAAATAAATCTAGTCCCATTTGCCAGCACTTGGTCCATAACCCTATAAATACCCATTAAGATGTATTTTAAATACTGTAATTGTACCAGCCTCCATCATGTCCTCTGGCAGCTCATTCCATACATGCGCCACCCTCTGTGTGAAAAAGTTGCCTCTTAAGTCCCTTTTATATCTTTCCCCTCTCATCTTAAAGCTATGCCCTTAGTTCTGGACTGCCCCACTCCAGGGAAAAAACCTTGTCTATTTAGCCTATCCATGCCCCTCATGATTTTATAAACCTCTATAAGGTCATCCCTCAGCCTCCAACCCTCCAGGGAAAACAGCCCCAGCTTAATCAGACTCTCCCTATAATTCAAATACTCCAACCCTGACAACATTCTTGCAAAACTTTTCTGAACCCTTTCAAGTTTCACAACATCCTTCTGATAGGAAAGAGACCAGAATTGCACACAATATTCCAGAAGTGATCTTACCAACATCCTGTACAGTCGCAACATAACCTCCCAACTCCTGTACTCAATGCTTTGATCAATAAAGGAAAGCATACCAAATGTCTTCTTCACTATCCTGTCTCCCTGCGATTCCACTTTCAAGGAACTATGAACCTGCACTCCAAGGTCTCTTTGTTCAGCAACAATCCCCAGGACCTTCCTATTAAGTGCATAAGTCCTGCCCTGATTTGCCTTTCCAAATTACTATGCCTCACATTTATCTAAATTAAACTCCATCTGCCAATCCTTGGCCCATCGGCCCATCTGATCAAGATCCCATTGTACTCTAAGGTAATCATCTTCGCGTTCCACAACACCCACAATTTTAGTGTCATCTGCAAACTTACTAACTATACCTTCTATGTTCGCATCCAAATAAATTTATATAAATGACAAAAAGCAGTGGACCCAACATCGATCATTGTGGCAAACCTCACAGTAACTGGCATCCATTCTGAAAAGGAACCCTCTACTACCATTCTCTGTCTTCTACCTTCGAGCCTGTTCCATATTCAAATGAGTACTTCCCCCTGTATTTATGTTCACCACTCTGTCATCAATGATCCTTTTCATTACTTCTTCACAAAACTCCATCAAGTTAGTGAGATATGATTTCCCATGCACATGCTGACTATCCTAATCAGCCCCTGCTTTTCTAAATGCATGTAAATCCTGTCCCTCAGGATTCCCTCCAACAACTTGCCCACCACCGATGTCAGGCTCATCAGTCTATAGTTCCCTGGCTTTTCCTTACTACCTTTCTTAAATAGTGACACCACATTAGCCAACCTCCAGTCTTCCGGCACCTCACTTATGGCTATTGACGATACAAATATCTCAGTAAGGGGCCCAGCAATCACTTCCCTTACTTCCCACAGCGTTCAAATGAACACCTGATGAGGTCCCAGGGATTTATAGAACATAGAACATAGAACATAGAAAAATACAGCACAGTACAGGCCCTTCGGCCCTCAATGTTGAGCCGACCAAAGCCTACCTAACCTACACTAGCCCAATAACCTCCATATGCTTATCCAATGCCCGCTTAAATGACCATAAAGAGGGAGAGTCCACCACTGCTACTGGCAGGGCATTCCATGAACTCACAACCCTCTGAGTAAAGAATCTACCCCTAACATCTGTCCTATACCTACCACCCCTTAATTTAAGGCTGTGTCCCCTAGTAACAGCTGACTCCATTAGCGGTAAAAGGTTCTCACTGTCAACCCTATCTAAACCCCTAATCATCTTGTACACCTCTATCCAATCTCCCCTAAACCTTCTTTTCTCCAATGAGAACAGCCCCAAGTGCCTCAGCCTTTCCTCATACGATCTTCCTACCATGCCAGGCAACATCCTGGTAAACCTCCTCTGCATTCGTTCCAATGCCTCCACATCCTTCCTATAGTATGGCGACCAAAACTGCACACAATACTCCAGATGAGGCTGCACCAGAGTCTTATACAACTGCAACATGACCTCAGGACTCCGGAACTCCATTCCTCTACCAATAAAGCCCAGTATGCCATATACCTTCTTCACAGCACTATTTATCTGGGTGGCAACTTTCAGAGATCTGTGTACATGGACACCAAGATCCCTCTGCTCATCCACACTACCAAGTAGCCTACCATTAGCCCAGTAATCCATCTTCTTGTTACTCCTACCAAAGTGAATGACTTTACACTTAGCTACATTGAACTCCATTTGCCACCTTTCTGCCCAGCTCTGCAACTTATCTATATCCCGCTGTAACCTGCCACATCCTTCTTCGCTGTCCACAACTCCACCGACTTTCGTGTCATCTGCAAACTTGCTCACCCAGCTTTCAAGCCCCTCCTCTCGGTCATTTATAAAAATGACAAACAGTAATGGTCCCAAAACAGATCCTTGTGGAACACCGCTAGTGATTGCACTCCAAGATGAACCTATACCATCAACTACTACCCTCTGTCTCCTTCCAGCCAGCCAATTCCTAATCCAAACCTCTAATTCACCCTCAATGCCATACCTCCGTAGTTTTTGCATTAGCCTACCATGGGGAACCTTATCAAATGCCTTGCTAAAATCCATATACACCACATCTACTGCTTTACCCTCGTCCACTTCCTTGGTCACCTTCTCAAAGAACTCAATAAGGTTTGTGAGGCACGACCTGCCCTTCACAAAAACATGCTGACTATCCTTGATCACATTATTCCTATCCAGATGTTCATAAATCCTATCCCTTACAATTCGCTCTAAGACTTTGCCCACAACAGAAGTGAGACTCACTGGCCTATATTTACTAGGGCTATCCCTACTCCCCTTCTTGAACAAGGGGACCACATTCGCTATCCTCCAGTCTTCTGGCACTATTCCCGTAGACAACGACGACATAAAAATCAAGGCCAATGGCTCTGCTATCTCCTCCCTAGCTTCCCAGAGGTTCCTAGGATAAATGCCATCAGGCCCAGGGGACTTATCTATTTTCATCCTTTCCAATATTCCCCAGACCTCTTCCCTACATACCTCAAGGCCAACCATTCTAATCACTTGTGACTCAATATTCACATCAGCAACAGTGTCCTGTTCCTGAGTGAATACTGATGAAAAGTATTGATTTAGTCTCTCTCCAATCTCATCTGCCTCCACGCCAACTACTATCCTTGACTGGACCGATACCTACCCTAGTCATCCTTTTATTCCTGACATACCTATAGAAAGCCTTTGCGTTTTCCCTAATCCTACCAACTAAGGACTTTTCATGTCCCCTTCTCGCTGCTCTTAGCTCTCTCTTTAGATCCTTCCTGGCTACCTTATAACTCTCAATCGCCCCAACTGAACCTTCACGCCTCATCTTTACATAGGCTGCCCTCTTCCTTTTCACAAGGGATTCCAATTCCTTACTAAACCATGGCTCCCTCACAAGACCCTTTACTCCCTGCCTGACTGGTACATACTTATCAAGGACACCCAATAGCTGTTCCTTGAACAATCTCCACATATCATTTGTGTTCTTCTCTTGAAGCCTATTTTTCCAATCCACGCATCCTAAGTCATGCCTCACCGCATCATAATTTCCCTGCCCCCAGCTATAACTCTTGCCCTGTAGTGCACACTTATCCCTCTCCATCACTAGAGTAAAACTCACCGAGTTGTGGTCACTGTCCCCGAAGTGCTCACCTACCTCCAAGTCTAACACCTGGCCTAGAACCAAATCCAGTATAGCCTCACCTCTTGTTGCCTGTCTACATATTGTGTCAGGAAACCCTCCTGCACACATTGGACAAACACCGACCCATCTAACGAACTCGAGCTATAGCTTTCCCAGTCAATATCTGGGAAGTTAAAGTCCCCCATAACAACCACCCTGCTACTTTCGCTCTTCTCCTGAATCATCCTCGCAATACTTTCCTCTACTTCTCTCGGACTATTAGGAGGCCTGTAGAAAACTTCTAACAGGGTGACCTCACCTTTCCTATTTCTAACCTCAGCCCAAACTACCTCAGATGGCAAGTCTTCCTCCATCATCCTTTCCACCGCTGTAATACTATCCTTGACAAGCAATGCCACACCTCCCCCTCTTTTACCCCCATCTCTGACCCTGCTAAAACATTTAAACTCTGGAACCTGCAACAGCCATTCCTGTCCCTGTTCTACCCATGTCTCTGTAATGGCCACAACATCGAAGTCCCAGGTACCAACCCACGCTGCAAGTTCACCTACCTTATTTCTTATACTTCTGGCATTGAAGTATACACACTTCAAGCCACCTTCCTGTTTACAGGCATCTCCTTCGAGATCGATGCCTTGTTCCTAACCTCAAAGTCCTGTACCCTAAAGCTACAGTCCAGTTTCCATGCCCCTGCAGAGTTAGTTTAAACCCTCCCAAAGAGCACTAGCAAACCTCCCCCCAAGGATACTAGTGTCCCTCAGGTTCAGGTGTAGACCATCCTGTTTATAGAGGTCCCACCTTCCCCAGAAAGAACCACAGTTGTCCAGAAACCGGAATCCCTCCCTCCTGCACCATCCCTGTAGCCACGCATTTAACTGTTCTCTCTCCCTATTCCTAGATTCTCTATCACGTGGCACGGGTAACAAACCAGAGACAACAACTCTGTTCGTTCTATCTCTGAGCTTCCAACCTAGCTCCCTGAAAGCCTGCCTAACATCCTCACCCCTCTTCCTACCTATGTCGTTGGTGCCAACGTGGACCACGATCTGGGGCTGCTCCCCCTCCCCCTTAAGGACCCCGAAAACACGATCAGAGACATCACGTACCATTGCACCTGGGAGGCAACATACCAATTGTGAGTCTCTGTCGCCCCCGCAAAACCGCCTATCTGTGCCCCTCACTATTGAGTCCCCAATAACTATCGCTCTACCTTTCTCCACCCTTCCCTTCTGAGCAACGGGGACAGGCTCCGTGCCAGAGGCCTGAACCTCGTTGCTTACCCCTGGTAAGTCGTCCCTCCACAAGTATCCAAAACGGTATACTTGTTCTTGAGGGGAATGACTGCAGGGGGTCCCTGCACATGCTGCTTCCTCCCACTCCCCCTCACTGTCAACCATCTCTCTATAACTTTCGGAGTAACTACTTCCCTAAAGCTCTGATCTATGACCACCTCTGCCTCCCGAATGATCCGCAGTTCATCCAACTCCAGCTCCAGTTCCCTAACACGGTCTTGGAGGAGCTGGAGATGGGTGCACTTCTTGCAAGTGTAATCAGCAGGGACGCTAATGGCTTCCCTCACCTCATATATGTTGCAAGAGAAACATTGCACTGCCTTCGCTGCCATCCCTCTAAAAGGTAAACTTTAAAAACTAGATCTAAAGAAACAAACAAGCAAAATGCAGCACTTACCTGCTTACCACAACGGGTCTTATTATTAGGTTAGAGGAGGAGGGCGGGTGGGAGGCTCTACCCCTGTAGTGCCTCGGGTTCCTCGCCTGCGCGCTTTTATAAGAAAAAAAACCTTCCCAGGTAAGCTAGCGCGACACCAGCTTCCGGGTCCGCTAGGCGCTTAAAAAAAACTTTAAATTTTAGCCGTTAAAAAACAATAACTGGACTATACTCGTGACTTAAAAAAACACCACCAGACAGCCATTACCTGCTCCGCCGAGATAGTGAGCTACTTTCTATCCACTTTTATGCATTTTAAGACATCCAGCAGACATCCGGACATTTAGAAGATGTCTTTATTTATTTCTCAATGTTCTATACCTTCCATATCCATCTTCACAGTAAACACTGATGCAAAATACTCATTTAGTATCTCACACATCTCCTGCAGTTCCACACATAGTTGGCCTTGCTGATCAGTAGGGGTCATATTCTCTCCCTTGTTACTTTTTTGTCCTTAATGTATTTGTAAAAACCCTTTGGATTCTCCTTAACCCTATTGGCCAAAGCTATTTCATGCCCTCTTTTTTGCCTTCCTGATTTCCCTCTTAAGTGTAATCCTACTGCCTTTATGCGTTTCTAGGGATTCACTCAATCTCTGCTGTTTAAATCTGACATATGCTTCCTTCTTTTTCTTGACCAAACCCTCAATTCTAGTCATCCAGCATTCCCTACCAGCCTTTCCTTTCACCCTAACTGCAACATACTGTTTCTGGACTCTCATTATCTCATTTTTGAAGGCTTCCCATTTTCCAGCCTTTCCACTGCCTTTGAACATCTACCCCCAATCAATTTTTGAAAGTTTTTGACTAAGATAATCAAAATTGGCCTTCTTCAAATTTAGCACTTTAACTTTTACTTTTAGATCTGGAGTGTCCTACCCTATCATTATTTTAAAATTAAAAGAAATATGATCGCTGGCCCCAAAGTGCTCCCCCACTGACACCTCAGTCACCTGCCTTGCCTTATTTCCTAATAATAAATCAAGTTTTACATCTCCTTTAGTAGGTACATTCACAAACTGAAACAGAAAATTTTCTTGTGCACATTTAACAAGTTTCTCTCCATCCAAGCCCTTGCAGTCCCAGTCTATGTTTGGAAAGTTAAAATCCCCTTCCATTACCACCCTATTATTCTCACAGATAACCGAGATTTCCTTACAAATTTGTTTCTCAAATTCCTGCTGACTTCTGGGGGTGTCTATTGTACAATCCCAATAAGGTGATCTATCCTCCTATTCCTACCTTCACTAGCTCATGGCACCAGGAGTAATCCAGATGTTACTACCCATGAGGACGTCCTTTTTAAATTCCTACCTAACTTCCTATTTTCTCTCCTCAGAATCTCGTCCTTATCTCTTCCTATATCATTAGTTCCAATGTGTAGTCCTCTAGTCCTGCTAGTCCTCTCCCCTTTGCGAATATTCTGTATTGTCTCCGAGATATCCTTCATCATGACACGAGTGGGCAGCACACCATTCTGATTCTCACTGTCGGCCGCAGAACTGACTGTGCCGCTGACTAGTCCCCTATCACAATCAATTGCTTGTGGAATACCCCTCGTTCCATTAGAGCCAGTCTCAGTACCAGAAACCTGGCTGTTAGTGCAACACTCCCCTGAGAGTCCATCACCCCCTACATTTTCCAAAACAGCATACATGTTTGAGATGGAGATAGCCACAGGAGACTCCTGCACTACCTGCCTCCCTCTTCTACATTTTCTGGAAGTAACCCATCGACCTGACTGTATCTGCGATGTTTTCCCCTTCCTGTAATCCCATCCATCACATCCCCTAGCTCCTGTAAATTCCTCATTGCCTCTAACTGCCACTCCAACCGATCCATGTGATCCGATAGGATTCGCAATCAAGTGCACTTCCTGCAGACATAATCATGAATAACATGGAAACTCCCCCAATCCCTCCCATCGGACAGGAAGAGCACATCACTCTACTAAAGACCATCTCTTCACCTTAACAATCTACAGACCCAGAAAATAGCTCAGTCTTACTGCTCTAAAAATACTGCTCCAGGCTAATGAGGTACCTAAGTTTTATGTTTTTAAAGTTTAATCAAGAGACAGATTTCAATAGAATCAAAAAGAACCCACTCTACTCACTATTGTAGGTTCACAAAAAGCGTCTAGCCAGTTAGCTGCTCCCCTGCTGTGATCTCTCCACCCAGGTTTCTCCAAGGTCAGCTGTGAAGCTTGCTGCTGGTTTACTTTTCTTAGACAAACTCTGATGTTCCTTTCTCCATTTGATTCACTTCCCAACATATGGTCACTGCCTTTGTCTCCCTTCCTCCGTTTTTAAAGTGCCGTTGTTTTAATCTTCTTTTCCCTAAAGTTCGAAAGCAATGCAACAACTTACAAAACAGAATTTACTGCTCCTAGAATTTGAGGAAATCAGCTCCAAAGCTGAAAATACCTCAAAAAATGGAACAGCTCTTGCAGCCATGATTCTCCATCTGCGATATTAAGAGAGAAGTTAGAAAACCACTTGAGATCTTTGGCTTCATAATTCAAAGTGTTGAGTATAAAAGCAGGGGTGTTATGCTAAACATTTATGAAGCTTTGATTAGACTACAATCAGAGAACTGGGTCCAGTGCTGCTCATCACACTTTATGAAGAATGTGAATATCCTTGTGATATGCCAATGTGTGTGGTTAATCAGAATGGTTTCAGAGACGAGGCACTTTAGCTCCAAGGTTTGGTTGAAAGAATTGCCATTGGAGCAGAGCCAATTGGAAGGGAGATTTGAGAGAGGTGTTCAAGATTATGACAGTTTGAGATAGGTAGACAAAATTGTTTAAATTTGCTGATGATACAAAGACTTGGGGACACAGGGTTAGAGTTTTGGACAAAAGTACAGTTTGAGGAATGTGACGAAGAACCTTTTACACAAGTGATGATGGCCTGGTTTCGAATGTGATGCAAGAGGAACAATGAATGCTTTCCAAAGGAAACTGGATGGACACTTGGGAGAAATAAAACTGTACAGCAATGGGATTGAACAGAAGAATGGGACTGGATAGATTATTTATCAGAGATCTAACATGAACCCCAATGGACTGAATGGATTGCTTCGATGCTGTGATGATCATATGTCTCCAAAACTGTTGAAAGCCTACCCCACATTGTTCGCAGAGATCCAAGAGCCCAAAACTGAGCCCAAAACAATTCTATAAATGATGAAACCAAAATTAAAGCAGCTTCTGTGCTAACCTATGATACTGGAACTGAGGTTGGATATTTCATTGCTCGCAGCCATACTCATTACAGCTCCCTTGTTTATAACCAGTGAGTGTTTCTGCAGAATATTACCTCTTGCTTTCTTAGCATAGAAACACACTCAGCACCTGTGGAAATCAGACTTTATGTTTGTCGATTCAGGAAACCCTGTAGCTATAAGAATTGCAAAATTTCTCTTGCGAGGCTCAATCAGCTGACTGTAAATTAAAACCCCCAGGAGACATTATAAAAAGAAAGAACTTTCAAATCTCCATGATTTTATTAATGAGCATTAAATGATTAACCTAGAATGCCTGTGACTCTGTGCTAAACAGCCACTCACTTCGTTGAAGAAGATGTTTGGCAAAACTGTTTTTTTTGGTAAAAAGCCACATATCATCTCTGGCATAATGACATCACAAATAGACTCGCAGGCACCTTTGTAGCTCAATATACATAAATACCATCAAATTGCCCAAAAGGAAATAAACTCAACAGTTATGAAGATATTTTAGTCCCAGTTGTGAATTTAATTGTCCACAGTACAAGCAATTTGAAAGAAAGCCTTGCATTTATACAGCGCTTTATCACATCTTAGACATATTGTGTTCAAATAATTACGTTTGTAATCTGTTGCTTTTTTCTAAATTTTAAGAGATAGTCACCTTGCCCCTGAAGTCATGATACTTTGTCCCTGAAATTCTGCAGTGGTCCACCCAGTCTTGAGCCAGAAGTGCAGGTGAAACATCTCCCAAGAAAACTGAAAAGGAAACTGGTATCAAGTTCCAATTCATTTCAGGAGATCATTAATTTCTAAGGAAAAGAAACTCGGTAGTGTAAAATGTAAATGGTGGACAAGCAGCAGATCCACCCCAGGTTCAGAGACTCAGCATCTGGAGCTTATTTGGAAATTGCTGCTTGGCAACTTGACCCAGTAGGTGAAGGCCAAGCCAGCTTCTGCAGGAAGTGTGTGGCAAGTTCACCAGTGGGATCCCAGCCAGGAATCTTAAACCAGAATCGATTGTTATACAGGTAGGCTGGTCAGGGTGGAGGTGAGGTCAATGGGCAACACCTCAACATGATGAATCAGTGGGCAGCAGAGGTTCAAATCCAGTGGAAGGAGCTGCCAATGGCGACATGACCCATACCAATTAGCTACCCCCTCACCTAAACCTTGAACTCAGTCTGGATTATCATGGAGGGTATTGTTAGGGGCAATCCAAATGAACCCACGTGAGGACCTACACTCTTCTGTTTTTGTTGTTGCCTGGCGCCAGCAGCTCAAAACGCTCTATCCCGAGTAAATGAAAAGATCAGTGTAACTGGTGTCATTCTGTGGTGCATCTGTGAGGGTTATGCGAAGGTCTCACAGGAGTGACTGACCTGGCACCACATCAAATAAGGTGCAAGGACAAAAGTTTATTATTATGAAAGGAGAAAGTACAAGCGAGCATTCATCAAGACAAAAGTTCTTTGTTACTTTTTTTCTTTAAGGTATAATTATCTGTGGCACAATGTCTTCATAAAGGATGATGTTAACTTAGTCAGCACTCTTGTCAGAGAGTGTAATGTAGTGTTGAACAAAGCATCAGTCCAAACTCAAAACCTGTGCCCAGCCTGATTTAGCTTCTTAACAGTGGGGCAAATAGATGCCTTAAAGCTTGGATCACATGGTAGCACTTGGATAATTATCAGCAGAGCCTGCCTGGGTCACTAGGGCTTGGATCGTCTGCTAACTAATAGTTTCAGTTTTGCTGTGTTATTTGGTGGGTGGCACATCAGTTGAAATACAAAGAGGTTTATATAAAGGTTAGAAAGATTGTTCTAATTTTATTCAAATAGATTGTTAACTATTTTCTCTCAACTTCAGCATCTGACTGAAACATTTCTTCAGATGATGATAAGATTTATTACATTTCTTTTCCTTTTATGAGTGGAAAACTGTCTTTATTGACGATGGTCTGAGTCAAGTCAGCACTCAGGTCAGATAGTAGGAAGCAGTGTTGAGCGTTCAGGCCGAACCATGCCTAGTGGAGGGCAATTGTGGAGACCAGCCCAGACAACGTGCAATGGTGATTGTGGGGGGGGGGGGGGGGGGGGCTCCATGCACTGGGACCATAGGGAACTGGGAGGCACTGGATGCCAGGGCAGAGATGACCTACAAATGCATGAGCGTGGCACCATTTGTTTTATGTCCAGTTTAGGTTGAAAGCAGCAAAGCGTCATTAATGCAAAGGAGCTTCTTGGAATTATTGTAGTGAACGGTAACCACAGCAAATTTAAATCTGTAAACTCCAAAACATTCATTCATGGAATGCAGGGAAATCTGGAGAATCAATGTACAGGACTGGAGGGACACCATGTGATTTACCACAGGGAGGGCACCTCCTGAGGATGGATCTGCAAGCAGACATCAAGAGTGCACAAAGCACCAGCCTAAATTCAATCTCTGCAATGTAACAGATGATAAAATCTACAGTTAGTCCAACTGTGAAGTGGAGGGGGGGTGAACGTCGGTGACTGTGACATGTCAGAAGACAGTCCAAAATCACTTTTGTGCAAGAATATTGCTTTAGCTTCAGTTTTATGGGAATAATCAAGTCAGCAGCATTCAAGATATTGTTGTCCTTCATAGCTTTTCAACAGGTAAGCATTGAAAGGAATGACTGATGCCAGATAGTCATTTGCTGAAACTGATAATCCCAGAGGAATAGACTGCTTTAATATTAACCAACCCTTGCTCTTGGCCGGGTTTGAAAGCTCTCTGTCTCTTATTAAGTTGTCTGTGTCATCAGTCTATGCACTGCTGAGTCTAAAACGCACAGCGGGTATTGAATTTTAGATCGATCTACTCCGGGAACAGTCAGGATTAATGTTATGTTTTTCTCATGTGCATACGATGGATTTTATTGTATAATAATGCCAACTTTGCAGGCTTAACATTTTTTTTTCTCATCCTCCACTTTATCAAGAACAGACGAAATGTATTCAGAGCTAGGGTTGTTGAAATATATATTCACACTGGGATAACTCTCCATCCCTTGCTCCATTGAAAAATGATGGAATCATTCCAACTATAATTTCTTGGTGAACAGCTGTACAGTATTGTCAATGTCAGTGACACAAGGACACGCTGATGTTAGCTCAAGGTCACTTTTTTTGTCTCATATTGTAATGTAATTACCTGAACTTTCAGACAATGGCCTTGTAATCTCTCCCACATGGAGGGAGGATGCTGTCCGTGCACTGTAAACAACACAATGCAGAATATGATTCACTCACTATAATCTGGGCATGTCTGAGTTAACAAAGTAGCGGGTAGCTTCAGCTTGTATTGCTGGAGAGAGAGAGAGAGATGAATCATTGTCTTTTGCACAGGAACAAACACTTGGCATTATACACCTGACAATGAAGGTCAACTTTTCACCAAAGGAGAATAATGGTGACTCGAGCCACAAGTTTCCAGGAAAGGAGCAGAACTGGTGTTCAAGTGGAATAAACAGGTCTTCCTTCCGAATTCTGCACATAGAAACCTCAGTTATTAAACTCAATGGTTGCTTAATGTGTTTTTTTTTTGTTTTTGTGCTATTTTGTACAGACCTTTTTGTAATTTTGCAGATAACATTACTGGATCCACTGATCTTCCCTTTTTTTGGTGGTGGTGGGGGGAGTTCCAGGTCTCAATCTTGGTCTTTCACCTGGAACAGGGATTATATGGGTTCTTCATATGCAATTGCTTTCAGAAAGTGAACCTAATGAGCTCAGATTTCTGAAGAATTTCACTGTGGTCAGTCAACGTTCTGCACCAATCTTATAATGCTACTGCTTTTATTTTAATTCTCTTTTTGTGCAACAAGACTTTTTCTTTACTCTGAATGATTTGTACCTAGATACTTGTACCTAATTTGGTGCCAGTAAAAGGCAGCCATTGTAATAACTTTTCACTGTATTCCTTTACATCTGAACTGGGGTACAAGTGACAATAAAGGATAGTCTATTCTATTCGATGTCCTAACTTAACCTTAACTCACTTCTGAAGAATCAAAAAAATGTCTATTAACAAAACTCTATTTGAAAAAAAATCACATATGGGTTTTTTTTTTTATTTTTTGGCTTTTTTTTTCAATTCTGAGTTGAAAAGAACTAAAAATGAATCAAAAAAAAAGTCTGGTACTACTAAAATGTAATAACTTCAAGAAATCTAGAAAGAAATCTAGAAATAAGCCTGAAATCTCAGGAACGGCTGTGAGATCCACACTAATTTCAGTTCCACTATTTTAGAATTGATGCTCTCTCACTCTGTGATATCTCCTGTCAATCAGTAATGTCACAAAGCTAGTCTTTTATTTTTCCTAAAAGCTGTTCGTTGGCTCAAGGTTACTATGTCCGTGATTTTTTTCAGAGGAATAATAATCCAGGAGGGGCTCCAATCAGTCTGTTTTGGTACAGAAATGAAAAGGATTTTGAGAGGCCTTTTTGTTTAAATGTAAACAGATGAGACTTCAGGCCAAAGTGGTCATGTTTTAGAAGTGACCTGTAGAATGAAAGGGGAGTGGTCAGCTCTCTAGCTGAGCTGAGCAGTTCAGTTCAGTCCAGAACTGGTTGGGAGTTCTGGACTCTCTTCTGCCCTCCTAACTTCAACCTGTAAGCATCTGACCCTTTTTTGTATTGTGTTTTAAAGGGGGTTTGCTTACTGGGACTGTTGTGTATATTCGGAACAAGATAGTTAAGTCTAGTTTTCTGAAACTGAGTTCTGTAGGGGTTCTTTTTTCTGTTCTTCGTGTTTCATTGTGTAATTTTGTGAATAATTTTTTTGCCTGTTTTAAACCTGGTAGTCAACCTTGCGAACTTAATCCAGGTAATTTTCACTGTGCACTTACCAAACCTAGAGATCCCGCCCCAAAAAACCCAACTAACATCCTGACCATTGAGCTATACTGCAAATCATATTTACCCAACCGGGAACTGACTGCCCTCCTGAGCTGAACTGACCACCACTTGGCCTTATCCCCTGACCCAACCCGAAACCGCCCACTAAAATGTAACTGCCTCATGCACCCTCCCAACCAACTCAACTACCCGCTCACCCGAGACAACCTGACTGTTCTTCCAACCACCTGATTACTCATGAATCCACTGTTGCATCAAGTATTGGCTCCAAAAGGTTAATATTAACATAACATTGGATCCACCCATTCTACTGACATTACACTCAATCTGTGAGTGGAGGCAAGCATTGCTCCACTAGCTTTCAGTGGGAGCAACTGTACCTGCACCATCTCCCGAAGGTCCAAGTGCTTATGCCTGATCAAACATTCTCATCATACAATAAATGCTTTTGTATCTATACCTCACGGTGTATTCTCTACCACTAATCACTAGATAGGCTCCAAGATAAAGAGGAATCGAAACAAATTACCTCAAACAACCCTCACTCAAGTGTTACAAAGTTGTGTAGGGTACTCATGAAGTGCCAGGTAGAAAGCAAAAGTTTGTGTAAAAAATCGAATGGGGGGGAAATGCATTGCATGGTCCCTTGAAAAGATTTTTGTTTGGTGGCTCAGAGTTAAAATGGATATCTGAACAGCAGTTTAAAGTACAGGTGCACAAACAGAACCCAAAGTGAAACATTTTGTATCAAACAGCTAAGCAGCATTTTTACCAAGCAAACAAGTCTTTTCAAATTTAGCCAATCAATTTAATGCCAAGCCTTGACATACTGAAAACCAATCACATTTAAACCTGATAGTTTCGATGACTGAGAACCAATCTGATTGTAAAGAAATTAGCAAGTCATCAAGGATATAAGAGATGTGGGCATTTTGAAAATTTGGGGAGATCTAACTGCCATTCACCAGAGTTAAGAGTCTCAGCTCTCAAGAGAAAAATTGTCTCTCAGCCATCTATGTATTAGGGAAAGCACAATGTAAATAATCTTAATTACATTGATATGAATGTCGGAGAATCACACAACGCCAGTTTATAGTCCAACAGGTTTAATTAGAAGCACACTAGCTTTCAGAGTGATGCTCCGAAAGCTAGTGTGCTTCCAACTAAACCTGTTGGACTATAACCTGATATTGTGTAATTCTTAACTTTATACACCCCAGTCCAACACCGACATCTCCAAATAATGTCGGAGAAGACATTTTGTACAGAGCAAGGGCTTTTTGGAAAGAAAATCAGCAGAGAGGGTGAGGAGCATTTCAGAAGATGCAATTTATGTGTACTTTGAGAGTCTGCATTTTAATTTTGCTGCTGGAACTTGTATTTATTCAAACAGCATCCTATTAGAATTCTGTTTTGTTTGGGGATAGGTAGTTAGAGAGGAATTGCTCAGTTTTAAAAGGATTTCATTTCACTTAACCACTCGTATATAATAGAGTGGGGGGTGAGAGCTAGGTCATACCACTTGGTTCACTTCTTTATCAGATTACGAGGTGAGGCAAGCTTCTCAGTTTTAATTATCAGAGGAGTGTCGACCTCCCTTTCATAACACGAGTGACTAGGCAGAACAAAGAGTTGAAGGAAACTAGTAAGAATGTTGCACTGGAACAATTAATGAAACTGAAAGTTGACAAGTCTCCAGGACTTGATAGTCTACATCCCAGAGTGTTGAAGAATATGGCTATAGAGATCGTCAATCACCTTCCAAAATTCTATAGATTCTGGGATGACTCCTACGGATTGACTGCTTGTAAATGTCACCCTGCTGTTTAAAATCAGAACAAGAGAAAAACACCAGGAACTATTGACCTTACATACAGTCGTAGAGTTGTACAGCACAGAAACAGACCCTTCGTCAAACTCGTCCAAGCCAACCAGATATTCTAAATTAATCTAGTCCCATTTGCCCGTACTTGGCCCATATCCCTCTAAACCCTTCCTATTCACTTTATATACCATCCAGGTGTCTTTTAAATGTTGTAACTGTACCAGCCTCCACCACTTCCTCTTGCAGCTCATTCCATACACACACCACCATCTCCATGTACAAATTACATTTTAGGTCCCTTTTAACTCTTTCCTGTCTCACCTTAAACTGTAGAGAAATGCTTGAATTTATCATAAAGGTAAATTAACATTTAGATGAATATGATCTGATTGGCCAGAATTAGCATGGATTTGTGAAGGGAAAATCGTTGTTTGACAAACTTGTAGGATTTTTTGCAAGTGTTATTAACAAAATTGACCAAGCGGAGTCTTTAGGTGTAGTATATTGCTTTCTTTCAGAAAACTTCTGATAAAATCCCTGGCAGGAGGTTGTTTAGCAAAATGAAAGCAGTTTGGATAGAAGGTAATGTATTGGCACGGATTAATAACTGGGATAGCAGGCAGAAAGTAGAGAGTAGGAATAAATAGTTAAAAACCACACAACATCAGGTTATAGTCCAACAGGTTTAATTGCAAGTACACTAGCTTTCGGAGCATTGCTCCTTCAACAGGAGACAATCACCTGATGAAGGAGCGTCGCTCCGAAATCTAGTGTGCTTCCAATTAAACCTGTTGGACTATAACCTGGTGTTGTGTGATTTTTAACTTTGTACATCCCAGTCCAACACCAGCATCTCCAAATCAGGAATAAATAGGCCATTCTCACATTGACTGTGACTCATGGGTGACCATAAGGACCAGCATTCAGGCCTCAACTGTTAAAAATATACAGCAATGATTTGGACGTGGGGACCAAATATTATATTCCCAAATTTACAGATTTATCATTTACAAAGAATGAGGAAGATATAAAATGTTTTCAGGGTGATTTAGACAGGCTTATTGATTGGATAGGAAAATAGCAGATGGAATATAATGTGCAAAAAATAAGCAAAGTTATCTACTTTGATGTAACAAACGGGTGTGCAGAGTATTCTTAAATGGTGGAAAATATAAATGTGCAAAGAGACTTTAAGCACCTTGTCAATAAGCAAGCTGTTAGGAAGGCTAGTGGAATGTTGGCCTTTATTGTAAGGGCATTTGAATACAGGAGTATTGAAGTCTTGCCTCATTTGTACAGGAACTTGATTAGAACCCAGAGTTCTGTGTACAAACCTAGCCTCCTTCGCTCAGAAAAGATATTACTGTCAGCCAGGGAGTGCCAACAAAGGTACACCAAACTTGTTCCCGGGATGGTGGGATGGTGCTATGAAGAGAGATTGATCAAACTGAGTCAATATTCTCTAGAGTTTTAAAGAATGAGAGATGATCAGTTTGAAACTTCCAAAATACCTAAAGGGATAGACAAGGTAGCTGTAAGAAAGATGTTTCCTCTAGTTGGGAATCTAGAACTAGGGGGCACGATATAAAAGTAAAGGGGATATCATTTAGGACTGAGAAAAAAGGAATTTTTTTACTTAGAGGGTGGTAAACATTTGGAATTCTGTATCATTGGTAGTCACAGGTGAGATGCCGGAAGTCTGGAAGTTGGCTAACGTGGTTTCCATTATTTTAAAAAGGTGATAAGGAAAAGCCTGGGAACCACAGACCAGCAAGCCTGACATCAGTGGTGGGTAAGTTGTTGGAGGGAATCTTGAGGGACAGGTTTTATATGTATTTGGAAAGGCAAGAACTGATTAGGGATAGTCAACATGACTTTGTGCATGGGAAATCATGTTTCACAAGCTTGATTCAGTTATTTTGAAGAAGTAACTAAGAGGATTGATGAGGGTAGAGCAGTGGATGTGATCTAGATGGACTTCAGTAAGGCATTCGACAAGGTTCCCCATGGAAGATTGTTTCGCAAGGTTAAATCTCATGGAATACAGGGAGAACTAGCCATTTGGTTACTGAACTGGTTTGAAGGTAGAAAACAGAGGGTGGTGGTGGAAGGTTGTTTTTCAGACTGAAGGCCTGTGACCAGTGGAGTGCCACAAGGATCGATACTGTGTCTGCTGTTTTTTTGTCATTTATATAAATGATTTGATGTGAACATAGGAGGTATTGTTAGTAAATTTGCAGATGACAACAAAACGAGGTGTAGTGGACAGTGAAGAAGGTTACCTCAGAGTACAACGGGATCTTGATCAGATGGGCCAATGGGCTGAGGAGTGGCAGATGGAGTTTAATTTAGACAAATGTGCAGTGCAGCATTTTGGAAAGGCAAATCAGAGCAGGACTGTACACTTAATAGTAAGGTCTGAGGGAGTGTTGCTGAACAAAGAGACCTTGGAGTGCAGGTTCATAGTTCTTTGAAAATGGAGTCGTAGGTAGATAGGATAGTGAAGAAGGTGTTTGTTAAGCTTTCCTTTATTGGTCAGTGCAATGAGTATAGGAGTTTTGAGGTCATGCTGTGGCTGTACAGGACCTTGGTTAGATCACTCCTGGAATATGGAGACCAATTCTGGTCTCCCTCTTTTCAGAAGAATGTTGTGAAACTTGAAAGGGTTCAGAAAAGATTTATAAGGCTGTTGCCAGGGTTGGAGGATTTGAGCTATAGGGAAGTGCTGGAGCAGTTTTCCCTGGAATGTTGGAGGCTGAGCGGTGACCTTACAGAGATTTATAAAATCAAGAGGGGCATGGATAGGATAAATAGACCAGGTCATTTCCCTGGGATGGGGGAGCCCAGAACTCAAGGGCATAGGTTTAGGGTGAGAGAGGAAAAATTTAAAAGAGATCTAAAGGGCAATGTTTTCACGCAGAGGGTGCTGTGTGTTTGGAATGATCTGCCAGAGGAAGTTGTGTAGGCTGGTACAATTGAAACATTTGAAAGGCATCTGGATTGGTATATGAATAGGAAGGGTTTAGAGGAAAATGGGCCAAGTGCTGGCAAATGGGACTAGATTAGGTTGGGATGTCTGGCCGGCATAGACGAGCTGGACTGAAGGGTCTGTTTCTTTGCTGTATATCTCTATGTGTGGAAGCTCAGTCTCTGTTTATGTTCAACATTGAGATTTAATGATGAATGGTGTAAAGGATTATAGAGATAGAGTAAGTAAAAGTCATTGATCAGCCATGATTGTATGCAATAGTAGGACAGAATGGATGGGCTGAATGGACGCACTCCTGTTCCCATGTTTCTACCCAGTACCACTTACTGGTCAAAGTGACAAACACCAGAAAGTACCAGGAGTTATCTGGGAAGATGCCCCCACATCACCCACTCATCTACCCACTGTCCGTACCCACTCATCCACTCACCCATTCACTCACTCAATTACTTATTCACTAACCCTCGCTCGAAACGTGGGCTCTTAAACTGACTTGGCAGATTACACCAATTCATACCATTAATGGAAGGATCTTTATCCTGAAATTGCTCCTCTCCAATGAACCACTTCGATTTGCTGTGCTGCACATTGTTTCCACAGCTGCCAGTGGGAGGTCCTGTTAGGTCGGGAGGATTCTCAGACACAGGTACAATGTACCTAGCATCGCTGCTGCAGTGGGCCATTGTGTAAAAATGCTTTAAAATAATTTTCCAATTGATACCTCTTGTTCTTTTCTCAAATACTTTAAATCTGTGTCCTCTAGTGACTTCTTCTGCCAATGGAAACAGTTTCTCTGTTTATCCTTATCAAAACCTTTGACGATTTTGAACACCAGTCTTAAAACTCTTCTTTATCAGTTCTGTTTTAAGGACATAGTTGATGTCTCTCGTTCCTGAGAGCATGTTTCTGAACCTTCTTTGCAAATTCCCTGGAGTTTGATGTGATTGTAATATGGGCTAAATATCCAAGGGAGTGACTTGATCCTTAATGGATGCTTCATGCCCTGGAGAAAGGAGAAATAGAAGGTGATCAGTTGCTAGTGATTGCTCACCACCATATGAGCACTATGAGGTCAGTACAATAGGGTACAGAGTGGATGGTGTGGCCTGTTGAACCTTGGTGCCTGGTTTGGCTTCCCTAGACAAATATGCTGCAGAGCTCCAAATGAGCAACTCCCCCGCCCCTCAACAAAGCAGGATACTTGGCAGTGTTCTGGACAAACCCAGCCAGAAATGAACGGAGCACATCAGGCAAATAGGAAATGGGTTGATAAGCTTGATGGTGAAGATTTGTTGTTCAGAAATGCTAGTTCTATTTCTCTTTCCACAGATTCTGTGCATTTCCAACATTTTCTGGCTCAGATTTCCAGCATCTCCAGTTGGGAAATAGAGTGAGTCTGTAAGGGAGGTGTGGGGGTGTGGGGAGGGAAGCAGACATCCAATCTTCATTAAAGTTTGCATCAGAAACCCAGGATTGAGATGGCTGAAAACTGTGCTACCAGTGAGCCAAAACGAACACACCCCTTTATGCATTCATTCTTGTATTCTTCTTGGTTGAACCTCTTGTAAGGATTCTCGCTGAAATTCCCAATATGCGCTCCAGTGGCTTGGGGAGGTATTTTGTGCTGAGAGCATTTTTATCCATGATTTTCACAATAATGAGAGGTCATGCTTTCAAGGTGAGAGGTGAAAAGTTTAAGGGGGATACACATGGCAAGTACTTTACACAGAGGTTGGTAGGTGTCTGGAATGCATTGCCAGCAGAGGTGGTAGAGGTGGTGTAGATTCATTTAAGATGCATCTGGACAGATGCATGAGTAGGTGGGGAGCAGAGGGATGCAGATGCTTCAGAGTTGGGCGACAGGTTTAAACAATGGATTTGGATCAGTTCAGGCTTGGAGGGCTGAAGGGCCTGTTCCTGGGCTGTAAATTTTCTTTGTTCTTAGATCTTATGAAATTGTTATATTAATCCCTGCACAACTGCTCCATGATTCACCAAGACAATCAGGTAAAGCTCCAGAAGATTCAACTATCTTCTGACTTGCACTATCAAATCCTTGTTTTACATCGTTGCACACAGTTTATTTTCCCCCAGCCCAATATATTTTGCAAATTAATTGATCTTCTCAGATATAACACAGTAGCACAGTGGTTAGCACTGCTGCCCTACAGCACCAGGAACGCAGGTTCAATTCCATCCTCAGGCGACTGTCTGTGTGGAGTTTGCACATTCTCCCCGTGTCTGCGTAGGTTTCCTCTGGGTGCTCTGGTTTCCTCCCACAGACCAAAGATGTGCAGAGTAAGTGGATTAGCCATGTTAAATTGCCCATAGTGTCCAAGTATGTGCAGTCTAAGCAGACTGGCCATGGGAAGGGCAGGGGTTACAGGGATGGGGTGGAGGTATGGATAAGATGCTCTTCGGGGGGTTGGTGTGGACTTGATGGGTCAAATGGCCTGTTTCACAGTGTAAGGATTCTATGATCCTATGTGAGCAATTTCTCCTATCTCTAAATGTATGCCACTGTATGAAAAATACCAGAATGAAAAAATTCTTTCAGACTTAATTAACATCGATCATTGGCATGGATTTAACCAAGTTTGCTTGAATATTGTCAGGAAGCAGAAGTGAAGAGTAGCTCATAAAGTGCATCAATAAAATTTCCCGAACAGCATCATTGCAAAACCAGAATAAAAACTCACTAAGTATGCACTCTTCCAGTTTCAGATATGTATCCTTGAGTACAATGCCATTAAGGGAAAAAAGTTATCAGGAAGTAACACATTATGAAGTGATACTGTAGAAGATTTATGCCTGAAATAGAAGTGTTGCAAGCTGTAACTGAGTTGACTTTTCACCAGCTGATTAAGCATGACAGATGAGTCAAACAATTGACCTTTATTTGGCTGGGAAAAGTGAAATGGCCTTTCTTTAACCTCTTTGTTAGATGGAATGCTTCCTAATTGTAAACTGCAAAGTAACTGCCCACAAGACAAAGAGGAAATACTAGTAAAAATAAACTGTGACTGAAGTAACAACAATAGATTGAGTTATAATAATTAGAAAGAAATGTGTTATACAAACAGTTTAGAGTATGTTTCTTAGCCTGTCATAAGCCATGCATATGTATCTAGTTGACCAATGTTCTAGTGAAGCTCTTCTCCGTGTTTACAAGGATTGGGTACCAATCAATCATCATTGGTTATTTTAATTATCTCTAATGAAACCATTGTTCTCTTAACCATCTTTCCTCTGTGATGTCTTTACTTTATGGCATTCTTTTGATGATGCAATAACAGGATTTAGTTGTCAGCATGGTTCCAGTTTTTGGTACAGTCTGAAAGTGGAATTTTCTGCTTCCAAAGGAACTGAGAATGGTGGATGATAGAACTTAATTGGGTGAGGGTGCAAAACCTGAACTTTCACAATCAAAACAAAAGTTACCATTTAAGTCAGCACTCTCAGATGGTGAGTTATGTCCCTTGGCATTAAGCATTGAGAATGTCATGTCCTGTATTGCGTCTCATTAATCATGCACCTCACTGGTATTAGCACAGGCTTCTCAAAGAACTCCCACCCAATTAAAAGACTCAATGCTTCAGATACTCACCTACTCAGACCAGGTGAATATCTAGTCACCTGTTCTTCAGTTGCAATCCTGGTTAAATTCTTTGCCCGTTCGCCTTCTACCAAGATATTGTAAATGTCCATTGTCTTTACTTTTGTGGTAAATTGTACAACTACAATAGGTGTGTCCAAGAGATGAAGTCAGGATGTGCCTCTAGGCAATCACAGAACCAACAGGAGAATGGCAATGAAGCAACATGTACTTCTGGTGGTAACTTTATGCCAAAGTCAAGGCAGCAGTTTGTGTTTTCAATGTAAAAAGGTAGGTTGATGTAGTGAAGGGCATGGTGCTGCATCAACACCAGAGAGATAGTGCACGGAACTGCAGTGTCTTCAGCAAATACAGAGCCGGTGGCTGAAGAGCGGGGTGATGTCTAAATAGGAGAATGGAGGCATGGTCAGTGGAGTGAGGCTGGACTCTGGTCAGTCTGAAAGTCTCGCCACAGTCAGTCCACGGGCTGGGGTGCATTTAGGTTGATAATAGATTTCCAAGTAATTGGTCCAA
Source organism: Hemiscyllium ocellatum (assembly GCF_020745735.1). Taxonomy (NCBI): domain Eukaryota; kingdom Metazoa; phylum Chordata; class Chondrichthyes; order Orectolobiformes; family Hemiscylliidae; genus Hemiscyllium; species Hemiscyllium ocellatum. The sequence goes on along the minus strand of NC_083403.1, from coordinate 126,323,408 downwards.
TTCAGATCCAGGAGATTAGTAACCTGTCAGACAAGGCGTAAACCATGGTCATCCTGGAAGTCAAGGAAAGATCAATCCTGGCCTTGCTGGTGTGACAGTTAGGAATGTCTTACAAATGAGCAATGGGGCATAAGCTTTAGTCAATCAGGGGGAGGATCATAAGTGCATGTGGCATCAGGGTGTGGTAGAACATGTCCGTCTTAGCATTGAGGTTGGTGATTTGTCTGGTTGTACTGGCTGGGTATGAGTGCGGTTATATTTATAGGATCAAATAAATGTCATAGGGTGGGAATAGAGCCGAGAAGTTGTACAATCTCCAAAGGAAGGCCAAGGGAACTCTGAGTGACTCTGGTCTGGATCTGGGGAGAGTGCAGGGCCAGAAAAGGGGATCAGCACTTTGATTTTCAGGGACTCATCGGGTTAAGCAGTTACGTTAATAGTAACAAAGAAGGCTCAGGAGGGTGAGGCTTGAAGAAGCAAGAATCGTGAAACAGTGGAGGGTATACTGCAAGTCACAAGGGGTGCTTGCAACTGGTAGGAGTCAAGGTTTGGGCAGGTTTTGTCTGGCATTGGACATTCCTGATGAAGGCCTTTTGCCCAAAACATCAACTCTCCTGCTCCTCGGATGCTGCCTGCCCTGTTGTGCTTTTCCAGCACCACGCTGTTCAACTCAGACTCTCCAGCAACTGCAGTTCTCATTTTCTTTTAGATCTGATTCAATGGACAAAGGTCTTCTTGCTACACTTTCAAAATTAGCAATTCGCTGAAGCCATTAACCTTCACAAGAGGCTGTACAAAGTTAAAAATCACACAACACCAGGTCATAGTCCAACAGGTTTATTTGGAAGTACTAGCTTTCAGAGCGCTGCTCTTTCATCAGGTGGTTGTGGAAATTCACGAGGGGGCATCGTTTTAGGGCAAGGGGCAGGAGATTTAGAGGGGAGAAAGCTTTCACTCAGTGGATGGTGAGACGCTGGAATGCACTGCCTGGGAAGGTAGTGGACGTTGGAAACCTTATAACCTTTAAAAGATATTTAGATAAGTATTTCAATTATCATAACATTCGAGGATATGGGACAAATGCAGGTAATTGGGATTAGTGCACTTCTAGTGGTAGTTATGATGGTGCACTCTTGATGAGCTGTAAATCTATGAATCGGGGGATCTCAGATTTTAGCCCAGACTTTGGGATCAGCAGTAAGAAGCAACACAAAAACATAGCCATGAGGTTCAAGCATCGATTGTCCTGAATCAACTTTCATGCAAGCACCATTGACAGAGGAACCTCAATTATTCGAATATCAATTTTCCAAATTTGGGATTATCCGAAAAAGATCTCAAGGTCCCAATAGAAACATTACATCAAAGAGGTGTTTCAACACTGATCACGTCTTTTGTGTACAGTGATTAAAAGTGAACTTGGCTTACTGAAATATTGTCAAGAACAGTCCTTCACATCGATGGGAGCCCAGACACTGTCTCCAAGTGACTGACTCCCGCCCTCCCTCTCTCTCTCTCCACAATTTCCCTGGAGTTGTGCACAGGGGTGTGCCCTAAACCACCCACACCACACACCCACCCCCGTCCCCCCAGATAGTCTCTCTAACATTGTCCTGTCCAGGGCAAAAGTGGAACCTATCAAAATGTTGCAGTAAAAAATGTGTGTGTGTTTGTTATTTTGAGACTCACCCCTCAAAGCAGCAGCAGTCTGCCTGTTGGTTCCAGTCTGGCTGCCATCTCCATTCTGGGGACAGGGGTGGGGGCGCACGGTGGGTGGGAGTGCACGGGGGGAGCAGGGGTGCACATGGGGGTGGGGCAGTGGTTTGCACGGGGTGTGCTGCTGCCTAGTCTCCTGAACTGGGGAGCAGACATAGCAAGTGATCACTCTGTCAATCCCATTGAACTGACTTGGGTGGTGGAGGGGGATGGGGTGGAAGTGAGTGGTGGTGGGGGGCGGGGGGAGGGCTTCAGCAATGCTGCAGGTCCCTTACACACAAGTGTGTCTCTGCTCAGTAACAAACCTTGAGACAGAGAGAGGGAGCAAGGCAGGCAGAGTGAGGAAAAAGGAAACTTCAGAAAACTCCAAGCTCCAAAAGAAAGGCATTGAAACAATTAACCGAATAATCAATTATCCGAACGAAATAGTACATGCCCATCTTATTTGGATAATCGAGGTTCCTCTGTGTACTGAATCTCTAGAGTCCAGCAACTGTGAAGACATCAAATTAGCTGATTAACCAATCAGTTTAAAGTATTTGCACAGACAGTGTGCTAAGAAGGTACAATGACAGGACAATGTCCATGACTAACATCAGAAGCAGCATGTGATAGGCAGGACCCCTGATCAGGTCACTGTTCAACAGGTTTTCCACATTCATTTGTGCAACAACTAACTGGACCTACACCTGGAGGATTGCAGAAGTTCAAGACAGCAGTGATTTGGGTTGGGCAATAAATGCCAAGCCAGCCTGTGAAGCCATTTCACTTGAAAGATTAAAGAATTAAACTAAAAATCTTGGCACAAGAAGCATGATAAAAATTGGGACATCCATGTGCAATGGACATAAATGCTGAAATGTTGTACAAAATTTAAAACGTATGTATTATTTACTATTTTATCAAATTAGTGTACTCGGACCAGAGACGTTGTTCAGAAATTAAAATTTGAATTTCTAATGAATGGATGCAATTTCAAATTTTAAGACTTTTATTGTTAAAAATATATTAAAAGCAATATTGACTAAACACTGTTTCAGTGAGAAATTTATCCACTAACTAGGGGAAAGAGCCCCGTTTATCTTTTATGATGACAAAATATCACTCTGTTCCTCATGTAGCCACTTCATTAGTTGGGAACTAACCTCAGCACCTTTAATATTTTCGAGCTAAGTAACTTCTACACCTTGAACTGATTTCACAGTGAGGGATGAATTGAAATGCTTCGGATGTGGAACTCATTTCCTGGTGGAGAAGGAGGAGGAACTGATTTGCTGAGCTGCATTTAATGGGAAGTTACATAAGTAAACAAGAGATCAAGGAACAGAGAGATATACTGATAAGATCAAGAGGGGTGAGGCCAGGCATCTGTAGACTATAAACAATGTATTGAACCTACAAAGGGACTGGTGCTGTGCTGTAATTTCAATGTAAACTTTAAAATCAACTGCTTTAAATGGAAGATGAGGGCTTGTGCTAAATACGCTTCCCCAGTATGTTCCTCCCATAGCTTGGCCACCTTTTCTTCAGATTTACCTGCAGCCACAAAGGTGTGAGTGAGTGACAGCCTATAGTGCCTTTGCTGTGTCACCCACTCCTTCAGAAAGGACACCAGCGTGTACTCAAGACACAAGGCAGTGATCCAGGAATGCTTTTACACATGAATGTAAACATTCTCACTATTGTGTTTCTCTAGATTTTTTTTAAAATTTGCAAATCTTTAGTCATAAAATCACACATGTCCAAAACCAACTGCAATTAATTGGTAGTGCCCCTTTCAATTTCAATAAAACTTACCAAGGTTGTCTTTAGGCAGCACTAATGGGATTTTCAGTGGGAAGCCATTGACAGCATGTTTGTAGATTCAATGAACTTCGCTATTAAATTCTGCGACTGGGATTGCTAATGTATTATTCAATCTCTTCTGGGGGGGGCCCTCCTGCACACCTCAGCTGTATGGCTGAAACAAATTGGTCCACAGCATTTTAGCAACAGTGAAGAGAAATCAGAGCTAACGTTTCGGGTCCAGTGTTCTGAGGAAGGGTCACTGGAACCAAAACGTTAACTCTGTTTTCTCTCCACAGGTGCTGCCAGACCTGCTGAGTTTTTCCAGCAATTTCTGTTTTTGCTTCTGATTTATAGCATCCGCAGTTCTTTTGTTTATACCTTATCAACAGTGATCATTTCTCAGGCTATCCATGTCGGCCAGTAAAACAAAAATCTCTAGTAACATTTTGGACTTAAGTCCTAATGGATTTAATAATGTACAAACTGTTCCTTTCATTGACTGAAGAATAGACAAATGGGTGTGTCTTTGCTTTCTATCATTATTGACTATAAATCCTGTCATTCTGAGTCTACATTTGAAGTGTATCCAGCCATTGAATAACCCTGAACCTATTGGTTCTGTTTGTAATTGTGAAATGTAAATACAATGATGAACATTAACGTGTGTGTTACCTTATTAGAGTCAAGATAACCTTGATCATGTGGATATACCAAAATCACAAATTTATGCACATGGTTATAACTTTGCATGTTACATTCTGAAAAACCTTTCTCTTGAACACTTGCTTAAATATTATAGCTATCACTTTACTTAAAATCTATTCCTCCAGGATATCACTGTAGAGGTTCCTCAGGGTAGTGTCCCAGGCCTCTTCAGCTACTCCATCCATGCTCTTCTCTCGGCCATAAGGTGAAAAGTGGGGGTGTTCGCTGTTGATTGCAAAATGTTTAGTCCAATTTGCCACTGCCTAGATACTGAAGCAGTCCATGTCCATATGCAGTAAGACCAGGACTACATCTGACTTGAGCTGATAAGGGGCAGAGAACATTAACATCACACAAGTGCCAGTCAATGACCTTCTCCAGCTGTGGACAATCTAACTACCTCCACTTGCTATCCAGTGGTATTACCATCACTGACTCTCCCGTTATCAACTTGCTGAGGTTCATCATTGACAGAAACTGAACTGGACCAGCTACATCAGCAAAATGGTTACAAGAACAGATCAGAGTCTGTTGTGAGCAACTCATTGCCTGCCTCCAAAGTCTCTTCACCCTCTGCATAACCCCAGATAGAAATATAATGAAATACTGTCAACTTATCTAGGTGAGCATAGCTCCAACTGCACTCAAGAAACCCAAATTTAGGAAAAATAACTCACTCAATTGGTATCCCATGCACTATCATGCACATTCCCTCCCTCTACCACTGATACATTTGGCAGCAATGTTTACCATCAGCAATATGTACTGCAGTAACTCATCAAGATTCCTTCAACTGCACCTTCCAAATTCACCACCTCTACCACCTAGAGGGACAAGGCCAACAGACACAGGGGAACACAACAGCTGCACGTTCTCTTCCAAGCCTCTCACTACTCTGACTTGGAATAACTTCACTGTTGCTTTACTTTTGATGAATATGTCTGCCTAACAACTTGTGTGCATGAGGGTGTACACTTATATAGAAGAAACCAACATGGAAGAACCTCCTGTACAAAGGAGTACAGTTCTTTGAGAACACCCATTGGAAAGAGGAAGGAAGGAAGATGTGGCTCTGGGATTAGACCCATCAACCAAGTAAAGACCCACAGTTCCCATGACCAGTGACTTAGAATTTCCTTGGTAGACAATCATACTTGTTAGTGAGTGATTGCCTATGACAATATCTACACCATGTCGATTATAACTGCTCAAGCCAACAGCTCACCACCATTTTCTCAAGGGCAGTTGGGGATAGGCAATAAATCCAGGCTTAAGCAGTGACCTTGCTTCCTGTGAATGAATAAACAAACCTCCTTTACAGCCAACCTGTCCTTCCTAACATCCTCCAACTGCTGTGTTGTAGATCATGCCTTCCCAATTTGGGAAATGCTTTAATAAATATAGACGCACAGACAGATAGAGAGGCAGACAGATAAGTAGATAGATGTCAATTAATCTGCATTCTAACACGGCGCACTGTCAACTTGTGCAAATACAACACTTAATAGAATACCTTTAAGTCAGTACCTGCTCGTCAAAAACAACTGCATGGATCTGATTAATTTCTTTGTTTTATTCACATGAAAATGAACAAGATAAACCCTCATAAATTCAATACCAAAATTGAGTCTTTTACTTGTCTCCAAACTATCCAGTGTGTAATCTGGATGGAGCATTGACAATTTGATGATCTTACTCAGTACATTTTTGTACAAACAAAAAACTGCAGTCTGGCAACATTTTTTTCTATGTATCCCTTGCTATAATTACATTATCTGTGCCAGATACATCCAGAAGGCATGGTCAGCAATTAATAATTCATCAGAATGTCTAAGCATTCCTTCATTAACTTCAGGCGTGGGATGTCGTAGGTGTTTCTTTTACAAAAATAATTTTTGATTAAAATGAAACCCAATAAAGTGTGTCAGCGCTTGAACAACGAAATGACAAAAAAAAGCAATGAAAGAAAGTGGAAACTCTGAAGGCCCTGTTACTTCAAATTGGTGGTGTACTAGGAGCTGCCCTCTCACAAACCACAATCTATTATTTAAGACTACACAGAGAGAGGTTTTCATAAATTATGCAGTCTCCAGAAACAGAGCTGAAAAGTCAATTACTATTAATGACTCTATCCGGAATAGCCCATTGATTTAAGCAGGATACCATCCAAGTGGTTACATTAAATGCAGCCCAGGCAGTAAAAGTCTACCCAGACCTAAGTGATGTACATTTGAATGAAATGGAATATTCAAGCTTTAATATGAATTGATTTTTAGTGTGATCTGCAGTGACAAGTTAGCCTAGAAATTAACAGCACAGCATCTCTACTGATCTATTTCATAATTTATTATAAGCACGTTGAGTTTCTGTTCCGTGGAGCTGCGAGCATCTTTACACATGAATATGTGTAAATTATGTGCCTATTTAAAGAGCACCATTCTTGCTGTAAAGTAACAAATATTTTTATAACTTCATTTACAGAATTACAGATACTTTGCAGAATCGTGTATTACAGCGAGAACGGCCCAGCCATTCATTGTGACTTTTGTGAGCATATTTTACAGATAGGATGAGGCAGAGATTTCTGTCAATGGGACTAGGTCAGATTGGGATGTCTGGTTAGCGTGGATGATTTGGGCCAAATGATCTTTATGGGCGGCATGGTGGCACAGTGGTTAGCACTGCTGCCTCACAGTGCCAGGGACCTGGGTTCAATTCCCGCCTCAGGCGACTGACTGTGTGGAGTTTGCACGTTCTCCCCGTGTCTGCGTGGGTTTCCTCCGGGTGCTCCGGTTTCCTCCCACAGTCCAAAGACGTGCGGGTCAGGTGAATTGGCCATGCTAAATTGCCTGTAGTGTTAGGTGGGTTGTGCTTCAGCGGGTCGGTGTGGACTTGTTGGGCCGAAGGGCCTGTTTCCACGCTGTAAGTAATCTAATTTACATTTTCTGAAAACCAAAGATTGTTCATTCTAATGTCAGAAAACCCCAAGATGGAAAGAGGTTACAATATTATGGGACTGTGGAATGAAATTGTTTCCTCAAAAACCTCAAATAATGATCAAGCTGTCATTAATAGATGAGCACGGTCATTATGTTATTAGGTTACAAATTTAGGTGTTGGATTCTACCTGTGGACAGACAAAAAGGATTAAACGGAAATACAAGATTTGTGACAATAAACTTTGGTGGGATTTTACACTCATCTTGGATCTGAATCCCCAGACAAACTTCAGGAGCAAGCTTGCTTCCCTCTGGCTGTTATTCCCATTTTCATTTTTTGGGTTTAGTTGGTTAAGGCTCATGGTATATCAGGACGTTCTACCTCTGAGAACCGCTGGTTGATCAAATGGTTACCAGAAGTTGTGGCCACCAATAGAACTGCATCACATCCTCAGTAGAGACCATTACTTGAGCTGGTCACAAAGGTAAAAGGCTGGGGTAGCTATTGAAGGAACTAGGCTGAAAGGTCCTGCCAACGGGTGGAGGAACAGGAGGTGTGGGGACTTGCAATTGTCAGGCCAGAGAAGAGGGGAATTGAGGGTGGTGGGGAGGTGTTACCTTGGGGGAGTCGGGGTCTTCAACGAGTCCTACAGCCCAGTACAAGTGTTTTTATCCCCCTTGCCCATCAAAAACATGCAGGTTAGGTGAATTGGCCATGCTAAATTGCCCATGGCATTCAAAGATGTGTAGGTTAGGGATAAACGTAGAGTAATAGAGAAGGGTGGGTTGGTGTGGACTTGTTGGATGGCCTGTTTCCACACTGTAGTGATTCTATGATCATTAACTATAAAAGCACTCATTCTCAGGTTTCATACTTGATGTGGGCTCCTGCCTGCTGTAGAAAAAATTGTGGCTATGTATGGAAGAGGCCTTTAATGGTCCTTAATCAGCCACTTAAGATCTCAACTGTGCCATGAGTGGGTGAATTGTAACAGGCATGGCCAGGTTGATGCCAGTAATGGTACCATTTTAGGTACTTCCACACTTCCCCGCTAATTTTCCATTGGGGGAAACATGTAATTGAGCCCCTCTGAGCTAATTCAGAAGATCACAACACAGACAGATAAATGGAAGTAACATTATTTAAATCAAGCAAACAGATACAGGATTTGGATTTATTATTAGTGGGCGGTATGGTGGCATAGTGGTTAGCACTGTTGCCTCACAGCGCCAGAGACCCGGGTTCAATTCCCGACTCAGGCGACTGTCTGTGTGGAGTTTGCACATTCTCCCCGTGTATGCGTGGGTTTCCTCTGGGTGCTCCGGTTTCCT